>NC_140994.1:225738858-226391358 GCF_052327205.1 Somniosus microcephalus | reverse complement strand
TATAAACTGAAGGGTACAATTCTAAAGGGGGTGCATGAACAGACAGACCTGGGGGTATATGTGCACAAATCGTTGAAGGTGGCAGGGCAGGTTTAGAAAGCAGTTAAAAAAGCATACGGGATCCTGGGCTTAATAAATAGAGGCATAGAGTACAAAAGCAAGGAAGCTTTGATGAACCTTTATAAAACACTGGTTCGGCCTCAACTGGAGTATTGCGTCCAATTCTGGGCACCGCACTTTAGGAAGGATGTGATGGCCTTAGAGAAGGTGCAGAAAAGATTTACAAGAATGGTTCCAGGGATGGGGGACATCAATTGCGTGGCTAGACTGGAGAAGCTAGGGTTGTTCTCCTTGGAGCAGAGAAGGTTGAGAGGAGATTTGATAAAGGTGTTCAAAATCATGAGGGGTCCAGACAAAGTAGATAGAGAGAAACTGTTCCCATTGACGGAAGGGTTGAGAACCAGAGGACACAGATTTAAGGTGATTGGCAGAAGAACCAAAGCAACATGAGGAAAAACTTTTTTACGCAGCGAGTGGTTAGGATCTGGAATGCACTGCCTGAAAGGGTGGTGGAGGCAGATTCAATCATGGCTTTCAAAAGGGAATTGGACAAGTACCTGAAGGAAAAAAAATTGCAAGGCTACGGGGAAAGGGCGGGGGAGTGGGACTAGCTGAAGTGCTCTTGCAGAGAGCCAGCACGGGGTCGATGGGCTGAATGGCCTCCTTCTGTGCTGTAACCATTCTGTGATTCGATGATTCAGTGATTCGATTAACAAAAACAGGAAAGGAAGGCGTTTGGTCCATTGAAATTCTATATAATAGGAATGGGTTTGGAATATTTGGGATTCAATAAAAAAAAGTGAGATGTGTACATGATGAACAGAGTGTCCATTGGCAAAGGTGCAAAAAATAATAATCTAGGTGTGATTATTCACCATTCATTGAGCCTTCAGCTTCCTGAGTCTCACTCTGTGGATTTCCTTCCCTAAGCCTCCCTCTCCTCTTTTAAAAACTACCAAGCCTTTGGCCACCCCTCCTAACGTTTCCCTTCCTGGCTTGACCTCTGTTTTCCGTATGCCTATTTGGGAAGCTAGGATGTTTGTTAGAGATACTATTTAAATGCAACTTGTTGTTGTTGCTATTGTCAACAAAGTTATCATGTACTTGGGTGCATCTTAAAAGTTACTTGATTATAAACAGAACAAGTTATTCTATCCTTGTATAGATCATCGGTGAGACCATACTTGAACATAATGTTGTATTGGCCACCCTACCTTAAAGAGTATTGAGTAATGCTTTCCTGGAAAATAATTATTTCTCCCCCCCCCCCCAACCACTTCCTGCTCACCCCAATTCCCTCACGGGTCTCTCATTCCCAGATCTCCCTCCTCAACCTTCCATCTACTACCATAGTGCTGCTCAATATCTCCTTTGTTTCTGCTTTCAGTGATTCTATCTCCACCGAATCCACCAATGTCTTCCTCCTCCACTGTTGTTTTTAGTACAGCTCTTATCTTGGCATTGTTAAATCCAATGTCTGTAGGCTTGAGCACACGTGACATGCGATTGACCTGGTTGTATACTGCCAGAATTATCTTGTCCTCTTCTACAGCTAAATCCCTCTACCCCTCCACAATCATCAGTCCCCAAACCCCTACTCCACCCAAACAGCTTCCTTTGATCCTCTCTCTGCCACACCTATCCTAATTTCTAATAGCAAGTGTGAGGAGCTCATGGATTTCTCTGTCTCCAAAATTGAGGCTATCAGGTCCGCTGCTTAGACATCCTTTTTCTCTCTCGGCTCTGTCCGTTCAGACCTTTCCTCATCTTAGCCCTGACCACACAATATTCAACTTCTCCCCATCTCCTTCCCAGCCCCCAACACCTCCAATAGGCCCATCTCTTGTTCTCCCAACCCCATCCCAACACAACTTATGACAACGCAACTATTTCTCCTTAGCTCGATTCTCACTGAAATTGCAAACTGCTCCCTTTCTACAGATATTGTTCCCCCCTTCAAAACTTCTGCCATTACACCCCCCCCCCTTTTATGCATATTTAAAGATGAACCCCACTTGTCCAGAAGCCTGCGTAAAAAGCTTGATCAGTGGGATCTGGGCAGCTCAATGGTGGGTAAGTATCCTGGGTGATTTTAACTGCCCGCTGGCCCGGTTTCTGCCGGCTGGGTAAGATTAAAATTGCCATCATTGATTCAGGATTTTGGCCTTGTTTACCAACCCCTCAATGAGCCTAACCCTACTCTACCTATATAATCTCCTCCAATCGAACTTGCAGCTGTACCGTGTGTTCTTCCAACACAGACCTACTGTGCATCACCCCTCATTTCACTTTACGATGGATGGTCAAGCCATCAACCAAATTGGCCCTGAACTCTGGAATTCTATTCCTAAACCATAGTTCTGACAACCAATTGGACCGCTTTAAGTCTATGAATAAAGTAATTCTGAGGTTTTGTTTATTTTTTTTTCTTTGACTCATATTTTAACTTCACATGCTTGTAAAACACAACTAAAACATCCATTAAGGACAGATATTTGGAGAATTTTTATTGGCTTGATACTTATAGTGATGTGATTTATGGAATTGTGCTGATCTCAAAGTAACCAGAAAAAACCATGGCAGGAAGAGTCAATGTCCTAGAGTTTCTGATCCAGCAGGAATCCCGATGATTTACTCGGGTTTGGGGTCATTATAATTTTTGTAGTGGACTCCTAGGGCTGTTTCTGGAACCACCAGGTCACCTGCTTCAGGTAGGGGGGAGGAAGTTTCCTGTTTTGCCTAGTGCAATCAATCACTCTACAGCACTTTTATTTTTAAGGAATACAACACCAATCTTGGTGCCCAGCATTGCTAAGGCATTAATGATGGACAATACATCAGATGACGTATTCCAGTCATTTACATTTCATTTGAATATACACACTTAAAGAAATGGGTGGCAAAGCCATGGAAAGTCCAGGCCAAAGTCTTTATTGAAGATTTGTTTTCTGTGTTGTTCACCCTTATTATCCCACCCAAAATAGAGAACAATGTATAGTTCTGATTTGCCTGACAATGTTATATTTATTTTTGTCTCATCCCTGTCAGAAATGGCTCCCCATACACTTCGCATTTTTCCAACAACATGGGCAAAATTGGAAACTTTGTACTGTACATTGACATGGTGTCATGTGGTGGATCACCCATATGCTACGTCTCTGTGCCACCTATTGCCTGAATTTCTGAAGAATGCGTTCTACCTTCACTGTAGACAATGGTACCAAGAATGTGATACTTGCGCAGTGGCACCAGGGCTGCTGCCCATCACATTGAAGGCAATTGACTGACCCTGTAACATAATGCAAGGTCAACTAATTAAAATGTTGTTGTGGTGCTTCCAGTACGTAGTGCATAATGGGAGTGCAGGAAGGAGAGTACCGCATTATGGGTGTGACCCTTAAGGGTTTCTGGGAAAAAAATTAAAGGATGAAGCCACTTAAAAATAAGCGTCCATGTTGAGGGAAAAAATCTTCAAGCCTATAAAAGCCTTTTTTTATATTCTTGTTTCTAATGACTGTATGGTGGCTGGGGGCAAATGGAAGGCAGTGTCCAGGCACAAAATAGAATCTGTGGGCAAGTGGTGGAGCACTGGAGGCGAAGACCTCCTGCTTGATAACTGGAAAAGTGGATGTGCTGCTGCCTGCGGTATGTATGAGGAAGGCAGTCCAGGGCACCTTTCCCACAGGACAACAGTGCACCATGACTGGCACACAGTGGCAGGTAGGCATGAACCCCGTGTACAATGGCCCAGAAATTCGGGTCTCCACGGGTGAGTACGCATGGGGTACTCACGCGTAGGCCCAACGAAAGTGCCGGTTTTGTGCATGCACTGCACATGCGCAGGAAACCGGCACTTCCGTTCCCCTGAAAGAAGGGGTTGACAGGTGGAACGCGTGCGCCGGAGAGACAGTGCGTGCGCATCGAACTTAACTTTTTTTTACAGGTTTTTCTGGGAGGGTAAGTCTCCAGCAGTTACACTTTTAAAAAGCAGGCACAAGGCGTGCTTTTAACAAGGTAAGTGGTGAATTAATTAAAATTAAAACATTTTTTCCACAGGTTTATTATTTTTAAATACTTTAAAGAAAGGTAAGTTTATTTTTAGCCCTGTTAGAAAATGTAATTAATTTTTTCAAAAATTTAAATTATTGTTTAAAATAGTTATTTCATGTAATTTATAATTATTTTAAAAATGTGATTTTAAAACATTTATTTGAAGTTTTAGTGATGTTTTGGGGCTTATAGTATTTATAGGTTTGACAGCTCTTCCTGTCAAACTTATGAATGAAGCATTCCCTGCTACCATTGGCTCTCCATGGCCCACGTGATCCCAGGGGATGCATTGAACTAACTGCGCCCCTGGGATACGCAAGTACTGCGCGCCGGCAGTTGGAGGAGGCCCAGGATCAGAATCCCACGTGGGCCCACAGCTCAACGGCCGGCGCAGTAGGTAAGTGCAGGTCGGGGGCTTGCACCCGCGGGAAGCCCCCGACCTGAATTTCTGGGCCAATATCTACAGAATCCAGGAACAGCAACATGAAAAGATAGCATAATGTAAGGAACCTGGCAAGGAAAAACTGCCCAAGAGTCACAGGCTGAGCGTCCAAAATCCGGAGTTCCGGAAGCCATATGTTTCGGAATCCGGACTCCGGGGCGATTGGTGGCAGGGTCGTCCGGAATCCGTAAAAGGTTCCGGAACCCAGAACTCTGGATTTTGGACGCTCAACCTGTACTTCAAAAAGCCATTAACTTTTGTTGTCCTTTTTTGAAAAATCCTATGAAAAATGCGAGTGATGCATTAAAACTTTAGTGTTGTGTTTTATCCTTCTTAATCTGCACAGCTCCACTAAGTGTTTCCGCCAGGCTGCGGCCACAGCACCACGCCACCCTGGTGGCCTAGTGTGGGCCATCGGATGCTCTGCAGAGCTTGCAGCGTCCCTCCCCTTTAACAGAAGGGGAGGGGCGGAGAAACGCATCAGCACTACGCGGAGCGGCCCAGGCATTTCCGGACTCGGCGCGTGTTTCTGATGTCCGAAATCTGGAAACGCCCGAGCCCAGGTTGCAATATTTCCGGACTTCGGACATCAGAAACACGTTCTGAAGTCCGGAAAACACGAAAATCGGCTCAGCTTCGGTCCCGAAGTTGCCGGATTCAGGACGCTCAACCTGTTCCTTGTATGAGGCAGATGGTGCAAGATTGCATGTTACAAAACATGTGGCTTTGCTTCCAGGCCTTTGAACCTGGCCCACATTTACCACTAGCCCATGCCTTTCAAAAATCCCATGCCTCTCACAAATGTACAACTGTTTCATTGTGTCTCATGCATAACTATACAAAGTACACATTCCAACTGCACATCACAATGGAAAGCCTTGCCCTGCATATCTTCTAAGAACTTTATTCATCAAAACATTGTAATGCAAACATAGTCACTTACTGACTCCCAGGATGGAGTTCAGGTTGGGCATATGGTCGCCATGATTGACCTTGTACCTTGGGAAATATAGCAGTGCAGTGACATGGGGCAACTGTGTCGATGAAAGGGCAGGCTATGCTGACTGATGAATCAGGCATCAATGAGATTTGTGATCAGCTGATATTGCAGTGCCAGCCAACAATAAACCACAAGCATAACAGCTGAGTGTTGCGCTTTCCCTATGCTGCAATTTGCCGGTAAATATGCTTGCTATGGATTGCAAAACTTTGCATTTGGCACCCTATTGACCCTCAGGAAGTGGAGACACTTGTCTTTGGTCATTGGCGAGTAGGTGTATTAAGGTCAGTAGATAGGTCTGGGGTTTGCTGATCTATTTGGCATCCTTTTTTCATCTTGTGCCCCTAAACCATAAATATTGCATTTGAGGCTGTTCAAATACAAACTTATCTTCATGGATTCAAAAAAATTTCTACAATTAGTATTAAAAACGGAAACTTGGGGAAGATCTCATAACAGCAGCATTGCACGAAAAATGTATAAACTGGAAAAAAAAACAAATGACTAAGCTTGTCCCACTTTAAGAACTCCTGCACACACGGGCACAAGGGGCTTCCCTTGCTTCCATTTTAAATGGTTGCTGAAGGGAAAAAAAGAGCAAAGCCGTGAAAAATACTGCATTTATGGTACTATGTGCTCTTTTACATATTTTACTAGTAACCTGGGGCTCTAATGAGGCTTGCCAATGACTGGTGCATTAGCACTTGTTGCCACAGGCACCTCCCCATTTTCTTCCTGTGTTTTGAGTGATTCGATTGGAACACCTTCTTTCTTTTATCGTTAGGTTCTCCTGACTGATCATTCAGGATTTCCTAAGTCCTTAGTAATTTCTTACTGACAGTTTTCTAGCTGCTCTTTGTTTTTTTGATTTGTAATGCTTCAGTTCTGATTTGCTACTGTTTTATTTCGATGCAATCAACAAAGTGTTACAGATAGCAAGTGTGACCTCAAAATCTCCTTGAAAAAGTGTAACATTCCCACCGACACCTGGGAATCCCTGGCCCAAGACCGCACAAAGTGGAGGAGAAGCATCCGGGAAGGCGCCGAACACCTCAAGTCTCTTTGCCGGGAGCAAATGGAAGCCAAGCGCAGGCAGCGCAAGGAGCGCACATCAACCCAAGCACCCCACCCACCCGCCCCTTCAACCACCGTCTGCCCCACCTGTGACAGAGACTGTTGATCCCGCATTGGACTCATCAGTCACCTGAGAACTAATTTTTAATGTGGAAGCAAGTCATCCTCGGTTCCGAGGGACTGCCTAAGAAGAAGAAGAAGGAAGAAGAGTGTGCACTATATGAATGATATATGATACATATTCTTGCATACAGATTTCTTTAAATAACGAAGATCACAGTACAGGAAACTCTCGTTTAAACGGCACCTAAATATCCAGAATTCTCTATTAACCGGCAAAATTCTCACTCCGAAAACACCTCAATAACCGGAAATGTTGCCGAGGCCGAGTCCGAGTCTCTCGTGGTGGCCGAGTCAGTCAGTGGGGGTAGTTCTCCAAACTGCCACTACTCGGCTTCTTGGCGCTGTCGAAAGTCTGAACACCTCAATAACAGGAGTCTGACTCTTTGTTTGTCAAAAATAGCCTCGTTAGATAACCCTCTTCGTCATCCGGAATTTTTAATCAACCGGCACCATCCCGGTCCCGTCAGTGCCGGATACCAGAGAGTTTCCTGTATAAGTATTTGTAACTTAATGCAATGTCATCCTTAAGATACTTTATTCAAACCCATGTGATTAGCTGCTGTTATATTACATAAGAGCTGTGCTATTGCAATTGTAACAGGAAGCAAAATGTAAAACTGAATGGTTCCATTATTTGGGTGTTAGTTAAAAAATAGGCCAAGAGTCTGGGAGGTCTTGGTAGGCAGTAATTTTCCTAAGTAGAGCTTTAAGTTTGCCATGTTGAATATTTCATTGCATTATTAAAGCCCTGGTGGGGGCCTCCTGCCTTCTCTGTGGACACTGAGGTGACAGCAGTGTGGCGTTTGAAAGGAGTCAGTGGAGCTGATCAGAATTCAAGCTGCTGCAGGTGTCTCATTAAATTGAAAGGATACTGAGTTCTATCAACGCTGCCACTGTAACTGGAATGCAAGGGGTAATGGACACCTGTCCTTGTTTAGGGTGTAATTCAGTATGGGGCGATTTCAATTATTATTAAAGAATTTTATGTACTTTTTTATCATGTGTTCAAAAGATGAAGTATAGAAAAAAAGAAATTCCAAAAAATTCAGACACTGAAGATCTTCATATAGTTCGATCTTAGCTGCTGAGGAATGATTACTCTAAAGTCTCTTTTCCAGAAATGGGAGCCCTGTTTTTATGTTGTTCTCAAAACTGCACCTGTTGCTCCAAAATAAATGGCTTCTCCTACAGGTTAAGTAGAAATCGGTTTAAAGTGGTGCTTTGGAATAATGTGAAGTCTTTTTTTTACATTTTGTTTAACTTCCTGTTCAGCTTTGTCTTTCTTGAACAAAATCAGAAAATTCTGAAATACACAGAAGATTCTAAAGGAGGATTCTGCCAGAAACATTGACCTGCAGATGCTGACTGACCTGCTGAGTATTTCCTGCATTTTCGGGGGGGGGGGTCCCCGGATTACCAGCATTTGCAGTTTTTCACTTTTTTAATTTGTTCGGCTTTTTCTTCCTTCAAGTCTATCTTTATATTTGCACTCTGCTTCTTTGCCTCTTTTTTTAAACTTTTCATTGGACTGAAATAATCTCACCCTGAATATCATCATTGCTATAAAGCTGGGAGGAAAGTTCAGTCCATCCTTTATTTCTTATGAACTATGAGCCAAGGTTTATCACGCTTAGACCCTTAGAACTGTTTTGTCTGTTTGATTATTTAATGACTCTAGGTTGCCTCAAAAAAACTCTCCGAATTGATGACATGATTTTATTAAGATTTTCTTCTGTTAGAAAATCGATATATATTCTTATTTACATGTTTTCTGCTCTTTTTATTTCCCACCATCTCCATTCCATTCCCCAAATGATCGTGTCTCTGCCATTCTAGATCCAGGTATTTGGGCAAGCACGAGAATGGCTGCTTGGTAGCCTTCTCTCTCATTCTTTTCCCCCTTCCACCCCGTGGACAAGCTCCTGCCTCATTAGTACAGCCAAAGTCAAAAACTCACCATGCAGGAAGTGCAGGCCCTAATCTGCATCCTATTGTTCCTTGGCACTGCCTGTCAAACTCTCAACAAGCAGCACCACTGCACTTTCAGGGTCTCTCTCAGTACTTTTTCAGGTGGTCCAGCTGAGAGCTGGTGCTCAGCCTGCGCAGAATTGCAGGGGGAGGGGGTGCGGAGGAGAGGGGGAAGGTGGGAAGAGAGAACAGGAGTATCTTCTGCTTTAAGGCACAGGACAACTGTGCACCATCACCCTATGTCACTAGGCTGCATGTGTATGTCTCTCAACCTGTGCTTTTTATAAGATGAAACTAGGCTTCGTAGCCCAAAGCAGTAATACTGTGGTGCTGTGAATAAAGTGAAATGACAAACCTGCCAACATACAGAGCCAAACACTGAAGTAAGCTTTTCAACATAAAAGACTAGTGTTGTTGAGTCGGAAAATTATCCCTTGAACAACAGAGAAACAGAAGTAGTGGTTTGATCTCTCTGGTTTCACAGTAAGGTGGGTAAGATTACAAAACTTCCCTTTGCAGTAGAGATGTTAGGATCTGGAATGCACTGCCTGAAAGGGTGGTGGAGGCAGAGTCCATTGTGGTTTTCAAAAGGGAATTGGATAAGTACCTGAAGGAAAAAATTTGCAGGGCTACAGGGAAAGGGTGGGGAGTGGAACTAGCCGAAGTGCTCTTGCAGAGAGCTGGCACGGGCTTGATGGGCTGAATGGCCTCATTCTGTGCTGTAACCATTCTATGATTCTACGATTCTATGTTAGCCATTCCAGGCTGTAGGTTGATAGGTCTACTGTTATCAAGGCGAAATATCTTCCTAATTTAAATTGTATCTAGTTTAGAGCTTTAAGTATTTAGACCTTTGATTCTGGTTAACTTTCCCCATCATTCCCAAAAATCCAAGATGACTCTTTATACCTTTTATTTGATGCAAACCAAACTTCTTTACAAGGAATTGTTCTTTCTCCTCCTAGAATATTTATATAAATAAATATATAAGTTCCTTGGTAACCTTATATGTCCAGAAAAATCTGACTTTGGTGGCTGTCGTATGGTATGCCACAGAGGATGGAGTGCAGAGTTTATGGCCTTTATGTCCCACATATGGAAAAAAGTCCCTTTACATGCTACTTGTGCAGAATTGCAAATGAGTTCCTTATTAATGGACTTACAATTTTGTTACAGATAGTGCCCAGAGAAAATCTTCCCCCTCTCCCAATGGTGATTTCCTGATCTTAGTCATGCAAATATAGAGTAATGGTATAAATAATAGATGTGTATAGAGGATGCCCTTCTTTTGGTCTTGGTATATTACTGGTAACACCCCACTCCAGAGACTTGAGCACAATCTAGGCTGACACTCCAGTGCAGTACTGAGTGCACTGTCAGAGGTGCCGTCTTTCGGATGTGACGTTAAACCGAGGCCCTGTCTGTGGTGTATGTGCCTTTAAAAGCAATTGTGGTGTATGTGCCTTTAAGAGCCCCAGGTGTGCGCAATGCCGGTAATTGCCACTTGGGCTATATAAGCCTGTGTATTGTGTATATCCTTTAGAACCCCCCCCAGACTTGCTTAGTAAATACCTATGAACCAACTCCTGTCTTCAGTGTCTTTATCTACACACGGACACTACAGTGGCGACGAAGTGGAAACGGACTTACCTGCAATTCGGCAGCACCTCAAGGACATCGATTCCTCCAGCGTCCAGAAGACTCAAGGAAGTAATAGAAACTGTGGTTTCACCAGCTGGCCAAGCTGGTGACAGGTACTGCGCTAATCCTTCCTGGGCATCAGGCTGGGGCTCCAGCGGCGGGCTCTACAGCTGAGACAGGCAGCGAAATCGGAGGCAAGCAATAACGGACTGGGAGGGTGCACTCGGGAGACGGCCGGCGCGGCAAGCAGGTCAGCGTTTAGACCTCCGTCGGGAACGAGTCTCCAACAGTGAATAAACGGAAACCACAGTAAAACAGCATTGTTATCGGTAGCAGCGGCGGGAAAGCGCAGGAAGCGCCATATCGTTGCTACAGAGAGAGAAAAAAAAAGCGCGGGAAGCGCCATATCTTTTTTTGAAATGCCTAAGTCTGGCAATATTGATGCTTTTGATAATGAAACAGAGCCTAACTTTGGCAATATTGATGTTTTTGATAACAAGATAGAGGATTGGACCACATATGTAGAAAGAGTGGAGGTGTTTTGCACCGCAAATGGAATAGAAGATGAAAAAAAAGCTTCAGTGCTTCTGGATCTAATGGGCGCAGAAACATACAAGCTGTTACGCAACTTAATCACTCCAGCCGAACCGATGGACAAGAATTTTGAGGAGATTGTTGATACCCTACACTGCCAATTCGAGGCAGATTCTCTGCAAGACAAATTCATCTGCGATCCCCTAAGTGTAGAAACACAAAAAAAGGTATCTTCTGGAAAAGATTTAACACTGGACAAGGCTTTCAGTGCAATAGGAGCGGCAAAGATACAGCAAAGGCCACAGGACTTCGGCACCCATGAAATGACACGGGGTTTCGAAAGATGTTATCGCTGCGGCAGATCCAACCATGACCAGAGGGATTGCTGGTTCAAAAAAAAAGCATGCAGGCGATGCGGAAAGATGGGACACATTCCACCTGTATGCCGATCTGAAAATAAAAAATCCACTAATGGGAAAAGAATCAATAAGGAAAAGCACAGAAAGGTACAAATGATGACGGACAGTAGCTCCAAAGACCAGAAGAGCGATAGCGACTCCGGGAACAAGAGACTAAGCTCTCTCAAATTACATAATGTAATTGCCAATGAAGATTACCAGACCATTTGGGTTACCCTCATAATAGCAGGGTCCCCAGTTAAAATGGAGCTAGATACAGGATCAGCTCTAACCGTAATAAATCGACGAGATTACGAGAGTCTATTTTCGCATATACCTCTAAAAGACACATCCATTATCTTAAAAACATATACGGGGCAGAAAGTATACCCCAAAGGAAAAATAAAGGTGCCTGTGGTATACAACGGCAAAGAAATACAAAAGTTGTATTTATACATTCTACAAGATGGTGGTCCACCGTTGTTGGGACGTGAATGGATAAGGAAGATACGTTTAGACTGGCACTCCATTCAGGCACTGACGGTGACCAGTAAGGAAAAAAACAATGATGACATCATACCTGAACGATTAAAAGACATCTTGGCCAACGCCAAAGAAGTGTTTCAAGAGAAACTAGGAACCTTGAAAGGCATCACCGCCTCAATAAAAGTGGAAGATGCAGCAATTCCAAATTTTTTTAAGGCAAGACCGGTGCCATACGCAATACGTCCGGCAGTCGAGGCAGAGCTGGAGAATTTGGAAAAGGCAGGCGTATTATCCAAAATAGATTGGAGCGAATGGGCAACACCCATCGTTCCAGTCATGAAAAAAGCATTGAAAAATAACTCTGAGGAACAGAGAAAAATTCGCATCTGTGGGGACTTTAAGGTGACTGTAAACCCGGTCCTTCACACGGTACAGTATCCTCTTCCGAGGATAGAAGATATTTTCGCCTCACTATCCGGAGGAAAATGTTTCACAAAAATTGACTTGGCACAGGCATATCTACAGATGGAGGTTGAGGAGACCTCTAAAAAGTATCTCATAATAAACACACACAAAGGCCTGTACCAGTACAATCGACTGGTTTTTGGAGTAGCATCAGCTCCAGCTATCTGGCAAAGAGCTATGGAGCAAGTCCTGCAAGGGATTCCGGGGACTCAGTGTTACCTAGACGACATCCTTATAACAGGAGAAAACGACAATGAGCACCTTGCCAATTTGGAGCAGGTGCTCACTAGGCTGAAAGAACGGGGCCTATGAGCAAATCGCCCCAAGTGCAAATTTTTCCAAAATCAGATATCATATTGTGGCCACATAATTAATAAGGAAGGGTTGCATAAGTCACCTGAAAAAATTGAAGCAGTTATAAAAGCCTCAGCACCTGAAAATGTTTCACAATTGAGGTCATTCCTGGGATTAATAAATTACTATCATAAATTTTTACCGAACTTATCAACTATTCTACACCCTCTTAATGATCTTCTACACACAGGAGTGATTTGGAAATGGAACGAAGACTGTAAACGTGCCTTCCATAAATGTAAAGACTTAATCACATCCGAGAAAGTTTTGGCTCATTACAACCCATCACTACCAATCAGACTGGCGTGCGATGCATCCCCTTACGGCATAGGAGCGGTATTGTCCCATAGATTCCCTGATGGCTCGGAACGGCCGATAGCTTTTGCGTCACGCTCATTGAACTCAGCTGAGCGTAACTATTCCCAGATAGACAGGGAAGCACTCAGCCTGGTATGGGGAGTGAAGAAATTCAACCATTACCTACACGGACAAAAATTTACCTTGCTGACTGACCATCAACCCCTCATCTCCATATTCAACCCTAAGAAAGGTGTCCCCATTATGACGGCACAAAGAATACAGAGGTGGTCCCTTTTTCTAGGGGCACACCAATACAACATTGAATACAAAGGGTCAAAACAGCATGGGAATGCTGACGGTTTATCGCGCCTGCCGTTGCCAACGATAGAAGAGGCACCTACAGTAGACCCAGTAGAGATATTCCACTCTACCATAGTGGAATGTCTACCGGTGACAAATTCTGCCATTGAAAGGGAGACCAGAAATGACCCTACTCTCTCACGGGTCTACGATTTAACAATGAAGGGATGGCCAGCACATGGCGAACCACTGTTGCCAGCATTCTCGCAAAGAAGAGAACAGCTGTCAGTGTGCCGAGGAACCTTGATGTGTGGATCCAGAGTGGTGATTCCACCCAAACTCCAGGATAAAGTGCTAAAGGAGCTTCACGAGGGGCATCTGGGTGGAGTGAAAATGAAGAACCTAGCTAGGGCGTTTGTATGGTGGCCAGGTATCGATGGAGACATCAAAGACATGACCAAGAACTGCCTAGGATGCCAGAAGGTCCAAAATGCTCCACCACAGGCCCCTCTACATCCATGGGAGTGGCCCTCATCTCCCTGGCAAAGGGTGCACATCGACTTTGCTGGTCCATTTATGGACTCAATGTTCTTAATCGCAGTTGATGCACACTCCAAGTGGCCGGAGGTAATAAAGATGTCCTCCACCACCACGGAAAAAACCATCACAGTATTAAGGACCATATTTGCCAGGAATGGGCTGCCGGAACAGATATGTTCTGATAATGGACCGCAATTTGTGTCCGAAGAATTCAGAAAGTTCTTAAAGAACAATGGGGTAAAGCACTACACGTCCGCCCCATACCATCCCGCCACCAATGGATTGGCTGAAAGGTTTGTCCAGACCTTTAAGAAGGCCATAAAGGCCATGGGTAATGAAAACATAAAACTTCAGCACAAGGTGGATAACTTCTTACTTGCATATAGGAATGCAACACATATGGTTACAAACCAAACTCCCGCCATGATGTTCTACAATAGAAACCTAAGATGCCGGCTGGATTTGGTCAAGCCCAACATCCGAAGGGACGTGGAGAACCGGCAGTTTCAGGACATGAATGAAAGGCCAACTAGGGCCTTCCAGATAGGCCAACTTCCAGGTTTTGGCCCGGGACTACCGTACCGAGAAATGGCAGCCTGGAACTATCTGCACACGACTAGGACCACTGATGTATACTGTGGACATCGGAGAAAGCATAATAAGGCGCCATGCTGACCAAATCATCAAGTCATCCGAAAAGGGACAACCTACACCACCACGCTATACATCTAACGATGAAGTAGAGATACCCATATCTACCTCCGATCCGGTGATACTGGAACCCGATGAACCCGACACTGGCCTTCAAGCCAAATCAGCCTTACCAGAAGAACCTACTACACCACCAGAAACTACTACACCCCCGAGGCGTTATCCGGACCGAGTCAGGAAGCCTCCTGAGAGACTAACTTATAATTAATTAATACAGCAATGTATATTTATTTTGCATATAACATGTAATTAATAATTACTTAAAATATGATGTACTAGTTAGCTAGAAGGGGAGGAATTGTGGTGTATGTACCTTTAAAAGCAATTGTGGTGTATGTGCCTTTAAGAGCCCCAGGTGTGCGCAATGCCGGTAATTGCCACTTGGGCTATATAAGCCTGTGTATTGTGTATATCCTTTAGAACCCCCCCCAGACTTGCTTAGTAAATACCTATGAACCAACTCCTGTCTTCAGTGTCTTTATCTACACACGGACACTACACTGTCTGCCCTCTTGGGTGGATGTAAAAGATCCCATGGCACTATTCAAAGTAGAGCAGGGGAGTTCTCCCCGGTATCCTGACCAAGCTTTATCCCTCAACCAACACTACTAAAACAGATTATCTGGTCATTATCACATTGCTGTTTGTGGGAGCTTGCTGTGTGCAATTTTAGCGACCACGTTTCCTACATTACAAGTGACTGCACTTCAAAAGTATGTCCTGAGGTCATGAAAGGCACATATCAATGCAAGTCTTTCTTTCTTTCTTTCAAGCAACCATCACACAAGGTAATGCTAATGTAGAAATAGCCCATATATGGAAACAGATTCTTATAAATATTGTAAGCCTTATTTTGTACAGTTTTGTACTGTTTGCCCCATGTTGTAGTTTTAATTGGTATTCCATTCATTTTGGTTCAAAATGGTTTGGAATATCACTGTGCGCACTCCCCTGTGTTACTGTAGAATATATTGCTGGAAATAATATTTACGGTGTTGTTTGCACCTCGTGTGGGGTTTAATAAGCTAGTGTGGAGATATTTATTTGTCAGTTACTTGTGATCAAAATCCAATTCTATTTATTTTTATCTAGTGTTGACTAGACGAGGGATGTAAAATACACCTCCACTGCTACATAATAACAGCTGCTCCAAAATGGCCGAAGACTGCAAAGGAGAAGATTTGATCTCCAAAAGATCAGTAGGTCAGGTATTTACACCAAGTGAAGGTTTTGTCACTTGTGTGGCAGTTAAAATTCATATAAAATATTAGGGGGATTGACAGGGTAGATGCTGAGATTGTTTCCCCTGGCTGGATAATCTAGAACTAGGGGGCATAGTCTCAGGATAAGGGGTTGGCCATTTAGGACTGAGATGAGGAGCAATTTCTTTACTCGGAGGGTTGTGAATCTTTGGATTTTTCTACCCCAGATGGCTGTGGCTGCTCAGCCATTGGGGGAAAAATTTGTCCCCTTAGTGCCTCCCGTTAGCACCAGCAGATGGTGCTAGAGCAGTATCGCCGGGGCGAGTCAAATCACAACCTTCCCCCCCCCCCCGCGCCCATCAACGTCAGGTAGATTCTGACGTCAGTGAGTGTGCAACGCTCACTGACTGCCCAATCTGCTAAATTGATTCTTGCCACTTACCTTAGCACCTGGAGTAAATACCAACAGGGAGAGCTGGCATGAAGCACCAGGAAGCCGGCTCCAGGGATGTTATTTAAAGGAATCATCAGTAATGACTCGCAGCTGACAGGTTAGTGCAGTTTCAATGGTTTCTTGTCAGTTTCATTCAGTAATTTCAAAGTTCTTTTGTATCCGGAGTGTTGCGGCAACTAAAAAGTAGCTACATTTATTCTTCAAAGAATCAAACTGCTACACTTGGTAACATTAATGGGGGCTGTAATGGCATGCCACCTCACCCTCCAGGATATATGGCGGAAGGAGCATTGGCAGTGAGAAAGATGGGAACATGTGCACAGAGAGATGAGGAGGGATATCAGAGCTCTCACCAGGAGGCCTTACCCTCCGAGGGTATTCCGAGAGCACTTCTCCTACCTTCAATTAAGCAAGGAGCAGTGTATTAGATGGCTCCGCCTCACCAAGGAGGTGGTCACAGAACTCTGCCACCTCCTGCAACCAGACCTCCAACCTTTACACCAGGATGACTTAAAGCCCAGATCACCTTTGCTCACCACATCCCCATCATTCCATCCCTGTCACAGGCCGTGTCACACCGCAAAGCTGAAAGGACAGACACCACAAAAGAATGGTAAGTGAATTAATAAATTTATCAAAAATCAGTGAACACATATTTACATCAAAAATATTAACTATTCACCCTTGTGCAATCCCTTAGTGCCCATCATTACTGTACCTGTGTCTACTCTAGTGCTCCTATGAAGTGTTGGCCCAGTGGCTGCAGCAGGGCTGGTGGAAGTCTGCTGAGTGACCATGCGGGAGACTTCAGATGGCCTTGCAGGACGCCCTCAACCAGCTCTGGGCCTGTACAGTGCACTACCTCAGCATGGGCGGCAGCAGTCTGGGCTGGCTGGATGACAGGCAGCGACAAGGGCAATGGCAGAGTGGCAGTGGTGGGAGCAGGAATGCTGTCATCCTGAGAGAGGACAGCAGGTTCCTGCTCCACTGACCCACTGCCACTCCCCCGAGGCAGCACCTCAGCATCCCTAGCAATCTGTTGGAGCACAGATTGCTGGCCTGCTGCAACACTGTGAAAGCTCCGGTCGATGGTGGGAGACCCAGCCATGATGGCAGCAGTCAGAGCTTGCGTGGTATCAAACTGAGACTGCATGAGAGCAGTCTGAGATTGGATGCCACCAAGCATAGACTGCATTACAGCACTAAGACTTTGCGTCGCTTCTGCCTGTGCTTCAATGGAAGCTGCCAGATCGTCCATCACAGGCATCAGATCTGGGTCACCACAGTCTCTCTGGGAGTCTACCATCCTTTGTAGACTGGAAATGATGGATTCCATGCTGTGCGTAGAGCCCTGTGCAATGTCGGAGGCGGACTCCTCCATGCTTCTTATCATTGCCAAGAGGCTCTTGGGTATCCTTGCCATTGCACCTATCATCTCCGTGTGCATGCTCATCACCCTTCTTCTAAATGCCTCCCCATCGAGGTCCTCATCTGAGTCCTGTGCAGCAAAACTTGTGCGCGAACTCGTCCTCCGGGGAGCTGGCCCCCAACCTAACCTTTCCCTCTGGCCTTGCTGCAGCCCACTCGTCCCTGGTGCCTCACCCTGTGCAGATCCCGCTACTATACTAGCCTCTAAAGAATGCGTAGTGCCAGTATCTGAGCTGGTGCCTATGGGTGAGATATGCAGTGACGCGGTGTGTTCTTCCTCCTCCTCTTCCCCCACCTCATTCTCTATGGTGCCCCCAGGGACAGGCTACTCAGGTGCTTGTTGATTATCTGAAAGCATAAAGGCACAAGAGTCGGGTTAAGGTGAGGGGGCGGGGCAGGAAGGGAGAAATGCATGCATACAGCATGATTAGCTGGAAAGTGCGAAACATTTGTGGGGTGAGGGGGAAGTGGGATGTGAGAAGGAGGAGTAGGGATGAACATACCGTTGTTGTTCCCAAGGTGGTCAGTGTCACCAGTGGCCATGGCGCCCACCACCTGGCGCCCAATAATCTGCAGCACTCTATCCTCCAGCGCAGACAGTGGTTGGGTGTTGGCTTGGCCCCCGCCTGTGCGCTCCTGCTCCCTCCTGTTGTGAGCCACCTTGGCCTGCAAGAGAAATAAAAGTGTGTGTGAGTGTGGAGCAATGTGTTTGGGGGATGTGCCTGCCCTAGTTGAATAGCTGTTATGGTGTGCAAGGTGTGAGTGTTGGTAGGTAGAGATTGTTGGTGGATGAGTGCTGGGGGTGTGGTGCTTTGGACAGTGTGTGAAGATTGTGGCTCAGATGATGGTATGTACCATTTGTTGAAGCATTCACTCACCCTAACCACCCGAGTGAGGTCGTTAAATTTCTTCCTGCACTGCGTGTGGGTCCTGGGGACCACAGTGCTGCCCGAGATGTGCTGCACTACCACCCTCCTCATGGTGCGGAAGACTTGTGACAAGGGCCTCCTGCAACTTGCCGGGTAGAGCACCGCCTTCCATTGCTCCACAGCGAAAACCAATGCCTCCAATGCTTCATCGGAGAATCTCTCCCTGGGGTGTGGATCTGCCATGAGCACACCTGGTTCAGTCCTCCAGCTGCTACTCCATCTCCTTCTTCTGCTTCTGCTTGTGGATAATGAGGTGCTGCAGCATCAATGAACCTCCCCTTTAAGTTGTGAAGTTAGCGTGTAAAGTTAAGGCACATGGGATTGGGGGCAAGGTATTGACTTGGATAGCGAACTGGTTGGCAGACAGAAAGCAAAGAGTTGGAATAAACAGGTCTTTTTCCGAGTGGCAGGCAGTGACTAGTGGGGTACCGCAGGGATCGTTCCTTGGACCCCAGCTATTCACAATATATACTAATGATCTAGACAAGGGAACTAGATGTAATATCTCCAAATTTGCAGAAAACACAAAGCTGGGTGGGCGTGTGTGCTGTGAGGAGGATGCCGAGAAACTCCAGGATGATTTGGACAGGTTGGGTGATTGGGCAAAAGCATGGCAGATGCAATATAACATGGATAAATGCGAGGTTATCCACTTTGGTGGCAAAAACAGGAAGACAGATTATTATCTGAATGGCAATAGATTGGGAGAAGGGGAAGTGCAACAAGATCTGGGTGTCCTTGTGCACCAGTCGCTGAAGGTAAGCATGCAGGTGCAACAGGCGGTTAAGAAGGCAAATGGCATGTTCGCCTTCATAGCGAGAGGGTTTGCATACAGGAACAAGGATGTCTTGCTGCAGTTAAACAGGGCCTTGGTGAGACCACATCTTGACAGTTTTGGTCACCTTATCTGAGGAAGGATGTTCTTGCCATGGAAGGAGTTTAGCGAAGATTCACCAGGCTGATACCTGGGATGGCAGGAATGACTTATGAGGAGAGATTGGGTCAATTGGGCTTATACTCGCTGGAGTTTAGAAGAGGGGATCTCAGTGAAACTTATAAAATTCTGACAGGACTAGACAGACTAGATGCAGGAAAGATGTTCCCGATGGTTGGGGAGTCCAGAACCAGGGGGGTCACAGTCTAAGGATAAGGGGTAGGCCATTTAGGACAGAAATGAGGAGGAATTTCTTCACCCAGAGAGTGGTGAACCTGTGGAATTCTCTACTACAGAAGGCAGTAGCGGCCAATACATTAAATATATTCAAGAAGGAGTTGGATATATTTCTTAAGGCTAAAGGGATCAAGGGGTATGGGGAGAAAGCAGGGACCGGGTACTGAATTTGGATGATCAGCCATGATCACATTGAATGGCGGCGCAGGCTTGAGGGGCCGAATGGCCTACTCCTGCTCCTATCTTCTATGTTTCTATGAAAAAAGCCTGTGGCAATCATGACTTGCGATTAGACTGCACCTGATATTGGTCCACCCTTTGAGTGTACTCTTTTGGTGCACACAAAAACAAATAAACTGTAACTTAAAAAACCATTAAAGAAAACGTAACAACTTAAATTAAAATTTGGTCACCGGGGGTGATGATGCACTCCAGTCCCTGCGGTGCCCACCGGTCATGGAACGTCCTTTGAATGTAATGCCAATGAGCTTGGGTTTTAAGACTTGAATTAGGACTCCAAGCATTTTTTTGAGCAGTAAGGATGAATTTTGTGTGCAGTCTAAAGCATTTGCACCTGGCACTAATTCTCCAACTTTTCTACTTACACCGCCCATGCCTTGGCTATAACGAATTTCTAGCCCAGAAGAGCAGGCTCAAGGGGTATGGTCTAATCCTGCTCCTATTTCTTATGTTAAAGGGGCAGCCTGGTTCTTAGTGCTTGTGTTCACATTAAAGCAGTGGATGTGGAGTTTATCCAAGCACTCTTTGGGAGAAAATATTTGTTCATCAAATTCTTTATAACCGCTATAAAAAAAGACCCGACACACAGGCGTCACGGAAAGCCTTATCAAGTTACCTTTGCACTGGACACCTGTAATGGTATTGAGACAGCAGCTATGCGCAGTGAACTCAGCAAAGCTCTTTTTATTGGTGTTTACGTCTGTGCACTTCACCTGTTTCGGAAGAAACTCGCCCTCTCTCCAAAAGGTATTTTTTGTTTATTTGTTTTAGGGTCTGACAGTTAGAAGTCTCGAGTTGTGCGTTGTTTACCCTGGAAAGTTGGCAGGAAGCGAACACTCCGCACTTTCAACAGGCTGATGTTCGAGTTTTTTTACTTTTAATATCTCGCTCGGGGAATCATAAAGCGGAATCCCTTCCGCTCCCGCTGCCGAATTGCCAGCGATGTCATACTCTTTTTTTCTCTTCACTTTGGAAATTTCTGAGTTGATGGCAGTTGTAAGTAAAGCAGAGGTCTCGTTCAATGATGCGGGTCCCGGTTCTGTTTGTCTCGATTAGTGCCCGGACTTGTGTGGACTTGCTCAGTGTTTACTGGTGGTCCCTTTTTACACTTGCAAGCATTAAGTGTGATTGGGCCTGTATTCGCTATGCTGTAGAGGAATGCGGAATCATGAGCGGCTTGCTAATTTCTACTTTGTTATGTACTCCCGACAAATCTGAACTTGAGTAAAACTGAGTGTTCTTGACTGTTGATGCGTGACTGTGTGACTGTGACTCTGTGACTAAGTGGCTCTGTCACTCTGTCCTCTGGCTGTGTTGTTTTTTGGCTGTGAGGCTATATTCCGCTCTGGTTATGCTGTAAAAGTCATTGAGGAAAGAAAAAGGTATTCAGTATCAGTCTAATATTAAAATCAATATTATTGAACCTTGACTGCTTGTCTTCCGCGGGTGATATTTCTATGGCCCTATAAGGACTGGAACCAACTTGTACTGTATCTTACTTGTCATCTAAGAACTTGCATTTATATAGCGCCTTTCACCACCCCTCAGGACGCCACTTTACAGCCAATTAAGTACTTTTGAACTATAGTCACTGTTGTAATGTCGGAAACGCAGCAGCCAATTTGTGCACAGCAAGGTCCCACAAACAACAATGAAATAAATGGCCAGATCATCTGTCTTTTGGTGTGGGACACAGGGGAGAACTCCGCTGCTCTTTTTTCATTAGTGCCATGGGTTCTTTTACGTCCACCTGAGAGGGCAGATGGGGCCTCGGTTTAACATCTCATCCGAAAGATGGCACTTCTGACTGTGGGACATAGAAACATAGGAACAGGATTAGGTTATTCAGCCCCTCGAGCCTCTGCTGCCACTCAATAAGATCATGGCTGATCTGATCCTAACCTCAAATCTTCTATCACTCTCCATCCCACCCGAACCCATGTGATCTCCCGGGAGAGGCGAAAAACCAGATAAAAAACCCAATGGCCAATTTGGGAGAAAAAATCTGGGAAATTCCTCTCTGACCCATCTAGGCGATCGAAACTTGTCCAGGAGATCACTCTGTCCCTATATTTTCTACAGTACTTACCTTCTGTAAAGGCGATCTCCACCCCAGCCAGGAACAGGAATAAAACCATCTCCTGAAATCTAACACAGAATTAGAACACAAGAAGTAGGAGCAGAACCAGGCTACACGGCCCCTGGGCCCGCTCCACTACCCACAGTGCCATGACCATTCCGAACCTAGACTCATGTCCAATTTCCTGCCCGCTCCCCGTAACCCTTAATTCCCTTTACTTCTAGGAAACTATCTATTTCTGTTTTAAATTTATTTAATGATGTAGCTTCCACAGCTTTCTGGGGCAGCAAATTCCACAAACCTACCACCCTCTGAGTGAAGAAGTTTCTCCTCATCTCAGTTTTGAAAGAGCAGCCCCTTATTCTAAGATTATGTTCCCTAGTTCTAGTTTCACCCATCATTGGGAACATCCTCACCGCATCCACCCGATCAAGCCCCTTCACAATCTTATATGTTTCAATAAGATCGCCTCTCATTCTTCTGAACTCCAATGAGTAGAGTCCCAATCTACTCAACCTCTCCTCATATGACCACCCCCTCATCCCCGGGATTAACCGAGTGAACCTTCTTTCTACTGACTCGAGAGCAAGTATGTCTTTTCTTAAGTATGGACACCAAAACTGTATGCAGTATTCCAGATGCGGTCTCACCAATACCTTGTATAACTGCAGCAATACCTCCCTGCTTTTATATTCTATCCCCCTAGCAATAAAAGCCAACATTCCATTGGCCTTCTTAATCACTTGCTGCACCTGCATACTACCTTTTTGAGTTTCGTGCACCAGGACCCCCAGATCCCTTTGTACTACAGTACTTTCCAGTTTCTTGCCATTAAGATAATAACTTGCTCTATGGTTTTTCCTGCCAAAGTGCATAACCTCACACTTTCCAGTATTGTATTCCATCTGCCAAATCTCTGCCCACTCACTTAGCCTGTCTATGTCACTTTGCAGGTTTTTTATGTCCTCCTCACTCACTACTTTCCCTCCCATCTTTGTATCATCTGCAAACTTTGGTATGTTACACTCGGTCCCCTCCTCCAAATCGTTAATATAGATTGTAAAGAGTTGGGGACCCAGCACTGACCCCTGCGGAACACCACTAGTTACTGATTGCCAGTCTGAGAATGAACCATTTATCCCAACTCTCTGCTTTCTGTTAGAGAGCCAATCCTCCACCCACGCCACAATATTACCCCCAATCCCGTGATTTTTTATCTTGAGCAATAATCTTTTGTGTGGCACCTTGTCAAATGCCTTTTGGAAGTCTAAATACACTACGTCCACTGGTTCTCCTTTATCCACCCTGTATGTTACTTCCTGAAAGAACTCAAGCAAATTTGTCAAACATGACTTCCCCTTCATGAAACCATGCTGAGTTTGCCCTATTAAATTATGTTTATCCAAATGTCCCGTTACTGTCTCCTTAATAATGGACTCTAACATTTTACCAACCACAGATGTTAGGCTAACAGGTCTATAGTTTCCAGCCTTCTGCCTACTACCCTTTTTAAATAAGGGTGTTACATTAGCAGTTTTCCAATCTGCCAGGACCTTTGCTGAGTCCAGGGAGTTTTGGAAAATTATTACCAATGCATCCACAATCCCTACCGCCACTTCCCTCAAGACCCTAGGATGTAAGCCATCAGGTCCAGGGGATTTATCCGGCTTGAGTCCCATTATTTTACCAAGTACCACTTCCTTAGTGATTTTAATCATATTTAGCTCCTCTCCCCCTAGAGCCCCCTGTTTGTCCAGTGTTGGGATATTCTTAGTGTCCTCTACCATAAAGACTGATACAAAATATTTGTTCAGCGTTTTTGCCATCTCCATGTTTCCCACCATTAATTTCCCGGTCTCATCCTCTAAGGGACCAACATTCACTTTAGCCACCCTTTTTCTTTTTATATAACTATAGAAACTTTTGCTATCTGTTTTTATATTTTTTGCTAATTTACTTTCAAAATCTATCTTCCCTTTCTTAATCAATCTTTTAGTTATTTTTTGCTGTCTTTTAAAGACTTCCCAATCTTCTATCCTCCCACTAGATTTGGCTACCTTATATGCCCTTGTTTTTAGTCGGATACGATCCTTAATTACTTTACTTAGCCACGGATGGCTATCTTTTCTTTTACACCCTTTTTTCCTCAGTGGAATATATTATTTTGGGAAGTTGTAAAATAACTCCTTAAATGTACACCACTGATCATGTACTGTCTTACCCTTTAATCTATTTCCCCAGTCCACTCTAATCAATTCCGCTCTCATACCTTCATAGTCTTCTTTATTCAAGCTCAGCACGCTTGTTTGAGATGCAACCTTCTCACCCTCTACTTGAATATGGAATTCAACCATGTTATGGTCACTCATTCCAAGGGGATCCTTTACTAGGACATTTTTAATGAATCCTGTCTCATTACACAGGACCAAATCTAAGGTTGCTTGCCCCCTGGTCGGTTCAGTTACATACTGCTCAAGAAACCCATCCCTAATACACTCAATGAACTCATCCTCAAGGCTGCTCTGCTCAATTTGATTTGTCCAGTTAATATGATCGTTAAAATCCCCCATAATTATAGCTGTTCCCTTATTACAAGCCTCACTATTTCCTGATTAATACTCCATCCAACAGAGTTGCAACTGTTTGGAGGCCTATAGACTATGCCCACTAGTGTTTTTTTCCCCTTATTATTCCTTATCTCCACCCAAACTGTTTCACTATCCTGCTCCTTTGACCCAATATCATTTCTCTGTATTATAGTGATTTCTTCCTTTATTAACATAGCCACCCCACCTCCCCTCCCTTCCTGCCTGTCCTTCCTGATTGTTAAATAACCTGGTTTGTTTAACTCCCAGTCATGGTCACCCTGCAGCCATGTTTCTGTAATGGCCACAAGATCATACCCATATGTAGTTATTTGTGCCGTTAACTCATTCATTTTGTTACGAATGCTACATGCATTCAGATAAAGAACTTTCAAATATGTTTTGTGACACTTAATTCCTGTTTTTTCCCCTTTTACTACTTTACCTTTTACTCCATACCTACTGTCGCTTCCTGACACGTTCTGTTTTTTAATTTCCCCACTGCTACCTAAGTCTATGACCTTCTCCATTGTCATTTCTATTATTTGCTCTCTAGAAACCTCCCCCCCACTATTTAGTTTGCAGCCCTCTCTACAGCCCTAGTTATATGATTCGCCAGGACTCTAGTCCCAGCACTGGCCAAGTGGAGTCCGTCCCAATGGAACAGCTCCCTCCTGTCCCAGTACTGGTGCCAGTGTCCCAAGAAGCAAAACCCATTTCTCCCACACCAGTCTTTGAGCCACGCATTTAACTCTTTAATTTGATTTATCCTAGCCAAATTCGCTCGTGGCTCAGGTGATAACCCAGAGATTATTACCCTTGAGGTTCTGTTTTTTAATTTGACCCCTAGCTGCTCATACTCCTTTAACAGAACCTTCTTCCTTGTCCTATCTACGTCGTTTGTACCAACGTGGACCACGACAACTGGCTCCTCCCCCTCCCACTCCAAGTTTCTTTCCAGCCCAGAAGAGATGTCCTTAACCCTGGCACTGGGCAGGCAACACAGCCTTCGAGACTCCCGCTCTTGACTGCAGAGAACCCTATCTATTCCCCTAATGATACTATCCCCTACCACTACAACATTTCTTTTTACTCCCTCCACCTGAATGGCCCCCTGTACCACGGTGCTGTGGCCAGGTTGCTCATCCTCCCTGCAGTCCCCGCTCCCGCCCTCACAGGGAGTAAGAACCTCGATCCTGCTTGACAAGAGCAAGGGCTGTGGCTCCTTCAACACTACATCCTGGATCCCTGTACCTGCCTCACTCGTAGTCACACCATCCTGTCCCTGACCACGGACTACATCTGCAGTAATTAATTTCATAGGTGTGACCACCTCCTGAAACATAGAGTCCAGGAACTTCTCCCCCTCCCTGATGTGTCGCAGTGTCTGAAGCTCGGTCTCAAGCTCTTTAACATGGAGCTTGAGTTCCTCTAGCAGCAAACACTTATCGCAAATGTAATCACCGTGAGCCTCAATGGGGTCCACCAGCTCCCACATTTCGCAACAGTGACACATCACCTGTTCACCCATATCTGTGTAATTAATTAAATTTCTTATTATTAGTTATGAAGACCCTCTGCCCCGATATAGATGATAATATTACACCACTATTTAATAGGACTTACCAACTTAAAGGTATAGAAGAGAAGGAAGAGGACCTACCAACAAGCTGATCACCAACCTCCCTCGTCTGGGGGACCTGTCCGGTTGAAATGTCTCGCTGCTCCGCTTCCGCAGTGTTGGATTAGCCTGAGAGTGGGAAGCAAAACAGAGCAAAAAGCACCCCCTCACCTCCCACTTGCCCGAACTCTCCCACTTGCCCAAACTCTACTTACACTCAATCCCAGCTGCCCATCTTGGTTCCGGAATCCTCAATAACCATGCACAACAAAAACCTATCACTCTCAGTTTGAAATTTTCAATTGACCCCCAGCCTCAACAGCTTTTTGGGGCGTGAGTTCCAGATTTCCACTACCTTTTGTGTGAAGAAGTGCTTTCTGACATCACCCCTGAATGGATTTGCTCTAATTTTAAGGTTATGCCCCCTTGTTTTGGACTCCCCCCACCAGAAGAAATAGTTTCTCCTTATCTACCCTCTCAAATCCTCTAATCATCTTAAATATCTCAATTATATCACTCCTTAATCTTCTGTAGTCTAGTCTACGTAACCTGTCCTCATAATTTAACCCTTTTAGCCCTGGTATCAGTCTGGTGAATCTGCACTGCACCCCAATATATTCTAACCAGAGCTTTATATAACTCTAATATAGCTTTCATTCCTTTGTATTCCCACCTCCTTGAGATAAAGACCAACATTTCATTAGCTTTTTAAATTATCTTTTGTACCTGTTTGCAGTTCTGCTCCTCCACAGTTCCTAGCTTCTCACCAATTAGCAAATATTCTGATCTATCTTTCTTGGGTCCAAAATGGATGGCTTCACATTTTCCCACGTTGAATTCCAGCTGCCACAGTTTTGCCCCCTCACTTAGTCTATCAATGTCCCTTTGCAACTTGCTGCTCCCATCTGCACTATTTACCGTGTCACCTAACTTGATGTCTGGGATGGCTGCCTAAAACAGGGGTTTGGCCCCTACCCTATGCTAATGAGGAGTTTAATGCCTGTTTAGGACCCTTCAGGGAAATTGGTCTTGAAGTTGAGCTTCATCCCTAAAAGGCAAATACCCCTCTTGTGTTATTCAGCAACAATGGTCAACAAATGAGGTAAGATACACTATCAAGCTAAAAGGAAAGGCTTGCACAAACGCAAGGAAAAATGGAAATCCAGTGGACCTGGAGAGCTATAAAAAGTAACAAAGGGATACAAAGAAAGTAATAAGAGGTGCAAAAAGAAATTTAAAAAACTTACACAGGATATCAAAGCTAACAGCAAAAGTTTTTATGAATATATTAAGAGAAAGAGAATAGCAATGAGGATTATGGGCCCATAAAAGATAGATGCAGGTGAGACTATAATGGATAGTAAGAAAATGTCAGACTTGTTAAATGAATACTTTGTATCTGTTTACACAGTTGAGGACGAGGACAAAATACCAGCGGTGGTACAAGGAAACCTAAAAATAAGTGAAAGGGAGAAACTTAGTAGATATAAGTTTTTTTTAAATGGGAATGGAGAAAATAATGGGACTTGAGATGGACAAATCTCCAAGACTTGATGCTTTCCACTCCAGAGTACTAAAAGAGATGAGGAAATTGCCGATGCATTAATCATAATTTTTCATAGCTCTCTCAATTCAGGAATTGTGCCCTTGGATTGGAAAATTGCAAATGCATTCTCTTAATATTATTTAAGAAGAGAGAAATCAGGTAACTAAAGACCTGTCAGTTTAACATCAATTGTGGGGAAGTTACTGGAATCTATCATGGGGAGGGAGGGTTAGGGACCGGGGGGTGGGGGGCTCTGACTTTAATGGCAGGGCCTGATTTGCTTCTGAAGCCTCTGTTTCCCACCTGCAGCCAGCCAGATGGGGAGGCTGGCTGGCTGCGGGTAGGTAGGTCTGTGGCACTAGGCCACACAGAGGAGGGAGGGAGGGATTGGGTGGGTGCCGGCCTCTGGGGGACCGGGGAGGGGGACATGTGAGGAAGATTGGGGCTGTCGAGGGACTCGGGAGCGGGGGGGTGCGGGTGGGAGGTGAGGAAGATCAGGGCCGGCCACCGGAGGATCATGGCCAGCCTCACGATCATCGGTGGGGGGAGTGAAGATCAGATGAGGGCTGGCCTCAAGATCATCGGGGGGGGGGGGGTGGTGAGGAAGATTGGGGCCGGCCACTGGAGGATCATAGTCAGCCTCATGCTTATTGGTTGGGTGGCTGGGGGGGGGGGGTGAGGGAACATAAGATCGTGGCCGGCTTCAAGATCATCGGTGGGTGGGGGGGGGGAAAGGTGATCAGAGGATTCGTGAGGGGGTCTCCGATCATGTGGGATGGGCTAGGAAGGGACCCTAGATCCAGGAGGTAGGTATAAAGGCACTTAGCTCCTGGATGCAGCAGTCCTCGCCTTGCTGTAACTGCCAGGTTTTACAAGGTGTGTAACACCTGACCAGCTGCAGTTAAAAACAAAATGTAAGTTAAAGAAGAGGCTTCCAGCCTCATTGTAATATTTAAATTGACATCCCGCTTCCTAGCAGCGGGTTGGCTGCCCGTCCACGTCCCGCCTCCATTAAAACCGGAAGTGGGCAGGTTGGAGGCGGGTTCAGGTCAGGATTCCGATTTTTAACAATTTAACTAGCCCACACTCCAAATCCACCCGTTTTTCTTCAGGTAATAATTCCCCCCCAAAGTGACTGACTACTTGGACAAGTATCAGTTGATAAAAGAGAGCAGCATGGTAATGTGAAGAGAAGGTCATGTCTAACTAATGTAGTTGAATTTTTTGAGGAGGTCATTAGTAGTTTGATGGGGGAGTGTCAATGGATGTTGTCTATATTGTCTTCCAAAAGGCATTTGATAAGTTTCCACACGAGAAATTATTAGCAAAAATGAGAGCACACTGAATCGGAGGTAACCTCATGACATGGGTTTGTAATTGGTTAGAAAGTAGAGATAAAAGATTTGTTCTATGATTGGTAGGATGTGACAAGTGGTGTTCCCCAGGCGTCTGTACTGGGGCCTCAGCCTTTCACCGTATACATCAATGACTTGAATGCAGGAATAGAGAGTTGTACAGCCATGTTTGGAGATGACACTAAGTTAGGCAGCACATAAGTGTAGATGGGAACAGCAAGTTACAAAGTGACATAGAGTAAATTGCCAAAACTCTGGCAGATGGAGTTCAATGTGAGGTCATCCACTTTGAATCTGAGAAAGACAAATTTTAATATTTTCTTAATGCTGAGAGCCTAGGAGCTGAGGAGGAGCAAAAGCAGTTCGGTGTCCATGAGTTCTATCTGTTCTGGTTTGTCTGTCTATTTCTCTCACTCTCTCATAAAACAACCGGATTAGCACAAGTTCTGCTTTTGTTAGTGCGATTTATATTGTGCATCTTTCCCTGCCTCACTCACTCCCTTCAGATCATTCTGCTTTTCTCAATAACACTGCAATTATGCGCTCTAACCTACTTACACATGTGACCCCTTATCCCTAACTCTTCTACTATGTACCAAAGTACAACAGTCTGCGTTCATAGATCTTGAACAGCACAAATGCACATGAATTAACCCCATTACCACCATCAACAGATCGTGCTGCTGCTCCTACCACTACCACAGGGATATTACAATTATGGAATTGCTACTTTTTATTCTAAATATTGAACCATCAATACCAGACTTCTATTTTTCATCACCTGCATTGAGCTAAGTTTTTAAGTCAATTTAGTTATTCACATTTATTACACAAGTTCTCTGAAATGGTTAAAACAGAATGGGGCAGCAGTCAGTTATCTTTTTTTTAATATTAAAACAAACCTCAAAGTTCAACTGTGAACAAGAAAGATATCAGGGACCGGCACCATCTAACTTTTATGTTCTTTGTAACCCCACCTGATCATAAAATGCTCTTCCTTTCATAGCTGACAAGGTATGTGTAGTGTATGTACCCGTCTACCTTTAAGAGAACTATTGTATGTAACCGTTCACCTTTAAGAGAACTATTTTAGGTGTGGCACTACTTTGTTTGGCTTCTGTATACTGTAATACCGACGGTGACCACACCAGTATATAAGTGTTGTGTCAGGATTTATTGGGCAGATTCGCCCTGACCTTCGAATAGTAAAGTCCTGTTTTAAGTTACTCTGGTAGTCTGTGTATTAATTAACTAAACAACCCACAGACTTTACAGTGGCGACGAGTCCGATCGTACCCTGCGGCAACAATACTTCCGAAGCAGTTAACGAGCGTCGAGAAGAGGCAACCGCCCTCGTCATTCTGCTGGGAGAAAACTCGAGTCTGCAAAGCTGGAAAGGAGGAAGAATTCAGAGACAAAGACTTCCATCAGCAACAGGCACTGACTGTCCCTTCTGCCACGGTGAGGAGTGAGCCGATCCGCACGAGAAGCAAGCCGGCCACGGTGACTGTGAGTAAGGGAAAAGTAAAAAGAATAACCGGAGGATAAGGGCGGTGCACTCGACCACAGTCGAGGGGGAAAGGAGCCGGACAGAAGTCGGGCCCAGAGGCGCTGAGACTGGGGCAGCGTGGAGCAAGGAAGCCGCGGTACAGACAGGCTGGGGACGCAATGGCGTCGTGAGACAGCTAGACCGCGACCGGCGAAAAAGGCCGGGCAGCGACCGAAGCCACGAAGCGCTGCGACCGGGAACGTAGGCGCGGGAAGAGATAAACTCAGCCGCAGCCGGGGAGGGAAGCACCGGACTGCGAGAGGGCTGGCAGGCGCGATTGGGAGCCGAGCGAGCGGGAGAGGCAGAGCCGACCAAGGGAGACTGAGCGAGAGCCAGTCCAGCGGCTGAAACTGTTCTCCGTCAACGGGGTGTACCCAGCGCCGGTAGAGCCGAGCGAGCGGGAGAGAGACAGAGCCCGAGCACGGGAGACTGAGCGAGAGCCAGTCCAGCGGCTGAAACTGTTCTCCGTCAACGGGGTGTACCCAGCGCCGGTAGAGCCGAGCGAGCGGGAGAGAGACAGAGCCCGAGCAAGGGGAACTGAGCGAGAGCCAGCCCAGCGGCTGAAACTGTTCGCCGTCAACGGGGTGTACCCAGCGCCGGTTGCCCTGCCGAGAAAAGGGAAAGCACTGAAGCCGACGCGCAGGCTGTGAACCTGAAAGCCAGCGGCCGTCGCCCGTGGGGAAAGTGTACCCCTCCCGCCAGGGAAGAAACGCGGGAAGCCGCCATTAGGCGGGGAGAGAAGATAAGCGCGGGAAACCGCCATTTTCGCGGGAACTGCCATCTTGAAAGAAAAAAAAATTTTAAGGAAATAATTCGTGGTGTTTATCAGGAAGAGAGGAAGATGCCTAAGCGTGGTAACATCAACGATTTTAATTCCGAGGTAGAAGACTGGGCCACGTATGTGGAACGCATTGAGATCTATTGTGAGGCCAATAAAATAGAAGAAGATGACAAAGCTATAACCTTGCTAAACTCGATGGGCGCGAAGACATACGGGCTCTTGAAGCATCTACTATCACCAGCTAAACCGGCGGATCAGACTTTCGATGATATTGTGGCTGTTCTGAAGGATCACTTGAACCCCACACCGTTGATGTTGGCGGAACGATTCAAATTCTATGCGAGAACGCAACAGAAAGACGAAAGCAACGCAGAATACTTGGTTGAACTGTGTAGACTAGCGAAATACTGCCAGTTTGGAGGGAATCTGACAGAGGCATTGCGAGACAAGTTCGTGTGCGGATTGGCAAAGGAAGGAACGCAAAAGCGACTACTCGAAGAGAACGACCTTACACTTGACAGGGCTGTCCTTATTGCAGCATCGCACGAAGCCGCAGCGAAGGGAACTGCGGAAATGCAGCTAAAGACAGCGGCACTCAGTGTGGATCAAATTACCTCGACAACAACAAAATGTTATCGTTGTGGGAAGACAACACACGACCAGAACCAATGCTGGTTTAAGAACCAGGAATGTAGGAAATGTGGCAAACTGGGTCACATAGCTAAGGTATGCCGGTCAGGGAAGAAGACCAACAACCAAAGGACCAACAACCAAAGGAAGCCATCACAGGAAAAGTACAACAAGGTACACAAGGTGGCTGAGAAGAGTTCAGACGAACAGAATTCGGACTCAGACCCAAACGGCCAGGAGCTGGGTAGTCTGAGAATTCACAATGTGAGTAAGAAAGCTGACCTACAAACTATCTGGGTCATGCTAAAAATAGCTGGAGTCCAAGTGAAAATGGAGTTGGACACTGGATCAGCTCTATCAGTCATAAATCGAAGGGATTACCACCAGCTATTTTCACATATACCCTTAAGAGATACCAAGTTCGTATTGCAGACATACACGGGGCATAAAGTATACCCCATGGGAAAGATAAGAGTCAAGGTGAGAGATAGGGGTAAAGAACACCCAAGAATGAACTTATACGTACTACCTGAGGGAGGACCACCACTTCTAGGACGGGAGTGGATCAAGAAAATAGACATGGAATGGCACTATCTAAAAGCCATAACGAGTGAGGACTCGGTGCAGACAATCAGCTCAGATTCTGAATCGGATGACGATAAGACCAACCCAAATGTGAAAGACAAGGCTAAAATGGACTTGCCGACTAACGTTGGAAAAACGAAGGCATGCAGAAAGGCTTATGCTCCAGAGAAGAACAAAGTTTCAGAACAGATCTCCACCGAACAACGACAACATAGTTTGACAGAGAATTCTGAGTCTGTTCAGTTTAAGGACATATCCATGACGGAAGAACACCGAGCTCGGACTCAACTTTATTTCAAATTACGACAACAATTAGAACAATTGAGTTACCGTCTCGTACAAGAGATGAAAACAATGAAAAAGTTCTATGACACCGAATGGGAGAATCTGGAAAGACAACAGAGGCAGCTAGCTCAAGCAGAGAGCGACCATAGAGCCATCGTGACCAATCACCGATCACATCTCCCTTATGATGTTCAGGAGTTAGAATATTTGCAGAAAGAAGCAAATGAAGAGGAATCTTCAGGAAGCCAGGATTTTATTCCAGTTCTTCTCTACGACTCCTTACAAGCAGAGTTTGAGAAGTTGAAGGAACAGTATGAACAGGCCCAGGCTACAATCCTGGAGGGGGTTAACTCGGCAACCTCCGAAAAGCTAGTTTCAGTGGAAGCTTATGAGCAACTAAAGGTTGAACATGAGCAAGAAGTCCAAAGGCTGCAGGAAATTCTTGATGAGCTCAAGGCCAAGACAGACTCATCGGTAGAAGTTCCATCCATAGATGAGAAATTAGAGGTGAAAGACATGGCAGAACATGAAAGTCAAGATGTCCAAGAGCTCATAAAAATATTGAAGGAAACCCAAGACAAATATGAGGCGGCAATGACCGAGGTTCAACAACTTGAAGAACAGATTCAACTGGGAATTCTTTCAGTGAAAGAAAAGGCAACTGTAAGAAACACAGAGACTGTAAGAATGGCCCCTGAACATGAGCTAGAGAGCATCAAGGCGCAACTTCTCCGAGCGCTTAAAGCCAAAGTACAAGAGGAAAAAAAGGTGAAAGCATTGGAGGAAAAGGTGGATGAAATGGAGAAGACTCTGATCCACAGGGTCCCCGTGGAAGAGTTAACGGTCAGCCAACTCCTTCATATGCTGAGAGACAAGACTCTGCAATGGGAACCATTTGAACACGAGCTTCAATCTTCAAAGGGAAGGGGTTCGGAGCTCTCAAAAGTTTGGGGAATAGTTGAGGTTGCAACACAGATTTTACGGGGCTGCCGAAAGTACGCTGAATCACGTCAATGTGAACTACAGAATGTTGAAACAGCTGCTCCAGTAGAAGGATTGAATAGCCCGATCAATCAATCCCCGATGGAAGGGGAAGTATTGGAATCACAAATGAGGTCATTAGTGAAGGATTGGCAGGAAACCCAGGAAGAACGGGATGAATATGAACGCATGAAGAAGTCTCTTCAGGAAAGATGTCTAGGGAGGGAACAACAGTCGGCTAACGTCCAGTTGGGTAAGGAAGAAGTAGCAGGCCCTCTCGCTAGACTAGCTCAGGACGACACCGAATATTACCATGACCTGTTGAGTGACACGGAATATTACGATGACTTGGTCTGTCCAGCTTGTGATGAAAACTCCCAAAGTGCAGAAATCAGGATGAAGCACTTAAAGTCTAAGGAACATAGGGAGATGGTGGCGCTACAGCTGGCAGCGGATAAGGGAGCCCCGAGAGTCTCCAAGAAGCAGAAAAGAAAAAGACGAAGCAGAAGACGATAACCATCTAAATCATTATCACTTCTATCAGATCATGCACGTGGGCCCTACGAAGGGGGCCAAATCAGTTGGAAAGTAGGAAAAATTACCAAGGCAGTCCAGCTGTTTGTAAATGTCAGCACTGCTGGTTCAGCAGGACGGAAGTTCAAGCTGTTAAGCCAAGGGAAAGACTATTGGATGAGTCACGCTAGAAATGTGAACCGGCTACACCACAGAGATGTTGTTCGGACCGAGTCAAGACCAGAGACTGAATCTGTGAACTGTTCCCGCAGAGACTGAATCTGTGAACTGTTTCCCGCAGAGACTATATCTGTGAATTGTTTTACATGAAGTTGATTATATGTTATGTTTAATGGGGAATAAGTATGTTGTAAGCTAAAAAGGGAGGATTGTAGGGTATGTACCCGTCTACCTTTAAGAGAACTATTGTATGTAACCGTTCACCTTTAAGAGAACTATTTTAGGTGTGGCACTACTTTGTTTGGCTTCTGTATACTGTAATACCGACAGTGACCACACCAGTATATAAGTGTTGTGTCAGGATTTATTGGGCAGATTCGCCCTGACCTTCGAATAGTAAAGTCCTGTTTTAAGTTACTCTGGTAGTCTGTGTATTAATTAACTAAACAACCCACAGACTTTACAGCATGTCAGTAATTACTCAGCAGAGATGCCAATCATCGCTATTTTTGGAGAATTTAACCCTGACATTACCCTCCTTCTTGGGACAAATCTCAAGGAAGAGGAACAGCTGCTTCTTCCCCTTATCCTCCACCGCTCGTCCCCACATCCAGACTTTAGTTCAGGGGGGTTGTCTGAGGGAATTCCTGGGCTCCCCTGGGAACCCCACCAGCTAGGCCATCATAAGGCTCAGCGATATTTTAGTTGCCCTGCTGTGCCACAGGTAGGCTCCAGCAAGACAAAATCAAACCGCAATTGATTCTGGGCTTGCCGGTGTGGGAATAACAACAGGAACCCGGAAAGATTCAACAAGTCTTTGGCCTGACTCTGGGAGTGACAGGGTGCCATCTGAGATTCCACCTCCTCTGCTGTGTGGGTGCCCTGATTGTGCCACTAATGGCACGGGCACCCAATTCTATTATGGTTATGACCCTGCCCTTGGTATTTAGGACAGGCCCATAGCAGGGCCAAAGCTGGGGCTGGAACCTCTACCCTGTTGCACATCTAACAGTGCAGAAGTGCTGCTGAAATTTCTACCCTCTTTTGAGCAGTAGAGACTGCAATGGGGAAAAGGTGTTTGCTTATGTACGAACGCACGACGTGGTGATGTCAAATTTGCTCATCATATCATGGCAAAAATAACGCAGAGCTCTTCTGGCTTTGCTCCTTTTTCAGACATTTACCAAGTTTTATTTTATTGAAAACAATGCCCCTTTTATAGCTTTTTTTTTAAATGGTGCTTTTCAAATAGGTTACAATTAAAAAAAAATTGTGAGTGTATCAGCAACCATAAACGTGTAGAAATTCACTTCAAATTATTATAGAAGTTTGTAAAATCTACAAATCCTGTGCCTCACCTCCGGCCCAATAGCTGGTAACATTAATTAGCAAGGAACAAATATGTGTGTGTGTGTGTGTGTGTGTGTGTGTTTGGGTGTGTGTGTGTGTGTGGTTGGGTGTGTGTGTGTGTGTGTGTTTGGGTGTGTGTGTGTGTGTGGTTGGGTGTGTGTGTGTGTGTGTGGTTGGGTGTGTGTGTGTTTGGGTGTGTGTGTGTGTGGTTGGGTGTGTGTGTGTGTGTGTGTGTGGTTGGGTGTGTGTGTGTGTGGTTGGGTGTGTGTGTGTGTGGTTGGGTGTGTGTGTGTGTGGTTGGGTGTGTGTGTGTGTGTGTGTGGTTGGGTGTGTGTGTGTGTGTGGTTGGGTGTGTGTGTGTGGTTGGGTGCGGGGGGGAGGGTGGGATGCAGTGGGCAGTGGTGAGCAGAAGGAAGAAACACTCTGTCTATCCCTCCTATTATAATCATGAAATTCCTATTTGTAAACATCTTGTTGGTTTCTCTACTTGCAAAATAGGAATGGCATTGTTCCTCGATGTGGACCTTTATCAGGAGCATTGTTTCCTATGAGAGTTACTGATATTTCTGTGTACTCATTGACAGCCTAGACAAACAGTTTTTAGACCAGGTCACACATCTGTCAAATGGGAGATGGTTACACAGGTGTGCTATAAATAGCACTCTTCTTGCATGCAATTACGAAGTTTGCAGATTTACATCTCTTGCATGCAAAGAGTGAACACATCATCAGTAAGGAATTTGGTGGAGGAGATAGTTACAGATCTGCCCTTCACTTCTGAGCCCTGGCTTCGAATTCATCCTGACTGATGAGAACGGAAATCTCTATTCATTGACTGTAAATGTCCTAAGCAAAATAAGGCTAGTACTATCTCAGCGCAAGTCCCTGGTGTACATTGGTCCGTAACATATAACTGATCATAGTTTGATTCACTTTACAAAGTTATTTTCAATGCAGGGCACACCTGGCATTTTGTGCCTGGGTATGGGTGCTAACCTCTCGACCATCTGTACATCAATGCATCTTCACCAACATTTGGCTTCTGTGCATCTTCCCCAACATCAGGAAGCCTTGGCTGAAATTGCAAGATTGCAGTATGTCAGTGCATGGGAAATTTGCTCATATGCAATTATATTAAAGACATATGCAAAATAGGTGCAGGTGCATGAGCATAGATCTCACACATGGACAGTTGTCCATTATTGCTAATATCACAAAATTACTTACAGTGGAAACTGTTCTATAATTAAAATGTTCCATTATAAAAATGTTACATAATATAAATTGAATTTCCAAGGCCACAAGGATAGCTTGTGAGGTAGAAAGGAAATTTAGCAGAGTGTGCTGTTCTAAGGTTTTTTTTAAATTCGCTTATGGGATCTGGGCATCGCTGGCAAGGCCAGCATTTATTGCCCATCCCTAGTTGCCCTCGAGAAGGTGGTGGTGAGCCGCCTTAAACAGCTGCAGTCCGTGTGGTGAAGGTACTCCCACAGTGCTGTTAGGTAGAGAGTTCCAGGATTTTGACCCAGCGACGGTGAAGGATCGGCGATATACTTCTAAGTCAGGATGGTGTGTGACTTGGAGGGGAACTTGGAGGTGGTGGTGTTCCCATGCACCTGCTGCCCTTGTCCTTCTAGGTGGAAGAGGTCGCGGGTTTGGGATGTGCTGCCGAAGAAGCCTTGGCGAGTTGCTGCAGTGCATCTTGTTGATGGTACACACTGCAGCCACGGTACACCGGTGGCGGAGGGAGTGAATGTTTAAGGTGGTGGATGGGGTGCCAATCAAATGGGCTGCTTTGTCCTGGATGGTGTCGAGCTTCTTGAGTGTTGTTGGAGCTGCACTCATCCAGGCAAGTGGAGAGTATTCCATCACACTCCTGACTTGTGCCTTGCAGATGGTGGAAAGGCTTTGTGGAATCAAGAGGTGAGATACTCGCTGCAGAATACCTAGCCTCTGACCTGCTCTTGTTGCCACAGTATTTATGTGGCTGGTCCAGTTAAGTTTCTGGTCAATGGTGACCCCCAGGATGTTGATGGTGGGGGATTCAGCGATGATAATGCCATTGAATGTCAAGGGGAGGTGGTTAGACTCTCGCTTGTTGGAGATAGTCATTACCTGGCACTTCTGTGGCGCGAATGTTACCTGCCACTTATCAGCCCAAGCGTGAACGTCGTCCAGGTCTTGCTGCATGCGAGCATGGACTGTTTCATTATCTGAGGAGTTGTGAATGGCGCTGAACACTATGTTGGAGGGAAGGTCATTGATGAAGCAGCTGAAGATGGTTGGGCCTAGGACACTACCCTGAGGAACTCCTGCAGTGATGTCCTGGGGCTGTGATGATTGGCCTTCAACCACCACAACCATCTTCCTTTGTGCTTGGTATGACTCCAGCCAGTGGAGAGTTTCCCCCCGATTCCCATTGACTTCAGTTTTACCAGGGCTCCTTGATGCCACACTCTGTCAAATGCTGCCTTGATGTCAAGGGCAGTCACTTTCACTTCACCTCTGCAATTCAGCTCCTTAGGCTGTAATGAGGTCAGGAGCCAAGTGGTCTTGGCAGAACCCAAACTGGGCATCAGTGAGCAGGTTAGGGGCGAGTAAGTGTCGCTTGATAGCACTGTCGATGACACCTTCCATCACTTTGCTGATGATTGAGAGTAGACTGATGGGGGGGTCATTGGCCGGGTTGGATTTGTCCTGCTTTTTGTGGACGGGACATACCTGGGCAGTTTTCCACATTGTCGGATAGATGCCAGTGTTGTAGCTGTACTGGAACAGCTTGGCTAGCGGCTAGTTCTGGAGCACAAGTCTTCAACACGATAGCCGGAATGTTGTCGGGGCCTATAGCCTTTGCTGTATCCAGTGCGCTCAGCCATTTATTGATATCACGTGGAGTGAATCAAATTGGCTGAAGACTGGCTTTTGTAATGGTGGGGACCTCTGGAGTAGGCCAATATGGATCATCCACTTGGCACTTTTGGCTGACGATGGTTGCAAACGCTTCAGCCTTGTCTTTTGCACTCACGTGCTGGGCTCCACCATCATTGAGGATGGGGATATTCATGGAGCCTCCTCCTCCCGTTAGTTGTTTAATGGTCTACCACCATTCATGATTGGATGTGGCAGGACCGCAGAGCTTTGATCTGATCCGTTGATTGTGGGATCGCTTAGCTCTGTCTATAGCATGTTGCTTCCGCTTAAAATGAGTTAAAATGGGTTGTTGAGATAGAATAAAAGCTTTACTTTGATTCTAGCCTGACCAGTGAGTTCATGATACCGAAGCCTGGTGCAAAGAGTGGAAAATGTTCCATTTGCCAGAACTGACATCCTTCACCTTAATGAGCACAATAATAGGCATTCAGGAAAGAATTGTGAGTCTATAAGTGACACATAGACTGAAATCCAGAATTTAACAACCTTCCATATATATAATTTTTGTACAATGTATCTGGCGAATAATTGATACATGGCAGAAATTACTTGCCAATAATCTGATTGAAAGTCAATGTGAAGGGATTATAACCATCATCTAAAGCCCAAAATTAGACTACCTGGTAATCAGTCCCACATAACTTCTTTCTTAGGATATAAACACTGAATCTGTTGAGGCCAATTTTATTTTTATTCTGTATTCTCAGAGGCCCATGTTGTAGTGGAAATCAACAGCCAGAACATTGCATGTAACTGATGAGTTGATAGCAAAATACTGCGGATGCTGGAAATCCGAAATAACAACAGAAGATGCTGGAAAAACTCAGCAGGCTAGGCAACATCTGTGGAGAGAGAAATAGGGCTGGATTTTCATTCAGGAGTCGGGGAGGAGGCGGGACTACAACTTTTGGGGTTGTTGTCCCGCCTCCATCGAGAAGTGGCCAATCCACACGATTTTAACTTGATTGACCTTGTTGAGCCAGCCCAGCGGGCTCAGCAGGCCAATTAAGGGCTACCCGGCAACAGTTGACATCACAGACTGAAATTTCATCTGTCAAGAGCTTTTGACAGATGGAATATCAGCGTTTCACAGCTGTTTGAAGCTGTCAAACACTGACAGTCTTACTTCTAACCTGAGTCCATCTTCACAGACTCAGTTAGAAATCTCTCCTGCACAGAAAGCTGAAGGCTGTCACTTTTGACAGTTCGCAGCTATTCTGCTTTCTGTGCCGGTGAGATGAGGGACTCCCGAGACCTAAAGGAAGAAAGGCTGTAACGCTAAGAAAGGGTAATTTAAACTTCTTTAAACACTTTAGACACACCAAACACACTTACCTTTGCACTCATGCACACATCACTCACCTGAACACCGACATCTCGACCCCTCCAAGTCCTTCAACTCGACGGCCCACCTTGCAAACTTGGCGTGGTTTGGAGCCGTCGGGAATCCCACACTTCAGCATTAAAAATAGGGATTAGGCTAAAAACTGCCTGTTAATTGGCACTAATCCCTTCCTGCCTCGGGTAGGTGGGTCCCAGCACGGGGCGGTTACCCGCCTCCTTTGAAAAAGGCATGGAGGCGGGTTGGGGGTGGGATGGGTTCGTGCGCCCTGAATTCGCGACTTTAACCCCCCCGCACACCTCCAATCCCGCCTCCACGGCCCAATGAAAATCCTGCCCATAGAGTCTGAAGAAGGGTTTCGACCTGAAACGTTGACTCTATTTCTCTCTCTACGGATGTTGCCTGGCCTGCTGAGTTTTTCCAGCGTCTTCTGTTGTTATTATGTAACTGATGAGTGGTGTCTTCACTGAATGATTAAAATTATAAAGCAATCCTTGCAAATTCACTAGAACATAATTGAGAGCTAATTACCAGTAAACTGTATAGATAGCTGATTCAATATTATGAAAAGTTAAAACATTTTTACAGGAATGGATTGATGAACAGGTAAAATGCAGATTTGTCTTCTATACATTTCTGATCTTAGCCACGCCATCAAAGGAAAGGAATTGTGTTAAAACTCTTTGGCCACGAGTCATAGATAATAATAGCAAGTGGTTCTGACGGCATCATAAACCATGAGAGCAAAGCTGAAGTGATTTATAGAAGTCAACATAAAAATTATATTGAATTATTATCCTATAGTCACTATAAGAACATAAGAACATAAGAAACAGGAGCAGGATTAGGCCACTTGGCCCCTCGAGCCTGCTCCGCCATTCAATAAGATCATGGCTGATCTTGGGCTCAAAGCCACTTCCCCACCCGCTCCCCATAACCCTTCACTCCCTTATCTTGCAAAAATGTGTCTATCTCCACCTTAAATGAATTTAATGACCCAGCCTCCACAGCTCTCTGGGGCAGAGAATTCCACAGGTTTACAACCCTCTCAGAGAAGAAATTCCTCCTCATCTCAGTTTTAAAAGGGCGACCCTTTATTCTAAAATTGTGCCCCCGCGTTCTAGATTTCCCCACGAGGGGAAACACCCTCTCTGCATCTACCTTGGCAAACGGTAACTAGTGTGGTGCCACAGGGATCGGTGCTGGGGCCTCAACTATTTACAATCTACATTAATGACTGGGATGAAGGGACCGAGTGTAATGTAGCCAAGTTTGCAGATGATACAAAGATGGGTGGGAAAGCAAGTTCTGCAGAGGATTCAAAGAACCTGCAAAGGGATATAGACAGGCTAAGTGAGTGGGCAAACTTTTGGCAGATGGAGTATAATGTGGGAAAGTGAGAGGTTATACACTCAGTATCTTATGTTTCAATAAGATCACCTCTCATTCTTCTAAATCCCAATGAGTATAGGCCCAGCCTGCTCAACCTTTCCTCATAAGTCAACCCCCTCATCTCTGGAATTAATCTAGTGAATCATCTCTGAACTGCCTCCAATGCAAGTATATCCTTCCTTAAATAAGGAGACCAAAATTGTACGCAGTACTCAAGGTGTGATCTCACCAATACCCTGTACAGTTGTAGCAGGACTTCCCTGCTTTTATACTCCAACCCCTTTGAAATAAAGGCCAACATTCCATTTGCCTTTTTGATTACTTGCTGTACCTGCATGCTAACTTTTTGTGTTTCATGCACAAGGATCCACAGGTCCCTCTGAACTGTAGCATTTTGCAATCTCTCTCCATTTAAATAATAATTTGCTTTTTTATTTTTCCTGCCAAAGTATATAACCTCGCACTTTCGCACGTTATACTCCATCTGCCAAATGTTTGCCCACTCACTTAGCCTGTCTATATCCCTTTGCAGGTTCTTTGAATCCTCTGCACAACTTGCTTTCCCACCCATCTTTGTATCATCTGCAAACTTGGCTACATTACACTCGGTCCCTTCATCCCAGTCATTAATGTAGATTGTAAATAGTTGAGGCCCCAGCACCGATCCCTGTGGCACCACACTAGTTACCGTTTGCCAACCGGAAAATGACCCATTTATCCCGACTCTCTGCTTTCTGTTAGTTAGCCAATTCTCTATCCATGTTAATATATTATCCCCAATTCCGTGAGCTTTTATCTTATGCAGTAAACTTTTATGTGGCACCTTATTGAATGCTTTCTGGAAATCCAAATATGCCACATCCACTGGTTTACCTTTGTCCACCCTGCTCTTTACCTCCTCAAAGAACTCCAGCAAGTTTGTTAAACATGATTTCCCTTTCATAAAATCATGCTGACTCTGCTTTACTGAATTATGATTTTCCAAATGCCCTGCTACTGCTTCCTTAATGAAGGACTCCAGCATTTTCCCAACGACAGATGTTAGGCTAACTGGTCTATAGTTTCCTGCTTTCTGTCTCCCTCCTTTCTTAAATAGGGGTGTTACATTTGCGGTTTTCCAATCCGCTGGGACCTCTCCAGAGTCCAGGGAATTTTGGTATATTGCAACCAATGCATCCACTATCTCTGCAGCCACTTCTTTTAAGACCCTGGGATGCAGGCCATCTAGTCCAGGGGACTTAACATAGAAACATAGAAACATAGAAGATAGGAGCAGGAGTAGGCCATTCGGCCCCTTGAGCCTGCTCCGCCATTCAATGTGATCATAGCTGATCATCCAAATTCAGTACCCAGTCCCTGCTTTCTCCCCATACCCCTTGATCCCTTTAGCCTTAAGAAATATATCCAACTCCTTCTTGATATATTTAACTAGCTGGAGTGCCCGCTGAGCCGAGGGTTTTTTGAGGGCATATAAATGAGTTGTCTGTCTGTGTGGGAAGGAGAGAGAGAGAGAGGGGAAAGAGAGAGAGAGAGAGAAGAGGAGTGAGAGAGGGAAGAGAGGAGAGAGAGAGAGGGAAGGAGAGAGAGAGAGAGGGAAGGAGAGAGAGAGAGAGGAGAGAGGGAAGGAGACAGAGAGAGAGAGAGGGAGAGACAGAGAGAGAGAGGGAAGGAGACAGAGAGAGGGAAGGAGACAGAGAGAGAGAGAGGGAAGGAGAGAGAGAGAGAGAGAGAGAGGGAAGGAGAGAGAGAGAGGGAGAGGAGAGAGAGAGAGAGGGAAGGAGAGAGAGGGAAGAGAGAGAGAGAGAGAGGGAAGGAGAGAGAGAGAGGAGGAGAGAGAGAGAGAGGGAAGGAGAGAGAGAGAGAAGGAGGGAGAGAGAGAGAAGGAAGGAGAGAGAGAAGGAAGGAGAGAGAGAGAGAGAGGGAAGGAGCGAGAGAGAGGGAAGGAGGGAGACAGAGAGAGAGAGGGGGAAGGAGGGAGAGGATGAGGGAGGGAAGGAGAGAGAGAGAGGAGAGAGAGAGAAGGTGAGAGAGAGGGAAGGAGGGAGGAAGGAGAGAGAGAGGGAAGGAGAAAGAGACAGAGAGAGAGGGAAGGAGAGAGAGACGGAGAGAGAGACAGAGAGAGGGAAGGAGAGAGAGAGGGGGGAAGGAGAGAGAGACAGAGAAAGAGAGGGAAGGAGAGAGAGAGAGAGAGGAAGGAGAGAGAGAGAGAGAGAGAGAGGGAAGGAGAGAGAGAGACAGAGAAAGAGAGGGAAGGAGAGAGAGCGAGAGAGGAGAGAGAGAGAGAGAGAGAGAGGGAAGGAGAGAGTGAGGGAAAGGAGATAGAGAAGTGAGGAAGACACCCCGGGGAAGGGGCTGGACTCAGAGCCCGGCGGGTGAAGAAGGGCGGCCGCCATTTTGTGAGGTTGGCGGGAAGATTGAATTTGCGCGGCCGAAGGATGGAAGAAGGTGAGCTCTCCCTCCCTCTCCCACCCCTTCACACTTTCCCTCCCTCAACCTGTCTCTCTCCCTGCCCCTCTCTCCCTGCCCCTCTCTCTCTCCCCCTGCCCCTCTCTCTCTCCCTGCCCCTCTCTCCTCCCTGCCCCCTCTCTCTCCCTGTCCCTCTCTCCTCCCTGCCCCTCTCTCTCCCTGCCCCTCTCTCTCTCTCCTGCCCCTCTCTCTCCCTGCCCCTCTCTCCTCCCTGCCCCTCTCTCTCTCCCTTGCCCCTCTCTCTCTCCCTGCCCCTCTCTCTCTCTCCTGCCCCACTCTCTCTCCCTGCCCCACTCTCTCTCCCTGCCCCTCTCTCTCTCCCTGCCCCTCTCACTCTCCCTGCCCCTCTCTCTCTCCCTCACCCTCCCTCCCCTCACTCTCTCTCTCCCTCCCCCTCTCCTCCCTCCCTCTCTCTCTCCCCCCTCTCTCTCACCCTGCCCCTCTCTCCTCCCTGCCCCTCCCTCTCTCCCTCCCTCCCCTCCCCGCTCTCTCTCTCTCCCTCCCTCTCTCTCCCTCTCCCTCCGACTCACCTCGGTACCAGAACGGAGTCAGTCCGACACCGGGAGGCCGGGTGGCCCATTGCTCAGAAGCAAGCCCGGGGTTCCTCATGTTTAACCAGGCGGGCCTTTGGACCCGGGCGGCAGTCGAAGGCCTTTTGCTCCAGACTCCCGTGTCCGAGAGCCCGGCGGGTGAAGAAGGGCGGCCGCCATTTTGTGAGGTCGGCGGGAGAGAGAGAGAGAGAGAGGGGGGGGGAAGGAGAGAGAGAGCCACCGCTCCTCCAGTCAATGTGTTGCAGGCTGACCTCTGATGAGCGCCCGATCCGCTGAGCCGGAGCCCTTGCCACTGCTCCCCTGCTCGCTGTCTCTCGGGCCGCGTGGTTCTCTGTTTTCCCGCGCAGCCGGCCAGAGAGAAGAAAAACAAAAGAGATGAAGAGATACGCGACTGAGTGAACGATCTAATTTAAAGCAGCCTCTCCCCCGCTAAAAGGTGAGAGCTGGAGGGAGATTTTGCGGGTGAAGAAGGGCGGCCGCCAGCGCTTCAGGCCCGGCTGGTCTTTAATGGCCACCACTCACCTCGGCTCAGCTACCGCTCGGCAGTTTGAAAGATTAAGCCCCGCCCACAAACGCCATGAAACGCCCCCCCAATTGGTCAACCATCACGTCACTCAATGCTAATGAGCAGTAGGATTGGTCAACCGCTAATGAGCGGATTTTTGAAAGTTTTTTGTATACTGTCCAAACTATTTTTGTCTGACCAAAAAGTAAATACACCTATGACACTCTCCTGATCATCAGCTTTCTTTTGATATAACATATGTGCAGGTACGCTCTATAACTTTTGAGTGTATAGCGGACAGACAGACATACATACAGACAGACAGACAGACAGATGGACAGACACCACTATCCTTTTATATATATAGATAGCTGAATTGGCCTCTACTGCCTTCTGTGGTAGAGAATGCCACAGATTCACCACTCTCTGGGTGAAGAAATTCCTCCTCATTTCTGTCCTAAATGGCATACCCTTTATCCTTAGACTGTGACCCCTGGTTCTGGACTCCCCGGCCATCGGGAACATCCTTCCTGCATCTAGTCTGTCCAGTCCTGTCAGAATTTTATAAGTTTCAATGAGATCCCCTCTCATTCTTCTAAACTCCAGCGAGTACAAGCCCAATCGACCCAATCTCTCCTTATACGTCATTCCTGCCATCCCAGGTATCAGCCTGGTGAATCTTCGCTGAACTCCTTCCATGGCAAGAACATTCTTCCTCAGATAAGGCGACCAAAACTGCACACAATACTCAAGATGTGGTTTCATCAAGGCCCTGTACAACTGCAGCAAGACATCCTTGTTCCTGTATTCAAAGCCTCTCGCTACGAAGGCCAACATACCATTTGCCTTCTTAACCGCCTGCTGAACCTGCATGCTTACCTTCAGCGACTGGTGCACAAGGACACCCAGGTCTCGTTGCAATTGCCCTTCGCCCAATCTATTGCCATTCAGATAATAATCTGCCTTCCTGTTTTTGCCACCAATGTGGATAACCTCACATTTATCCACGTTATATTGCATCTGCCATGCTTCTGCCCAATCACCCAGCCTGTCCAAATCATCCTGGACTTGTCATCTTTTAGTCCCATTATTTTACCAAGTACTATTTCCTTAGTGATAGTGATTGTCTTTAGTGCCCCCTCCCTGTGGCCCCTTGATTATCCATTATTGGGATGTTGTTAGTGTCTTCTACCGTGAAGACAGATACAAAATATTTGTTCAGAGTCTCTGCCGTTTCCCCGTTCCCCATTATTAATTCCCCAGTCTCATCCTCTAAGGGACCAACGTTTACTTTAGTTACCCTCTTCCCTTTTATATACCTGTAGAAGATCTTACTAGCTGTTTTAATGTTTCTTGCTGGTTTACTCTCATAATTCATCTTCTCTCTATTATTTTTTTAGTCATCCATTGCTGGTTTTTAAAAATTTCCTAATCCACCAATCTTGGCAACATTGTATGCCTTCGTTTTCAATTTGATACCATCCTTTTCTTCCTTAGTTAGCCACGGATGGTGCTCCCTTCTCTTAAAATCTTTCTTTCTCACTGGAATATATTTTTGTTGAGAGTTATGAAATATCTCCTTAAATGTCCGCCACTGCATTTCAACTGTCTTACCCTTTAATTTATTTTTCCAGCCCACTTTAGCCAGTTCTGCCCTCATGCCACTGTAATTGCCTTTGTTTAAGATCAGGACACTGGTTTGAGATACAACTTTCTCACCCTCCAGCTGAATTTGAAATTCAACCATGCTATGATCACTCTTTCCTAGAGGATTATTTACTATGAGATGATTTACTAATTCTGTCTCATTACACAGTACCAGATCCAAGACAGCCTGCTCCCTGGTTGGTTCCATTACATACTGTTCTAGGAAACCATCCTGGATGCACTCTATGAACTCCTCCTCAGGGCTACCATGGCCAATTTGATTTGTCCAATCAATATTGAGATTAAAATCACCCATGATTATTACCGTACCTTTTTTACAGGCCTCCATTATTTGTTGATTTATACTCTGTCCAACAGTATTGCTACTGTTTGGGGGCCTGTAGACTACGCCCACCAAAGACTTTTTACCTTTATTATTTTTTATCTCCACCCAAACCGATTCTACATCTTGATCTTTTGAGCCAATATCACTTCTTACCACTGCACTGATCCCATCCTTTACCAACAAAGCCACTCCACCTCCCTTTCCTTCTGTCCATCCTTCCGAATTGCCAAATACCCTGGAATATTCAGTTCCCAGCCCTGATCACCTTGCAACCCCGTCTCTGTAATGGCGATCAGATCATACCCATTTGTATCTATTTGTGCCGTCAACTCATCTATCTTGTTACAAATGCTGTGTGCATTCAGATATAGAGCTTTTAACTTTGTCTTTTTACCATTCCTCCTTGTTTTGGCCCCATTTTCTGTTGCTCTGTTATTTTTTAACATTCTGTCCCTCCCTGTCACACTCTGGTTATTATTTCCCCCATCTCTATCCTGCTCTATTGCTTTCTCATTTCTCATTGACTTTTTTAATTCCCGCTCACCTGGATCCTCCCCCCCCCCCTCCCACTATTTAGTTTAGTTTATGAAACATTTATTATTCTTTAATGTGTATGCAGCAGTTTATTTAAGAGGAAAAAATTTATTTTGGACTTGTTTTATCATTATGCATGCTGAGCACATTTGATATGGTGTGACACAGCTGAAAGGGTGCTAAAGAGGATAGTGAGATTCACATATTGAAATGTCATAACTCCACTGCCTGCTTGGACAGATCTACTTTTGCCTAACTCCTAACACTACTATTTCTGCTGTGTGAGAACTGTGGTTAAGTTGTGAACAGTTATATAATGTGCTGCATAACAGTGGCATTACAGTGCAACATACCCAAAGGGTTGACAATGACCCTGTAAGATAATGAAGCTATGAACGCAGTGTAAACCTGTTCTCTTTGAGGGGAATAAAAAGCTAAGTATATGCATTGAAACCATGAAGCTAATCAGCGAGGCAGATGCAGAAAAGTTATTTCTATAGAATTAGGAGACACGATTATATGTTAAGGAAACTTTGAGCTAAATCTAACTTGGAGTCATAGAGTCATTATACAGCACAGAAAGAGGCCCTTCAGCCCATCGTGTCTGCACCAGCCATCAAGCCCTATTTAGTCTAATCCCATTTTCCAGCACTTGGTCCATAGCCTTGTATGCTATGGCGTTTCAAGTGCTCATCTAAATGCTTCTTGAATGTTATGAGGGTTCCTGCCCCTACCACCCTTTCAGGCAGTGAGTTCCAGATTCCAACCACCCTCTGGGTGAATATGTTTTTCCTCAAATCCCCTCTAAACCTCCTGCCCCTTACCTTGAAACTATGCCCTTTGGTTATTGACTCCTCTACTAAGGGGAAAAGTTCCTTTCTATCTACCCTATCTATGCCCCTCATAATTTTGTACACCTCAATCAGGTCCCCCCTCAGCCTTCTCTGCTCTAAGGAAAACAACCGCAGCCTGTCCGGTCTCTCTTCATAGCTGAAGCGCTCCAGTCCAGGTAACATCCTGGTGAATCTCCTCTGCACCCTCTTCAATGCAATCACATCCGTCCTATAGTGTGGCGACCAGAACTGCACACAGTATTCCAGCTGTGGCCTAACTAGCATTTTGTACAGCTCCATCATAACCTCCCTGCTCTTATATTCTATGCTTCGGCTAATGAAGGCAAGTATCCCATATGCCTTTTTAACCACCTTATCCACCTGTTCTGCTGCCTTCAGGGATCTATGTACATGCACACCAAGATCCCTCTGATCCTCTGTCCTTCCTAGGGTCCTACCATTCATTGTGTATTCCCTTGCCTTGTTAGTCCTCCCAAAATGCATCACCTCACACTTTTCAGAGTTAAATTCCATTTGCCACTGTTCTGCCCATCTGACCAACCCGTCTATATCTTCCTGTAGCCTGAGGCTTCCCTCCTCGCTATTTACCACTCCACCAATTTTTGTGTCATCTGCGAACTTACTGATCATAACTCCTACATTCATATCTAAATCATTAATGTACACTACAAACAGCAAGGGACCCAGCACCGATCCCTGCGGTACACCACTGGACACAGGCTTCCAGTCACAAAAACAACCTTCGACCATCACCCTCTGCCTCCTGCCACTAAGCCAATTTTGGATCCAATGTGCCAAATTGCTCTGGATCCCATGGGCTCTTACCTTCTTGACCAGTCTCCCATGCGGGACTTTGTCAAAAGCCTTATTGAAGTCCATGTAGACTACATCAACTGCACTACCCTCATCCACACACCTAGCCACCCCCTCGAAAAATTCAATCAAATTGATTAGACATGATCTCCCCCTGACAACTTATTGAATAACTATTTGACAATTAGGGTGTATTTACACTACAACTTTAGTGTCAGTGCGAAGCGATTTCACTTTGCACCATAGGAACTGGGGTAGGCCAATCAGCCCCTTGAGCCTTTTCCGCCATTCAGTTAGATCATGGCTGATCTGTACCTTAACTCCATTTACCCACCTTTGTTCCCTATCCCGTGATGCCCTTACCTAACAAAATTTCAACTGACCCAGCATTCACAGCTTTTTTGGGGAACGATTTTCACATTTCCACTACCCTTTGTGTGAAAAAATGCTTCTCGATCTCACTCCCAACTGGCCTAGCTCTAACTTTAAGATTATGCCCTCTTGTGGATTCTCCCACCAGAGGAAATAGTTTCCCTATCGAATTCCTTAATCATTTTAAGTACCTCGATTAGATCACCTCTCAACTTGCTAAACTCAAGCCAAGTTTGTGCAACCTGTCCTCATAATTTAACCCTTTAAACCCTGATATAATTCTGGTGAATCCGTGCTATACCCCTTCCAATATATCTTTCCTGCTGTGCAGTAATGGAGCGCAGTACTCCAGATGGGGTCTGACGAAGGCTCTGTACAACTGAAGCATCACTTCCTCACTTTTGAATTGCAACCCCCTTGAGATAATGGTCAAGATTCCATTATTGATTATGTTTTGTACGAATGCATTAGATTTTAGTGATTTGTGTACATGGACACTCAAATCCCTTTGCTTCTCCACAGCTCCTAATGTCACCATTAAGAAAGTATTCTGATTTGTCTTTCTCAGATTTAAAGTGGATGGCCTCACACTTCTCCGTGTTGAACTCTGTCCACCATAGTTTTTCCCATTCACTTAGTCTGTTTATCTCCCATTCACACAACTTACTCTGCCTCCTAACTTGGTGTCATCTACAATCTTGGATATACAACTTTCTATCCTTTCATCCATGTCATTAATATATATATGGTGGCCAATGCCACAATTATAGTATAAATGCAGCCTATAGTACCAATGCCAACCTTGTAGTGTAAATGCCCCCTTTAGAGTTGTCGACTGCTACTAAGCAGAGTGAGTGTAGCCTTGGTTAAAGTATGCAAACCAAAATAAATGGACAGATTCTTGATTTAATGTAGAATGGAGGGATACAAGATGGGACCAAAGAAAGAGAGAGATGAAGCTAACCTGATTGGGTCCTGATCATTGTCCTAAACACCAGGACAAACTTGATGGGTTGAATAATTTTCCTTTGATTTATTTGCTGCTGGTGTTGTTGGTTTAAGTATAGGGGGATTTCATAAGTCAATAACCAACTTAAAGAAACTGGCAGAGCTACAAACACCACATTAAACCAGCCACAAGCCTTGTAGTTAATCATAGAAATTTATGGCACAGATAGAGGCCATTCGGCCCATTATGTCTGTGCCGGCTGAAAAAGAGCTATCCAGCCTAATCCCACTTTCTAGCTCCTGGTCTGTAGCCCAGTAGGTTACGGCACTTCAAGTGCATATCCAAGTACTTTTTCAATGCGCTGAGCGTTTCTGCCACTACCACCCTTTCAGGCAGTGAGTTCCAGACCCCCACCACCCTCTGGGTGAAAAAAGTTCTCCTCAACTCCCCTCTAATACTTCTACCAATTACTTTGGGCTGGATTTTGCCGGTGCTCAGAGGGCGGGTTTGGAGGCGGGTCCACTGTCAAAATCTAAACGATTGACAGCGGGGCGGTATCCCGCTCTGAACCACCTCCTTGTAAGTTTTCCAAGTGCCGGCTCTGCCTGCGCTTTACACACCCGCCACTAAGCGGCGCCTCAGCCAATTGAAATACTTAAGAGGGTGTTTAAAGGTATTTAAGCAGGATTTTACCAGCTACTTACCATTTTCCCAACTTTTTCAGGAGGTTCCCGTCGCTCGGGGATCACGTCAGGTAAGTGTGTCGGGTTCTCAATGACTCTCCATTGCTGTGAATAGGTGACAGCTGCAAAAGTGGTATAAAAGCTACCATTTCACAGCTGTTCACTTTCCAATGTCAGAAGCTTGAGCCTTCAGGATTTGGAAGGCACTTTTAAGATGTATGCAGTTTGGAAGTGTTTGAAGTAAACTCTCTATCCACTGTCACCTCCTTGGAACAACCTATCTTACCATTGACAGATCGTTTCTGTCATCTCTACTTCACCTGCCATCTATTCCAGCAGCATTGGTGCCCTTGAAAAATTCTTACCTTGGTCCTCAGAACCCCTCCATGATCAGCCCCAACACAGGCACACCAGCAGCACCAACAACAACACCAACCTTCTCCGCAATCAAGGACACAGGGCATCAGCACCTGACCACATTGCTGCCTGGGAGGACAGCAATGGCCTCACCATGGCCAGGTTTACTTCACTTGACACTGTACACCCTGGCTACCACATGATGCACGAGGTTGACACCACCCCACACCAGCACCATAAAGCACCCCTACAATGACCAAGCCATTCCTTTCACAATCATCATTGGAGGGGGGGGGATGTTAAGTGCTGGATTTTCATTCAGCAGTCGGGAAGGAGGCGGGTCTACAACTTTCGGGTTTTAGTCCCGCCTCCATCGACGTCCGGCCAATCCACGCGATTTTCCCTTGATTGACCTTGTTGAGCCCGCCCAGTGGGCTCAGCAGGCTAATTAAGGGCCACCCGACAACAGGTGACGTCACAGACTGAAATTTCATCTGTCAAGACGTGTTGACAGATGAAATATCAGTGTTTCACAGCTGTTTGAAGCTGTCAAACACTGACAGTCAGACTTCTAACCTGAGTCCTTCTACGCAGACTCAGTTAGAACTCTCACCGGCACTGAAAGCTGCAGGCTGTCACTTTTGACAGATCGCAGCCATTCTGCTTTCAATGCCGGCTGAGTGATGGACTCCCGACGCCTAGAGGAAGAAAGGCTGTTAAGGTAAGTACAGGTAATTTAAACTTCTTTACACACTTTAGACACACCAAACACACTTACCTTTGCACTCATGCACCCATCACTCACCTGAAAACCGACATCGTGACCCCTCCAAGTCCTTCAACCCGATGGCCCGCCTGCTCTAACATGGCGTGGTTTGGAGCCGTCGGGAATCCCACACGACACCCTTCAAAATAGGGATTAGGCTAAAAACTGCCTGTTAATTACCTGTTAACAGGCAGTTAATTGGCACTAATCCCTTCCCGCCTCGGGTCGGCGGGTCCCAGTGCGGGGTGGGTACCCACCTCCTTTGAAACTTACGTGGAGGCGGGTTTTGGACGGGATGGTGTCGGGACCCCCGAATTCGGGATTTTAGCCCCCCGCACGCCTAAAAGCCCGCCTCACGGCACACTGAAAATCTAGGCCTATGTCTCACCATTCACTGGAACTCACTAAGACACTTCCAAAGGTGAACACAGAGCTGTCCAAGAAGGCAAAGTTTTGAAAATAAAGATGTTAATGTTTGACAACAGATTAACAGAAACTTTACATGAACATTGGCTAAAACACCCAAGTGCCTACCCTTGTGTGTTGTTAGTTGGTATGATTGGACTAGGATGAGCGTGTGTGTGAGGGGTGGCTAGTGAGATGGGGAAGGGATAATGTAGTTGGAGAGGGATGGGTGGAGGTGCAAGGTAAGTTGGTGTGACTAAGGATGTGCAGGAGTAGGGTAGGGAAGGTAGAGTGATGGGAATGTGATGAGTGGCACAGCAGGATGAGGTTGAGTGTGGCTTTGTACTAACGTTTCGTGATCTACTGAGATCATTGAAAGGTTTGCCCCACTGCAGCCAGGTCCTCATGATGACATGCCTGCTTGTGCCCTCCTGTGCAATGTGCAACCAGGCTGCGTTGGTGTCCTGGGGAGGTTTCTTCTGTCCATTGGAAGGGAAGAGAACCTCCCTGCATGCTGTGACTTCCTCCATAAGCATATGGAGGGAGTCATGCGAGAGCCTGGGTGCAGCCGTGCACCTTTATACAGTGCTTGTCAGTGTTTGCAGCACCTCAATGCTACAGAACACTGACAGAACAACTGTCAAAATGAATGTGGACATGGCCCCTTTAAGGAAACCGGCTGTTGACGCATCATCAGATGACGTCATCAGACCTGCTTTCTTTTAATTGGGCAGGAACCTCGCAGGGCGGGCTTACCAAGCCCAATCAGGGGAAAGCCATGTGGGAAGCCGGCATGGAGACAGAAGCGGGACCGGGACCCGCCAGTGACCTCGCACGCCACTCTCCCGCCTCGACTGGCGAAATCACGGCCTTTAAATCTATGCCCCCCTGGTTATTGACCTCTCTTAATGACTTGACCTGGGAATATTTAGATTTTTGTAATTAAATTTTAGGACCCAAGTCACATGGAGTGTCACAAAATAGTGACTGTGAAGGAGCCAATGACTAAGAGACAAAGTAGTTTATCTCCTATTTGGTATTTTAGGCACAGTTTGATGATCAACCCTGTAAGAAAATTTATGCCTGAACTCCATTGAGGAAAAATGTTTCCCCAAATGTTGGTATGCTGGGGGAGGGATAATGTCAACAGGGTAGGACATGTATCATAAAGTGGAACTATTACTTTGATAAAACTCAGTAAGTAAAGATAATAATATGCTACTTCCTTCATGCTTAAAAATTCACTAAATAGGAGTAAATGGATTAAAGTCATGAAAAGATAGTAAGTATTTTTCATTTCCACTTACTCCTGCTTTCATGAGGAGCTCTTTCCCAAATCCTTGCCATACTTTAATTTATTTCCCTATTGCAACAAAAAGAATTACAATGACAACGTGACCTGTACTGTTGGAATGTTCAAACTGTCCCAGAATCCATGCGATACAGGGTTGCCAAGTCATTTATTATATACCAGAGACAACATTCCATCCAACTACTTAGCCAATAGCAGCTTTAGTAAAACAATGGCATCATTTTACTGAGATTGGGTTTTAACAGAATGGAAATATAGCCTCTTGCCCTTGGCACAAATGCTGCTGAGTTCATCCAGTGTTAAAAACATTTCAAAGTATTAAAATACCAAACAAATTGGGATACCAAAGGGCAGGTTCTCAATTAACTCTTTGTAGGCTTAGATCTATGAAGGTAACTGTTGCTGCAAAGTACAAGCACACTGTTGGTTTTTCAGTGCTGGCATTTGTTTTTAATGTAACCCCCATCCTATCACAAACTGCTCTTCCTGCCTTGTCTGCCATGCTTTCATCTTCAGCTGTGAGGGTGCGAGCATTGCTGATATTATTGCCTTTCCACACTGCCTGAAAGGATGCTCATATTTTGGGGGCGATTTTAACCCTACTCGCTCAGCAGAAACCTGGTGGGTGGGCAGTTAACATCACCCTGACTCTTACCTGCCCAAAAGCCGCCATGATCGCAACATCTGCAATTTTAACCTGCTCTCCTGAGCAGGCAGCAAGGGCACGCGCCCGGAGCCAACAGGGTCCTTCTTTACATATGCATGTTGCGGCCCGATTACATCATTGAGACCCAACTGTAAATTTAACTCTGGCCTGAGTGGGGAACCTACCTGGAGTTAAAATTGAGGCCCACAAGCTTCCCACTGATGGAACTCACAACTGCCCTCCAATAGAGCTTCGCACCAGTCAGCACTGATGTTCAAAACCACAACTACAGGCTTGAGTCATGGGCATATTAGACTCTCTTATTGCATGAACTCGTAAGCATTCTAAACTCAATAATGTTTTTGTTTGCTAGTATTCGCCCTCGTTCTGCCTTCCTCCTTCTGGAGGCATTCTTTCACATTGGAGTACAATTCAACAGGTATTGGTCAACCTCCAGTACCTTGCCCAAGTGGCGGATCTCCTTGTGTGAGCTGTGAGTGAGTGTTTGCAGACTATTTTACCATGGGTAAGGGCACCATAGCTGAGCCTCACCCCGTCCTTACCAGGTATTCACCAGCGCACAGTTTGCAACAGGGATCAATGAATATCAACCAAGAGCAGGAATCCAAGCTGATCTTCCCAGTCCTAACATTGGGGCATTGAGATCAATTCCAATATCCCGACTGCCACCCCAGCTAAATAGAAAGTGGGGGAGGAAGGATCATCAAGAAAAAGTAAAATGGAGAGGCTGGGAATAACAGGACAAAGCTAATGGAAGATAGGCTATGCAGGAGAGAATGAAACAGCAGTGCCAGGGAAGAAAGTGGATAAATCAGTCAACAGTTCCAGTGAAAGGGCATTGAGCTATGTATGGTAGCATTAAAGCTAACTTTCAGTACCAGCCCCTGAGACTTACAAATGAGACGACATGAAATAAGCTTTAATCTGCATTTGCATCAATCAAAAGGTGATGCAATGAAACTCAAATATACCTCCGATTTGCCAGTATATAGGTTTAAGATCAAAGCATGCTTTTAGTCAGCCTTTAGAATATTTAATTCATTTAAATAATTAGGAAGGAAACTCTTCTTGACTTGCTTTGGGGCGGTGATCTCACTTTTCACACCATGCTTCCTGCTGGAGTCCTAAACTCCCAAGATTATTTTAGAATTCTTTCTCGCAGTGTGTGTAGTGGATCACTGCAGATGGAATTCTGTTTATAATCTGACATGCTGCTGCTGTTTGGCTGCTCTCCATCTTCACCCCAGTTGCAGCTGAACAGTACCAGGACTGTCCTGCTTTGAAGTCAGACAAGAATGTGGGTCTTTTTTTTTGTTTGTTAAATAAGCCATGTCAGCAATGAAATATGTCATGCTAGTTCTCTGTGGATATTCAAAGGCTCACGTCATTGAGTTTTCTATAAGCCACCATTGCACCTACTGTTAACCAGTATCAGTCCTTTAGCTCTAGATTCTGGTGAGTTTTTTTGTCTTTTCCTTACAGCATTAAATGTTCAATTACCAAAATAACTGTGATTAGAATTTCCTACGGTTGTAATGAATATAGTTTGCAGATTGGAATGTGGTTCTATTTATTTGCTGTGTGCTCTTCTCCGACGCAAAGTTCTGTAATTCTCAAGCCTTGTATACTGACCTTTTATAATAAAAGGTCTCATCCCAGTTCTGAGACGTATTTGGCAACTTGCGCATCAGCAGTTAACTCTTTTAAATAAGGGTAAAGTGATATTCTTTGCAAAAACCTGTTCGTATTGCTGCAACGTGAAGAGCATTGAACTTGTAGGAGTTGTTTGAAGGTACTTTATTGGAAAATATGACCTTTTATTAAGAAACATTGGTACATTGTTCCACATGTGAAGATGAGCTGATTCTGAAGAAACTAAAAAGGAGCCATTTACTGCAGTTCATTTATTTTTAAAGGTCAGTGTTGTCATGGTAATAACTCGTAAGGAATTTTACCATGTTTATACTTTGAGAAGGGCACAACAACATGACTAGCGATGAGACTTTGTCACCCTGCTGAGTCCGTCTTGCTATAAACTATCTTAATTTAAAACTTTAAAATATATATATTAAAAAAGCAGAAGGTAGAAATGTTCATGATTGCATCATCACTTCTGTAGTGGCACTCTTGTTGTGCCACCTCTGATAGCGCAGAGGTTGTATACCAATGACTGTTCTGCCATAAGTGCCAGTATGTCTGATAAAGCACAGTTTTATCTTGCCAGGGAAAGAAAGAAGGAAAGACTTGCACTTATTTAGCACCTTTCATATCCTCAGGAGGCACTGGAGAGGGTGCAGAGAAGATTTACAAGGATGATACCAGAAATGGGAGGGTATACATATCAGGAAAGGATGAACAGGCTGGCTCTCTTTTCTCTTGAAAAAAGAAGGCTGAGGGGTGACCTAATAGAGGTATTTAAAATTATGAAAGCTTTTGATAGAGTGGATACAGAGAGAATGTTTCCACTTGTGGGGAAGAGCATAACTAGAGGCCATCAATATAAGATAGTCACCAAGAAATCCAATAGGGAATTCAGAAGAAACTTCTTGACCCAAAGAGTGGTGAGAATGTGGAACTCGCTACCACAGGGAGTGGTTGAAGTGAATAGTAGAGATCCATTTAAGGGAAGGCTGGACAAACATATGAGGGAGAAAGTTATGCTGATAGATTTAGATGAGGAAAGTTGGGAGGAGGCTCGAGTGGAGCATAAATGGCGGCATGGACTGGTTGGGCCGAATGGCCTGTTTCCGTGCCGTATATCCTATGTAATCCTATGTCGGATGTCCCAAAGTGCATCCCAGGCAATGAGGTACTTGTTGAAATTGTCACTGTTATTATGTAGGAAAAAGCAGCAATCAATTGCACCCATCAAGGTGCCACAAACAGCAAATGGTGGTGTTGAGGGATGAACGTTGATCAAGACACTCGGAGAACTTCCGACTGCTCTTTGACTAATGCCATGGGAACTTCTACGTCCAGCTGAACAGAAGGACATGGCCTCACTTTAACATCTCATCTGAAAGACACTACTTCCCACAATGCAGCACTCCCTCAGAACTGCACTGTGGTATGAAGGGGTAGATGGAGCGGGTGGTTGGAATCCTGTCTGTTGGGATGTGTGTGATGTGCCTCAATAAATCCGAGACTCAATGTTAGCGGAACAAAACAAGGCTTTTATTAACTTAGAAGGTAACACACAGTGGAGAGGTGTCTTCCATCCAGAGGTCTGCAGTACTGGATGTGAGGCACGCTGAGCCTGCTTACATAGGGGCCAGGTATGGGCGGAGCCCTACACACAATACAATACAAGGTGAGGAAACGGAACTGAGGTAAGGGAAATGAAACTGAAACTAAACCACAGTCACAGGCACAATCACACAGAGAATACAGATGAGTGATGAATGGCATATTTCATCACATTCACCCCTTCTATAGATTTAGTCTGTTCGGGGGTTTGATAGTCCTCTGTGACCGACGTGGCTGTTGTGGTGCCGCGGGTGTCGGCTGGGTGTCCCCGGTGGCCTCCTGGGTCTCTGCCGGGGGCGCCGCCAGGGTTGTTGAAGGGGTAGTTGGTGGGGGTACCGTTGGTCGATGTTCTTCCGGGGGTGATGAAAGAGTAGTGGGTGGGTAAGAGTTGCTGTGATCGTTGTTGCTGCTGTTGTCGTGGTTGTTGTCGTTACCGGCTGGGGCGACGTCTTTTATGGACACGGTGTCCTCCCTTCCGTCGGCGTGCCGGACATACGCGTATTGGGGGTTGGCGTGGAGTAGGTGCACTGACTCCACGAGAGGGTCCGTCTTGTGGCCCCTCACATGCCTTCGCACGAATACCGGACCTGGGGTGGAGAGCCATGACGGCATGGATACGCCTGAGGTGGATTTCCGGGGAAAGACAAACATTCGTTCATGAGGCGTGGCATTAGTGGCAGTACACAATAGCGACTGTATCGAATGGAGCACATCTGAGAGGACTTCCTGCCAGCGGGAGATAGGGAGGCCCTTGGTCCTTAGAGCTAGAGTGACTGCTTTCCATACTGTCCCGTTCTCTCGCTCCACTTGACCGTTACCCCGGGGGTTGTAGCTGGTGGTACGGCTCGTGGCGATCCCCCTGGACAGCATGTACTGGCGTAGCTCTTCACTCATGAAGGACGCCCCCCTATCCGTATGGATGTAGCTCGGCATACCGAACAGGCAGAACAGGCTGTTGAGGCATTTAATGACCGTGGCGCTGGTCATGTCTGGGCAGGGGAAGGCGAATGGGAAACGGGAGTATTCGTCCACAATGTTCAGGAAGTAAACATTGAGGTCGACGGACGGGAGGGGGCCCTTGAAGTCTAAGCTGAGCCGCTCAAAGGGCCGTGTAGCTTTGATTAAGTGGGCTCTATCTGGGCGGTAGAACCGAGGCTTGCACTCAGCGCAAGTGCGGCAGTTCCTGGTCAGAGACCGAACTTCCTCAATCGAGTAGGGTAAGTTACGGGACTTTATGAAGTGGAACAGCTGCGTGACCCCTGGGTGGCAGAGGTCGTTGTGGAGGCTCTGTAGCCGATCCCCGGTGGCGCTGGCACACATCCCTCGTGAGAGGGCGTCGGGGGATTCGTTAAGGGCCCCTGGCCGGTAAATGATGTCATAATCGAAGGTGGAGAGCTCGATCCGCCACCTAAGAATCTTATCATTTTTAATCTTCCCCCTCTGTTTATTATTGAACATAAACGCTACCGACCGCTGGTCGGTAAGTAGGGTGAAGCGTTTGCCGGCTAGGTAGTGGCGCCAGTGGCGCACTGCCTCCACGATGGCTTGGGCCTCCTTTTCCACGGAGGAGTGTCTGATCTCGGGCCCTTGGAGGGTCCTCGAGAAGAAAGCTACGGGCCGCCCCGCCTGGTTGAGGGTGGCCGCCAAGGCAAAGTCAGACGTATCACTTTCCACTTGAAAGGGAGTGTTCTCGTCCACTGCCTGTAGCGTGGCCTGCTCAATATCCCGCTTAATGCTTTTGAAGGCGGCGTGGGCCTCAGCAGAGAGCGGAAAAGAGGATGCTTTCAAGAGGGGGCGGGCTTTGTCGGAGTAGTTGGGGACCCATTGGGAATAATAAGAAAATAACCCCAGGCACCTTTTCAGGGCTTTGGGAGTGTTGGGCAGGGGCAGCTCCTGTAGGGGGCTCAATCGGTCGGGGTCTGGTCCGATTTCCCCATTCTCCACCACGCTGCCTAGTATGCAGAGGCGCGTGGTGTTGTAAACGCACTTGTCCTCGTTGTAAGTGAGGTTGAGTTTTTGTGCGGTTTTCAGGAACCTCTCGAGGTTCGAGTCGTGATCCTGCTGGTTGTGACCGCAGATGGTGACGTTGTCGAGGTAGGGGAAGGTTGCCTGCAAGTGGTGGTCATCGACCATGCGGTCCATCTCCCTCTGGAAGACCGAGACCCCATTCGTCACCCCAAAGGGGACTCTGAGGAATTGGTAGAGGCGTCCGTTCGCCTCGAAGGCGGTGTACGGGCGGTCCTCTGGTCTGATAGGGAGCTGGTGGTACGCTGACTTGAGGTCGATGGTGGAGAACACCCGGTATTGGGCGATTTGGTTCACCATTTCTGATATGCGGGGTAGCGGGTAGGCGTCTAGTTGGGTGTACCTGTTGATCGTTTGGCTATAGTCGATCACCATCCGTTTCTTCTCGCTACCCCTTACCACCACCACTTGGGCGCGCCACGGGCTGTTGCTGCGTTCAATAATGCGCTCCTTCAGGAGCCTGTCTACCTCAGTCGCGATAAACCGCCTGTCCTCCCAGCTGTACCTCCTGCTTTTGGTCGCTATTGGCCGGCAGTTAGGGGTAAGGTTCGCGAATAGCGAAGGCGGCTTTACCTTCGGGGTAGCCAGACCGCACACTGTGAGGGGCGGCTGGGACCCACCGTAATTGAGCGTGATGCTTTGGTGGTGGCACTGGAAATCCAGGCCCAAGATCACGCTCGCACATAGATTCTTCATGATTAGTACTTTAAAATTATCGTATACAGTTCCGTTAACGGACAATTGTACCGTGCAGTAACCCATAATGGTCGATGTCTGGGTTTTATCAGCCATAGAGATGGTACCCCGAGTAGGGACCACCTTTAGGGAGAGTTGTTGTGCTAGTTCAGGGTGGATAAAACTCTCCGTGCTTCCACTGTCAATTAAACATTTAACCCCGCACCCGTTTACCTCGATGTCCACCATTGATTTGGATAGCGGATGCGGCCTGGTCTGGTCCACTGTGACCGATGCCACTGTAGGGCCCTGATCGAGACATGATGGCGTCCACGCTGTCTGCTCACAAGATGGTGGACCCCACGAGGTCGGGCAAGATGGCGTCCAAGATGGCCGCTCCCACGGCGCACACGCGGCGGTGGCGGGTTTTCCGGCGGGGTTCCCTCTGCACACCTTCCCGAAGTGCCCCTTCTTACCGCACTTAAAGCAGGTGGTGCCTTTCGCCAGGCACAGGTTTCTGGTGTGCTTCGACTGCCCGCAGAAGTAGCAGTTGGGTCCCCGACGCGTCGCGGCTGTCGTAGGGCTTCTGGGGGGAGAGCGGGGCCCCGACGGTGTCGGGCTGCCAGGCGGGGAAGATGCCTTCCAAGATGGCGGCGCCCTTGGTGCACACGTTGCGGCGTGGGCGGCGCGGGCTGAAGAGTAGGCGTCCGAGTTTCTCTGGGCCACATCCAGGGATCGCGCAGTGTCCACAGCCTGTTTCAGGTCCAATCCCGTTTTTTCCAGCAGTCTCTGCCGGATGTAAGTGGAGCTGAGGCCTGTGATGAAGGCATCGCGAACAAGCTCGTCAGTGTACACTGCGGCTTTTACATCTTGGCACTTGCAGTCTTTGCCAAGCGTTTTCAGGGTGACTAGGAACTCATCCAGCGATTCCCCAGGTCGCTGTGCGCGAGTAGCGAGCAGATGCCTAGCATACACCTCATTCGTAGGCTGCTGGTAATGCGCCTTTAAGATGTCGCAGGCGGCCGGGTACATGTCGGCGTCTTGGATGAAGGGGTAAACCCTGTGGCTTACCCAATTCCGCAGGATTCCGAGTTTCATACTTTCAGCATCCGTAGCGCCTGTGACGGCTGCGGAATCGTCCAGGAAGAATTCCATACACATAAACCAGTGTCCGAAGCGTGCCGATGCGTCCGAAGCATGCTGGTCCAAATCCAAACGTTCGGGTTTCAAGAGTTGATCCATTGTGTTGAAAAGTAAGTTAATAAAATTGATGTGCCTCAATAAATCCGAGACTCAATGTTAGCGGAACAAAACAAGGCTTTTATTAACTTAGAAGGTAACACACAGTGGAGAGGTGTCTTCCATCCAGAGGTCTGCAGTACTGGATGTGAGGCACGCTGAGCCTGCTTACATAGGGGCCAGGTATGGGCGGAGCCCTACACACAATACAATACAAGGTGAGGAAACGGCACTGAGGTAAGGGAAATGAAACTGAAACTAAACCACAGTCACAGGCACAATCACACAGAGAATACAGATGAGTGATGAATGGCATATTTCATCACAGTGTGTTCAAATGCAGTTTAAACTGATGCAATGAAAATCACAGCTCTCTCATGTCTAATAGATTCAGTGCTCATGCAATCCTAAACTTATTTCACAGTCAGTCACAACACAAACTGCCCATAGTTTGGCACTAATTGGCATTAAACTATTTAAACTACAGCTGGATCTGTAGCCCCTGAACTTAAATCCATGGGGTTCAAACTCTGTGGTCAAGTTTAGTAACAGAATTAAATTATCCCTGTTAATAATACTCTATATTTATAATGATATTGCAACCTGGATGCAGCTGAATGAAACACACCATAATAATTCCTGACGATGCAGATGATGTGAGACATCAGTTTGGTAAGTTTTTTGGGTGCTTATTTTTCCAGTGCAAAAAAACCTAGAAAATGCAAGTTTCCTGCATTTACACCCGTTCTGAAATTTTAGGCACAGCAGGATCCAAAGTCATATTTCTGGTGTTTTATGGCAAATTTTAAAGCATTTTTTTAAACAATTTCTCCTCACTGAGACATACATTGTGTTTTCTGGATTTTTGAATGCATTTTAGAGCATCAGAATGAGTTGGATTAAAAACTACAAAACTTCCACAATTGCATTGTCTTAGACATGTGTGGTTGATATGCATAAAGGATGGTTTGATGGTTTCAAACTTTTAATTTTCATGCATGAGAAGGAATGAGGCATAAATTCTGTGCTTTCTTCACGTCCTGCTTGTTTACGCTGATTACTGCTTGTTTTACACTGGTTTTTTACATTCAGGTGTATGCTAATGAGATTCACCAGAAATTTCAGCTTAAGTTGCCGACAGCAAGATTGGCATAAATTTTGTTTGAGGGAATTCCAAACCAATATGACCCCTGTAGCTCTATATTGTCATATAGCAAATCACACCTTAATACAAGTTAACTTCAGTCCCTACTTGTAAATTAGAAGAATAATAAACCACACCACACTGATGCTACAATGAGCTAAAAAAAACAATCACTTTGCTGCAACAGTCTTTGGGGGGCGATTTTCCCTGGAAAACATGTAGGTGCATGGCTCCCTTTTTATAATCCTGGACTGAACCTTATACGGGCCGCACATCTGCAATCGGTGTACCTGTTGTAATGTAGGCAGCCAATTTACACACAGCAGGATCCACAAATAGCAATTGGGTCATCTGTTTTTTGTGGTGTTGGCTGAGGAATAAATGTTGACAAGCAAACTCCCCTGCATTTCTTTGAATAGTGTCATGGGAACTTTTATGTCCACCTGAAAGAACAGATTTGGCCTCTGTTTAATGTTTCATCTGAAATATGGCACCTCTGACAAGGCAGCACTGCCTTAGTACTGCACTGAAGTGTCAGCTTAGATTATGTGATCAAGTCTCTGAAGTGGGATTTGAACCCACAACATTCTGACTCAGAGGCAAGAGTGCTGCCTGTGAGGTAAGGCTGATACTTAATAATTTATTTACAAATTCAATCAGTGAATTGAGACACTGTAGTCTTTCCCTGCACATTCATTTTTAAAATCTTTTTTCCCTTTTCCAGAGCTGCTCGGGTCTAGATTGACTTGCTCCCTGATTTTGATTAGTTATTTTTCCCCTGTCTCAGATAGGAACTAACTATCTGTGTAGCTAATCAGAGGCACAGAGTTATTGTACCATTTAATGGCATGTCACAATAGTCAACCTATGTGCTATGTCACCATACTGCCCTCACTTGAATGTGATTTTTGGTAGAAATATAAAGGCAGAATTTGGAAACCACAGATGTTTACAGCACAGGAAGAGGCCAATTGACTTATTGGCCGGAATTTTTACCTTGGAGTCGGGTCGGGAACGCGATGTTTTGCTCAGTGCATTGTTCAGTGCGACTTTGCTTTAAGTGGGGCCATTAAATTAGTCATGCGTGTTTCCCGGCCCAATTAAATGGAGTGGGTCTGATGATGTCAGCGATGACTTGTTTCCAGCGCCAATATTTAAAGCAGCCTTGAACACAACTTATTTGAAGGACATTAAACGATGGACACACAAAGGCACAGGGCTGGACCCAGATATCGTGATGCATCCCTGCATATCCTGGTGGAGGCAGTGAGAGCACGTGGGAAGGTTCTGTTCCCTGCAGATAGGTGCAAGAGACCACCCAAAGACACCAGAAGAGCCTGGTTGGAGATAGCAGAGGTCAGCAGCAGGGATGTGGTCAGACAACGTGGATCCAGTGCAGGAAAAGATTCAATGATCTCATGAGGTCAGGTAAGGTGAGTGCAATGCCACACTCACCTTCAACCTGAAGTACCTGTCACCACATCCCCATCACTCTGCCTTCCCAAGCCTACTCCTGCCCATCATTCCTCACACCAACCTACCTTCCAGGTCCACCCATCCCTCTCTATGTACCTACTCACATCCCCATCTGACTAACCACCCCTGATACTCACCCTCATCCTAATGCAATCATTGCAAATAACACCACAGAAGGAAGCCATTTGGCAATGTCACGCCACTCCCTCGTAGTCACTCTTTACAGATGTAGCCCATCCATTCCTTACACTCATTCCATCACTCTCATTCAAAGTTCTCTTCTTTCCCTCCTTGCAGGAGAAAAGAGCCCAGAACAATAGGGAAGGGCAGAGAACCGGAAGTGGCCCTCCAATCTTCATTCAATTGACTCCAGCAGAGGAGGAGGCCCTGGAGATCTTTGGAGTAGCAGAGCTGCTGGCGGTGGGAGACGGAGAGAGGGGGACATCCCAGCAACCTGGTGACAGAATTTCATCTCATACAGCCACATGACATACAACAGTCACTCATATGGTGACTGATGTCAACAGCTAGTGAATTTTCATCATGTGCATAATGGTAACCTTACCCATTCTTAATATAACACTTCTAAATCATCTCTTTACTCTCCCACAGATCCATCAACTGCCTCCCCCCTGTGCAGCCAGAGGAGGAAGACGAGTCCTCAGAGGAAGCTCCATTCTCTGAGGGTGCACCGTCAGCAGACCCAAGAGCACCCAGCACCAGCGCAGATACGCACACCTCGGTGGGTCCTGTGTGAGATAGTGTAGTGTTGTTACCTGGTGTCTCACAATTCACAAGTGAGCAAGAGCAGATGGTGTTGACAGGGACAGCAGTGGGGACGCCTTGCCGGAGGGCTCAGGATGCTCCAAGCTCTGCTGAGCTGCATGCAGATGCTGAGCCCCGGGGGCCATCGAGAAAGAGGGTGATCTTGGAGGGGCAGCAACAATTGAATGAGGCTCTGGCAGCTTTTGCAGCCGCGATGTCTGCAAATGTTCAGAGAATGGAAGAGTCCATCTCCAACAGTTGTGCCGAATGACCTGTTTCTGTGCCGTATTTCCTATGTAATCCTATATGTAACCCGAGCACCACCATCTCCCAGGTGATGATGATGATGTGCTGTTCCATGGAAAGGATGGCCACCTGCATGGAGCAGCAAATGTGCCAGTCACATGAGCACATGCTAGCTGTGGACAACAGATGGTAGACGCTCATGGACCTGATTGCTAGGAGGGATATAAACATAGACTTGGACCTTCATCGCCTCACTGCTGTGCTCTCCGGCTCCTTGCTAGCAGGGAAGTATGGGTGGCCCATGAGAGGGATGATGGTGAGGGGACATGGAAGTGTGGACTCTTCTCAAAGCGCTCACACTTCTCCCCCCGTTGCCTCCACCTCAGTCAGAGCTGCACATGCGTCCTTGGATCTGATGGCCGAGTTTTCCCCTGCACAGTTGCAGGAGGAAGAGTCTTTGGCGGGGCACTCACGGGCTCGAAAATCCAGAGGACGTCCGCCAAAAGTGTCTAACCAGTCACAGCAGGGAAGTGCGCAGCTTGCCTCTACCTCTGCTAAAGCCACAGGGGTTGCACCTCGTAGATGCACGCATAAAAGAAAAAAGACACAAAAGTTAATGCATAAGAGTATGCACACGGGTGTATGAAAAAAATGTTAGTGATAAGTTTCAGTTATCTTGATGACACAGATAAATGTATGGGGGAGAAATTCAGTATCGCCCCATTTGGGGCTCAATTATTGGCTGGGCACAAAGTTTAGCGCCTGGCGCTAATTATTGGCTCCGACTGCAAATTTGGCTTCTATCACCCCTGGAGGTGATTGGAGCGCTAAATCAGGCACTACACACCTCTCTTAAGGCACCGAGGAGCGAGACGCTACCTCAGAGCGCTGGCAAAACTCAGGTGATGTCAGTCAGGAATGGAACACAGGCACTGGCCAGTTCTTAAAGGGGAGAGTCGATATTGCTCTCCTGCCACACCCTGCTCATTGCAGCCTTGAATCTCGGCCTGGAGAGACCTGTACATCAATTCTGCTGGAAAGAACAATGGAGAGGCCCAGGGAAAGAGCTCAAAGTGCAGCCCCCATAGTCTCTTCTAAATCGATGCAAGGAAGGTCAAATGAAAATGAACCTGCAAAGTGCTGCTCAGTACCCAAAACTCCTTCACACAGCGTTGAATCTCTCCAGAAGTCGTCGTCGACAAAAAAAGGCAGGAAGCGGTCGCCTTTAAATAGCGCTCCCCCAGTCCCTTCCCGACTGTAAAACGCTTCCCTCAACCTGTCGTTGCTAGTGGCAGGCAGTAAGGCAGGGGGCGCCACTCAATATCCAGTCCGGGCGCTACCGGAGCGTTGCACGCTCGACTGACATTACGATCTGCGGGCGCAGCAGATCGTGGCGGTAGTGTTTAGTGCCACCACAAAATGTCTGGTCAATTTCGCAAGCGGCGCATACATCGCCGCGCCCAGGCGCTAGTTGCTTTGCGCCCCACGTTAGCGCTCTAGGGCGCTAACGTGAGGCACAAAGCAACCAATTTTTCCCCCCTATTTCTTTGCACCACTTTCTGGTCTTGACCATTTTTGCCTGCTATCTTGGAAGTGGCTTTGGCACTTGGAGTGAATGGTGAGACATTACTTAACCTTGAGCACTGGGGGTTTGGGTGAGAGGAATGGCTTGGTCATTGTAGAGCTGCTTTATGGTGTTGTTGGGGTGGGTAGCAGGTAGGGGGGGTACTTAGTACAGCATGTGGCAGCCACAAGGGTGCATTGGAGCAAGTTAAATAAATCTGGCCACTATGAGGCCATCCCGGGCCTCCCGGCAGCAATGTGTGCCACTGCTGGTGCCATCTCCACGTCAGGTTCCTCCTCCTCCTCTGAAGAGGCTGCGATCTCTGCGCCTTGCTCCTGCTCCAATCCTTGCTGCTGCACTATGTTGTGCAGCACACAGCAAACAACGAAGATTCTGGAGACCCTGGCTGGTGCATACTGAAGGGCTCCTCCTGATCTGTCAAGGCATCTGAAGCGCATCTTCAGCATGCTTATTGCTTGCTCTATGACACATCTGGTGGACAAGTGGCTCTCATTATAATGTCCCTCGTTCTCTGTGGACAAAATGGAGTCAGCAACAGCCTTTCCATTAGGCAAGTAATGAGGTATAATGTGAGCCTATTTATGTGCTTTTCCCAGCTCTCAATGAATGGACTTGCACAATGGACTTAGCCTCTGCCTCCCCTTCACAGGCAAAGGTCACGAGCTGCATGAATCCCGTGCTCCTGCAGGTAAAATCAAAAGCTTCTGTTAAAAACCCTCTTGAGGGTCTCTCAACAAGCAGTTAATTACTTGAATGAGGTCGCCCTCCTCTGCTGATCGGGTCCGTGACGCGCCTTCAAAGGCACCTGAGTTAATTGTGTGAGGAGGCAGGATGATGGCGGGTTCTCGACGCACTGGCAATATCAGGGATCTTTACTACTGACCCGCCCCCAAACCCGCACGCTCGGCAACAGGAAAATTCCGGCCATTGTATCTGTGCACTTTGCTAGAGCAAGCGGAAGCCAAGCGCAGGCAGCGCAAAGAGCACACATCAACCCAAGCACCCCACCCACCCGCCCCTTCAACCACCGTCTGCCCCACCTGTGACAGAGACTGTAGGTCCCGCATTGGACTCATCAGTCACATGCGAGCTCATTTTTAATGTGGAAGCAAGTCATCCTCGGCACCGAGGGACTGCCTAAGAAGAAGAAGGATTGCCCTGCTCTCTTCCCCATAGTTCTGTATCTTCCTCTGCTTCAAGTACTTTTCCAGTTTTCCCTTAAAAGATACAATGGTCTCTGGCTCAATCACTCTTAGTGGAAAAGCATTTCATGCTCCATCAACCTTCTGTGGAAATAAATTTCTCTCACCCTCTATCCTAACTCTCTCAGTGACCATTTTAAATTGATGACTCCTCATTATTGATTCCCCAACCAGAGGAAATAGTCTTTCCCTATTCATCCTATCGAAACCCTTCATAATATTGAAAACCTCTATTAAATTCATCTTAACCTTCTCTGCTGCCGTGGGATCGTGGAATTAACTCTTATCCTGGTGCGTTTGTTTTTTTAAGTATACATGATATAAACAACACAATTGCTGTGGTTTATAGAAAATCTTCTTCTTAGGCAGTCCCTCGGAATATTTATTTATAGAAAATAAATCAGTCATGTCTCACCAATATAAGTCACTCTGTTTGAGCTATGCAGTCCTACTCTACCCAATAGTTTCTTTCCACTATTGACTGCTCACTGGTGAGTATTATGTAGTTACCTAAGAGGACTATTGGACCACCTAGGGAGAAGATTTCCATTGTGTTTTATGTGTAATGTAGTGAAATCATGTTCTTTATAAACAAGTTTACAATTTTGTCACACATAGCGCACAGAACAAATCTTATCCTTCATTGCAGATGCAAATAAAATGAAATAAATCTATTTCTAATATGTGTATGAAAGTTGTAAATCATTCATTACACTGTTCCCGGGTGTAACCACTGCTCTGATCATTTACAACGTGTAAACAAAGGTCGGCATCTCACCAGTGTCTCATGGTAAAGCTGGCACTCCTTAAACCAATCTCACATTCCAGCTAACAATGTAATATATTTACAGAAACCTAGGAGCCAGTTTCCCTAGGTAACTGATATAAGGATCCTAGTCACCACCTATCACCAGTGTTTTCCTGATTTAGAATTCTGTCCAGGAAAAGGACAACCATCATATGATTAGGGTTCTAGATTTTCCAATATTTTTTCACCCATTTTGGGGGAAGGGTGGGTGTGTGAAATGCAGTTGTTCCTCCGGCTCCCTGGTTATCATTACCACTTCTGGGATTTTTGATCAGAAGTGACATCAGGCTCTGGTAATGCCTCGATGGTTATTTTGAGGTATTGTGTAGACTTACACCAAGTATCATCTTGGCTGTGGATGGTAGCACACATCCCTTTGAGTTAGAAACTTGTGGGTTTAAACTTCACTTCAGGAATGAATAACCTGGAGCAACATTTCAGTGCAAAACTGAGGGAGTGCTGCATTACTAGAGGTGATGGGCTCGATTTTCGTTCAGGTGCGGGGAATTGGCGGTTTCCCCGAATTTAGTGATTCCGACACGATTGTAAATGGGTCTGTGAGATTGATGCAAATTTAACACAATTGGCCAATTGATTTCCAGCGTGTGGGAAGCCTTGGCAATTGAGTATTTCCAGTCAGAAAGTCGCAGACTATGACATCATCATTGCTGCTGCTTTTAAGGTCCACAGCAAGCCTTGCTTCCTCTGCAGGCTTCCAACCTTCCACATTAAGATGGCACAGGAGCCTGCAGGAGGAATGGCCAGCGGGAAGGCCAGATCTGCGCCCAAATTTGATGAGGCTGCACTACAGGCATTATTGGATGGTGCTAGGGCCCACAGGGAGGTCCTCTTCCCTTCGTCAGGGAAGAAGAGGCCTCCCAGCTAGACCAAGGCTGTGTGGCTAGAGGTGGCAGGTCAAGTCAACTCCTTGGGGCTAACACGAAGAACGTGGTTGCAGTGCAGGAAAAGATTCCATGACCTTCTTCGCACTGGAAAAGTAAGTACTGTATGATGTTTCCATCACCCTCAATCTGATCCCCATTGCCTTTCCTCACCAGCACTCAGCTTTAGCAATCTCTTCCTGCACATCCCACTAGACACTCACATCCATGCACCCTTACCCATTCCCTCTCTCTCTATGCTCACATTCACATAACTATTCGACCATGCAGCCCTCACACTCCCTCTCACTCTGATGCTTTGAACACAACTGACAACACACAGGGAGGGCCCTTGGTCTTGCAACCTCACTCCATCGTTGTCTCCTTCTAAGTATCTATGCTATGCAATCTCTGCACTCACTCCTTCATTCTCACTCAACCTCCACTTGTCTCCCTCATTGCAGGAAAAGAGAGCTCACAACAGGAGAGAGCGAGCCAGGGCAGGAATCATTATCAGCGACTCATGCAATGCCAATGAGAGAGATGGAAAACTATTCTGTCACCAGCTTGCGGGGAGGCTCCTGCCTGTCCTTCCCCAATGTCCACATCTCGGGCAGCACGGTGGCATAGTGGTTAGCACTGTTGCCTCACAGCGCCAGGGACCCAGGTTCGAATCCGGCCTCAGGTGACTGTCTGTGTGGAGTTTGCACATTCTCCCCGTGTTTGCGTGGGTTTCCTCCGGGTGCTCCGGTTTCCTCCCACAGTCCAAAGATGTGCGGGTTAGGATGATTGGCTATGATAAATTGACCCTTAGTGTTAGGGGGATTAAATACGTGGGGTTACGGGGATAGGGTGGGATATGTGTTGGTGTAGGGGTTACGGGGATCGGGTGGGATATGTGTCGGTGCAGGCTCGATGGGCCGAAATGGCCTCTATCTGCACTGTGGGGTTTCTGTGATTTCTGTGAGGAGGAGGGCCACCCTCATTAGCCCAGCTCACCCCCTGGGAGGAAGGCGTCCTGGAGATTGCTGGGGCTGACCGAGATGTGGACATTGGGGAAGGACAGGCAGGAGCCTCCCCGCAAGCTGGTGACAGAATAGTTTTCCATCTCTCTCATTGGCATTGCATGAGTCGCTGATAATGATTCTGAAGCTACATCATATGGACTTATGATCATTTGCAGAATGCAATGTGCATGTAACCATGGCATCACATCTCTAACTTTTTCCTTGACTCCCCCACAGGACCATCGAGAGCCCCCGTCCCCACTCTGCAGGAGGAAGAGCCTGAGCAGCCAGACTCCTCAGAGGAATCTGCAACCTCTGAGGGCGCAGCGTCATCAGCAATAAGCGCACCCAGCACCAGCGCAGACACTCACACCTCGGGGGGACCTTCGGGACATAGAGTAGAGTTGTCACCTGGTGTATCACAGCTCACAAGTGAGCATCAGCAGATTGTGGAGTCAGGGACAGCAGTGGAGAGTCCTCGTCGGAGGTCGCAGGACTCTGCCAGCTCGGCTCAGCTGCATGTCGACCCTCTGCCTCTGGGTCCATCCACAAGATCAGTGGTGCTGGTACTCCAGGAACATATGCAGGAGTCTCTGGCAGGTTTTGTCTCTAAAGTCGCTGCGAGTGTGGAGCGAATGGAGGAGTCCATAGCGAACATGAGCAGAGCCTTTGTGGAGTCATTGGCACATGAACGCATCACCACGGAAAGGATGGCAACCTCCGTGGGAAGGATGGCTACAGTAGAGGAGAGGATGGCTATGGCCATGGAGGAGCTAAGTCGCCAGAGTGTTGAAAACATGGTGAGTGTTCAGAATAGACTGACATCTCTGGAGGAGCGATGGTCAGCTATTGAACAGAGAAACCAGACCTTCATGGCAGGCCCACTGAGTAGGACTGCCATTGTAGAAACAGGTCCCCATGGACCCCCTGATGTGCAGCAAGCTGCTCTCAAGCCACTTGCAGGCACTGAGGGGGACCTGACCCATGAGAGGGAGGTTGGTAGCAGCCCTCGAGGAAGTGGGGCTCCTCTCCAAGCGCTCACACTTCCATGCCACTGCAGAGCCCCGCCGGAGTCCACACCCAACGGAGATAGAGGTCTCAACCCCTGCACAGCCGCAGGAGCAGCAGACTGCTGCCGAGCCCTCACAGGCTCGCCATCCTAGAGGACGCCCGCCAAAGGTGTCAAGACAGGAGCAGCAGGAAAGTGAGCAAGGGGCCTCCGCATCTGCTGAAGCCACAGGGGAAACACTACGTAGGAGCACGCGTAAGGGGAAAATAAAGCACTAATAGTCACAAGAGTAGTCACTTGGGTGAAATGTTGTGTTTATTTAAAAAATGCCCATCAGTTGGTTATTGTAAATAAAATTTCTGATGGCAACTTCTGCAGTTGTGGCGTGTGTCATTTCGCGAATGGGGCTGGAGGTCCTCTAATGCCAAGAGGGGAAGGAAAAAAAGGCCTCCCATGCTTCTGGTAGGTGCCTCAGTTGAGGAAGCGCTGAGTGAGGGTGGCGAGAGGGGTCTCGCAGGAGGTCACACTGGAAAAGTGTGTGAGGCTCCAAACTTCCACAGCTGTGGTTATGCCTTCTAAAAGTTCCCCCAGGCCTGAGACAACAAAGTCCTGCCACCTGCAAATGATGACTGATCAAATATCCTCTTTAATGTTGGACCTGCAGCTGATAGTCAGCAAGCCAATAGTGTTCACGCCAGGTTTCACAGGCGTCATCCCCACCAGGCACGTTTTGTGTGGGAAAAGGGTTAAACAGGCAAGAGCCTGTTAAAATGGGATTATAAAGGCTAGTCAGTGCTGCTTAAGGGCCCTAAAGACCAGTCCCGCCTGTTGCAGGCGGGACTGATTCGGGTCAATCAGACACACCGAGGTTAAAATGGCGTGGAGGCGGGAACCAGGCCGGGGGGGGGGGTCGCGACCCCTAGGTTTTGCGATTTTAACCCCCGCACGCCTAAAAGCCCACCTCACGGCCCAATGAAAATCGAGGCCGATGTCTTTCAGAGGAGATTCCAGGTATCCAGCATTACTGAGGGGATTTAAGAATTTAAGGGCCACCTTGCCTAGTGCAATTAACCCCAGAGCAATGAATTTTTTGCTGTAGTGTGGCAAGTGTGGAGGAGAAAATAGTAAAATTATAGGGGAAAATAAAATATAATGCAGTGAATTAGATGATAAAACAAGAATCTGTGTTTTTTTCAGTAACCTATCATTTGAATATGCTTATCCAAATATGGGAGGAGTGGGCCTTTGGCGTAGCGGTAGTATCCCCGCCGCTGGGCCAGAAGGCGTAAGGTTTCGAACCCCGCTCCAGACAGTCCTGGCAAGTGGAGTCGGAGCTCGGGCTCTAAATTCTGGGTTGACATCCAGCGGGATACTTGCGTCCGTGGGTGTGGGTGGCCCGCCCCCCTCGTATGGGTTATGGGAGCCTGTAAAACCCTCCCGCCATAGGACTAACCACCCTAATGGCTGGTACGAAGATGGTTACGGTCACGGAAGGAGCGTTAATCGCGGCCAGAAATCCTCCCACCACTTCATACAGTTCCCCAAAGGGAACAGTGTGAAGACATGTACGACGACAACCCAAATATGGGAACATTTACTTTAACCTTGACAGGCCGAAGGGTCTCAGTTTTTTAACATCTCATCTGAAAGACATTGGCGGCAAAATTGGGTCACGCCCTCTCTGGGGTGCTAACTTCGCTACTTTTAGCGCCCTGAAAAAGTTAGCACCCCCGTGCCTGAAATTCACTGGTAGCGCCCCAAGAGGAAGCGCCCCGCCTCCCTCTTGGGGCGCTGCGAGTGAATATCGCGGTGCTACGTGCAGCAGCACCATGAGCTGTGGCACATCGCACCGCGGTACTTCAGGCCTTCCTCCCCTTATTAAAGGGGAGAGGCCTAGCGCAGCGCAACCCGGGGCCCAGCTGGGCCACCAGGGATCGGAGTGCCGGCAAAAGAGCCCGGCACTCAAGAGGTGTGTCAGGCTCACGGAGCGTAGCCGACACCCGACAAAGGGGCTTCACAGGAGGCCGGGGACAGCAACAGGGGCAGTTGCTGGCAGGCGGCCAGCAACAAAAATGGCCCCCGGCACCTCCCCTTTAATTATCGCTGCCCTGGCCGCACGTATGCCCCCCCTGACCCTGTCGGACATAGCGTCCAGCAGTAAGTCAGGGGGCGCTGCTGAAGATTGCAGCCGGGGTGCTGTGCACGGCGATGATGTCATCACCGGAGCCGCGGGGCGCTAATGGTTACCGCCGCCGCTAACCTCCCGCTGAATTTCGCAGGAGCCGTTAGCAGCATTGCACCCCATTAGCACCCTGTTAGGGCGCTAATGGGAGGCGCAAATCAACCAAATTTTTCCCCTATCACCTCTAGTAATGCAGCACTCCCTCAGTTTTGCACTGAAATGTTGCTCTAAGTTATTCATTCAAGTGGGAGATGTAGTAGCAGAAAAAGCAGTCTTAGCACCGGGAGTCAGACACCAACATGCAATCGAGCCTGACCACAGTCGGAAGTAAAGTCTGCTCTGCTACCCTTCTCACGTAGATCTGGCCGAATCAAAAAAATTCCCAGCCTGAATTCCCTTCTAATAGGAGCCCCCCTCCTCCTCAATGATCCCATTATGGTTAAGTCCTGGTCCTGTTTATGCACCAGGCAACATTAAACTGCCAGCTTCACATGGGAGTTGAGTTTTCCTCCTTTTCCCCATTAATGAGGGCAGGAGTTTGGTAAGACTTAAATATCAGCTTGAGGAAACCTTCTGCTTCATCAACAGGGTAAACTGTGGGCATTTTTATTAACTTTGAACAAGCCGCAGAGTAAATAATTCTGACTAGTTTTATCCTGAACTATCTTGTATGAATGAGGAACAAAAAGACTGAATTGAATTGTATTGCATAGGATATACGGCACAGAAACAGGCCATTCGGCCCAACCCGTCCATGCCGGCGTTTATGTTCCACTCGAGCCTATCAGCGTAACCCTCTATTCCCTTCTCCCTCATATGTATTGATGGATGTTGCCCAAATTCTAGCCTGTGCTACTGACATTTCAAAGTATGTCTAGTTTTTTTTCCCTTTTTTTAATCACATAGTTGTTATTTTAAGACTGGAGTGATTGCAGGTGGAATTAGGTCCATTATATCCCCCTGCAGTGAGAGCCAGATCTTTTCCTGACTTTATGTTGGAGGGTGGGGGGGGGGGGGAGGGGGGAAGGGGACACAAAACAGAGGCCTAAAAGAATGGAGGAGAAAATAGTAAAATTATTGGGGGAAATGAAATATAATGCACAGTGAATTAAACGATAAAACAAGAATCTGTGGATTTTTTTCTTTCTTCTGTTTTCCTTCATTTATTTCAAATTAGTAGTTGGTTTCTGAGTGGTGCTGACCCAGGCAACTAATCTGCTCCTTCAGCTAAGGAAAGATACTTGGTCAAACCACTGACTGTAGAGACTGACTGTAGAGAGAAAATAATAGTCTGGTCTCCCTACACCACATATCATCCCCCATATACGATGGCAAGCAGGGGGATGTCCTTTTAAGCCAAAATTTTCTTCCTCTCCCTTCTTATCCTGGCCAACATTCTTCCCTCAACCAATGCTACTAACTGCAGATTAACTGGTCATTAGTCTCATTTGCTGTCGGTGGGACCTTGTTGTATGCAAAATTGGCTGCTGCATTTGCCTACATGATAACAGCATTAGAAGCACTTTGGGATGTCCTAACATTATGATAAGGTTGTGCAAGTTCTTTCTTTGCTCCAGTAGTCAGTGCTTTAACTGTAATTAATCTGCTTTCAGAAACTGTTTCACCCAAAGCAAGTAGACTACTCTTTGCGGCCTTATTTGGAAAAGATGAAGATCAGATCGCGGAACAACGGTTGAAGCATGGACAGGTTGGATCAGATAACAACTGCCTACTCCACACATCGTTTCTTTCCTGACAGGCTCACTGGTTACATAGACCAGTTCAGCCACTATCGTGGCAAAGGGGACTCCGGTTACAGCTCGTTCTCTACTCCTTTCAGTGCTCCAGAGTACCTGCCTCTAGCTCACTGCAGTGAAAGTCCCTGGCAGTCAGGGAAGGTTTTCTACCAGGGTCCTGATTCAGAGGCACTGCAACACACTGACACAAAGCCTACATCAGTAGTCTGTGATGCTGGTGCTATGGGCACTGAAGAGAGACCCGTGATCCTATCAATGGAAAACTACAATAGCAATGGTCATGATGGGAAGTGTAATTGGTCAAACCCACCTCTCCCACCAACACGCTCTGATAGTTTCCTGGCTACCAGGCAGCATGATGGTCTTGGCAACTATTACAGCTATGATGGGCCATATCCGCAGAATGTGACTGAGAGGTCATCAACTGAGAGCAAGACACAGGGGATGACTATTGAAAGTAATCATCAATCTAGAGAGACAACAAACCTGCCCCTTGATAGACAGCCTTCTAATCTTGGGCAAACATATTCCCAGATTCCCTGGTTGAGACCTACTTTAAAGGTTACTGGCATTATTCCAGAGAAACGCAGTCGCTCACTTGAAGGCGCAGATAATTTTACTTCCAAAAGGGGTGAGAAGGCACCTCAGAACAACTCAACTGACTCATCCACTTCCTTTGTCCATCGCAGTTCTGATGTCACACTCGACTGTGTAGAATCACAGAAACAAGTCTGCAGTCTTCCATTGGCACACGGAAATAAACCACTTCCTGTTAGCCCGCAACGCCAGGAGCGACCACCTGTAATAAATCTTAGTAGTGCTAACGAAAGCAGCCAGAAAACAGCACCATGTTTTTACGTCACCAGCACGTGTACACATACATCTACGAGGGAATCCAGGCCTGCAGAAGGCTTTCCAGGCCCTATCCAGGCCAAGGGCCTGGAGAATACCACAGAACCACAAAATTCTGAGGTAGATTATAAACTTCTTGTAGTTAGAGATTGCAAAGATAGGCAAGAATCTTTGAATGAGGCAAACAGCAGACATTTAGTACTTCAGTCACCTGGTCTGGATTTCCAACCTATGAGTGGAGAACTTGCATTTAGAGGGCATAACAACACCAGCAGCAGCCAGGTCTTCTACTGCGGACCCAGTGCAAATTCTCACAACGCGAAACCACATGCTACAGTGCCAGAGCCTGCTCAGGTAACAAAGCAGAGCAAGTATATAAGCGAAAGGCAAATGAGAAATAGCATAGACAGTGTAGGACATCGATTAATTCCACGTTCAGATGCAAGAACTAACTACAATGTTCTGGAGAACCACTTATCAAGGCCAGCGAGAGAGTCAACTACTGATAGCGTAATCACTGCTGAAAATACACCAATGTTGCATCGTCTTACCTTCGAAAGCACGAATGCTGCGAAAAATGCAGCAGTGAATGCTAAACAGAAAAGTCCCCTCTCTGAGAGGCCAAAGGAGGTGCAGAGACAGAGAGAAGGAACATGGGGCCTACGCAGGGGGTTCCAGAACAAAATGACACAGCTTCGAAAGTACAATAGTTCTTCTCAGCTCGTAGATGAATCTATTGAACTCAACCAATTGAATAAAGAATCCCCAGACACCACAGGCTCATCGATTGATTCTTCTAAAACTGCTTATAGAAACCAAGTAAAGCATGCACAGAGTAAGGTCCTGAGGGAGACCTCTTTTAAACGCAGAGACCTCCAGCTTAGTTGGCCAAACCGAGCTAAGCAGAAGCCCGCCGAGAGGCCAAGCATTACGCATTTTCGAACAGTTTCTTTGTCCGACCCGAGCCACAGCCCTGATGATTCAACAACCACGTCCCCGCCATCACATGTATTACATGAGGACTTACGAGCCAAATCTCTGACTGCCCAACACCAGGCCAGCCGGATAGGCAGCAGGAAAAGACTGACACTGCAGGAGAAAAAAATGTATTGTTCAGAGCCTGAAAAGTTAAATCAATTGGGTGTGCTGAGTAGTCCAAGGAAATGCACTCCCTCGTGGGAGCAGGAAAAGACCTTCAACTTCCCGAGCACGCACGGCGAGAGGAATTTTGTGGCTTCAAGGCGACAACTGTTTGAAACGGCTTCCTTGCCAGCAAATGCGCCGCAGTTGGGGTTAAAGCAGATTCAGCACGAGGCTTTGGTTCAATACATGGACCGCAAGAAAAGCCAGCGACCCTGTAGCACAGAACTCATTTGTGATCAAAGGCAAATGGCATGGTCTATACGGCACAGGAGGTTTTCGGAGTGGAGTTGCAATCCATGTTCCAGCTTCAGCCCTGCCACTGGACAGAACATATCTCGACACAAGTCTGCAGAGATATTGTGGGAGCCCTTGGATAATTCCGCGGCAATCCCTCCCCGCTGCAGTAACATATCTCCCACGTGCCTAGTAAGCCAGCCGTTTGAGATTCAACACTTTCGAAAGCCATCAGATAATGTTAGTATTTCTGGAAAGTTTGCCTCCACTGATAGTTTGCTAGACCAACTGCAATCTGTTCACTTCGGTGGGCGTGTGAGATCGACGTCATCGCCGTTGCCTCCACAGGTATGTTTCCAAAGTAAGTTAGCTGGGGTTGAGTCATTCTGGTTTGAAGTGGGCTGGCACCTGTGATTCTGGGCCTTATGATGTGAATAGGCATGAGAGTCAGAAGCAGAGGATAGGGCTTGTGAAAACAGTGCGAGCTTTTTTGCAACAATGGCTGAGGAATGTAAAATGATTTGAATATAGAAATTGAGATTTTGGGGATGTTCTGTAACTAAAACAATCAGGAATCTCTAGGTCCAAAAGCTTCTGTCACCAGGTTAACCTCAGGAGAAACTACTGCTGTCTCTGTTGCAAAACTAGCTTTGCATTTTCATTTTTTAACCACCATAAAATCTGAGCTTAGAAAGAATTAGTAGCACATATGATGGTTGCATGGTTTGTTAAGGATTGCAGGTGCTGTTACAATCCTTTTGCGTACAACCATGGCAACAGCATTAGATAGAATATACAGCACAGAAACTGGCCTCTCGGCTCAACTAGTCTGTACTGGTGTTTATACTTCACACGAGTCTCCTCCCATTCCATCTACCTCTTCTTCCTTTCAGCATATCTTTCTATTCCCTTTTCTCTCATGTACTCGCCTAGTTTCCTTTTGAAAGCATCTAAGCTATTTGCCTCAACCACTTCCTGTGGTAGCGAGTTCCACATTCTAACCACTCTCTGAGAAAAGAAATTTCTCCTTATTTCCCTATTGGATTTACTAGTAACTATCTTGTATTTATGGCCCTTAGTTTTGGATTCTCCCACAAGTGGAAACATTCTCTCCACATCTACCCTGTCCAATCCATTCATAATTTTAAAGACTTCTATCAGGTCTCCTCTAAGTCTTCTCTTTTCTAAAGAAAAAAGCCCCAACTTGTTCAAGCTTTCTCGATAGCAGTAATCTCTCAGTTCTGGTACCATCCTTGTAAATCGTTTTTGCACTTTCTCCAGGGCTTCTATGTCCTTTTTATAGTATGGAGACTAGAACTGTGCACATTACTCTAAGTGCGGTCTGACCAGGGTCCTATACAAGTTTAACATATGTCTTTTAAAATGCATTGAATTGAAATCAAACAAATCAGAGAGTACGCCAGGTGTTTTTAAACAGTCTTTTTCTGTTGCAGACGGATTCAGCCCTTGGTCTGGGCTCAGAATCATCGCGGCAAATGGATAACGGCAGCAACTCTTCCAGGTGAGTGGCAACACCTTGGGGGAAAATTAAGTTGGTTTGCGCCTTCCGTTAGCGCCTTAAGAGGGCGCTAATGGGGCGCAAAGCAACTAACGCCCGGGCGCGGCGATGTTTGCGCCGCTCGCGAAATTAACTAGACATTTTGCAGCGGCGCTAAACACTACCGCCACGATCTCCTGCGCCGGCAGATCGTGATGTCAGCCGAGTGCGCAATGCCCCGGTAGCACCCCAGACTGGATATTGAGTGGCGCCCCTGCCTTACCGCCTGCCGCTAGCAAGGACAGGTTGAGGGGCGCATTTTACAGTCAGAAAGGGACTGGGGGAGCGCTATTTAAAGGTGACCGCTTCCTGCCTTTTTTTTGTTGGTGACATTTTTGCACCACGCATTCTGAGAGAGAGAGAGACTTCTGGAGAGATTCAACACTGTGTGAAGGAGATTTGGGTACTGAGCAGCACTTTGCAGGTTCATTTTGATTTGCACTTCCTTGCTTCGCCAGCGCTCTGAGGTAGCGCCTCGCTCCTCGGCCTTTGCGCCTTAAGACTGGTGTGAAGCTCCTGATTTAGCGCTCCAATCACCTCCAGGGGCGAAAAAAGCCAAGTTTGCCGTCAGAGGCGATAATTAGCACCAGGCACTAAACTTTGCGCACGGCCGATAATGGCGCCCCAAACAGGGTGATACTGAATTTTTCCCCCATTACCTTTAAAGAGACGATGTCCTGGGCTTTAAGCTCCAAAGTTGCACCGGCAGAACTCAGATGAGTGGGCACTTCTCCCCGCCCCGGGGATGCCCTCCTGAACCTGGCCGTATTTCCAGCCTCAGGATGATTGCCATGTGGGAGGCAGCTCTGTGGCCTCCGCCAGGGATTTGTGCCTGTCTTGGGATGGAACAGGTACCCCCCACCCCCCAGACCCTGCCATAGCGGCAAGGAGAAGGCAGCCAGAGCATTGCTGATGCAAAAAAAGCTTTTCACATTTTTAAAATGCAAATGTTCTTCCTGGCGCCTGTGCATGGCAGCACTCTGAGAGAACTTACACAGGCCCCTCTTCCAGTTCAGTTCCGCTGCCCTCCTCCCCCACAGTGACCTCTAAGACCTAATAGGTGGTTCCTGTGTCCACTGTTGCAATGCACATAGCAGGAACTATTGCAGGAGGCCTTGTTTGCCTCATTTGTATGTCTCATGGGTGGGCACAGTTTCTGCTGATGGAACCAGCCTGCAGAAAGCAGTGGGCAGACGCACATGCAATGGTGATCATCCCCAAGTTGCTTTCCACTTCCGCCTGTTCGAGATCCAACAATAAAATCAGTGGGGAGGAAGTGGAAATTCTATCCCGGTGTTGGGGAGAGCAAGGAGTTGAAGAGCCAATGCATAGGTACGTTATGATCAGCGACATGATAAGTTGTCTTGATGTGCTTTTACATCATCACGTCATGTGCTGATGGAAAACAGCTTGTCAAACACTCTTTAATTGAAGATAGAGGCCTAGAAATTCAGTGGGCTGCGCCACCAGTTTGCGCCCAAAGAGGGCACTCAGTGGCTTTTGCGCCACTGGCCACACCTACCGCGATATTTAGCGGGGCGCTAATGGCGGCGTTAGCCTGTAGCGCTGCGCCACCACCGATGACGTCATCGGTGTGCGCAGCGCCCCGCTATCGCCCCGATGGCCATATTTGGTCGCGCCCGCCTCCTCAGCGCCGGCCGCAAATAGCGACCGGTACACAGGGGCCTACCTGTGGCGGTAGTGGCGCTAGTTAAGGTGGAGGTGCGGCCGGCCGCTTTTTCGGCGCCCGCCTGCCCGCACCTCCGTCCCCGGCCTCCTACACCACCCCCCCCCCGGCGGCATTGCCGGCTGTTTCCCGAGAGCCCGGCACTCCTCCTTGGTGCCGGGCTCATTTGCCGGCACTCGCGAGCGGGGATCGCGCTGTTGCAGGCACCTCCCCCTCAACACTGGGAGGAAGGCCTGCAGTACCGCAGCGTGCCGTGCCGCAGCGTGTGGCGCTGCGGCCCTTAGCGCGCCGATATTCAGTTTCAGCGCCCCAAGCGGGGCGCGGGAAGCCTCGTTTAGCGGCCCGCTTCCATTTGGGGCGCAGAAACTGAATATCCGGATGGCGCAAGTGGCTCCGCACGCAGCGGTAATTCCGGCGCCCAGGCGAGCTTGGCACCCCAAACTGAATTTTTAGCCCAGTATCTCTACATCACTTATTAGTTTGGAAATAGAATACAATTCAAACAACATAAAAGCTCTTTGTATACATGGACCGTTTGGATAACCAGCCATCGTTCTTATTGTACGATGGATACAGGATGAAAATATCAATACTAAATATTCCCAAAAGATTATAACCTATTAAGGCAGTGACTACAGACAGAGACCGTACAATGACATCTGCGTGATTCAATGGTTTCTTCTGTGTAGGGATACAGGCCCAAAAATCCACAGCCATTCCGCAGACTACTGCTAAAACTTGGGCCATTACAAAGGGGGACATTGGGGGCAGCTATAGATTCTTTCTGAAGGGGGACCTGACTTCTTCATGCATCTCCAGACTTTTGGTAAGAAAACAATGGGAATTTTTTTGGGGGGTGGTGGGGTGGGGGGTGGGTTTTACCTGAAATTCAGGAGGAAATTTGTTTTTGCCAATTCAACACCTGATAAACATTTTGGGGGAAAAATTGGGTATCGCCCATTTTGGGGCACTAATATTGGCCGGGCGCTGCAAATTATCACCTCTGACTGCAAAATTCACCTCTATCGCCCCTGGAGGTGATTGGAGCGCTAAATCAGGCGCTACACACCTCTCTTAAGGCGCAAACGTCGAGGAGCGAGGCGCTACCTCAGAACGCTACCGAAGCTCAGGCGATGTCAGTTACCGTGGAAGCCAGACAGACGGGCGCCGTCCAGTTCTTAAAGGGGAGGGGCCACCTTGCTGCCCAGCCACTCCCTTCTCATTGCAGCCTTGAATCTCGGCCTGGAGAGACCTCAAAAGCAATTGTGTTGGAAGCACTAATGGATAGGCCCAGGGAATGAGCTCGGCGCTTAGGAACCTCAGAAGTGGTGCTGAGGGCCAAAACTCCTTAGGACAGCGTTAAAACCAAACATTTTGCCAACAGGAAAAGGCAGGAAGCGCCCGCCTTTAAATAGCGCTCCTCCAGTCCCTTCCCGACTTGAAAACGTTCCCCTCTACCTGTCGTTCCAGCGGCAGGCGCTAAGGCAGGGGGAGCGACTCAATATCCGGTCCGGGGCATTACCGGGGCATTGCACGCTCGACTGACATCACGATCTGCGGGCGCAGGAGATCATGGCGGTAGTGTTTAGCGCCGCCGCAAAACGACTGCTCAATTTCGCGAGTGGCACTAACATCGCCACGCCCGGGCGCTAGCTGCTTTGTGTCCCGTTGGCGCAAAGTAACCGAATTTATCCCCCTTGGAAATTTATCAAAACTGATTTTGATGATCCATAAATACAAGTCTGAGGAGATTATAATCAAACTGTACCGTGCTGTGGTCGGACTGCTCTTTGAGTTCTGTGTCCAGTTCTGGTTGCTGAAAAATTAGGGAAATGTTCAAGTGTTTGAGGCAGTGGAGAGAAGAGCCAAGAGGTTGATCCCTAATGTCAGAGGTTTGAGTTATGGAGAAAGACTGATTTTGTTGAGGTATACAAGAATAGTTAAGTGAATGGAAAAGGTCAGTCCTTAATATTACTTAAAATTAAACTGTGAGGGTAGGATAAGAGAACACCGGTTCAAACCACTAAAAGGTAAATTGGAGACTTGTAGCAGGAAGTGATCAACACACGGAATGGTCTCCTGGATAGAGTCGTGGAGGAGGGGGGACCCGGAGTTATTTGAGAAACAATTGGTTGCTGCAGTGGGGGAATTGTAGTCTTTCTGGTTGGAAAATCTAAGATGTGCCAAATGGTCTTCCTTCGCTGCAGTAAAGGAACACAAGATTAGAAGATAATTACAGCGATCTGGTGAAATTCACTCATTCACCACCAGAGGACGCTGTGAACTCTCCATTGTCTGAACACATCCCTGTTAGAAACATGATGTGGGTCATTTAAATTGGATCATCATGTTCCATGTAGTATTTAATCCTCTTTACCTGTAATTATTTTTATATATCACAATTTGACTCATAGCCAGTTATTCTTCCAGCTCTTTTTGGAGATGTTAAAGGACACAGCATTAACTACTTTAGCTGGAGTTTTATGCCACTTACCCACTACCCTATGTAGGGAGTGGGGGTGGGAAATTCTTCTAATTTCAGTTTTGCTTAAAACTTGTTAATTTTGTGATTTGTGTGCCCCAATTCTACATTCACAATCCAAATCATGTCAATTTGAAATGTTCTTTTTCAGGCCCATTACTCCTAAAATCAATTCTGTAACTGAACCGATTTCTTATTCAAAATGTCATGAAACCAAATGTGATAACATGGCACCCAACAAAAGCAGATTTGGGAGACAAAGAGGAAAGTCCTTGGATGAGTTGGAGTCATCTGTAGTCAGGAGTCCCCCACTACTGAGCAGAAGTTCTGACCAGCTCCACCACTCAGTGACCGATGGTGAACCAGTATCTGAAACTGGTACTTTGGGATTTCAAGGAAGAGCCAGTGGAACTCAAACTGACTGGAATAACGCAGCACTGACATTGAAAAGAGGACCCCCACACCCACCAGGATTGCCTTTTCCCAAACAAAACTGGATGAAATTGAAGAGGGAAGACATTATTAAGTTAGGAACCAATCAGGTTCCAGCTGTCAGTGTGTTTGAGAGAGGTTCCAACATGACCAAGGCACGTACAGGTTCCTTTGGTGCAGAACCTCCTTCTCCTAGATCCCCATCTCCACATTCCAGGATGCCGTTGCCACTCAGGAGGTCAAGAGATCGGACATATTCCCTTTCCTCCCTGTCTTGCCGGGCAGATGATGTGTTTCTTGAGGATTCCTCTGTAATATCAGAAAACAGTAAAACGGATCTTTGCTCAGCTTCTGAAAACGTTTCTGTTCGATTCAACCTCGCACAACAGCAGCCGTCAAAAACATTCGAATCTTCGCCCATGGAAATATCAACAAACAAAGAAATCAAAGTGATTGAGCAAACGACCAGGTAAGGCAACAAAAGCACATTTTTTTGGTTCAAAGTAAATTCATACTATTCTTTGTAAACTAGTTTCCCTCTGGAGTATTGCACCTTTTTAATATTCTGATATTTACATTACATAAACTAACAGCGCCGGTAGTAAAAAGTCAAATGTCTCAATGTAACCCGGCCTAAGGTATAGTGCAGGGAAAGTATTTCAAAGTTTCTGCTAAAAATATAAAACCCAGTATTCGAGACAAGACGCCCCCATTGAATATATTCAAAGGTGTCCCTGACTTTGGGATTGGCACTAAGCTTTAGGACATGGCTCTGGTTATCATGCACATAATCGCTTTGAAACTGTGGAGAGGAACTTCATGACAACACTGAAGGAAGAATTCTAAATAAAATGTTTTGTTCCAGCAGTTTGAAAGCATAAAACACAAGAGCAAGGAAAGCCTGCAAGTCACCAGTAAGCAGGGGAGCATTAACGCATGAACTTATGGAGCCTGTGCCCAAGGGCCCCTGCCAGGTGCCCAGTGGACACAGCTCAACCTTAACCAGCGCAGCGTGCTGGTTTTATTAACCAATGCTACCTGCTGGTTTTATTAACCAATGCTACCTGCTGGTTTTATTAACCAATGCTACCTGCTGGATTTATTAACCAATGCTGCCTGCTGGTTGTAATAGACAGCGCAGTCTGCTGGTTTTATTAAACAGCGCAGTCTGCTGGTTTTATTAAACAGCGCAGCCTGCTGGTTTTATTAAACAACGCTACCAGCTGGTTTTATTAACCACTGCTGCCTGATGGTTTTATTAAACAGCGCAGCCTGCTAGTTTTATTAAACAGCACTACCTGCTGGTTTTATTAACCAATGCTGCCTAATGGTTCTGTTAAACAGCGCTACCTGCTGGTTTTATTAAACAACGCTACCTGCTGGTTTTATAAAACAGCACTGCCTGCTGGTTTTATTAAACAGCGCTACCTGCTGGTTTTATTAACCAATGCAGCCTGCTGGTTTTATTAAACAGCGCTACCTGCTGGTTTTATTAAACAGCACTACCTGCTGGTTTTATTAAACAGCGCTGCCTGCTGGTTTTATTAAACAGAATTACCTGCTGGTTTTATTAAACAGCGCTACCTGCTGGTTTTATTAAACAGCGCAGCCTGCTGGTTTGATTAAACAGCGCTAACTGCTGGTTTTATTAAACAGCGCTGCCTGCTGGTTTTATTAAACAGCGCTGCCTGCTGGTTTTATTAAACTCACTACCTGCTGGTTTTATTCAACAGCGCTGCCTGCTGGTTTTATTAAACAGCATTACCTGCTGGTTTTATTAAACAGCGCTGCCTGCTGGTTTTATTAAACAGCATTACCTGCTGGTTTTATTAAACAGCGCTGCCTGCTGGTTTTATTAAACAGCGCAGCCCGCTGGTTTGATTAAACAGCGCTACCTGCTGGTTTTATTAAACAGCACTGCCTGCTGGTTTTATTGAACAGCACTACCTGCTGGTTTTATTAAACAGCGCTGCCTGCTGGTTTTATTAAACAGCGCTGCCTGCTGGTTTTATTAAACAGCACTGCCTGCTGGTTTTATTAAACAGCGCTGCCTGCTGGTTTTATTAAACAGTCCTGCCTGCTGGTTTTATTAAACAGCGCTAACTGCTGGTTTTATTAAACAGCGCTGCCTGCTGCCTTTATTAAACAGTGCTGCCTGATGGTTTTATTAACCAATGCTGCCTGATGGTTTTATTAACCAATGCTGCCTGCTGGTTTTATTAAGCAGCACTGCCTGCTGGTTTTATTAAGCAGCACTGCCTGCTGGTTTTATTAAACAGCGCTGCCTGCTGGTTTTATTATACAGCGCTACCTGCTGGTTTTATTAAACAGCGCTACCTGCTGGTTTTATTAAACAACACTGTCTGCTGGTTTTATTAAACAGCGCTGCCTGCTGGTTGTATTAAACAGCGCTACCTGCTGGTTTTATTAAACAGCGCTACCTGCTGATTTTATTAAACTGCGCTACCTGCTGGTTGTATTAAACTGCACTGCCTGCTGGTTTTATTAAACAGCGCTGCCTGCTGGTTGTATTAAACAGCGCAGCCTGCTGGTTGTATTAAACAGCGCTGCCTGCTGGTTTTATTAAACCGTGCTACCTGCTGGTTTTTGTTAAAATGCGCTGCTTGCTGGTATTATTAAACTGCGCTACCTGCTGGTTTTATTAAACTGCGCTACCTGCTGGTTTTATTAAACAGCGCTGCCTGCTGCCTTTATTAAACTGCGCAGTCTGCTGGTTGTATTAAACTGCGCTGCCTGCTGGTTTTATTAAACAGCGCTACCTGCTGGTTTTATTAAACAACACTGTCTGCTGGTTTTATTAAACAGCGCTGCCTGCTGGTTGTATTAAACAGTGCTACCTGCTGGTTTTATTAAACAGCGCTACCTGCTGATTTTATTAAACTGCGCTGCCAGCTGGTTGTATTAAACTGCGCTGCCTGCTGGTTTTATTAAACAACGCTGCCTGCTGGTTTTATTAAACTGCGCTGCTTGCTGGTATTATTAAACTGCGCTACCTGCTGGTTTTATTAAACTGCGCTACCTGCTGGTTTTATTAAACAGCGCTGCCTGCTGGTTTTATTAAACAGCGCTGCCTGCTGATTTTATTAAACTGCGCTGCCTGCTGGTTTTATTAAACAGCGCTACCTGCTGGTTTTATTAAACAACACTGTCTGCTGGTTTTATTAAACAGCGCTACCTGCTGGTTTTATTAAACAGCGCTGCCTGCTGATTTTATTAAACTGCGCTGCCAGCTGGTTGTATTAAACTGCGCTGCCTGCTGGTTTTATTAAACAATGCTGCCTGCTGGTTGTATTAAACAGCGCAGCCTGCTGGTTGTACTAAACAGCGCTGCCTGCTGGTTTTATTAATCAGTGCTACCTGCTGGTTTTATTAAACTGCGCTGCTTGCTGGTATTATTAAACTGCGCTACCTGCTGGTTTTATTAAACTGCGCTACCTGCTGGTTTTATTAAACAGCACTGCCTGCTGTTTTTATTAAACTGCGCTGCCTGCTGGTTTTATTAAACAGCGCTACCTGCTGGTTTTATTAAACAACACTGTCTGCTGGTTTTATTAAACAGCGCTGCCTGCTGCCTTTATTAGACAGAGCTGCCTGCTGGTTTTATTAACCAATGCTGCCTGATGGTTTCATTAAACAGCGCTACCTGCTGGTTGTATTAAACAGCACTACCTGCTGGTTTTATTAAACAGCGCTACCTGCTGATTGTATTAAACAGCACTACCTCCTGGTTTTATTAACCAATTCTGCCTGATGGTTTTATTAAACAGCACTACCTGCTGGTTTTATTATACAGCACTACCTGCTGGTTTTATTAAACATCGCTACCTGCTGGTTTTATTAAACAGCACTGCCTGCTGGTTTTATTAAACAGCGCTACCTGCTGGTTTTATTAACCAATGCAGCCTGCTGGTTTTATTAAACAGCGCTACCTGCTGGTTTTATTAAACAGCACTACCTGCTGGTTTTGTTAAACAGCGCTGCCTGCTGGTTTTATTAAACAGCATTACCTGCTGGTATTATTAAACAGCGCTGCCTGCTGGTTTTATTAAACAGCGCAGCCTGCTGGTTTGATTAAACAGCGCTACCTGCTGGTTTTATTAAACAGCACTGCCTGCTGGTTTTATTAAACAGCGCAGCCTGCTGGTTTGATTAAACAGCGCTACCTGCTGGTTTTATTAAACAGCACTGCCTGCTGGTTTTATTAAACAGCGCTGCCTGCTGGTTTTACTAAACTCACTACCTGCTGGTTTTATTAAACAGCGCTGCCTGCTGGTTTTATTAAACAGCACTGCCTGCTGGTTTTATTAAACAGCGCTGCCTGCTGGTTTTATTAAACAGCACTGCCTGCTGGTTTTATTAAACAGCGCTGCCTGCTGGTTTTATTAAACAGCGCTGCCTGCTGCCTTTATTAAACAGCGCTGCCTGCTGGTTTTATTAAACAGCGTTGCTTGATAGTTTTATTAAACAGCACTACCTGCTTGTTTTATTATACAGCACTACCTGCTGGTTTTATTAAACATCGCTACCTGCTGGTTTTATTAAACTGTGCTGCCTGCTGGTTTTATTAAACAGCGCAGCCTGCTGGTTGTATTAACAGCACTACCTGATGGTTTTATTAAACAGCGTTGCTTGATAGTTTTATTAAACAGCACTACCTGCTGGTTTTATTAACCAATGCTGCCTAATGGTTTTATTAAACAGCACTACCTGCTGGTTTTATTAAACAGCAGTACCTGCTGGTTTTATTAAACAGCGCTGCCTGCTGCCTTTATTAAACAGCGCTGCCTGCTGGTTTTATTAAACTGCGCTGCCTGCTGGTTTTATTAAACAGCGCTACCTGCTGGTTTTATTAAACAACACTGTCTGCTGGTTTTATTAAACAGCACTGCCTGCTGGTTTTATTAACCAATGCTGCCTGATGGTTTTATTAACCAATGCTGCCTGCTGCTTTTATTAAGCAGCACTACCTGCTGGTTTTATTAAACAGCGCTGCCTGCTGGTTTTATTAAACAGCGCTACCTGCTGGTTTTATTAAACTGCGCTGCCTGCTGGTTGTATTAAACAGCGCTTCTTGCTGGTTTTATAAAACAGCGCTACCTGCTGGTTATATTAAACAGCACTACCTGCTGGTTTTATTAAACAGCGCAGCCTGCTGGTTTTATTAAACAGTGCCGCCTGCTGGTTTTATTAAACAGCGCTGCCTGCTGGTTTTATTAAACAGCATTACCTGCTGGTTTTATTAAGCAGCGCTGCCTGCTGGTTTTATTAAACAGCGCAGCCTGCTGGTTTTATTAAACTGCGCTCCCTGCTGGTTGTATTAAACAGCGCTTCTTGCTGGTTTTATTAAACAGCACTGGCTGCTGGTTTTATTAAACAGCACTGCCTGCTGGTTTTATTAAACAGCGCTGCCTGATGGTTTTATTAAACAACACTGTCTGCTGGTTTTATTAAACAGCGCTGCCTGCTGGTTTTATTAAACAGCACTACCTGCTGGTTTTATTAAACAGCCCTACCTGCTGAATGTATTAAACAGCACTGCCTGCTGGTGGTATTAAACAGCGCTAGCTGCTGGTTTTATTAAACAGCGCTAGCTGCTGGTTTTATTAAACTGCGCTGCCTGCTGGTTGTATTAAACTGCGCTGCCTGCTGGTTGTATTAAACAGCGCTGCCTGCTGGTTTTATTAAACTGCGCTGCTTGCTGGTATTATTAAACTGCGCTACCTGCTGGTTTTATTCAACTGCGCTGCTTGCTGGTATTATTAAACAGCGCTACCTGCTGGTTTTATTAAACAGCGCTGCCTGCTGTTTTATTTCAACAGCGCAGCCTGCTGGTTTTATTAAACAGCGCAGCCTGCTGGTTTTATTAAACAGCGCAGCCTGCTAGTTTTATTAAACAGCACTACCTGCTGGTTTTATAAAATAGCGCTGCCTGCTGGTATTATTAACCAATGCTGCCTAATGGTTTTATTAAACAGCACTACCTGCTGGTTTTATTAAACAGCAGTACCTGCTGGTTTTCTTAAACAGCGCTGCCTGCTGCCTTTATTAAACAGCACTGCCTGCTGGTTTTATTAAACTGCGCTGCCTGCTGGTTTTATTAAACAGCGCTACCTGCTGGTTTTATTAAACAACACTGTCTGCTGGTTTTATTAAACAGCACTGCCTGCTGGTTTTATTAACCAATGCTGCCTGATGATTTTATTAACAAATGCTGCCTGCTGGTTTTATTAAGCAGCACTACCTGCTGGTTTTATTAAACAGCGCTGCCTGCTGGTTTTATTAAACAGCGCTACCTGCTGGTTTTATTAAACTGCGCTGCCTGCTGGTTGTATTAAACGGCGCTTCTTGCTGGTTTTATTAAACAGCGCTACCTGCTGGTTAAATTAAACAGCACTACCTGCTGGTTTTATTAAACAGCGCAGCCTGCTGGTTTTATTAAACAACGCCGCCTGCTGGTTTTATTAAACAGCGCAGCCTGCTGGTTTTATTAAACAGCACTACCTGCTGGTTTTATTAAACAGCGCAGCCTGCTGGTTTTATTAAACTGCGCTCCCTGCTGGTTGTATTAAACAGTGCTTCTTGCTGGTTTTATTAAACAACACTGTCTGCTGGTTTTATTAAACAGCGCTGCCTGCTGGTTTTATTAAACAGCACTACCTGCTGGTTTTATTAAACAGCGCTACCTGCTGAATGTATTAAACAGCACTGCCTGCTGGTGGTATTAAACAGCGCTAGCTGCTGGTTTTATTAAACAGCGCTAGCTGCTGGTTTTATTAAACTGCGCTGCCTGCTGGTTGTATTAAACTGCGCTGCCTGCTGGTTGTATTAAACAGCGCTGCCTGCTGGTTTTATTAAACTGCGCTGCTTGCTGGTATTATTAAACTGCGCTACCTGCTGGTTTTATTCAACTGCGCTGCTTGCTGGTATTATTAAACAGCGCTACCTGCTGGTTTTATTAAACAGCGCTGCCTGCTGTTTTATTTCAACAGCGCAGCCTGCTGGTTTTATTAAACAGCGCAGCCTGCTGGTTTTATTAAACAGCGCAGCCTGCTAGTTTTATTAAACAGCACTACCTGCTGGTTTTATAAAATAGCGCTGCCTGCTGGTATTATTAACCAATGCTGCCTAATGGTTTTATTAAACAGCACTACCTGCTGGTTTTATTAAACAGCAGTACCTGCTGGTTTTCTTAAACAGCGCTGCCTGCTGCCTTTATTAAACAGCACTGCCTGCTGGTTTTATTAAACTGCGCTGCCTGCTGGTTTTATTAAACAGCGCTACCTGCTGGTTTTATTAAACAACACTGTCTGCTGGTTTTATTAAACAGCACTGCCTGCTGGTTTTATTAACCAATGCTGCCTGATGATTTTATTAACAAATGCTGCCTGCTGGTTTTATTAAGCAGCACTACCTGCTGGTTTTATTAAACAGCGCTGCCTGCTGGTTTTATTAAACAGCGCTACCTGCTGGTTTTATTAAACTGCGCTGCCTGCTGGTTGTATTAAACGGCGCTTCTTGCTGGTTTTATTAAACAGCGCTACCTGCTGGTTAAATTAAACAGCACTACCTGCTGGTTTTATTAAACAGCGCAGCCTGCTGGTTTTATTAAACAACGCCGCCTGCTGGTTTTATTAAACAGCGCAGCCTGCTGGTTTTATTAAACAGCACTACCTGCTGGTTTTATTAAACAGCGCAGCCTGCTGGTTTTATTAAACTGCGCTCCCTGCTGGTTGTATTAAACAGTGCTTCTTGCTGGTTTTATTAAACAACACTGTCTGCTGGTTTTATTAAACAGCGCTGCCTGCTGGTTTTATTAAACAGCACTACCTGCTGGTTTTATTAAACAGCGCTACCTGCTGAATGTATTAAACAGCACTGCCTGCTGGTTGTATTAAGCAGCGCTAGCTGCTGGTTTTATTAAACTGCGCTGCCTGCTGGTTTTATTAAACTGCGCTGCCTGCTGGTTGTATTGAACTGCGCTGCCTGCTGGTTGTATTAAACAGCACTACCCGCTGGTTTTATTAAACCGCCCTGCTTGCTGGTATTATTAAACTGCGCTAACTGCTGGTTTTAATAAACTGCGCTACCTGCTGGTTTTATTAAACAGCGCTACCTGCTGGTTTTATTAAACTGCGCTGCTTGCTGGTATTATTAAACTGCGCTACCTGCTGGTTTTATTAAACTGCGCTGCTTGCTGGTATTATTAAACAGCGCTTCATGCTGGTTTTATTAAACAGCGCTGGCTGCTGTTTTTATTAAACAGCGCAGCCTGCTGGTTTTATTAAACAGCACTACCTGCTGGTTTTATTAAATATCGTTGCCTGCTGGTTTTATTAAGCAGCATTACCTGCTGGTTTTATTAAACAGCGCTGCCTGCTGGTTTTATTAAACAGCGCTGCCTGCTGGTTTTATTAAACAGCAGTACCTGCTGGTTTTATTAAACAGCACTGCCTGCTGGTTTTATTAAACTGCGCTGCCTGCTGGTTTTATTAAACTGCACTACCTGCTGGTTTTATTAAACAGCGCTGCCTGCTGTTTTAATTAAACAGCGCAGCCTGCTGGTTTTATTAAACAGCACTGCCTGCTGGTTTTATTAAACTGTGCTGGCTGCTGGTTTTATTAAACAGCACTACCTGCTGGTTTTATTAAACAGCGCTACCTGGTGATTGTATTAAACAGCACTACCTGCTGGTTGTATTAAACAGCGCTAGCTGCTGGTTTTATTAAACTGCGCTGCCTGCTGTTTGTATTAAACTGCGCTGCCTGCTGGTTGTATTAAACAGCGCTGCCTGCTGGTTGTATTAAACAGCGCTGCCTGCTGGTTTTATTAAACAGCGCTACCTGCTGGTTTTATTAAACTGCGCTGCTTGCTGGTATTATTAAACTGCGCTACCTGCTGGTTTTATTAAACTGCGCTACCTGCTGGTTATATTAAACAGCGCTACCTGCTGGTTTTATTAAACAGTGCTGCCTGCTGTTTTTATTAAACAGAGCAACCTGCTGGTTTTATTAAACAGCGCAGCCTGCTGGTTTTATTTAGCATCACAACCTGCTGGTTTTATTAAACAGCGCAGCCTGCTGGTTTTATTAAACAGCACTAAATGCTGGTTTTATTAAACTGCGCTGCCTGCTGTTTGTATTAAACTGCGCTGCCTGCTGGTTGTATTAAACAGCGCTGCCTGCTGGTTGTATTAAACAGCGCTGCCTGCTGGTTTTATTAAACAACGCTACCTGCTGGTATTATTAAACTGCGCTGCTTGCTGGTATTATTAAACTGCACTACCTGCTGGTTTAATTAAACTGTGCTACCTGCTGGTTTTATTAAACAGCGCTGCCTGTCGGTTTTATTAAACAGCGCTGCCTGCTGGTATTATTAAACTGCGCTACCTGCTGGTTTTATTAAACTGCGCTACCTGCTGGTTGTATCAAACAGCACTCCCTGCTGGTTTTATTAAACAACGCTTCCTGCTGGTTGTATTAAGCAGCGCAGCCTGCTGGTTTTATTAAACAGCGCTTGCTGCTGGTTTTATTAAACAGCGCAGCCTGCTGGTTGTATTAAACAGCGCTGCCTGCTGGTTTTAATAAACAGCGCTGCTTGCTGGTATTATTAAACTGCACTACCTGCTGGTTTAATTAAACTGTGCTACCTGCTGGTTTTATTAAACAGCGCTGCCTGTCGGTTTTATTAAACAGCGCTGCCTGCTGGTATTATTAAACTGCGCTACCTGCTGGTTTTATTAAACTGCGCTACCAGCTGGTTGTATCAAACAGCACTACCTGCTGGTTTTATTAAACAACGCTTCCTGCTGGTTGTATTAAGCAGCGCAGCCTGCTGGTTTTATTAAACAGCGCTTGCTGCTGGTTTTATTAAACAGCGCAGCCTGCTGGTTGTATTAAACAGCGCTGCCTGCTGGTTTTAATAAACAGCGCTGCCTGCTGGTTTTATTAAACAGCACTGCCTGCTGATTTTATTAAGCAGCACTACCTGCTGGTTTTATTAAACAGCACTACCTGCTGGTTTTATTAAACTGCGCTGCTTGCTGGTATTATTAAACTGTGCTACCTGCTGGTTTTATTCAACTGCGCTGCTTGCTGGTATTATTAAACAGCGCTACCTGCTGGTTTTATTAAACAGCGCTGCCTGCTGTTTTATTTAAACAGCGCAGCCTGCTGGTTTTATTAAACAGCGCAGCCTGCTGGTTTTATTAAACAGCGCAGCCTGCTAGTTTTATTAAACAGCACTACCTGCTGGTTTTATTAAATAGCGCTGCCTGCTGGTTTTATTAACCAATGCTGCCTAATGGTTTTATTAAACAGCACTACCTGCTGGTTTTATTAAACAGCAGTACCTGCTGGCTTTATTAAACTGCGCTGCTTGCTGGTATTATCAAACTGCGCTACCTGCTGGTTTTATTAAACTGCGCTGCCTGCTGGTTTTATTAAACAGCTCTACCTGCTGGTTTTATTAAACAACACTGTTTGCTGGTTTTATTAAACAGCACTGCCTGCTGGTTTTATTAACCAATGCTGCCTGATGGTTTTATTAACTAATGCTGCCTGCTGGTTTTATTAAGCAGCACTACCTGCTGGTTTTATTAAACAGCGCTGCCTGCTGGTTATATTAAACAGCACTACCTGCTGGTTTTATTAAACAGCGCAGCCTGCTGGTTTTATTAAACAGCGCCGCCTGCTGGTTTTATTAAACAGCGCAGCCTGCTGGTTTTATTAAACAGCACTACCTGCTGGTTTTATTAAACTGCGCTCCCTGCTGGTTGTATTAAACAGCGCTTCTTGCTGGTTTTATTAAACGGCACTGGCTGCTGGTTTTATTAAACAGCACTACCTGCTGGTTTTATTAAACAGCGCTGCCTGATGGTTTTATTAAACAACCCTGTCTGCTGGTTTTATTAAACAGCGCTACCTGCTGGTTTTATTAAACAGCACTACCTGCTGGTTTTATTAAACAGTGCTACCTGCTGAATGTATTAAACAGCACTGCCTGCTGGTTGTATTAAACAGCGCTAGCTGCTGGTTTTATTAAACTGCGCTGCCTGCTGGTTTTATTAAACTGCGCTGCCTGCTGGTTGTATTGAACTGCGCTGCCTACTGGTTGTATTAAACAGCACTACCCGCTGGTTTTATTAAACCGTCCTGCTTGCTGGTATTATTAAACTGCGCTAACTGCTGGTTTTAATAAACTGCGCTACCTGCTGGTTTTATTAAACTGCACTACCTGCTGGTTTTATTAAACTGCGCTGCTTGCTGGTATTATTAAACTGCGCTACCTGCTGGTTTTATTAAACAGCACAGCCTGCTGGTTTTATTAAACTGCGCTGCCTACTGCTTTTATTAAACGGCGCTGCCTGCTGGTTTTATTAAACTGCACTACCTGCTGGTTTTATTAAACAGCGCTGCCTGTTTTTTTTATTAAACAGCGCAGCCTGCTGGTTTTATTAAACTGCGCTGCCTGCTGGTTGTATTAAACAGCGCTTCTTGCTGGTTTTATTAAACTGCGCTGCCTGCTGGTTGTATTAAACAGCGCTTCTTGCTGGTTTTATTAAACAGCGCTACCTGCTGGTTATATTAAACAGCACTACCTGCTGGTTTTATTAAACAGCGCAGCCTGCTGGTTTTATTAAACAGCGCCGCCTGCTGGTTTTATTAAACAGCGCAGCCTGCTGGTTTTATTAAACAGCACTACCTGCTGGTTTTATTAAACAGCGCTGCCTGCTGTTTTTATTAAACAGCATTACCCACTGGTTTTATTAAGCAGCGCTGCCTGCTGGTTTTATTAAACAGCGCAGCCTGCTGGTTTTATTAAACTGCGCTCCCTGCTGGTTGTATTAAACAGCGCTTCTTGCTGGTTTTATTAAACAGCACTGGCTGCTGGTTTTGTTAAACAGCACTACATGCTGGTTTTATTAAACAGCGCTGCCTGATGGCTTTATTAAACAACACTGTCTGCTGGTTTTATTAAACAGCGCTGCCTGCTGGTTTTTTTAAACAGCACTACCTGCTGGTTTTATTAAACAGCCCTACCTGCTGAATGTATTAAACAGCACTACCTGCTGGTTTTATTAAACAGCCCTACCTGCTGAATGTATTAAACAGCACTGCCTGCTGGTTGTATTAAGCAGCGCTAGCTGCTGGTTTTATTAAACTGCGCTGCCTGCTGGTTTTATGAAACTGCGCTGCCTGCTGGTTGTATTGAACTACGCTGCCTGCTGGTTGTATTAAACAGCGCTGCCTGCTGGTTGTATTAAACAGCACTACCCGCTGGTTTTATTAAACCGCCCTGCTTGCTGGTATTATTAAACTGCGCTAACTGCTGGTTTTAATAAACTGCGCTACCTGCTGGTTTTATTAAACAGCGCTACCTGCTGGTTTTATTAAACTGCCCTGCTTGCTGGTATTATTAAACTGCGCTACCTGCTGGTTTTAGTAAACTGCGCTGCTTGCTGGTATTATTAAACAGCGCTTCATGCTGGTTTTATTAAACAGCGCTGCCTGCTGTTTTTATTAAAAAGCGCAGCCTGCTGGTTTTATTAAATAGCGCTGCCTGCTGGTTTTATTAAGCAGCATTACCTGCTGGTTTTATTAAATAGCGCTGCCTGCTGGTTTTATTAAACAGCGCTGCCTGCTGGTTTTATTAAACAGCATTACCTGCTGGTTTTATTAAGCAGCGCTGCCTGCTGGTTTTATTAAACAGCGCTGCCTGCTGGTTTTATTAAACTGCACTACCTGCTGGTTTAATTAAACAGCGCTGCCTGATGTTTTTATTAAGCAGCGCAGCCTGCTGGTTTTATTAAACAGCACAGCCTGCTGGTTTTATTAAACTGTGCTACCTGCTGGTTTTATTAAACAGCGCTGCCTGCCGGTTTTATTAAACAGCGCTGCCTGCTGGTATTATTAAACTGCGCTACCTGCTGGTTTTATTAAACAACGCTTCCTGCTGGTTGTATTAAGCAGCGCAGCCTGCTGGTTTTATTAAACAGCGCTTGCTGCTGGTTGTATTAAACTGCGCTGCCTGCTGGTTGTATTAAACAGCGCTACCTGCTGGTTTTCTTAAACAGCGCTACCTGCTGGTTGTATTAAACAGCGCTACCTACTGGTTTTATTAAACAGCGCTGCCTGCTGGTTTTATTAAACAGCGCTACCTGTTGTTTTTATTAAACTGTGCTGCCTGATGCTTTATTAAACAGCGCTGCCTGCTGGTTTTATTAAACAGCGCAGCCTGCTGGTTTTATTAAACAACACAGCCTGCTGGTTTTATTAAACTGCGCTGCCTGCTGCTTTTATTAAGCAGCGCTGCCTGCTGGTTTTATTAAACTGCACTACCTGCTGGTTTTATTAAACAGCGCTGCCTGCTGGTTTTAATAAACAGCGCTGCCTGCTGGTTTTATTAAACAGCACTGCCTGCTGATTTTATTAAGCAGCACTATCTGCTGGTTTTATTAAACAGCGCTACCTGCTGAATGCATTTAACAGCACTACCTGCTGTTTGTATTAAAGAGCGCTAGCTGCTGGTTTTATTAAACTGCGCTGCCTGCTGGTTGTATTAAACTGCGCTGCCTGCTGGTTGTATTAAACAGCGCTGCCTGCTGGTTTTATTAAACTGCGCTGCTTGCTGGTATTATTAAACTGCGCTACCTGCTGGTTTTATTCAACTGCGCTGCTTGCTGGTATTATTAAACAGCGCTACCTGCTGGTTTTATTAAACAGCGCTGCCTGCTGTTTTATTTAAACAGCGCAGCCTGCTGGTTTTATTAAACAACGCAGCCTGCTGGTTTTATTAAACAGCGCAGCCTGCTAGTTTTATTAAACAGCACTACCTGCTGGTTTTATTAACCAATGCTGCCTAATGGTTTTATTAAACAGCGCTACCTGCTGGTTTTATTAAACAGCACTACCTGCTGGTTTTATTAAACAGCAGTACCTGCTGGTTTTATTAAACTGCGCTGCCTGCTGGTTTTATTAAACAGCGCTACCTGCTGGTTTTATTAAACAACACTGTCTGCTGGTTTTATTAAACAGCACTGCCTGCTGGTTTTATTAACCAATGATGCCTGATGGTTTTATTAACTAATGCTGCCTGCTGGTTTTATTAAGCAGCACTACCTGCTGGTTTTATTAAACAGCGCTGCCTGCTGCTTTTATTAAACAGCGGTACCTGCTGGTTTTATTAAACTGCGCTGCCTGCTGGTTGTATTAAACGGCGCTTCTTGCTGGTTTTATTAAACAGCGCTACCTGCTGGTTATATTAAACAGCACTACCTGCTGGTTTTATTAAACAGCGCAGCCTGCTGGTTTTATTAAACAGCGCGCCTGCTGGTTTTATTAAACACGCAGCCTGCTGGTTTTATTAAACAGCACTACCTGCTGGTTTTATTAAGCAGCGCTGCCTGCTGGTTTTATTAAACAGCGCAGCCTGCTGGTTTTATTAAACTGCGCTCCCTGCTGGTTGTATTAAACAGCGCGCTTCTTGCTGGTTTTATTAAACAGCACTGGCTGCTGGTTTTATTAAACAGCACTACCTGCTGGTTTTATTAAACAGCGCTGCCTGATGGTTTTATTAAACAACACTGCTGGTTTTATTAAACAGCGCTTCCTGCTGGTTGTATTAAGCAGCGCAGCCTGCTGGTTTTATTAAACAGCGCTACCTGCTGAATGTATTAATCAGCACTGCCTGCTGGTTGTATTAAACAGTGCTAGCTGCTGGTTTTATTAAACTGCGCTGCCTGCTGGTTTTATTAAACTGCGCTGCCTGCTGGTTGTATTGAACTGCGCTGCCTGCTGGTTGTATTAAACAGCACTACCCGCTGGTTTTATTAAACCGCCCTGCTTGCTGGTATTATTAAACTGCGCTAACTGCTGGTTTTAATAAACTGCGCTACCTGCTGGTTTTATTAAACAGCGCTACCTGCTGGTTTTATTAAACTGCGCTGCTTGCTTGTATTATTAAACTGCGCTACCTGCTGGTTTTATTAAACAGCGCTCATGCTGGTTTTATTAAACAGCGCTGCCTGCTGTTTTATTTAAACAGCGCAGCCTGCTGGTTTTATTAAACAGCGCAGCCTGCTGGTTTTATTAAACAGCACTACCTGCTGGTTTTATTAAATATCGCTGCCTGCTGGTTTTATTAAGCTGCATTACCTGCTGGTTTTATTAAACAGCGCTGCCTGCAGGTTTTATTAAACAGCACTGCCTGCAGGTTTTATTAAACAGCACTGCCTGCTGGTTTTATTCAACAGCGCTACCTGCTGGTTTTATTAAACAGCACTGCCTGCTGGTTTTATTAAACTGCGCTGCCTGCTGGTTTTATTAAACTGCACTACCTGCTGGTTTTATTAAACAGCGCTGCCTGCTGTATTTATTAAACAGCGCAGCCTGCTGTTTGTATTAAACTGCGCTGCCTGCTGGTTGTATTAAACAGCGCTGCCTGCTGGTTGTATTAAACAGCGCTGCCTGCTGGTTTTATTAAACAGTGCTACCTGCTGGTTTTATTAAACTGCGCTGCTTGCTGGTATTATTAAACTGTGCTACCTGCTGGTTTTATTAAACTGCGCTACCTGCTGGTTTTATTAAACAGCGCTACCTGCTGGTTTTATTAAACTGCGCTGCTTGCTGGTATTATTAAACAGCGCTACCTGCTGGTTTTATTAAACAGCGCTGCCTGCTGTTTTTATTAAACAGCGCTGCCTGCTGGTTTTATTAAACAGCGCAGCCTGCTGGTTTTATTTAGCAGCGCAACCTGCTGGTTTTATTAAACAGCGCAGCCTGCTGGTTTTATTAAACAGCACTACCTGCTGGTTTTATTAAACTGCGCTGCCTGCTGGTTGTATTAAACAGCGCTGCCTGCTGGTTGTATTAAACAGCGCTGCCTGCTGATTTTATTAAACAGCACTACCTGCTGGTATTATTAAACTGCGCTACCTGCTGGTTTAATTAAACTGCGCTACCTGCTGGTCTTATTAAACAGCGCTACCTGCTGGTTTTATTAAACTGCGCTGCTTGCTGGTATTATTAAACAGCGCTGCCTGCTGGTTTTATTGAACAGCATTACCTGCTGGTTTTATTAAACAGCGCTGCCTGCTGGTTTTATTAAACAGCGCTGCCTGCTGGTTTTATTAAACTGCACTACCTGCTGGTTTAATTAAACAGCGCTGCCTGCTGGTATTATTAAACTGCGCTACCTGCTGGTTTTATTAAACTGCGCTACCTGCTGGTTTTATTAAACAGCACTACCTGCTGGTTTTATTAAACAACGCTTCCTGCTGGTTTTATTAAGCAGCGCTTGCTGCTGGTTGTATTAAACTGCGCTGCCTGCTGGTTGTATTAAACAGCGCTACCTGCTGGTTGTATTAAACAGCGCTGCCTGCTGGTTTTATTAAACAGCGCTGCCTGCTGGTTTTATTATACAGCGCTGCCTGCTGGTTTTATTAAACAGCGCTGCCTGCTGGTTTTATTAAACAGCGTTGCCTGCTGTTTTTATTAAACAGCGCAGCCTGCTGGTTTTATTAAACAGCACAGCCTGATGGTTTTATTAAACTGCGCTGCCTGCTGCTTTTATTAAACAGCGCTGCCTGCTGGTTTTATTAAACTGCACTACCTGCTGGTTTTATTAAACAGCGCTGCCTGCTGTTTTTATTAAACAGCGCAGCCTGCTGGTTGTATTAAACAGCGCTGCCTGCTGGTTTTAATAAACAGCGCTGCCTGCTGGTTTTATTAAACAGCACTGCCTGCTGATTTTATTAAGCAGCACTACCTGCTGGTTTTATTAAACAGCGCTACCTGCTGATTGTATTAAACAGCGCTAGCTGCTGGTTTTATTAAACTGCGCTGCCTGCTGGTTGTATTAAACTGCGCTGCCTGCTGGATGTATTAAACAGCGCTGCCTGCTGGTTTTATTAAACTGCGCTGCTTGCTGGTATTATTAAACTGCGCTACCTGCTGGTTTTATTAAACTGCGCTGCTTGCTGGTATTATTAAACAGCGCTACCTGCTGGTTTTATTAAACAGCGCTGCCTGCTGTTTTTATTAAACAGCGCAGCCTGCTGGTTTTATTAAACAGCGCAGCCTGCTGGTTTTATTAAACAGCGCAGCCTGCTGGTTTTATTAAACAGCACTACCTGCTGGTTTTATTAAATAGCGCTGCCTGCTGGTTTTATTAAACAGCATTACCTGCTGGTTTTATTAAACAGCGCAGCCTGCTGGTTTTATTAAACAGCGCTACCTGCTGGTTTTATTAAACAGCGCTGCCTGCTGGTTTTATTAAACAGCGCTGCCTGCTGGTTTTATTAAACAGCGCTGCCTGCTGATTTTATTAAACTGCACTACCTGCTGGTTTTATTAAACAGTGCAGCCTGCTGGTTTTATTAAACAGCACAGCCTGCTGGTTTTATTAAACTGCGCTGCCTGCTGGTTTTATTAAACAGCGCTACCTGCTGGTTTTATTAAACTGCGCTACCTGCTGGTTTTATTAAACAGCGCTGCCTGCCGGTTTTATTAAACAGCGCTGCCTGCCGGTTTTATTAAACTGCGCTACCTGCTGATTTTATTAAACTGCGCTACCTGCTTGTTGTATTAAACAGCGCTACCTGCTGGTTTTATTAAACAGCGCTTCCTGCTGGTTGTATTAAGCAGCGCAGCCTGCTGGTTTTATTAAACAGCGCTTCCTGCTGGTTGTATTAAACTGCGCTGCCTGCTGGTTGTATTAAACTGCGCTGCCTGCTGGTTGTATTAAACAGCGCTACCTGATGGTTGTATTAAACAGCGCTACCTACTGGTTTTATTAAACAACGCTGCCTGCTGGTTTTATTAAACAGCGCTACCTGCTGTTTTTATTAAACTGTGCTGCCTGATGGTTTTATTAAACAGCGCTGCCTGCTGGTTTTATTAAACAGCGCTGCCTGCTGATTTTATTAAACAGCGCTGCCTGCTTTTTTTATTAAACAGCGCAGCCTGCTGGTTTTATTAAACAGCACAGCCTGCTGCTTTTATTAAACTGCGCTGCCTGCTGGCTTTATTAAATAGCGCTACCTGCTGGTTTTATTAAACTGCGCTGCCTGCTGGTTTTATTAAACAGCGCTGCCTGCCGGTTTTATTAAACAGCGCTGCCTGCTGGTTTTATTAAACTGTGCTGCCTGATGGGTGTGGTAAACCACTGTTACCGTTCACAACCGTTCACTATTGTTACACTGTTGTTATCACTACACAAGGTTACCTCTTGCCACGCACGCTGTTATACCTAGGCATACCTCAGCTGACTCCGCCCATGGCTCCGCCTGCTTGCCCAGGTATAAAGGTGACCGCTTGGCTAGTATTCTTCCTTTTTGGAACCGATCACCCATGAGGGTGGGCTCTGTTATTTAGCCAATAAAAACCTATAGTTACTATCTTAACTCGTCGCTTTTCATGGAATGAATTGACAGGTATATCAATTTTATTGGCTAAATTTTGAAATGAGTGGATCGGAGCAGCCAAACGGCCAGCTACAACAGCCACAGCAGCCGGCCTGGCTGCGAGCCCTCCGACCGCCGTACCTGGATCTAAACCCACAGGCAGTGAACTCAGCCCTCGACTTCGAACACTGGCTGAGCTGTTTCGAATCCTACCTGGGAGAATCCAGTGTGCCTCCGGGATCCAAACTAAGAGTTCTGACCGCCCAGGTGAGCCCTAAAGTATTTGCATTCATCCGGGACCTTGCTACATACGAGGACGCCCTCAACCTGCTAAAAGAGCAGTACCGGAGCCCTGTAAATTCTATGTATGCCAGACATCTCCTAAGATCCCGCTCGCAACAGCCAGGAGAGTCTGTAGATGAATTTTTACGGGCGCTACAAACACTCGGCAGGGACTGTGACTTTAAAGCTGTAACGGCTGCAGAAAATACTGAAGGAAATATCCGCGATGCCTTCGTGAAAGGCCTTCGGTCCGACTACTCACGGCAAAGACTGCTCGAATCAAAGGGCCTCGACTTGAATACAACTGCAGCCCTCGCTCGCTCTCTGGACGTGGCCCATCGGGATCTCGAGGCGTACTCCAGGTACTGTGCTGCGCGACCCTGGGACTCGGGCCTGACTCCGGCTGCAATTCCCCTCGCACCGCCACCCCTGGGACCCACCACGGCGTCGGTGTCCCGGAATCGATCGGGACCGCCACCCCCGGGACCCGCTGTGGCAGCGGACCTCCGCGATCGGGCCGCCAGCTGCTTCTTCTGTGGCCAGGCGAGACATCAAAGGGCGCGCTGCCCTGCAAGGAACGCAACCTGCTCCGGCTGCAAAAAGAAAGGCCACTTTGTAAACGCCTGCAGGGGGAAAGCCACAGACGCCAGCATTGCCTCATGTGAGTTGTGGGGGGCGGCCATCTTTGATCAAGGCCACAGACGCCAGCATTGCCTCAGGTGGGTCGTGGGGGCAGCCATCTTTGATCAAGGCCACAGACGCCAGCAGTGCCTCATGTGAGTTGTGGGGGCGGCCATCTTCTCCGCCATTTTGTCCAACTTCGTGGGGACCCGCATCATGGGCGCCGCCATTTTGTTCGCCGCACTCGGCCGCCGTTTTGTCTCCAGACCCGACCACCACCTCGCCTGCAGACTACAGCAGCTCGCTCAGCCATACACTGGCCTCCGTCACGCTTGACCAAGCTCTCCCGCATCATCTGTCCAAGTCCATGATGGACATCGAAGTAAACGGCCACGCCACGTCCTGCCTGTTCGACAGCGGAAGCACGGTGAGTTTTATTCATCCAGACACGGTGAGCTGCTACTCCCTCACTGTCCGGCCAGCGCGCCATCGGATCTCGATGGCGGCGAAGTCCCATTCAACAGACATTAGCGGCTACTGTGTAGTGACCCTGTTGGTTAGGGGCACGGAATATAAACATTTTAAACTTCTCGTCCTGCCCCAGCTCTGCGCTGCCGTCCTGCTAGGGCTGGATTTCCAATGCCACCTTCAAAGTGTCACTTTGGCTTACGGTGGACCCCTCCCCCCACTCACAGTCTACAACCAGCAAATTTTAAACCGCCCACCGCGTACCACCTGCGGCCTCTCCACCCTCAAAGTCCCGCCCCCCTCCTTGTTCGCTAACCTCACCCGTGACTGTAAACCCGTCGCTACCAAGAGCAGGCGGTACAGCGCCGGGGACAGAGCTTTTATTAGCTCTGAGGTGCAGCGACTCCTGAAGGAGGGCATCATCGAGGGGAGCACCAGCCCCTGGCGTGCCCAGGTCGTAGTCGTTAAGACCGGCGATAAACACCGCCTGGTCATCGACTACAGCCAAACCATAAACCGGTACACCCAGCTGGACGCATACCCTCTTCCCCGCATATCTGATATGGTCAACCAGATTGCACAGTACCGGGTATTCTCCACCATCGACCTCAAGTCAGCCTATCACCAACTCCCTATCCGCCCTGAGGACCGCCAGTATACCGCCTTCGAGGCGAACGGCCGCCTCTACCGCTTCCTTAGGGTTCCCTTCGGCGTCACCAACGGAGTCTCGGTCTTCCAAAGGGAGATGGACCGGATGGTCGACCAGGACGCGCTTCAGGCCACGTTCCCTTATCTAGATAACGCCACCATCTGCGGCCGCGACCAGCAGGACCATGATGTTAATCTGGAGAAATTCCTCCGTACGGCCCAACGGCTGAATCTCACTTACAATAAGGAGAAATGTGTGTTTAATACCTCGCGCCTGGCCATCCTCGGCTGCGTAGTAGAGAACGGAGTCATCGGCCCCGACCCCGAAAGAATGCGCCCCCTCATGGAGCTTCCCCTCCCCCACTGTCCAAAGGCGCTGAAGAGAACCCTGGGGCTCTTCGCTTACTATGCCCAATGGGTGCCGAATTATGCGGACAAAGCCAGACCCCTCATGAAGTCCACCTCCTTCCCCCTGACAGCAGAAGCAGGTGCAGCCTTCTCCCTCATAAAAGGAGACATTGCGAAGGTCACAATGCACGCTGTGGATGAGTCCATCCCTTTCCAAGTGGAGAGCGATGCCTCCGACTTCGCCCTAGCGGCAACCCTTAACCAGGCGGGGAGACCTGTGGCCTTCTTCTCAAGGACCCTCCAGGGCCCTGAGATCCGACACTCGTCTGTCGAGAAGGAGGCCCAGGCGATTGTGGAGGCGGTACGACGCTGGAGGCATTACCTGGCAGGCAAACGATTTACCCTCCTCACCGACCAGCGTTCGGTTGCTTTTATGTTTAATAACAAGCTGAAGAGCAAAATCAAGAACGACAAGATCTTGAGGTGGAGAATTGAGCTCTCCACCTACGATTACGATATCTTGTACCGGCCTGGTAAACTCAACGACCCCCCGGATGCTCTATCACGAAGTACTTGCGCAAACGCGCAAGTTGATAGACTACGGACCCTCCACAACGACCTCTGCCACCCCGGGGTCACCAGACTTTACCACTTCATTAAGGCCCGCAACCTGCCCTACTCCATCGAGGAGGTCAGGACCATGACCAGGAACTGCCAAACCTGTGCCGAATGCAAACCGCATTTCTATAGGCCGGACAGAGCAAGCCTGATCAAGGCCACCCGCCCCTTCGAGCGCTTGAGCATCGATTTTAAGGGGCCCCTCCCGTCCTCTGACCGTAATGTGTACTTCCTCAACATTATTGACGGGTACTCCCGTTTCCCCTTTGCCATCCCCTGCCCAGACATGACTAGTACCACGGTCATCAAATGCCTGAACGACCTCTTCGCCTTGTTCGGGTTCCCGAACTATATACATAGCAACCGGGGCGCATCCTTCATGAGCGAGGAACTTCGCCAGTTCCTGCTCGCGAGAGGTATTGCTGCAAGCAGGACCACCAGCTACAACCCCCGGGGGAACGGCCAGGTGGAAAGAGAAAACGCGACAGTTTGGAAGGCCGTCCTCTTAGCCCTAAAGTCTAAGGGCCTCCCAATCTCTCGCTGGCAGGAAGTCCTCCCGGCAGCACTCCATTCCATCCGGTCACTGCTTTGCACTGCCATTAACGCCACCCCCCACGAACGAATGTTTGTTTTCCCCAGGAAGTCGACTACGGGAACCTCGCTACCAACATGGCTGACTTCGCCGGGGCCCGTCTTGCTGCGGAAGCACGTGAGGGCCCATAAAATGGACCCCCTGGTCGAGAGGGTGGCCCTCCTGCACGCCAACCCCCAGTACGCCTATGTGGCATACCCAGACGGGCGGGAGGACACTGTCTCCTTGCGAGACCTCGCACCCTCGGGCACCCCTGAGATACCACCATTACCCCCCACCACTCCCCCAAATCCAGCTCCTGTAGACGGCATGCCGGAACCCCAGGAGCCTTCGTCGACCACGCAGACACCAGCATTAACATCGGATACTGCACCACCGCCGCATCTGCTGCGCCGATCAGAAAGGCTTACGAGGCCTCCTGAGAGACTGACATACACGAACTGGTAGTACACTTCACCCCGCCGGACTCAATTTTAAACAAGGGGTGAATGTGGTAAACCACTGTTACCGTTCACAACCGTTCACTATTGTTACACTGTTGTTATCACTGTTTACACTGTTGTTATCACTACACAAGGTTACCTCTTGCCACGCACGCTGTTATACCTAGGCATACCTCAGCTGACTCCGCCCATGGCTCCGCCTACTTGCCCAGGTATAAAGGTGACCGCTTGGCTAGTATTCTTCCTTGTTGGAACCGATCACCCACGAGGGTGGGCTCTGTTATTTAGCCAATAAAAACCTATAGTTACTATCTTAACTCGTCGCTTTTCATGGAATGAATTGATAGGTATATCAATGGGTTTTATTAAACAGCGCTGCCTGCTGGTTTTATTAAACTGTGCTGCCTGATGCTTTAATTAAACAGCGCTGCCCGCTGGTTTTATTAAAAAGCGCTGCCTGATGGTTTTATTAAACAGCGCTGCCTGCTGGTTGTATTAAACTGTGCTGCCTGATGATTTTATTAAACAGCGCTGCCCGCTGGTTTTATTAAACAGCGCTGCCTGATGGTTTTATTAAACAGCGCTGCCTGATGGTTTTATTAAACAGCGCTGCCTGCTGGTTTTATTAAACTGTGCTGCCTGATGGTTTTATTGAACAGCGCTGCCTGCTGGTTTTATTAAACTGTGCTGCCTGATGGTTTTATTAAACAGCGCGGCCTGCTGTTTTTATTAAACTGCGCTACCTGCTGATTTTATTAAACAGCGCTGCCTGCTGTTTTTATTAAACTGTGCTGCCTGATGGTTTTATTAAACAGCGTTGCCTGCTGGTTTTTTTGTTACCAGAGTGGACTCTCAGACCCTGGTACTAAGGAGACTGGTCGAGCCTGCACCCTGCAGCCGACTGGTGCTTCCAGCGATGGGAATATGTGGTGGGAGCCTCTGAGCAGGGCAAGTGACCGTGGTGTCTCCTTCACTGCTTACATTTCATGCTTCACCTGTGAAAATGACAGTTAATGAAGACCGTGTAGGGGTGAACATGGCATCAAAAAATGCTACTCCTCCAGGTGCCAGTTTGACAAATGTCGATACTGGTGCTGCTGAAAGGTTTTAATCAATGGCAGGAGGGGAGTGTGGTTGGGGGCGGGGCGGGGGGGTGGGGTGGTGTTGTGGGGGTGGGTGCGCGTTGTATGAGAGCGGACACCCAATGCTCTTGATGCCCAGGGCCCCAAGAATTCTTAATGCGGCTCTGCCAATAAGTGCACAGTTAGCTCCCTTTATAACCTAAAGGATCAATCTCAACCATGATGTTAGTGAGAAGTATTACAAAGTAGTTACAGCTCAGAAACAAGCCAATTGGCCCAACAGGTCCATGCCGGTGTTTAATGCTCCACATGAGCCTCCTCCCACCCCTCTTCATCTAACCCCATCAACATATCCTTCTATTCCTTTCCCCCTCATGTGTTTATCTAGCTTCCCCTTGAATGTATCTACTCTATTTGGTTCAACTACTCCCTCTGGTAATGAGTTCCACATTCTAACCACTCTGGGTATAGAAGTTCCTCTTGAATTTCCTGTTGGATTTATTCATGACTGTCTTATATTTATGGCCCCTAGTTCTGGTCTCCCTGCAAGTGGAAACATCATAGAATCATAGAATAGTACAGCACAGAAGGACATCTTCTCTATGTCTACCCTATCAAACCCTTTCATAATCTTAAAGACCTCTATCAGGTCCTCAGTGTTATGTTCATTAATAACTAGACATTCTTATTATGAACACAGCTAGCTTCTAGCTAGTTATTTATTCAGTACACATTCTCTAGGTACAGTATCTGTAGAGGCTTCCATGTGTGCTCCTGTGTGCAGGCTGCCATCTTGACTGTTGCCTTCTGGGTAGCCTAGTGCCTCATGGGTAATGTAGTCTTAAACATACAGCTATATACAGCTCTACACAGCTCCACCTAGTGTCCACTATAGAATGACATGCTATTGATCACTACATCCCCCTTTCTTTGAGGTTTAACAAAATCAATATCAATCAACTTTCAAGAAAACAATAAAGATAATATCAGTAACACTTTTGTTAGTGCTCTATAGACATAAACATTTTCAAAACAGTCAACACATTTTCAAAGCTTTACATTGTACTCAAAGATTAAGTCTATCAGGCTCTTTTACTTCAAGTGTGGATCTTCTCAACACGGGTAAGTCTGATGTGTCTTCATGAGATTGTTCTGGTGGTGAATGACAAGATGCAGTTGCGGCATTGTCATCAATCTGGTCTTGAATAGCCTCTTGTGTTTTTAGGAGGGAACGGCGGTTCCTCCTGAGAATCTGTCCTTCCTCAGTTCTAACAGTGTATGACCTTGGTCCTACTTCCTCAAGAACTGTAGCTTTCCTGTTCCATGCATCTGGATCCTCAATCCTGACAACATCATCCTTTGTCAATGGTTTTAGAGTTTTGGATGACTTGTCATAGTATGATTTCTGTTTCAGCTTTAACAGTTGAAGTCTCTGTCTCAGTTCCTCACTTTGCTGTTCTTTTGCACAGCAGGGTAGCGTGGTGCGCAACTTGCGACCCATTAGTAGTTCAGCAGGTGAAGAACCACAGTCTAAAGGTGAGGCTCGGTAGCTCAGCAGGGCGAGATAAGGATCAGACTTGCTTTCTGTTGCTTTCTTCAGTAGCTGCTTGAGAACTTGAACACCTTTCTCTGCTTTACCATTTGACTGAGCATACAAAGGACTGGATGTGATGTGCTGAAAGTCATAATGTGCTGCAAACTGTTGCCACTCCTTACAGTTGAAGCACAGACCATTGTCGCTAACGGCAATCCTGGGAATTCCATGTCTGGCGAAGATGGATTTCACATGCATTATGACACTGCTTGCTGTGGTGCTTGAGAGCAGTGCCATCTCAGGATAGTTAGAATAGTAGTCAATCACTATTAGATAGTCTTTACCATTTAAATGAAAAAGGTCCATACCAACCTTTTGCCATGCTGCTGTTGGTATGTCAGCTACTATCATTGGTTCCTTTACTTGTTTGCTTTGGTGTTTCTGACATGTCTCACATTTGCCTATCATGTTCTCAATGTCCTTATTTATGCCAGGCCAATAAACAGTGTCTCTTGCTCTCCTTTTGCATTTTTCAATTCCGAGGTGTCCCTCATGAATCCTTTTGAGCATGTCTTGACGTAGAGCCTGTGGAATGACTATTCTGTTCTGTTTTAGTAATAGCCCACATGCGACACTCAATTCTGACCTTGTGTGAAAATATTTTGGACAGGAACCTTTTGGCCAACCATGATGAATGTTCTCTATTACTGTTTGTAATACTGTATCTTTTACTGTTTCTTCTGCTATTTGCTTTGATTTTGTGTCTGACACGGGCAGCGCAGCAGTGACCATACTCACATGAACATCCACGTCTTCTTCAGTAGAGCTCACATGACTCATTGTGGGTGCTCGGGATAGTGCATCTGCTAACACAATGGGCCAGAAATTCGCGGCCAAAGGCGTGAGTGCACTCGGGGTACTCACGCATCTGGCCATTGGAAATGCCGGCGTTCAGCATGAACAGCGCATGCGGGGAACGCCGGCATTTCCAGACCTTGAGCGCGTGCGACTGCACAGGCAGCGCTTGCGCAGTGAACTTCGTAGATTTCATTCATGAAATCCGTGAGGGTAAGTCCTCAGAAGTTACACTTGAAAAAAGCAAGTGTAAAGTGGTTCATTGGCTGCGGAGGAAGAAACATTTTATCGTGGAGCTTCTGAAATGCAATATTTTTGTTTGGGAAAGGGAGGGAAGTTATTTTAAGAAATTTTAAGTAAGTTTTAAAGTTAAATTATTTTTTTTTTAAGAAGGGTTTTCAGAACGGTAGGTAGAAGGAGCAATTGTGGCTGTGTGAATGGAATGTGAGAATGAGTTATGTATGTATGTCCACATATATTCCTTTACGTATATGTATGTATGTTTTATATTCCTTTACTAATGTGTATGAATGTATGTTTTTAATTATGATTTTCCAATAAGTTACTTTCTCTGAAAGTCATAATTAAATAATACATTCATACACATAAGTAAAGGAAAATATACATAACACGCAAAGGAATATATACAGACATACATACTTTCAGAAGCTCCACGATAAGAAATATCTTCCTCCGCAGCCTCTGCAGCAACTGTACCCATGATTTTTTCATGTGTAAGTTGTAATGACTTGACCTCACTGAAAGCATTAATGAAAGCAGCGAATTATACTGCGCACGCGCTGCCTGTGCAGTCGCACGCGTTCTGCCTCTGAACACCTTCGTTCAGAGGACAGGAAATGCCGGTTTTCCCCACATGCACTGTGCATGCTGAAAACCGGCATTTCATCCGGCCAGATGCGTAAGTACCCCGACCGTACTAGCGCATTTGGAAGGGAATTACTGGGCCAACATATTACATGTCAATAAAATTAAAAATTTAACAATTGCACGACTTGCCCCCTCGCATCTGCGACTGAGGGTCCAAGGAGGTGCATTGCGCAATAGGTCATCATCGTACGTATCCTCACACTGTTCCCTTTGGGGAACTGTTTGAAGTGGTGGAAGGATTTATGGCTGTGATTAACGCTCATTCCGTGACCGTAACCATCTTTGAACCAGCCATTAGGGTGGTTAGTCCTATGGCGGGAGGGTTTTACGGGCTCCCACAACCCATCTGAGGAGGGGGGGGGCCACCAACACCCACGGACGCAAGTATCCCGCTGGATGTCCACCCAGAATTTAAAGTTGGAGCTTCGACTCCACTTGCCGGGACTGTCTGGAGTGGGGTTCAAAACCCTACTCCTTCTGGCCCAGCGGCGGGGATGCTTACTGCTACGCAAAAGGCCCACTCCGCACAAAAGGTGACACCCATACGTTTCCTGCGCCTTTTCCCTCCCCGTGACTGGAGCCCTATGCTGCCATTTTAAGTTGCTAATCGGATTGGGCCTTTGTCATAGCGGTAGGATCCCCGCCGCTGGGCCAGATCAGGGTAGGGTTTCGAACCCCGCTCCAGACAGTCCCGGCAAGTGGAGTCGGAGCTCCGGCTCTAAATTCTGGGTTGACATCCAGTGGGATATTTGCGTCTGTGGGTGTGCGTGGCCCCCCCTCCTTGTATAGCTTGTGGGAGCCCGTAAAACCCTCCCGCCATAGGACTAACCGCCCTAATGGCTGGTTCAAAGATGGTTACGGTCACGGAATGAGCGTTAATCATGGCCATAAATCCTTCCACCACTTCATACAGTTCCCCAAAGGGAACAGTGTGAAGACACGTATGACGACGACATTGCTAAATAAATAAATGGAATTTAAAAAATTCTTTTAGGGCTTTTAAAAGTCTTTAAATTGCTTTAATTCTCTTTAAAACTACTTCAGATTACTCAAAATAATGTAAACTTTTTAAAAAGTTTATAAAAGTTACCAAAATCTTCAAAAAACTTCCAAAAACCTATTTAAACTGCTGCTTTGCATGTAAAAATGCTTAGCAGCTTGACAGATACATTGGGGGCGTGTCCAGTGAAACTGAGACCTCAAGGGGCGTGTCTCACTTGCACTGCACGCTCCTGGCTTCGCGCTGGCTGCACTCCTGGGCGGCGTGACGTCAAACGCTGCCCGGGAATCTTCTTTTTCAAACACCAAGTCCAGGCGTCCCTGGAGCTGATCTGCAGTAGCGCGGGGTAAGTGCAAATACGGGGCTTGCACGCGCTGCAAGCCCTGTTTAGGAATTTCTGGCCCTATGTATTTGCCTGGTGTGTAGATCAGTTCAAAGTCATATCTTTCCAGCTTCATCATGAGTCGTTGAATCCTTGGAGACATCTCATTCAGGTTTTTTTTTATGATGGCAGCCAGAGGGCTGTGGTCTGTCTCAACTGTGAAGGTGGGAAGTCCATATATGTAGCCATGAAACTTTTCTAGTCCAACTACCAAGCCTAGACATTCCTTTTCAATCTGGGCATATCGACACTCAGTATCAGTCATAGACCTGGAGGCATAGGCAACAGGCTTCCAACCTTCACCATCTGCTTGTAGCAAGACCGCACCTAGGCCATCTTTTGATGCATCCGTTGACACTTTGATTCTTTTGGTTGGGTCAAAGAAGGTGAGTACAGGTGTGGTTGTCAGCACTGTTTTGAGGTTTATCCACTCTTGTTCATGTCTTTCTGTCCATGCGAACTCATTTGTTTTATGTAGCAGGTCTCGCAGACAGGCTGTCTTGGCTGACAAGTTAGGAATGAACTTTCCAATGAAGTTTATCATCCCCATGATGTGTAGCACTCCTTTTTTGTCAGTGGGTCGGGGCATTTTGAGTATGGCGTTTACTTTTTCCATATCTGGCTCTATTCCTTTACCAGATAGATTATCTCCTAGGAAAGTGACTTCCTGGATGCCAAACTGACACTTGGCTTTGTTGAGCTTCAGTCCATTCCGGCGTATGCTCTGTAGCACTTTAGTCAGTCTCTCATTGTGTTCTTTCAGTGTGGAGCCCCAGATGATGATATCATCAACATAGACCCGAACTCCTTCCAGACCTTCAATTATGTGTTCCATCGCTCTATGAAAGATTTCAGATGCAGATATTATCCCGAAAGGCATTCTGAGGAAACAATACCTGCCAAATGGTGTGTTGAAGGTACAGTATTTGGTGCTCTCTTCATCCAGTTTTAGTTGCCAAAATCCTTGTGAGGCATCGAGCTTTGTAAAGTATCTGGCACCTGACATTTCACTGGTGATTTCTTCTCGCTTGGGAATCTGGTAGTGTTCACGTTTTATGTTTGCATTTAAGTCCTTTGGATCCATTGTTCTTTTTCTTTGCACATACCATGGAGTTAACCCAGTCTGTTGGCTCTTCGACTTTCCTGATGACTCCTAGTGTGGTCATTCTGTCCAGTTCATTCTTGAGCCGGTCACGCAGGGGTGCTGGAACTCTTCGTGGAGCATGTACCACTGGCTGAGCATCCTGCTTTAGCTGGATCTTGTAAGTGAATGGTAGAACTCCAAATCCTTTGAACACCTCCTGGAAATTATTCACTACAGAATCCACCGAGTCATCTGGTCTGTTCATGGCACAGTTTATACGGTAGACTCTTTTGACCAGTTCTAAGTCTTCACAAGCTTTGTCACCCAGTAGTGAATCAAGCCTTTCAGCCACAACAGAAAACATGAGATGATGCACTTTGTCTTTGACTGTCACTTTAAGTCTGCATACACCTAAGCTATCTATTTTCTGTCCATTATAGTCCTTCAGTAGTACTGACTTTTTCTGTATTTTGGGCTTTTCTTTCATATTGTTAATGTCACTCATACTGATTAAGTTTGCTTTTGCCCCAGTGTCCAGTTTCAATGTAACTAATGCTCCATTTATCTGCAGTGGGATCATCCATTTGTCCTCTTTTACTGCATTAACTTTACGTTCAGCATTGTCTATTTCTGAGGGCTGCACATTTTCTGTATCTTTTTTGATATCGTCACATGACACCATTCCTACAAAAAATGTCTCACTTACATCAGTGTCCTCAATCACATTAACTCGTTGCCCTTTTGTCGTTTTTACTTTTGAAAAGCATTGTTTGGCAAAGTGATTCTTTCCATTACACTTTGTGCACATTTTTCCAAACACTGGGCATTGTCTTAACTGGTGTTTGTAACCACAGCGTTTACAATTAAAAATTTCATCCTCCGATTGCTTTTCATTTCTGTTCTGCCCACATTTCTTCCCCTTGTAGGACACAGCACCGACAGCAGCATTATCACTCATTACATTCGCATCATTATTGATTTCACTGAAAGTCTTCGCGTGATTTCGAGCTAGCTCGCTGGCTTTGCATATTTTCACTGCATTTTCCAAATTTAGTTCGGTTTCTCTCAACTGACGTTCCCTGACTTTTTTTATCATGAATACCAAACACAATCTGGTCACGAATCATGGATGCTTTGAGCTCAGAGAAATTACATGTCTGTGCTTTCAGTTTCAGATCAGTTATAAAGCTAACAAAAGTCTCATTTTGTTGCTGTGTCCGAGAACGGAAGATGTATCTTTCATACGTCTCATTCTTTTTGGGAGAGCAATGTGCATCAATTTTTTTTAGCACATCTTCTAATTTTTCTCTGTTCTCCGCTGGATTAAATACAAATGTATTAAATACCTCTATCGCCTGTGGGCCTGCAACCGTAAGCAGCAACGCTATCTTCCTTGCGTCTGGCTTCGTACCGAATCCGATGGCTGCAATGTAGAGTTCGAATTGTTGTTTAAAAATCCGCCAATTGTAGTCGACATTTCCCTCAAGATTCAAACCTCCTGGTGGCTTCAAATTCTCCATGTCGCTTTTCACAATTTTCAGCAGATTTTCACCACCCTGGTACCATGTTATGTTCATTAATAACTAGACATTCTTATTATGAACACAGCTAGCGTCTAGCTAGTTATTTATTCAGTACACATTCTCTAGGTACAGTATCTGTAGAGGCTTCCATGTGTGCTCCTGTGTGCAGGCTGCCATCTTGACTGTTGCCTTCTGGGTAGCCTAGTGCCTCATGGGTAATGTAGTCTTAAACATACAGCTATATACAGCTCTACACAGCTCCACCTAGTGTCCACTATAGAATGACATGCTATTGATCACTACACTCAGTCTTTGTTCTACCTGACAGGTATAACTTTTCAGTTCTGGTATCATTCTAGTAAACCTTTTTTGTACCTTCTCCAGTGCCTCTATATCTTTTTTATAAAATGGAGACCAGAACTGGTCGCAATATTCCAGGTGTGGTCTAACCGAGGTTCTATACAAGTTTAACATAACTTCTTTGCTTTTCAATTCCATCCCTCCAGTTTGGATTTTTATGGCCTTATTAACCTGTGTCACTACTTTTAGTGATTTGTACATCTGTACCCCGAGGTCCCTCTGTTCCTCCACCTCATTTTGGTACTATGGGGGGTGGGGGCAGAATTTGGTTGCTTTACGCCTCCCGTTAGCGCCCTGAGGGGACAGTAATGGGACGCAAAGTGCCTGGGCGCGGCGCCGCTAACTCCTCCTGCGAAATTCAGTAGGAGGTTAGCAGCAGCGCTAGCCGGAAGCACCCCGTGGCGCTGTGCCTCCTGTTTGGGGCGCTACCATTCAATTTTGGGCGCGGGGTTGCTAACTTTTTCAGGTAGCGCCCCGGCAAAGTTAGTGCCCCAAAGAGGGTGCGACCCAATTTTTCCCCTTCTCAATCTGAGGTACAATTTGTGAGGAATGTCTCTGTTATTTGAGATGATATAAGATAAAAATTATGAAACAATTTACATTTCTGTACAAGCCTATAATGCTCTCTGAATATATTAAATACTTTCTCTTATTTTTTATGCACTAATCCTGCTTGATAGGAGTCTGTTGTCCCAGGGATTTGTCAACTGTTCTCATCAATACCAGTCCTTTATTGACTCACCAGGAGAAATGCAAGGATAATGTTGGAAAATACCTGTCATAGAGTCATAGAGTAATACAGCACGGATAGAGGCCCTTCGGCCCATCGTGTCCGCGCCGGCCATCAAGCCCTGTCTAATCTAATCCCATATTCCAGCATTTGGCCCGTAGCCTTGTATGCTATGGCATTTCAAGTGCACATCCAAATGCTTCTTAAATGTTGTGAGGGTTTCTGCCTCCACAACCCTTTCAGGCAGTGAGTTCCAGACTCCAACCACCCTCTGGGTGAAAAAGTTCTTTCTCAAATCCCCTCTAAACCTCCCGCCCTTTACCTTGAATCTATGCCCCCTAGTTATTGACCCCTCTACTAAGGGAAAAAGCTCCTCAGCATCCATCCTATCTATGCCCCTCATAATTTTGTACACCTCAATCATGTCCCCCCTCAGCCTCCTCCGCTCCAAGGAAAACAAACCCAACCTGCCCAGTCTCTCTTCATAGCTGAAGCGCTCCAGCCCTGGTAACATCCTGGTGAACCTCCTCTGCACCCTCTCTAACGCGATCACATCCTTCCTGTAGTGTGGCGACCAGAACTGCACACAATATTCCAGCTGTGGCCTAACCAGTGTTTTATACAGCTCCATCATAACCTCCTTGCTCTTATATTCAATGCCTCGGCTAATGAAGGCAAGTATCCCATATGCCTTTTTTACCACCTTATCCACCTGTTCCGCCGCCTTCAGGGATCTGTGTACTTGCACACCCAGATCCCTCTGACCCTCCGTCTTGCCTAGGGTCTTTCCATTCATTGTGTATTCCTTTGCCTTGTTAGTCCCCCCAAAGTGCATCACCTCGCACTTTTCCGGGTTAAATTCCATTTGCCACTGTTCCGCCCATCTGACCAACCCATCTATATCGTCCTGCAGACTGAGGCTACCCTCCTCGCTATTTACCACCCTACCAATTTTTGTATCATCCGCGAACTTACTGATCATACCCTTTACATTCATATCCAAGTCATTAATGTAGACCACAAACAGCAAGGGACCCAGCACCGATCCCTGTGGTACCCCACTGGCCACAGGCTTCCAGTCACAAAAACAACCTTCGACCATCACCCTCTGCCTTCTGCCACTAAGCCAGTTTTGTATCCAATGTGCCAAGGCACCCTGGATTCCATGGGCTCTTACCTTCTTGACCAGTCTCCTGTGCGGGACTTTATCGAAGGCCTTACTGAAATCCATGTATACCACATCCACTGCGTTACCCTCATCCACACACCTAGTCACCCCCTCAAAAAATTCAATCAAATTAGTCAGACATGATCTTCCCTTGACAAAGCCATGTTGACTATCCCTGATTAATCCTTGCCTCTCCAAGTGGAGACAAATTTTGTCCCTCAGGATTTTTTCCAATAATTTTCCTACCACTGATGTTAGGCTCACTGGCCTGTAGTTCCCCGGTTTTTCCCTACTACCCTTCTTGAATAATGGTACTACATTAGCGGTTCTCCAGTCCTCTGGCACATCCCCTGTGGCCAGAGAGGTCCTGAATATATGTGTTAGAGCCCCCGCAATCTCCTCCTTTGCCTCACACAGCAGCCTGGGATACATTTCATCCGGGCCTGGGGATTTATCCATTTTTAGGCCAGCTAAAACCGCCAATACCTCCTCCCGCTCGATGTTAATATGTTCGAGCATATCACAGTCCCCCCGCCCTATTTCTATGTCTACATCGTCCTTCTCCATAGTGAAAACAGATGCAAAAAATTCATTTAGAACCCCTCCTACATCTTCCGGCTCCACACACAGATTGCCACTTTTGTCCCTAATGGGCCCTATTTTTTCCCTAGTTATCCTCTTACCCTTAATATACTTATAAAACATCTTCGGATTTTCCTTTATTTTGCTTGCCAGTGTTATTTCATGGCCCCTCCTTGATCTCCTAATTTCTTTTTTAAGTATCCCCCTGCACTTTTTGTACTCCTCTAGGGCTTCCTCCGTCTTTAGCCTTTTGTATCTACCAAAAGCCCTCCTTTTTTTCCTAATCCATTCTCGTATATCCCCTGTCATCCAAGGTTCCCTGTGGTTTTTGGAACCACCCTTGACCTTTACGGGAACATGTTGCCATTGTATGATCTCAATCTCCCTTCTGAAAGCCTCCCATTGCTCCGATGCGGATTTTCCTACAAGTAGCTGATCCCAGTCCATTTTGGCCAGATCCTGCCTTATCCTATTAAAATCGGCCTTCCCCCAATTTAGAACCTTTATTTCCGGCCCATCCCTGTCCTTTTCCATGGCCACCTTAAATCTTACCATATTATGGTCACTATCACCAAAGTGCTCACCTACTAGCACTTTTTCCACTTGGCCGGCCACATTCCCTAGAATTAGGTCCAGTACCGCCCCCTCTCTTGTAGGACTTTCTACATGCTGGCTCAAAAAGCTCTCCTGGATGCACTTTAAGAATTCTACACCCTCTGAGCCTTTCACACTCTGACTATCCCAGTTAATATTGGGGAAGTTGAAATCCCCCATTATTATTACCCTATTATTTGCACATTTCTCTGAGATTTGCCTACATATCTGTTCCTCTATCTCCCCCTGACTGTTTGGAGGCCTATAGTACACTCCCAACAAAGTGCTTGCCCCCTTTTTGTTTTTAAGCTCCACCCATATGGCCTCATTAGAGGACCCTGCTAATATATCATCCCTCCTTACTGCAGTAATTGACTCCTTAATTAATATTGCGACACCCCCTCCTCTTATACCTCCCCCTCTGTCTCGCCTGAAGATTCTGTACCCCGGAATATTGAGCTGCCAGTTTTGCCCTTCCCTCAACCATGTCTCCGTGATAGCAACAATATCATACTCCCATGTGTTTATCAACACCTTCAGTTCATCCACCTTATTCGCAAGACTCCTTGCATTAAAATAGATGCCATCCAGCCTTGCCCTTATATATTTGCCCTGTCTACCAAGCTGACTTGTTTTTTTCTCTATAATTGGCAGCACATCCCCCCCCTATTTCAGCTCCCCTCTGTATCCCATCCCCCTGCCAAGTTAGTTTAAACCCCCCCCAACAGTGCTAGCAAACCTCCCCGCAAGGATATTTGTCCCGCTCTGGTTCAGGTGCAACCCGTCCGACTTGTACAAGTCCCACCTTTCCCAGAAGCAGGCCCAGTGATCCAGGAAAGTAAAACCCTCCCCCCTACACCAACTCTTTAGCCACGCATTCATCTGCTCTATCCTCCCATTCCTATACTTACTAGCACGTGGCACTGGGAGTAATCCAGAGATTACAACCTTTGAGGTCCTGCTCTTTAATCTGTTACCTAGCTCCCTAAATTCTTGATGCAGGACCTCATCCCTCTTTTTACCTATGTCGTTGGTACCAATGTGGACCACGACCATTGGCTGTTCACCCTCCCCCTCCAGAATGCCCTGCAGCCGCTCAGTGACATCCTTGACCCTGGCACCAGGGAGGCAACAAACCATCCTGGATTCACGTCTACGGCCACAGAAACGCCTATCTGTTCCCCTTACTATAGAATCCCCTACCACTATTGCTCTCCCACTCTTTTTCCCCCCTTCCTGGGCAGCAGGAGCACCCCCAGTGCCAGGAAGTTGGCTGCTGCTGCCTTCCCCTGGTGAGTCATCCCCCTCAACAGTATCCAAAGCGGTATACTTGTTTGAAAGGGGGATGCCCGCAGGGGTTCCCTGCACTACCTGCCTGCCTTTGTTGCTCCGCCTGATGGTCACCCCCTGTGCTGCCCTGCCCTGAGGCGTGAACAACTCGCTAAACGTGCTATCCACGAGCCTCTCAGCATCGCGCATGCTCCAAAATTCATCCACCTGCAGCTCGAGCGCCGCAATGTGGTCTGCAAGTAGCTGCAGCTGGATGCATTTCCCGCACACATGGTCGTCAGGGACACTGGCAGCTTCCCTGATTTCCCACATGGAGCAAGAGGAGCAGAACACGGGTCTGAGCTCTCCTCCCATGACTTACTCCTTTAATTAATTAAAAAATTTATTCAATACCCCAGTTACAGGTATACTCTAGGGCGCTTTATTTACCAACTGTCCCCACTACACCACAGAAATGTAACACCACAGAATTCAAGCTTGTATTGAAAAGAGAGAAATACTCACCAACCAATCACTTACCTGCTCCCTGGTGACGTCACACTTGGATTACTTTTTACCTCTCTCCTCTGCTGTTGATTTGGTATGCCTCTGCCTTGGCGCCGGTTTTTATACCGGGCTCACCTCCGCTGCTGCTGCTCCTGGTACATTTTTCCTTTCTTTCCCAATTATAGATAGTGGCTTAAAATGAGATGCAAACACTGGGTGGTGGGGGTGGCTGGTAGAGAGGAGGGGGTTCCTAATCCAACTGGAGGTTCACTCCCCTATTATGAATCTGAGATGCTTTTCAAATGTCTTCTTAACTACAGCTATTAGATATGACTCCATGTTTTTCTTTTTTAGTAGAAAGAATTCACTGCCAACAAGGGACTTTGCTCAGATAAATCCCACAGAAAACAGTGAGGAACGTCATAACAGGTACCTGCCAATAGAATTGGCTTCTTCACCAAACTGTTCAGACACCAGTATTGAAACGCCCGTGCCAACCTCCATGGCACAAGTTGCAAAGACTGTTGAGGGCAAAAGTGAGAACAGTAAGACGTTGCCAGTAAAAGACCACCAAGATAACAGAAGAGAAACATCTCAGCAGCTTTCAACGGACCCAGGGACCACCTCTGTCCACCTGAGGGGGAAGACAAAGTCTCCTGAAGACCTAAGAATGGAGGAGCTTATGAAGGAGATTATAGATGAGGATCAATCGCTAGCAGATGTCCTGGATCCCAGCCCCACAAGGAAAACTATAATGGATCTTGTGGAAGGGTTGTTTCAAGAGGATACCTTGCTGCTTGAGGCTTGTCAGAGGATAAAGCAAATATACAGTCAGACAATGAAGACAGAAACTGAGAACAAGTAAGTAGACAAAGTACACCAAAACTCTGCTGGATTGTTCGCAGGTACTGTGCCAATAAATAATAGTGTGGAAGGATAATTGACAAGTGACATGAGCAAAGTGACATCTTTAAGGTCTCAAAATCTGTTAATAATGATTTTGGAACACATTCCATCATACTTGATGTAGTCAGAAAAGAGGTTTTAGTTGTTAATTTTATTCTGAGATGCTGCATTGAACTTTGCAAGAATGATTCTCCTTCCAATTTTTTTACTTCCTTTCTGTGGGGAAATAGTCAAGTGCCACTGGATACCTCTTCACAGTGCCATGGGTGAGATCAAGATCAGGGGGCAGGAAAGAGGCTAACTATACATGGGGCATAGTGGCACAGTGGGTACATGTATTGATGCATTACAAAATGGGTTCAGAATAAGAATGGCTAGTTGGGATGACCACTGACATCCAATAGCAGCAGTTTATATTTGTATGATATGGAAATTGGTAAACACCTGGCAAAAGCGTACTGCTATATTTTTAAGTAATTTTCATACTGGTAACACCTTTTTTGTTCCAGTGTTAAAAATTCTATTGAAATTGTTCAAATGCATAATGATTATTGATTAGTCCCCGGGCCATACAGAAAACCTCACACTGTCTCTTCTACACTGAACTTTGTTTTCTGAATACTACGAATGTGACAGTGAAATATGTATTGTGAGCCAGGGAACAACTGGAAAAAATAGTACTTTGGTGCCCCAACTGCTCTAAAGACCAGCTGCTGCAACAGGCTGACCCAGTGGTGGGGGTGAGGGGAGCCAGCAGTGATATTGTGTGCTACTTGGCATATAGCATCACATACATTTGAGGAAAGACGTGGCAAAAATGCTACTCACACAATGGTGCACAGCAAGGAGTAATAACAAACATTCTGATTTATTTAACGTCAAGAATTTAATATAAAACTGTCAGATACCATTGATTTTTGGATCCATCAGCAATTCCCCCGTGTTCCTTTAATTTGCTCCACTGTGAATGAAGAGACAGATGTGACATTGACCTGGTTGATTGTATCACTCTCTGATATGCTGCCGAGGCAATAGGCTGCAACAAGTGGGCATAAACATGCAGCTGCAGTCTGCTGATCACCCCAGCAGACAATCCTATTTTAAATATATCATTCTTTAGTGAATTTTTTGGCTACTCGCAGGATAGATGCCGATGAGGAAGGCCATTTAGCTCATCTAATCTCATCCATCCAGAAATAACTCATCCCTCAGCACAACATTTGTTTGTTAAATGATTCCAGGATTTTTGCCTCCACTATCCTACCCAGAAGTCCCTTCCTTGTATTGATCAATCTTTGTGCAAAAAAGAGCTTCCTTTTCTTAGTCCTAAATTTGTCTTTTACCAGCTAGCACTTGAGCCCCCTGACCTATTATCATGGTTTAACTTGAAGTGGTGTTCTGGATCTACCTTTCCCATCCTGTTTACTATTTAAATACCCCTACAAGGTTCCCTCAAAGTTGCTTCCTTTCCAGGCTGAATTAGCTCGGTTTATTTATTTTTCTCTCAATTTTTGAAGGGAGAAGTGAAAATGAGCGAAGAAAGTTAGGTTTGTTTATAATTGTCACATTGTACATTCACTTGCTGTCTGTAACATAATGCAGTTTAACAATTCACATCAGGCCTTGTCTCGCTATAGTGTTTCTCAATCTGGCTTCTGAAATTGGAGAAGTTCATGTGAGAGCACATGTGAAAGACACGATATCCAGTTCAAATCACAAGGGGGTCCTACTGTTACATCTGCTATCATAAAATTAGATATTGGGCATACTCCTGGACATAGAACATTCAGACCACTTATGGAGGTGACTGGCACTGCTGTACCCAGACTCTAAATTTGTAGCACTTATCTTTGTGTAATAATGCAGTTCTCTGATGCTAGAGATCAGCCTCTTTACTCTTTTCTGCATCATCTCCAGGGCTTGAATGTCACCTTTATGTCACAGGGATATAAAGGTCAAGGTGTGGTCAGACCAGAGCACTGTATAAAAAAGTGTTATATCCTCCCATATACTCTTGAGCTTGTATAGTTCAATGTCAAGATACAGGATTTCAGCTTTTCATTTTCTAGCACCAGTTGTCATCAAAGAGCATTCTCAGGTCAGATATAGTGCAAAATGGCTAAAGTGTAAAACTCTCAACACCACCCCAGCAATGTGCCTTGCCCTTAGCCCCAGAAGAGTACATCCCTCTGCACTAACGTGATGTTACAATTTCACACTACAGGCTCAATTTTAATTCCCAGATGGGGATGCAGCAAAGCGAACGGCCGGTTGAGCAGCAGCAGGGAGGCTCGGCCGATTTTAAAAGCCGGGGCTCATTAGCGTTCCACTTTCCGACTTCCTGACCAAAATGGCCGGGCAGTCGGCTGTTATAATCAAACGGCAGGGGTCCACTGTCGGGGATCCAGGGATATGATATGCAGCACAGGTTAAGTGCTATAGGTCCTGGGGAGCGAGGGGCTGACTGGGGAGCGAATGGGCCAGCAGGCAGGCCACATGCAGCCTGTGGCATTTCTTTTTGTGAATTTGTGGTGACTCACCAACAGTTTTATGCTGTGGACTCGTACCTATTAAACACTAGGTTGGGACTACCTCAGATTTATTTAATCTGAGACTCTTGTGTCCCCTGAGGGAGGATATATGGTTGCCACAGTTTGAGCAGGATTTGAACCCAGGTCCCAGAGTTGTATTGTGCTAAGTCACTGCATCACCCAGTCCCTTATTTTCCAACTGATATATTTTAAATGGTAGTTTGCTAGTGGTAGAATCACATATTAAGAATGAATGGAATAGTGCTGGTCTTGTTGATGCTGTGATATTCCGCAGTGTTAATACAACCCGCTGGAAACGTAATCTCTGTTCTGTTTTCCATTTCTTTTCATTAGAGACAAGCAAGATACTCAATTCACATCCTCACCAAAAGCAGATTCCCAATCTGAAATACCAATCAAAATTAATCAGACACAAAAAAGCGTCAAAAGTGAAACGGAGTTTCCAAGTGATGTCACAGAGAAGAAGGTGAGTATTCCAAAACTCTGCTGCCCGTGTCCTAACTCGCACCAAGTCCCGTTCGCCCATCTCCCCTGTGCTCACTGACCTACATCGGCTCCTGGTAAAGCAGCGCCTCAATTACAAAATTCTCATCCTTGTTTTCAAATCCCTCCATGGCCTCGCCCCTCCCTATCTCTGTAATCTCCTTCAGCTCCACAACCCCTCGAGGTATCTGCGCTCCTCTAATTCTGCCCTCTTGAGCACCCCTGATTATAATCGCTCAACCTTTGGTGGCCGTGCCTTCTGTTGCCTAGGTCCTAAGCTCTGAAATTCCCTGCCTAAACCTCTCCACCTCTCTTTCCTTCTTTAAGACGCTCCTTAAAACCTACCTCTTTGACCAAGCTTTTGGTCATCTGCCCTAATTTCTCCTTATGTGGATTGGTGTCAATTTTTTTTTTGTCTTAAAATATTCCTGTGCAGCACCTTGAGACATTTTACTACGTTAAAGGCGCTATATAAATACACATTGTTGTTGTTTAATGATAAGATCCCAGTACAGCTCAGTTCCTCTAAAGCCAGCTTTGGGGGTGAGCTGCCAGCTGGGGGTTCTACATGCACTGGTTAACCCATTTTCTACACTGTATTCCAGTATCATATATGCTCAATGCACTTTAACTATTGCCATCTCCAATATAACATGCTATTTTTTGTAATCCATGGCTTTAAAGAAAATGTACTACCCACATCTGTGCTTAAGAAGAATTTTCACAACAGTGGCTAATGCCCTTTCAGCGGGTGGTAATCTTTCAATGCCCTGCTTCTGTGTAATGGCCTACTAGTGGGAGATACGTTGGTACATTCTAATGCATACAATATTACTGCCCTCTTTCAGGCAACAGTATTACTGCCTCTTGCAACAATATGCTATAAACAGTGAGAGAGATGTCTTCTGTGCAACAAAATCATAAATGTGTTCTTTATAAATGGGCTTAAAATGTTGTTGCACACAGAGGACATCTTCACATTGTTACTCCCTTTCAGGGACGTGGTATTGTCACATTTATTATTTTTTGAGTTTTTTCTCATTTCTAATTTATTTTCTAATAGTCCAATTACCAGGATGACCGGGGACATTAAGTAATTAGTTATCTCATCCCAGATGGCTAACAAGTATTCCCACCATTGTAGGAGGACAATTCTGTTCATGTGGCCACGGCCTGAGGTGTTTGTGGAGAATATACTTCTGGTAGAGTGGGCAGTTGGTTTGGTTGACAGGGATGCTGAAGAATCCCTGCATGAGAAGATGGCAAAGACACCACCTGCTTCCTGGGGTCAGAATTAACAGAAATTAGAAGGGAAACCCATTGTTGTGATATTAATTGGACAGAAGAGGTAGGTAAAGGGGATAAGGGAATGGAGTTCCTACAATGTGTACAGGATTCCTTTCTAACCCAATATGTAAAAAGCTCAACAAGGGAGGATTCGCTGTTGGATCTAGTAATGGGGAATGAACCAGAGCAGATAAGAGAAGTAAAGGTAGGGAAACATATAGGCAATAGTGACCATAATATAATACGCTTTAAGATGATAATTGAGAAGGACATAAGTATGACAAAAACCAGGTTAATAGATTGGAGAAAAGCTGATTTTGAGGGGCTGAGAATAGAACTTGTGAAACAAAAATGGGCAACAATATTGGCAAACAATGATGTAGAACAGCAATGGGAAACATTTAAAATGATGTTCAACAGAGTGCAGGAAAAATATATTCCACTAAAAGAAAAGAACAAACTAAACAATAATGAGACTCCATGGATTAATAAAGCCATAAGGGAACAATTGAGGGTAAGGAACGAGGCATACATTAAGTACACAGACAGCAGGGGAGTGCATGATAAGAGAGAATACACAAAGATTAGGAGAGAAGTAAAAAAAAACAATTAGGGAGGCAAAGAGGAACTATGAAATTAAATTATCAAGGAACATAAAACAAAATAGTAAAATATTTTATAGGCACATCAATAAAAAAAGGAAGGTTGGGATAGTCAGGACAATACCATAGGTAACGATAGAGAGATAGCAGAAATATTAAATAATTATTTTGTTTCGGTATTTACCAGGGAGATAGAACAGGTGGACGTGACATTGGATGATGAAATTAGTAATGCGATAAGTGCATTTAAAATAAAAAGTGGATATATTAAATAAATTAATCAAACTCAAAGAGGATGAAACCCCTGGTCCGGATGGATTGCATCCATGCATTTTAAAAGAATCTAGGGAAGAGATAGCAGAGGCATTACTACACATATTTAATAATTCGTTAGAAAAAGGTATAGTGCTAGAGGACTGGCAGATAGCTAATGTAATACCGATATTTAAGAAGGGAGATAGAACATGTCCAGAGAATTATAGACCAGCTTAGCATCGGTGGTAGGAAAAATAATGGAATCCCTACTAAAGGAGAAAATAGAAGAACATCTAGAAATCAAAAATATAATGGGCCAGAAATTCGGGTCGGAGGCTTCCCGCGGGTGCAAGCCCCCGACCTGCACTTACCTAGCGCGTCTGCCATTGTGCTGTGGCCTGCGTGGGATTCCAATCCTGGGCCTCCTCCAGCTGCCAGCGCGCAGTGCTTGCATATCCCAGGGGCGCAGTTAGTTCAAAGCGTCCCCTGGGATCATGTGGGCCATGGAGAGCCAATCATAGCAGGGAATCTCTATTCATAGATTTGACAGGAAGACCTGTCAAATCTATGAATAGAGATCGGCCCCAAAACATAACTAAAACTTCAAATACATTTTTTTTAAAACATCACATTTTTAAAATAACGATAAATGACATAAAATAACTATTTTAAACAATAATTTAAATTTTTGAAAAAAATAATTACAGTTTTTAATGGGGCTAAAAATAAACTTACCTTTCTTTAAAGTATTTAAAAATAATAAACCTGTGGAAAAAATGTTTTAATTTTACTTAATTCACCACTTACCTTGTTAAAAGCAGGCCTTGATCTGTGAACCCCTTCCTTCAAGGGAACGAAAGTTCCGGTTTCCAGCGCATGCGCAGTGCATGCATGAAACCGGCACTTTCGTTGGCCCTACGCGTGAGTACACAACGCGTACTCACCCATGGGGACCCGAATTTCTGGCTCAATAATGAATAGCCAACATGGATTTCAAAAGGGAAAGTCTTGCTTGACCAACCTTATTGAATTTTTTGAAGAGGTAACAGAGAGAGTAGACAATGGTAATGCAGTAGATGTAATTTATCTCGATTTCAAAAGGCCTTCGATAAGGTACCCCATAATAGGCTGATGAACAAGGTCAGAGAATGCGGGGTCAGGGGACAAGTAGCAGAATGGATTGCTGGCTGGCTGCAGGACAGAAAGCAGAGAGTAGGGGTAAAGGGTAGCTATTCACAGTGGCAGAAGGTGGGTAGTGGTGTTCCACAAGGATCAGTGCTGGGACCACTGCTGTTCACAATTTACATTAACGATTTAGACTTTGGAATCAAAAACACAATTTCTAAATTTGTGGATGACACCAAATTCGGGTGGATAGTCAATACTGAGGAGGACTGCAACAAATTACATGAGGACATTAATAAACTTGCAGAATGGGCAAATAATTGGCAAATGAAGTTCAACACAGATAAACGTGAGGTATTACATTTTGGTAGGAAGAATAGGGAGGTCACTTATCACTTGGAGGGTGCGAGTCTAGGTGGGGTAGAGGAACAAAGGGATCTAGGAGTACAAATACACAAATCACTAAAAGTTGCAATGCAGGTTAGCAAGGCCATAAAAAAAGCAAGTCAAGCACTAGAGTTTATTTCTAGAGGGATAGAATTGAAAGTAGGGAAGTTATGCTAAACCTGTATCGAACCTTGGTTAGACCACACTTGGAGTACTGCGTACAGTTCTGGTCGCCATATATAAAAAGGATATAGAGGCACTGGAGAGGGTGCAGAGAGATTTACAATTATGATACCAGAAATGCGAGGGTATACATATCGGGAAGAACAGGCTGGGTCTCTTTTTTCTTGAAAAACGAAGGCTGTGGGGTGACCTAATAGAGGTCTTTAAAATTATGAAAAATTTTGATAGTGTGGATACAGAGAGAATGTTTCCACTTGTGGGGAAGAGCATAACTAGAGGCCATCAATATAAGATAGTCACCAAGAAATCCAATAGGGAATTCAGAAGAAACTTCTTTACCCAAAGAGTGGTGAGAATATGGAACTCGCTACCACAGGGAGTGGTTGAAGCAAATAGTATAGATGGATTTAAGGGGAGGATAGACAAGCATATGAGGGAGAAGGGAATAGAGGGTTATGGTGATAGATTTAGATGAGGAAAGACGGGAGGAGGCTCGTGTGGAGCCTAAACGGTTGGGCCGAATGGCCTGTTTCTGTGCCGTATATCCTAAGTAATCTTATGTAGTTGCGTTTTGAACATAGGACTGTCAGGCACATTCTTGGCCCTGAACTGCAAAGTCAACAATTCAGGAAGTTAGGCTTTGCAGTTGATATTTACCTAGAGAAAAAAAAATAAGTGAGTCTGCCCCTGAAAGGAACAGGATTATTTTTCCCATTTTGCGAGGAGAGAAGTGAGATTGAGTGAAGGGGAATTTTCTTTGTCTGTGACTTTGTATGATCACTGGCCATTTGTGAAATGAAGCAGCTTAACAATCCGTCCCTGGCCTTGTCTTACCAGGTATTTCTCAGTCTGCCTTCAGAAAGTATGGAAAAGCACGTGTCTATTCAATTCAGACCACAAGGGGGTGCTATTGATACAACCCTAAGTTATAGCATTGCCAACTCTGGTTGGACATATTCCTGGAGGCTTAATCATGTGACATTTGACCACATGACATTTCCCGTTGTTTCTTTTCTCATAAAGGTTTTTCCTCATGTTGCCTCTGGTTCAGTTGCCAATCACCTTAAATCTGTGTCCTCTGGTATCAACCCTTCAGCCATTGGAAACAATTGCTCTTTTTTATCTAAACCCTTCATGATTTTAAACTCCTCGATCAAATCTCCTCTTAGCCTTCTCTGCTCCAAGGAGAACAACCCCAGCTTCTCCAGTCTATCCACTTAACTGTAATCCCTCATCCCTGGTACCATTCTAGTAAATCTCTTCTATACCCTCTCCAAAGCCTTTCACATCCTTCCTAAAGTGTGGAGCCAAGAATTGGACACAATACTCTAGCTGAGGCCGAACTAGTGTTTTATACAGGATTAGCACAAATTCCTGGCTTTTGTACTCTATTTATAAAGCCCAGGATCCCATATACTTTATTAACTGCTTTGTTAACCTGTCCTGCCACCTTCAAAGATTTGTGCACAAACACCCCCAGGTCTCCCTGTTCTTGCACCCCCTTTAAAATTGTTCCATTTAGCTTGTATTGTCTCTCCTCATTCTTCCTACCAAAATGTATCATCTCACACTTTCCTGCATTGAATTTAATCTGTATGTATTCATTCATTCCACCAGCCTGCCTTTGCCCTCTTGAAGTCTATTACTATCTTCCTCACTGTTTACACTTCCAAGTTTTGTCATTTGCAAATTTTGAAATTGTATCCTGTAACCCTAAGTCCAAGTCATTAATGTATATCAAAAACAGCAGTGGTCCAAGTACTGAACCCTGGGGAACACCAACTGTATACCTCCCTCCAGTCCAAGAAACAGTCATTCACCACAACTCTCTGGCCCCGAATTTGCGATGGGTAATATTCCTCTGAAACTGACCGCAACTTCAGGATTTAGCGCATGCGCATTGAAAAACAGAAGTCGGTCAGTCATTCACTGCTCCGACACTGGCTGCGTTATAGAAACACCCCACCCCCCGCCCCTTCCCCCCCACCCCCCGCCCCTTCCCCCCCACCCCTTCCCCCCCACCCCACCGCATAGCCAGCAATCAGTGAAATCAGTGGAACTGATGAAAATTTGGGCTTTGCCACGGTAATATCGCTGTTATATACCCTATTAAATGTTAAATCTTGTTGGAATAAGTATAACTGGGGTTTTAACAGCGTATTGCCTGGTAAACAAATGTTCTGGCCCTGCAAAACCAATTTTTATATTTGTGGAGTGTCAAATTCCTCCATTATGATAAAAATTACAATTAAAAAAAAACTTTAAAAAAAATTATTTTAAGTTTGTTCATGATATTTCATAGAAACATAGAAGATAGGAGCAGGAGTAGCCCATTCGGCCCCTCGCGCCTGCTCCGCCATTTAATGAGATCATGGCTGATCATCCAAATTCAGTACCCTGTCCCTGCTTTCTCCCCATATCCCTTGATCCGTTTAACCTTAAGAAATATATCTAACTCCTTCTTGAATATATTTAATGAATTGGCCTCAACTGCCTTTTGTGGTAGAGAATTCCACAGGTTCACCACTCTGGGAAATTCCTCCTCATCTCTGTCCTAAATGGCTTACCCCTTATCTTTAGACTATGACCCCTGGTTCTGGACTCCCCCACCATTGGGAACATCCTTCCTGCATCTAGTCTGTCTAGTCCTGTTAGCATTTTATAAGTTTCAATGAGATTCCCTCTCATTCTTCTAAACTCCAGCGAATATAAGCCCAATCAACCGAATCTCTCCTCATACGTCATTCCTGCCATCCCAGGTATCAGTCTGGTGAATCTTTGCTGCACTCCCTCCATGGCAAGAACATCCTTCCTCAGATAAGGCGACCAAAACTGCACACAATACTCAAGGTGTGGTATCACCAAGGCCCTGTACAACTGCAGCAAGACATCCTTGCTCCTGTACTCGAATCCTCTCGCTATGAAGGCCAACATACCATTTGCCTTCTTAACCGCCTGCTGCACCTGCATGCTTACCTTCAGCGACTGGTGCACAAGGACACCCCGGTCTCGTTGCACTGCCCCTTCTCCCAATCTATTGCCATTCAGATAATAATCTGCCTTCCTGTTTTCACCACCAAAGTTGATAACCTCGCATTTATCCACATTATACTGCATCTGCCATGCATCTCCCAATCACCCAACCTGTCCAAATCATACTGGAGTTTCTTGGCATCCTCCTCGCAGCACACACGCCCACCCAGCTTTGTGTCGTCTGCAAACTTGGAGATATTACATCTAGTTCCCTCATCTAGATCATTAATATATATTGTGAATAGCTGGGGTCCTAGCACCGATCCCTGCGGTACCCCACTAGTCACTGCCTGCCACTCGGAAAAAGACCTGTTTATTCCAACCCTTTGCTTCCTGTCTGCCAACCAGTTCTCTATCCAAGTCAGTACCTTACCCCCAATCCCATGTGCTTTAACTTTGCACGCTAATCTCTTATGCGGGACCTTATCGAAAGCCTTCTGAAAGTCCAAATACACCACATGCACTGGTTCTCCCTTATCTATTCTACCAGTTACATCCTCAAAAAATTCCAGTAGATTAGTCAAGCACGATTTACCTTTTTGTAAATCCATGTTCACTTTGTCCGATCCTGTCACTGTTTTCCAAGTGCTCTGCTATTACATCTTTTATAATGGACTCTAGCATTTTCCCTACTACCGATGTCAGGCTTACTAGTCTATAATTCCCCGTTTTCTCTCTACCACCTTTTTTAAATAGTGGGGTTACATTAGCTACCCTCCAATCCATGGGAACTGTGCCACAGTCTGTAGAATTTTAGAAGATGACCAGCAATTAGACGCTATGTTCCCCGACATCTCTGGGAGGTTATTTGTGTCCTCCTTTGTGAAGACAGAACCAAAGTATGTATTTAATTGGTCAGCCATTTCTTTGTTCCCCATTATAAATTTCCCTGATTCTGACTGCAAGGGACCTAAGCTTGACTTCACCAATCTTTTTCTCTTCACATATCTATAGAAGCTTTTACAGTCAGTTTTTATGTTCCCTGAAAGCTTACTCTCATAATCTATTTTCCCCCTCTTAATTAATCCCTTTGTCCTCCTTTGCTGAATTCTAAACTGCTCCCAATCCGCAGGTTTGCTGCTTTTTCTGGCCAAATTATATGTCCTCTGCTTGGATCCTTTTTTGAACAAGGGTATAACATTTGCAATCCTCCAGGCCTCTGGTACCACCCCTGTATCTAAGGAGGATTGGAAGATTGTGGTCAGCACCGCCACAATTTCTGCTGTTACTTCCCTCAGCAACCTAGAATAATCCCATCAGGACTGGGTGACTTATCTACTGTAAGTGCTTCCAGCCTTTCTAGTACCTCCTCTTTATATATTTTTATCTCATCCAGTATCCCGACAACTTCCTCATTTACTGTAGCTTTGGCAATAGGTCTAGTTTATTTCTAGACAGCACTGGATTTTCAGCGCTCAAGGAATTTTCAGCATAACAAAGAAAAAGGCCAACTGCGACGTGTTTTTCCTGCTTTGGAACATTACCTCACAGTAGTTCATGTATGCCACTACTACAAGCATGTATAATACTCATGGTCAGCAACACCACAGTATTGCACATTTTCCCAATGTTGCCTCAAAGTTTGACCTCCAACTCAAAAGATTATAGATTTCTCATACATGTCTATCAGGGTTGGAGATTCTAAATAAAGTGCCGTGCATTCATCAGTGCTGGGATTATACCAAGATAGTAACTTATTTGGCTTGTAGCACTTAACAGATGTCAGATCTCAAGAGACCTAATCTACTTTAGTAACCCGTAGACATTTCTTAAATCCTGGTTTTCCAAAGTTTAAAACAAGTTAATTATAGAACACCAACCTCTCTGGTGGCCCAGCAATTCTCATCACAAGAAACGAGAAGGAATCGAGCACTGAAGTTTCTAATCTCAATTAAGCAATAAACTGGAACTCCAGACTGTATAAAGTAGTAAATGCACCAAACAGCTCCTGCACATTGATGAACATTGAGGCATTTAATAATGCATGAGTACTTTTTTTTTTTAAAACAACATGCACCACTGCTCAATACACTATACTAACAAAATACTCTCAATACTGGATTGCACAGTTTCTATCAGTTATCACTCGCAAGCTGGTTACACAAGAGATGAGAGTTCCTCCATTGCTCTGAAAATGAATTCCCTCAATCAGAAAGAAATCAAAGCAGGCTGCACAGGCACAGAGAATTTCCTCACGGTTGGTCCCGCTCCGCCACAGTGACTTCACCAGAGTGCGGCAAGCTGCATTTTCGGCGAATTTACTGACGTGGGGCAGGACCAGCAGTGAGGAAATTCCAGCAGGGAATGGCTGATGCTGGAGGTGGACAGTGCCAGGGAGGCCGGTAGAAAGGTGTGGGACGGGAATTCAGAATACAGGCTATAGAGACAGTCAAATCGTGCAGGTGCGGACTGCACAAAGCACTTTTCTCCCGGGTTGCCAGCAGCAGCGTCCAGGAGGTCAGTTCCAGAGTTAGTGGCTGAGGCGCAAACTATTCAAGATCAGATGGGATAGGTGGATGAAGGAAGGGGAGTTGAAAGAACATGGGTACAGTGTAGGTATTTTTGATTAAAACTATTTGCTCACACGGAAGGTAAACAGCGACATGGACTGGCTGGGCCGAATAACCTGTTTCTATGTTGTGCCTTCTACGTATGGAACAATCTATGGAACAGACTCCCTAGCGAGATAGTGGAAGCAGTTAGCATTGATTCATTCAATGTAAAATTAGATTTCTTTCAGAAAATAAAATTTTCTGCTATTACAGTATATGAGTAATTTGAGACATGATATGTGGCGAGAGTAGCAAGCGTGGGAGGAAAAAGCTGACTTTGGATCTATGGTTCCCAAAGCTCTCCTCCACTGGGCTTTTCCTTGCGTCATGTCTGGGTCTGTTGTAGACTAATTAATAGAGATTGATTTCTATGATTAGCCAACAATTCCATTATTATTGTATCATGCGACTTCCAGTTTGGTAGAAGGCGAACTAAATCGATAGTAGTCTTTTTTTGTCTTGCAATTCCTATGTATTTCTATGTGTATAATTCAATATTGGGCAGTATGAGCACACTCCTGAATGTGTGCTGCAAACAGTGAGAGAAGATATCCTTTGTATAATAAAATCATAAATCTGTTCTTTATAAGTGGGTTCATGATTGCGTTACACATAACACAGAGAGGACATCTTCACCCAATATTATTGCCTCTTGCAGGGATGTGCTTTAAAAGGCCCAATTTTAACCCTGCCCACCCGACAGGAACAGGGCAGGCGGGTGGTTGAAATGGTGGCCGAGTGCTTCCTGCTGCGTTCCTGATGCATTCCCACCCTCTGTCATTTTAACTGCCGGGTTCAGGCAGGAGTCAGAGTTTGATCATTTAAATGAGGCCTGGGAGTTAAAATCTCCTGGGCCTCACACGGCGGGAATCGCACGGTTCGCCGCCCGCCTTGGCCCCCCCATGTCGCTCTTATGCCCCGAGTTAAAATTGGGCCTGCCGACTCTCAGGCAGACATAAAACTGCTAATGTGTTTAAAGAGCATAGCCGGAATTTTCCGGGGTGGTAGCGGACGCGATCGGTGGCGGGTTGGGTGGGAAAGTTGTTATTTTTGACAGTAGGTCGGGAAACTGCTGTCATCCTGCCCCCACGCGCCTTTCTCCCAGGCACGTCTGTCATCGCTGAGCCGACCCGACCAGCAGCGGCGGGCGACCCAATTGAAATCACTATCAGGTAGTTTACAGGCACTTAAGAGCCTTTTCCCCCCTATATTTTAAATTTCCCTGCATGGCCACGGGATTCACGCAGCTCGGGAACCACGTCTGTCAACCTGAGGCGGGAGTTCTGTGGCCATTGCTCCAACTGATTGCTTGACAGCATCAAATGTTCAGTAAAAGCTCCCACCTGACAGATGCTCACTTTCCTCAGGCAGAAGCTGTTGCTCAGTCCATTTCCAGCACAGATTCTGCAGGCTGCAAGTCTTTCCAGCAAAGTCTCCATCCAGTCTCACCTCATTGGAAGAACTCTCTCACCATTGACAGAATGTTTCTGTCATCTCCAGTTCACCTGCCATCTATTCCATCAACATGGGTGCCATTTATACTGGCTCACCTTGATCCTCAGAATCGGACCACAATGAGCCCCAACACCAGCAGCACCAGGCACACCAGCAGTACCAACAACAACACCAAACTTCTCCGCAATCACCTGATGCTGCACAGGACAGAGGGCATCAGCACCCGAGCACATTGTTGCCCGGGAGGCCAGGGATGGCCTCATCATAGCCAGATTTAGTTAACTTGACACTGTACACCCTGGCTGCCACATGATGCATCAGGTTGGCACCACCCCATACCAACACCATATAGCATCCCTACAATGCCCAAGCCATTCTTTTCACACTCATCACCATTGCAGGGGGTACCGTTATGTCTCACCATTCACTGCAACTCACTAAGCCACTTCCAAAGGGGCACACAAATCTGTCCAAGACTGGAAAGTGTTGAAAATAAAGATTTTTATGTTTGACACTACCTTAACAGAAACTTTACATAAACATTGGATAAAACACCCAACTGGCTACCCTTGTGTGTTGTTAGTTGGTATGATTGCACTAGGATGAGGGTGAGTTTGAGGGGTGGCTAGTGAGATGGGGATGTAATAATGTAGTTGGAGAGAGAGGGATGGGTGGAGGTGCAAGGTATGTTGGTGTGAGTAAGGATGTGCAGGAGTAGGGTAGGGAAGGCAGAGTGATGGGGATGTGATGAGAGGCACAGCAGGATGCAGTTGAGTGTGGCTTTGTACTAACGTTTCCTGATCTAATGAGATCATTGAAACGTTTGCGGCACTGCACCCAGGTCCTCCTGAACACATCCCGGCTTGTGGCCTCCTCTGCAATCTGCAACCAGGCTGTCTTGGTCTCCTGGGAGGTGTCTTCCACCCATCAGAAGGGAAGAGGACCTCCCTGCATGCTCTGACTCCCTCCATAAGCATATGGAGTGTGTCATCGGAGAACCTGGGTGCAGCCCTCTGCTGCTGTGCAATCATTGTCAGTGTTTGCAGCACTCCAATGCTGTAGTGCACTGACAGCACTATGTTAGATTAAACGTCAAATGTAATGTGGCCACGGTCCCTTTAAAGATCCAAGCTGAAAACGCATCTTGAATGATGTCACCAGACTCACTCCATTTAATTTGGCCAGATAATGCGCTGGGTGGGCTTAATAGGCCCTATTAAGGGAAAGTCTTTTTCAGCAGCGGGATGGAGACAGCAGCGGGGCCGCGACCTGCCACACCGACCGCCCACACCGGACTCACCGAGGTCGGCAAAATTCCAGCCAATGTGTGTGTTAAGGAGCTGATGGTTATTTTGCTTTAATTTCCAGAAGGAGTTAATTAACACAATTAAGTGTAAGCTTCAGAAGCTTCAGGAAGCTAAAGCTGGCCTAAATGAAGATATCAAAATGAATAGTACGCTGGGTGAAGACATCGAGGCCTGGGTCAATGATGTCTGCAAACCTAATGAAATCCAGAAATACAAGACCTTCATTGAGGATTTGGACAAGGTCATGAACTTGCTGCTGTGCCTATCAAGCCGTCTGGTGCGAGTGGAAAGTGCCCTGAGTAAAGTCAACGATGCCACTGACTTGGAAGAGAAGGTTTGTTCCAATAATTCAGCTATATTCAGCTTGGCACTTTTCCAGTGCTGACATTACTGAAGAGAACAGGGTGGGGGGGGGGGGGGTGTAAAATATTCTAATTGTTACTCATTAATGCAGACTTGCATTTTAGGAAAAAAGAAGAAAACTTTCCAGGGATTCTGCACTTAAAGGGAAACAACATTCAGGTGCGGAAGCACCCCTCCTCCCCGGAAATAGGGGACGAAGCAGTGTATCACAGAGAATGTTTTATTCCTGAGAGGAATTTCCTGTGTACTGTCAATAGCTAAATTTAGCCCAAACGTTAGTTGGTAACACACTCACTTCTGAATGTTAAACTAAGGCCCGGTCTACCTGCTCACGTAGACGTAAAAGATGCCATGAAAAGCACCAACAATTCTGCTTCAACCAACACTTGCAAAATATAAATCAATTGACCATGCATCTCATTTGCTGTTTGTTGGACATTGCTGTGTGTAAATTGGCTGCTGCATTTGCTCACTTAAAAACTGACTACACTACAACATTAATTCATTGGCCCTGAAGCCTGTTGGGGCATTTTCAGGATATGAGGGGGCATTTTCAGGATATGAGAAGGCACTATATAAATGCAAGTTCTTGGTTGATGCCAAACTAGGCGGGACAGTGCAATCAGGACAGTGCAATCAGAATAGGGAACTCCGAAATTTCAGAATGTGTTGGACAAAATATCCCTGTGAGCAGAACAGTGGCAGATCAGATTTAATGTGGACAGGAGCAAAGTACTGCACGCAGGAAGGAAAATTAGGTGACACATGTGGATGGTGTTGCAATCGCTATGGATAAAGCGGAAAGAGACCTAGGGGCCTTAGTAAACTCAATACTAAACATATCCAACCAATATAGAGCAGCAATTAACAAAGCAAATAGAATGATAACTCTGTAGCTGAATCAGTAGAATACAAGTCAAAGGAAGTTTTGATCAAACTGTACAATGCTTTGGTCAGATAGCATCTTGAATACTGCCTCCGGTTCTGGTCACTGAGACACAAGGCAGACATTCGTAGAATAGAAACACAGAATGGTTACAGCACAGAAGGAGGCCATTTGGCTCGTCGAGCCCATGCTAGCTCTCTGCAAGAGCACTTCAGCTAGTCCCACTCCCCCGCCCTTTCCCCGTAGCCCTGCAAAATGTTTTGTTTCAGGTACTTATCCAACTCCCTTTTGAAAGCCACAATTGAGTCTACCTCCACCACCCTCTCAGGCAGTGCATTCCAGATTCTAACCACTCACTGCATAAAAAAGTTTTTCCTCATGTTGCCTTTGGTCCTTCTGCCAGTCACCTTAAATCTGTGTCCTCTGGCTCCAGTTTCTCTTGATCTACTCTGTCCAGACCCCTCATGATTTTGAACACCTCGATCAAATCTCCTCTCAACCTTCTCTGCTCTAAGGAGAACAACCCCAGCTTCTCCAGTCTATCCACGTAACTGAAGTCCTTCATCCCTGGAACCATTCTTGTAAATCTTTTCTGCGCCCTCTCTAAGGCCTTCACATCCTTCCTAAAGTGCGGTGCCCAGAATTGGACACAATACTCCAGCTGAGGCCGAACCAGTGTTTTATACAGGTTCATCATAACTTTCAAGCGCTGGAGGCAGTTCAGAGATATGCCATGAGACTGATCCCGATTGTCAAAGCTCTGAACTATGAGGAAAGTTTGGAGAAACTTCAGGTTTTCAGCCTAGAAAGGAAGCATTTGACATCTGATCTTATAGAGAAGTATAAGATAGTTAAGGGAATGGAAAAAGTAAATCCAGAATAGTATTTTAAATTAAATAGTGAGAGTAGGACAAGGGGACATGAGTTCAAACTTATAAAAGGTAAGTTTAGGACTGATATCAGGATGTTCTTCACACAAAGAGCGATTAACATTTGGAATAGACTTCCAGATAGGCTAGTGGAGGCAAAAACCTTGGAATTATTTAAGAAACAATTGGATGCTACAATGAGAGGACTTTAGATTTTTCTGGATGAATGAATTAAAATGAGCCAAATGGCCTTCCTCATCTGTAATTATCTTGTGATTTTGTGAAATGCACTTTACCTTATGAGTTCTGGGGAGGGGGCAGGAAAAAGACGGGTTTCACTGCTGCATTGCATTGCCTCTGCCTTGGTTGCAAGATTTGATGGGAGGTGTGGATCCAGAGGTTTTACAGGAATCTGTGTTTACAGACTGTGAACTTTAATCTTAATTTGCCTTCTCATCATGTGAGTTTGGCTAATCATTTACAGCAAGCACTGCACCCACACTCACTGACAGGTTTTGCAACAAGGTTCTCGTGCTTTGTGACCCCGCAACAGATAACTGAAATATATGTTTTTGCTGATGTTTCAAGAACAACAGAAAAGTAGAAATGATTATTGGAGAAAAAAGAACTTTACTTCAATTTTGTATGGTTTTCATTGTGGTCAGACTTGTTACTCTGTTGCCGTAGGTACGTAAATTAGGAATCATTTCAGGCTGGATGTTGTAGCCTCCCAAAAATATTGGCCCATAATTTGCAGTCAGGATGATGGCAAACTGGCAGCGTTCGCTGTCATTCTGCCTTTGAAACTGACCGCAACTTCGGGATTTGGCGCATGCGCAACACATGCAGAAATCCTGAAGTTGCGGTCTGTCATTCACTGCTCCGACACAGGCTGTGCTATGCCCCCTGCCAGAGCCGGCAATCAGTGAAATCTCTCAAATCAGGGAAACTGACAAAAACTTCGGCTCCTCCGCAGTAATACCACTGTTAAATTCCCCACTAAAAGTTAGACCCAAAGGGATTAGGTGTAACTGGGGTTTTAACAGCGTATTGACTGCTAAACAAAGGTAATGGGCCTGAAAAGCTAATTTTAATTTTGTGCAGTGTGAAATTTATCTATTTTAACAAAAACTTAATTTAAGAATTGTTTTTAAATTAATTTTTTTAAAGTTTGTTTACCTTTATTTCAGGTTTGCCTTTTCCCCATGTGAGAGCCCCACTTTTGTTTTACTCTCTCTAACATTTTCGAAAAGTTAGAATTTTAAGAGCTTACCCACTTGTTCGCAGTCGCTGAGAATTCTGCCTTTTGATTGGCTGCTTAGTCAGCTTGTTGATGTCACAGCAGCATCGCACTAGGGGATCCCCACTATACTCCATTGACTTGAATTGAACGTTGGAAAACCCAAACCTCTCGACACAGGGATTGCGAGATCCTTATGCAAAGCTTACATCGGGGCCAGCAGCGAACGTCTTTGCTTCGCCGCTGACCGCAAATTCCGGGCCAATGTGAGCATGCAGCAGAATACATGAACATATGGCAGATATGAAAAGTATTGGACTTTCATTGTTTCATACATGCAAGTGACAAATGACAGTAGCATTTGTCCTGATATGATAAAAAAAATTGCAGATATAACATAGAAGATTAAAATAACATGTTTCTCTTTCACACGCTTGGAAGATTCAATAATGGTATAAAAGAAGTTAATGAGTCAAATGGCATAAGTCACACCAACTGAATAAATCAATCATGGCTGCTACCATGGTTGGACATGAAGAACATGAGTTGTTAAATTATTAAGAAATTAATTTTACCCCTGCATTCTAGCTGAACTGAAAACATGCTTCAGCCCCAACTACCTGCAACTGCAAAGTACATTAAGAAAAAGAAAATGACAAAGAAGAGCAATATAGATGGTTTTTGATAGTAAATAATGGTTCATCGTCTATGTCTGAGGAAGCTGCCATCATTACTTGTTTAGACAGAGTTGAACGTGATATTCAAGCTGAATCAGCACAAGCTTCTATTTCATCATCAAACCCAACTGAATGTTTTGATTCCCCTAAGTTTATTGAACAGTACAATGCTGAATCTTAGTGGAGAAAAGATCTCAATTATGTTGCAGCAACTGTGCAGAGAAGGGATTAACATTCCATGGCAATAATGAACAAAAAGGTCACCTTAAAGTGGCACAATCTTAGGCTGCTTAGAGTTCATCAGCTGATTTGATTCATGCGAATCAGAGCCTATTGCCAAATTTAGAAATGCTGGCTGAGGAAATCTGAGTTCTTTAGTCAACCTTTTATGATAAATTTATTCCGCTGATCACCAGAAAATCTAATGACAAGACTAAATGAGAAGTAAAACAAACTGAATTCAAATTCAATTATTGCACTTCTGGTCTTTCTCACATTGGCCAGCACATTAGATATGTGTTAAGAATTGGGGATTCAGTTGAAAGATTCTTGAAGTTTATAACAATCCAGGTGTAATATGCTGCACAGCTGGAAGAAACTATATTTAAGACTCTTGAAGATCTCAGAACACAGATCACTGACTATGGTGGGTAAAGTTACAACATCACCAATATGGTTGGTAAATATTCAAACGTTAGTACAGTATTAAGAGAGTGTTGCATTGTCAGAGATGTCATTTTTTGGATGAGACATTAAAACAAGGTCTATCTGTTCAAATGGACATAAAAGATTCCATGGCACTTTTTTTTAAAGAGCATGGAGTGCAAATACTGGAAAACCCCGTATTGCCAAACCCTGAGAACGCCTCCCCCCAGTTTGACCACATCCAAGTACCTTCGCCAATGCTGAAAGAATCTGGGACGTCCCTTCTCAATATTGCCAAAATCTAGGAAACCATTGCACAGTGGAAAAATCCTGGGATTCCATCACAGTGTTGCCATACCCTGGTACCCCACCTAGTGTTACTACATCTCAACATCTGGCTCGGTACTTCCAGACCCCAGGAAGCTTCGTCATCAGCCCAACCCCACATTGCAAACCCCTGTTCTGCCAAGCCCTCAATCCCCCTCTGCAGTGCTACTAAACCCTTGGAACCCCCACCATTTTCTGAAATCCCAGTGAACTACTATCAAACTTCTGACAGCAATATGTTTGGTAAATATTCAGGATTAGCGCAGTGCTGAGGGAGTACTACATTGTCAGCAGTGCCGTCTTCGAGTGAGACATCAAATTTTAAGACAACTACTCTTTAAAGGCTGAATAATACCTTGTGTTTTACATGGTATAATGTTCCTGCCCTTATAAAATAGCGCATTCTCTGACTTCAGTGTCACAGAAGGCTTGCTAGTTATAATACATGTTCTTTTTGTTTAGCAATCATTGAATGAAAGACACAGGACCCTCTCCCGCCAGCATGAAGATGCCAGAGGACTGAAGGAACATCAAGACCACCGGGAGCGAGTGACCTTCAGTGTCCTCACAAACTACCTCACTGAGAAGCAGCTTCAACACTGTCAACACTTTGTCCAAATGAAGAAAGCTTTATTAATCAAGCAAAAAGAACTTGAAGAGAATCTCAGACTGACTGAGGAGCAACTGGAATTTCTCGAAAACAGCCTTCAGTTATAGTAATTTCATTTTGCTTTCTTTCTAAAAAAAAAACCTGTTCTTTGGTTTCCCAAAAAGGCCCCTCTAAAGTCTAAAATAGATTAAGTAATTCAGGTCACAAGGTGGGTTAAAACAATCATTCCAAAACCAGCAAATGTTAGCTGTACATTTCTTATTGTTTGCACGTGAAGTAACTTAAATAGATAATTACATAAAGTGAATTGGGGTTATGTTGTAGTAATAGAAGCTGGTTCTTTAGGATTATAGAACCAGCTAATGGCACATTGTTGCTCCTGGATAATTAACTAAAAGCTTTTTGTTTAAGTTGATGAACATGAAACACAGTATCACTCATAATCATGTGATACTGTTTTCATTGCAAAAACATTAAGTTCGTCACAACATGCCTTTGCAGTGACATCACCTTGATGTCCAACTCTTTTAGGTTGATTTCTGCTCAAAGTGGCAATAATTCCCCATTAGTATACAATCACAATATAGCTTATTAACATTTAATAGGTGCAAGCCTATACAATATATCCTTGCCCAGAACTGCTCCAAATTCTTCATCTGCTGATATTTATTTTCTTACTCATTTTTTATAATCTGTTAGTTTTCTGGATGGCCCCTCCCTCTCACCATTCACCCAACCAAGAGATAGTAACCAGCCTGAAAGTGCTCCAATGTTGGCCAATCTTCCAATGTTTTTCTTTTGCCAGCGGGAAGTGCCTTTCCTCCATCCAAGTGGTCTGACCACAACCATCTTCACTCCCCTACCCCACTTACTGGCCTGGCCAATAGCAGGAGTAAGCACATTTCAAAGTTCAAACCCCGCCCCCTTCATTCATTTTATTTTCATCTTTTGACCAGTTGAATCCCTCAGGTAATTGTGTTGTGACATCTAAATTGGCTTATTTCCTTTTCGCATCTCAATGTAGAATGGCTACATTGTCACAAGGAAGGTCATAGGCTCTCTTGCCCTGGCCTCTCCCCTTTCTTCCTGAGACAGCCTCCCAAGACCCCCTCCCCGCTACTCTCCCTGCTGGCAACCGCTCTGCATCCTCTTTGGAAATGGAGCAGTGGCATTTAAATGAAGCCCGGGAGTTGAAATAGCCCGGGTTTGAAACTTAGGCTAGCGAGTCACACTCGCCCTGCTCCTCATCTGCCCAAAACCAGCTCTGGTTTAAAATCAACCTCACTTTTTTTCCCCTCAATGTATCTTTTCAAAACCCTTCATGATTTTGAACAGCTGTATCACATCTCCTTTTAACCTTCTTTGTTCTAATGAGAAAAGCCCCTGTATCTTTAATCTGCCCTTATAACTAAAGTCTCTCATCCTAGGAATTGTCTCTGTGAATCTCTTCTGCACAGTCTTCATAGCCTTGATATCCTTGCTAAAGTAAAGCATCCAAAATGGGACACAATATACTAACTGCAGCCTAACCAATGCTTTGTTTAGCTTGAACATTACCTCTTTGCTTTTGTATTCTATGGGGTAGAAATGGGAAACGGGGCTGCGTAGGCAGTGCATGTGCCAACCAGAAGGCCCAAGGCCGGGCTAAATTTGTCTGCAGGCCTCATTTCAATCATTTATGTATGTAAGGGGCCTAATGTCTGTTTTTCGTGGCTGTCCAGAATGCCTGTAAAGCTCCCTTTACCAATATGGCAGCACCTGTAACACCGGCGCAGATCGGGCACAGCATGTTGCACCCCAAAATTTATCTTTTTTGCTGCTGTTTTTTGTCCAGAAAACGCGAGGACATTTCTACCCCTATGTGCCAATTAATAAGATCTTAATTCTCATTTTTTTTCAGCTTTATCAACTTGTCCTCCCATCAATGTATCTGAACCCCTAAGTCTTTTTGCTCCTCTACACCTTTTAAAGTTTTACCATTTAGTATGTATGTCTTCCAAACTTGTATCGCCTCATATTTCTCTGCTAAATGTCATCAGACATCTATCTGCCCAACGTGCTAATTAATCTGTATCCTCCTGAAGTCACTTACACTCCTTTTCACACTTTAATCACACTCACTATTTTTGTATCATCTGTTCCCCCCCATACCAGTCCGGATCATTCATATATTATAGCATCACAGGGTACCAGCAGCAAAGTAATTATTTTTACCAAGGATTCTTTTCCTCAAGGTTTGAGCTCCTCGCTCAACAGATATCGAGCTTCTGCTGGAAGTGGTGGTGGGAAGGGGAAGCTTGTTTATTAAAAAGGAGTTTTTAATGGCAGGGTTCCACCGTATGTTTAGAACCACATGTAGTTGCTGTATTGTTCTGAAGGTAGGAGCTCCAGGTGGAGCCTCATTTCAAACTCAGTGCACTTGCTCCCCAGTGAAACGAATGGGACATGAAGTCAGGAAATAATGGTCGAGTCTACTGCTGTGAAGATGTCATTAGTAAACTGCCGGTATTTTTCAGGCCCGCAAAAGAAACTACACACAATTACAAAGAAGGGCATATTCATTTGTTATTGTGCAGATGGAGGCTCGTGTGAATGTGCAATCTCACAGACAGCAGAAATCTAATCTGTTTTAAATGATATATCAAACACCCTCATGAAGTTCATGTTATAAAAAATACTCTGTGATTTTAAAGCTGTAACCTCATCTCAGAGTTTTGATGAAGGTTAGAAACTGATTTAGCAGTCAAATTACTGGCTTGTAATTACTTCTGGGTATCTGTTATCCTTTATATCAATGTAAAAAAAGTTGTACATAGTAATTATTGTTCTTGCATTATCTTCTAATACTGAACGATCATACTGTCATAAATTAAATTTTGTACAGTGTAATATATATGTAAAAGTACATTTTACATCCATATATTTCAGCACTAAGTGATGTTTTCTTAAAGGGGCACTCTTATTTTGAGCAACAAGAGCTGAAAAACCATTCACCATATTCTGTCATGATGGCACTTGCCAGTGATAGGGTGACATTTTTTGATGTTATGATGTGTTCTGACACACAAACAATCATTCTTCCTGTGTAATGGCAAACAAGTAAAAAAAAAACAGGTTTGCCATATATTTTATGAAGAAGGCTGTGCCCCTTTAACAGAGACAGCCTCCTTTGTCAGTCAGTGGAAGGTATATTTCAAAGAAAATGAATCAAACAACTTCTAATTGACTTATTGGTTCAGCATGTTGATGCAGCATGGGGGTTTATTCCCTGTAGTCCACAACATTTAAATGTACCACCCAGGTTCAGAGTGATTTTCCCAAAGTTGCCCCAATATGTGGCTGAGCATTGACTACCATACAGAGGCCCAACATTATCTATCATTGTAGTTGTTGCCTTGCTGCACAATAAACACATCTCCAATGAGGGAAGCATAAAGCAGTGTTTGGCGTCACTGGTCCTTGAGAATCCGTAGGCAGCATGGAGCCAAAAATGACAAATTGTAACAAGTAAATTAAAAAAAAAGCAGAACGTAACCTGCTTACAACAGCTTAATTGTACGTTCTTCACATCTGTAAAGAACGTCCACTTAGGTGAGGTACGAGAGTATGACCAGTGCTTGTGAAACTGTACCCCAATGCCTTCAGGAGAGAATGGGAGAAAATGTGGAGGGAAGAAAGGACAATGAAGTAATACGGCAGTTATTGTAAGCAGATTTTATTTACTTGTTACAGTTTATCATTTTTGTCTCCACGTTGCCTGTGGATTCTCAAGGACCAGTGACGCCAAACATTGCTTAATGCTTCCCTCATTGGAGATACATTTATTCTGCAGCAAGGCAACAACTACAATGATAGATAACGTTGGGCCTCTGCATGGGATTCATTGCTCAGCCACATAATGGGGCAACTAGGGAAAATCATTCTTCACATGTCTGACAGTAAATCTAGTAGGTGATTTTCCTATGGGCAGGGAGAGAGGAGGAACATCAGATAGCTGGGCCTCTTCTGACCCCATCTGACATCCATTTTCCAGCAGAAGGCACACAGGACAGCAATCAAGGGATAGAACTGTAGATGAATTTTCTGTTCCCTAATTCAGGGGTGCTGAATTCAATTGCTGTCATTGTAACTGAGAGCAGTTAACACAACATAGCTGGAGATCAAGCCTGAAACCTCTTGGTCTGCATGGTACGGTTTCAGTACATTTACCAATTGATCTGTAAAAAATTATCAAACATCTAGCCGGAATTTATGTATGCCAATCGTTGCTACTAACCAGTTTCACCAAAAATGAATGCTGGGGGTCTCCCCTAATGCCTCACTGAGTTTAGTTACTGAGCAGTCGAGACAATGTAGCAGTAGAGACAATGTTCAATCCCCAAGTTAGGTACTCTCAGTTAGGATAATGGTGGGAGCCTTAGGTCCCTGGCTTATGGAAAGTAAAGTTGGTTAGAGTTTCCACTCCTGTTTGCTATACAGAGAGCCCTGCAGGTGTTAGCTGTGGCTCAGTGGGTAGCAGCACTCTTGCCTCTGAGTCAGAAAGTTGTGGGTTCAAGTCCCACTCCAGAGACTTGAGAACAAAAATCTATGCTGACACTCCAGTGCAGTACTGAGGGAGTGCTACACTGTCGGAGGTGCTGTCTTTCAGATGAGATGTTAAACCGAGGCCCCGTCTGCTCTCTCGGGTGGACGTAAAAGATCCCATGGCACTATTTCGAAGAAGAGCAGGGGAGTTAGCCCTGGGGTCCTGGTCAATATTTATCCCTCAACCAACATCACTAAAACAGATTATTGGGTCATTATCACATTGCTGTTTGTGGGAGCTTGCTGTGAGCAATTGGCTGCTGCGTTTCCTACATTACAACAGTGATTACACTTCAAAGAGTACTTCATTGGCTGTAAAGCGCTTTGGGATGTCCAGTGGTCGTGAAAGGCGCTACATAAATGTCTTCCTTTCTGAAAGTGCTTGAGGATAATTTTGACTTTGTGCAATTGTGTAAAACAGGTGATAGTGAATCAGCTGCCAATTCGTTATCACCCGTTTTGCACTATCACACAAAGTCAAAATTTGACCCCCTTTGTGTGGAGATGTCAAGTGAGGACAAGATCAGGTTCAGCAGTGATGACCCGCATGCTGAATAGTTTGCCAATATAGTCGTGGCTTGTACATCAATAATGCCCACTTGAACAAGAAACCGAAGGACAACTTTCACTTCCAGAACTACACCCATCAGGGGGAGCCTTCAAGAGAGGAGGGGAGAGGATGAAAGAAAGTGGACTGAGAAAAATAAGACCGTGGTAGTGATGCTTTACAATTTTAAAATCCATTTGGGAGAGATACTGTATGAGTTGCTATTATCTGTGTTAGAGAAAGTTCTGCAAAGATTATGATATTTTGAAGTACATCAGTTCTATCTCTAGACTGACAGAAAGGGACCCTACTAGACTGTGCTCTTCACCGATGTTGTGTAATTTAGTATATGTATATTTGTGTTTTAAGATAAAATCCATATCGTACAACTGACTTGTGATAAAATGATTGCTGTTTTATTTAATGGCCCCATGACTGGAGGATAATGAAGTGCTGCTGGTTAAGTGGAAAAGAAAACCATGCTGATAAAGCATGTGGAATGTCTTAGTGGTTCCAATTGTTTTGGTGATGGTATTGATAATTAAAAAGGTTTGTCCTCACAGACTGTGCTTCAGAGTGACAAAATGTGGATTCATCCCAAACCTTCACGCCCTTTGCCCCCACAGTTGGGCACATGTCATAGACAGTCCAGAAGAACATAAAACACACACACGCATACGTACACACACATACTTATAGCTGGTCCTGGGGGAAATAAATCACACAGAGAGTCATCAGAGAGAGCACTTTGAGCTGCATTGTTAGATAACTGAGTACCATTTTTCAGCCCAACTGATGGTCCGCAATTTTTTCTCCATTTATTTTAAAGCATAAACATGAGAATCTGAAGAGGAGAAAAGGGGAAGAGATACAAAAATAATTTGGCTCGAAGATTTTATTGACTTTTTTTCACTCTCAAGAACTTGGCATTGGAGTGTACTGTGCAACTCATACCGTGGAGGTAGCTGCGTCACGTGCAGAGTTACAGTTCATCTCCTCAGCAGCTTTGGTGATGTAGCTAATTAGAGTGACCCACATGCATACAGGAGCAGCTAATCTATCGGAAATCACCTGGAAGATGCAGTCTTGCAATGGGAACCATTGTCATTGGCATAAAAGCAATTTGGTGGGACACCTTGCCAAAAAAGTAAGCTTTGAAAGTTAGAACAAACTACAGTGGCCTGCCACACCACTATTTATATTTTATTCATTCAAAACAGCTAAAAATAGGCAGTTCAAATCAATTATTAAAAGTTATGCTGGAGGTAGGAGGGTAGCAAGCAGATCTCCATTTCAGTCCCATTGTGGAGCCTTGGTTTCCCTAACTTCGCAGCCATGAACAGGTAGTGAAAATGTGGATCCCACTTGCACCACTGTAAATACTGAACCAATACTCCAGCCTCCAGTCCAGTATTAACATATAGTAACATTTGTCTGTCCTCTGCTGTTTCATTCCCTTTTTATCTAATTTTACTTTTTTTTCTGATTTTCTCCTCTCAGTCCTTTCTTCACACTTGACCTCTTCCCCCCCCCCCTTCTTTGCTAACCATTTATCTATTTCTCTAACTACCTTGCTATGGGTACAAGTGCGTCCAACTCTGATTTTCTTTCACTGGAGAGCAAAATAATGTTATGGAACCATATCACTAGTGAGCTTCTTAAAACAATATAGCCTGTTGTTTATACTATTGATATAGATGCTGGGATATTCATGGGTCCACCACATTCTTTTGCTTCCTGTATGGATGCTAGATAGCCAAAATCACAAATCACATGTTACAGCACTTCTAAAAAAAACTGACAGCAAAGAAATCAAAAATAAGCAATGGATTAAAGGAAACAGCTTGGAAACAAAAATCAGGTTCATGTTACCAGTGAAAAGAACAAATGTAAGAAACAAATAAGTTCTAAAGTAAAACATTTATCAAATAATAAGTAAATATTACAAACTTTATTTATTCTGATAGAAAATACCCAATAATGAGATAAATACATGGGTGTATGCGTGGTTTTTCTGAAATGTGGTGTCATCCTTAAAATGAGTGTGAATTGGGAGGTCTGCTTTGTGTATCATTTTACGTACATGTCCGTACAAGAGAGAAATTACTGTGAATTCCACTGCATAGTTTCTTGTGCTTATAATTCCCTGTAAACCTGGGGGTTTGATTTGTGCACAGATGTGAACAGCCTTAGATCACTATGCCTTTTAAACAGGTGCAACCTGTACATGTTTTTACAATACTTTCAGGAATTTGGGACTTTATATCTACAACTGGTATTTGATTATCTTCTGCCTTTTCTAGGCTATTCATAGTAACCCCATACCCACAACAGAGTGATGGTGTTGACATATGCAAGATTGGGAGGGGATTTCTCCTCTTTGGTGGGAGAGTTGCGGTGGAGCCATATCCACCTCAGCTCCAATATAAAGGGGCCCATTAAATATGCACGTTGGGCTCCCAGCGGGATTCCCGCTAACAAAAGGGAGCCCGCCAGTGCAAAAGCAGAGAATCCCAGCAGAAACACCCCAAAGATCTGAAATGAAGGCCTCGTGGAGACCAAGGTCTTCAAACAGGTAAGTCTCTGAGGCTGACTGGAGAGAGTGAAGGCCGCTACAAGGCATTCTCCCTCCATTGGGTAAAGTCTGGGCCCGTACTGTTGCCTTCCATTATTGCGGCCCAGGGAAGCAGCAATAACTGGGGTGGAGAGAAGGAAATTTTGCAGTGGGACCTGGTCCCTGCTGTACTTGCATGTGGTGAACGGGGAACGAGTGGGCAGTGGTGGTGAAATCCCAGTCAGGGCAGTGAGGCAGTGGTAGGCCCACAATTTCTGACAGTTTCCATCGCAATCCCACCCGACTTGTCTAAGAATTTGGAAATCCAGGTGGGTTTCTCTGCCTTGTGTATTGAGAACAGCCAAAGCACCAAAAATTACTAGAGCTGACTGATTTTGGTTTTCTAATTGTTCTAACTTCCTATTGATGTATAGAATCAAGTCATTATATATTTGTTCATCATAGTCTCATTAGTCCAATCATTCTATTCACGTGCAATACACTAGTTATCAGGAAACGCAATTTGGGTGGGGGTGGGCTGTTATTTTACCTGCACAGAGGACTTGCAGTGGCAGCAAATTATCAGCCATGGTGATTCATAATAAGTTGATCATTTCTTGCTTGTCATCGAGCTCACAAATTCTGTTTGGCTTTATCCATTGAGAAATTGGAACAGTATTTGCGGCAGTCAGATCCCAGTTAATAATCAACTGACGTGGAATTGCTCCACCAATAACCTGCTTCAACTTGATCCAAAAATCCTTGCTTGATACTGTAGTGTATGTACTTGCAGAAGGAACTATATTCTGCAGCCCCTGTATACTGCAGTACCAGTAGTGACCACCCCTGTATATAAGCCTGTGTAATAACTTTGCATAGTAGTTCCAGTTTTGTCTCCACTCAGTAAACACCTGTTGTAACCAGCTCCTGCAGTCCGTGTCTCAATTACACACGGACATAATACTGGCGACGAGCAGATCCGAACTTACCTACAGTCTGCACCACCTCATGGGGATCCATCCCTGAAGTGAAGTTGTCAGAGGTCGAGGCCAGAAGGAAGAAGGAACAAAAGAAAAAAAAAAACAAGAAATGAGCGTCGACCGTGGGCAACCGCCTCTGATTCATCGGATTTGAAGGAGAGGCTGTCGAGAGCGGAGCTTGGTTATCCTGTCTATGGTGTTCCAGCTAATCGGGCTGGTGGCAGGTAGTACACTGATCCTTCCTGGGCTGCGGCGGGCTAGAGCTCGATCAGGTGGCTTTTCAACGGGGCCGAGCAGCGTTGTCGGGAAGAGGAGAGAGAGAGAGAGGGTGGAGCACACAGGGCGCGGCCGGTGCTACGAAGCCGGGCAGCGTACAGACCCGAGAAGAGGGAGGAAAGTGTCCCGTAGGGTTTGCTCTGATGACGGGAAAATAAAAGAAATTAGAAGCACAGAAAGCCGCGAGGAGCTGCAGTTTGCCACGGGGACCGCGGAGAGCGGCGTTAGCAGCGCGGGGGGGGGGAGTGCATGAAGACCATAGGGCGTCACCATCAAGGCATAAAAACGCCAGCAACAGCGCTAGCAGCAGCGGAGAAGACAGAAAGCGCAGGAGGCGCCATCTTAATCCAGCGGGGAAGAAGGCAAAGCGCGGGAGGCGCCATTTTGTTAAATCGGGGAAGAAGGCAAAGCACGGGAGGCGCCATCTTAGATTCCCAAGATGCCGAAGACTGGCAATATCACTGCCTTCGATAATGCAATAGAAGACTGGACCACGTATGTGGAAAGAGTCGAAGTATATTGCAAGGCAAATGAAGTAGCCGATGAGAAAAAGGCATCCGTACTACTAAACTTAATGGGCGCAAGAACGTACGGCCTATTGCGGAACCTGATCACTCCAGCCAAACCGATGGCGAAGAGTTTTAACAAAATTGTTGATATCCTACAGGAACACCTAAATCCTACACCGCTGCTGATAGCAGAAAGATTTAAATTCCACAGGAGAAATCAGCATAAAGATGAGAGCAATGCTGATTACCTTACGGAACTACGCAAGCTATCAAAGCACTGCCAGTTCGGAGCAGGACTGACAGACACTCTACGGGACAAATTTGTCTGTGGACTCCTGAGTGAAGGAACCCAGAAGAGGTTACTCTCAGAGAAAGAGCTGACGCTGGATAAGGCTTTCAGCTTGGCAGTATCGTACGAAGCAGCAGCAAGGGGAGCTGTGGAAATACAGCAAAAGCCACAGGAATACGGCACCCATGAAATGACACGGGGATTTGAAAAATGTTATCGCTGCGGCAGAACAACCCATGACCAGAAGGACTGCTGGTCCAAGGACAAAATATGCAGGCAATGCGGAAAGATGGGACACATTGCACGAGTTTGCAGGTCTGGAAAGAAGACTAACGACAACAAAAAGGCTACTAAGGAACAGTACAGGAAAGTACAAAAGATGATGGACAGTAGTTCCGAAGACCAGAAGAGCGATAGTGAATCCGGGAACAAGAGACTAAGCTGTCTCAAACTTCACAACGTAATCGCAAAAGAGGATCACCGAACCATTTGGGTCACCCTCACGATAGCAGGGTCCCAAGTCAAAATGGAATTGGATACAGGATCAGCCCTGACCGTCATGAATCGACGAGACTACGAGCGGCTATTCTCACACATACCCTTGAAAGACACATCCATTGTCTTGAAGACATATACGGGGCAGAAAGTATACCCCAGAGGGAAAATAAGGGTGCCTGTCGAATACAACGGCAAAGAAATACAGAAATTGTATCTGTACATACTGCAAGATGGTGGACCACTGTTATTGGGACGTGAATGGATCAGAAAGATAAGTTTAGACTGGCACTCCATTCAGGCACTGACTGTGGCTGGTAAAAAGGATGACGACGTCACACCTGGACGATTGTCAAAAATTTTAGCTAACGCTAAAGAGGTGGTATACCTATCAATTCATTCCATGAAAAGCGACGAGTTAAGATAGTAACTTTAGCTTTTTATTGGCTAAATAACAGAGCCCACCCTCGTGGGTGATCGGTTCCAGCAAGGAAGAATACCAGCCAAGCAATCACCTTTATACCTGGGCAAGCAGGCGGAGCCATGGGCGGAGTCAGCTCAGGTATGCCTAGGTATAACAGCGTGCGAGGCAAGAGGTAACCTTGTGTAGGTGATAACAACAGTGTAACAATAACAGTGGTTTACCACATTCACCCCTTGTTTAAAATTGAGTCCGGCGGGGTGAAGTGTACTACTAGTTCGTGTATGTCAGTCTTTCAGGAGGCCTCGTAAGCCATTCTGACCGGTGCAGCAGCGGCGGCGGTGGTGCAGTATCCGATGTTAATGCTGGTGTCTGCGTGGTCGACGAAGGCCCCTGGGGTTCCGGCATGCCGCCTACAGGAGCTGGATTTGGGGGAGTGGTGGGGGATAACGGTGGTGTCTCGGGTGCCCGAGGGTGCAAGGTCTCGCAAGGAGACTGTGTCCTCCCGCCCGTCTGGGTATTCCACATAGGCATACTGGGGGTTGGCGTGCAGGAGGGCCACCCTCTCGACCAGGGGGTCCATTTTATGGGTCCTCATGTGCTTCCGCAGCAGGACAGGCCCTGGAGAAGTCAGCCATGTTGGTAGCAAGGTTCCCATAGTCAACTTCCTGGGGAAAACGAACATTTGCTCATGAGGGGTGGCGATAATGGCAGTACAAAGCAGTGACCGGATGGAATGGAGTGCTGCCGGGAGGACTTCCTGCCAGCGAGAGGTTGGGAGGCCCTTAGACTTTAGGGCTAAGAGGACGGCCTTCCAAACTGTTGCGTTCTCTCTTTCCACCTGGCCGTTCCCCCGGGGGTTGTAGCTGGTGGTCCTGCTCGCAGCAATACCTCTCGCGAGCAGGAACTGGTGAAGTTCCTCGCTCATGAAGGATGAGCCCCGGTCGCTATGTATATAGTTCGGGAACCCGAACAAGGCGAAGAGGTCGTTCAGGCATTTGATGACCGTGGTACTGGTCATGTCTGGGCAGGGGATGGCAAAGGGGAAACGGGAGTACTCGTCAATAATGTTGAGGAAGTGCACATTACGGTCAGAGGACGGGAGCGGTCCCTTAAAATCGATGCTCAAGCGCTCGAAGGGGCGGGTGGCCTTGATCAGGCTTGCTCTGTCCGGCCTATAGAAATGCGGTTTGCATTCGGCACAGACTTGGCAGTTCCTGGTCATGGTCCTGACCTCCTCAATGGAGTAGGGCAGGTTGCGGGCCTTAACGAAGTGGTAAAGTCTAGTGACCCCGGGGTGGCAGAGGTCGTTGTGGAGGGTCCGCAGTCTATCAACTTGCGCGTTGGCGCATGTACCTCGTGATAGAGCGTCTGGGGGCTCGTTGAGTTTACCAGGCCGGTACAAGATATCGTACTCGTAGGTGGAGAGCTCAATTCTCCACCTCAAGATCTTGTCGTTCTTGATTTTGCCCCTCAGCTTGTTATTAAACATAAAAGCAACCGAACGCTGGTCGGTGAGGAGGGTAAATCGTTTGCCTGCCAGGTAATGCCTCCAGCGTCGTACCGCTTCCACAATCGCCTGGGCCTCCTTCTCGACAGAAGAGTGTCAGATCTCAGGGCCCTGGAGGGTCCTTGAGAAGAAGGCCACAGGTCTCCCCGCCTGGTTAAGGGTTGCAGCTAGGGCGAAGTCGGATGCATCGCTCTCCACTTGGAAAGGGATGGACTCATCCACTGCGTGCATTGTGGCCTTCGCAATGTCTCCTTTTATGAGGGAGAAGGCTGCGCATGCTTCTGCTGTCAGGGGGAAGGAGGTGGACTTCATGAGGGGTCTGGCTTTGTCCGCATAATTGGGCACCCATTGGGCATAGTAAGCGAAGAGCCCCAGGGTTCTCTTCAGTGCCTTTTGACAGTGGGGAAGGGGAAGCTCCATGAGGGGGCGCATTCTTTCGGGGTCGGGGCCGATGACTCCGTTCTCTACTACGCAGCCGAGGATGGCAAGGCGCGAGGTGTTAAATATACATTTCTCCTTATTGTAAGTGAGATTCAGCCGTTGGGCCGTACGGAGGAATTTCTCCAGATTAACATCGTGGTCCTGCTGGTCGTGGCCGCAGATGGTGACGTTATCTAGATAAGGAAACGTGGCCTGCAGCGCGTTCTGGTCAACCATCCGGTCCATCTCCCTTTGGAAGACCGAAACCCCGTTGGTGACGCCGAAGGGAACCCTAAGGAAGTGGTAGAGGCGGCCATTCGCCTCGAAGGCGGTATACTGGCGGTCCTCAGGGCGGATAGGGAGTTGGTGATAGGCCGACTTAAGGTCGATGGTGGAGAATACCCGGTACTGTGCAATCTGGTTGACCATGTCAGATATGCGGGGAAGGGGGTATGCGTCCAGCTGGGTGTACCGGTTTATGGTTTGGCTGTAGTCGATGACCAGGCGGTTTTTATTGCCAGTCTTAACGACTACGACCTGGGCACGCCAGGGGCTGGTGCTCCCCTCGATGATGCCCTCCTTCAGGAGACGCTGCACCTCAGAGCTAATAAAAGCTCTGTCCCCGGCGCTGTACCGCCTGCTCTTGGTAGCAACGGGTTTACAGTCACGGGTGAGGTTAGCGAACAAGGAGGGGGGCGGGACTTTGAGAGTGGAGAGGCCGCAGGTGGTATGCGGCGGGCAGTTTAAAAACTGCTGGTTGTAGACTGTGAGTGGGGGGAGGGATCCATCGTATGCCAAAGTGACACTTTGGAGGTGGCATTGGAAATCCAGCCCTAGTAGGACGGCAGCGCAGAGCTGGGGCAGGACGAGAAGTTTAAAGTTTTTATATTCCGTGCCCCTAACCGACAGGGTCACCACACACTATCCGCTGACGTCTGTTGAATGGGACTTCGACGCCATCGAGATCCGATGGCGCGTTGGCCGGACAGTGAGGGAGTAGCAGCGCACCGTGTCTGGGTGAATAAAACTCTCCGTGCTCCCGCTGTCAAACAGGCAGGTCGTGGTGTGGCCGTTGACCTCGATGTCCATCATGGAGCTGGACAGATGATGCGGGAGAGCTTGGTCAAGCGTGACGGAGGCCAGTGTATGGCTGAGTGTGCTGCTGTCGTCGGCAGGTGAGGCGGTGGTCGGGTCTGGAGACAACATGGCGGCCGAGTGCGGCGAACAAAATGGCGGAGAAGATGGCCGCCCCCACGACTCACGAGGCACTGCTGGCGTCTGTGGCCTTGATCAAAGATGGCCACCCCCACGACTCACATGAGGCACTGCTGGCGTCTGTGGCCTTGATCAAAGATGGCCGCCCCCACGACTCACATGAGGCACTGCTGGCGTCTGTGGCCTTGATCAAAGATGGCCACCCCCACAACTCACATGAGGCACTGCTGGCGTCTGTGGCTTTCCCTCTGCAGGCGTTCACGAAGTGGCCTTTTTTTCTGCAGCCGGAGCAGGTCGCGTTCCTTGCAGGGCAGCGCACCCTTTGATGTCTCGCCTGGCCACAGAAATAGCAGCTGGCGGCCCGATTGCGGGGCTCCGCTGCCGCAGCAGGTCCCGGGGGTGGCGGTCCCGATCGATTCCGGGACACCGACGCCGTAGTAGGTCCCAGGGGCGGCGGTGCGAGGGGTATTGCGGCCGGAGTCGGGCCCGAGTCCCACGGTCGCGCAGCACTGTACCCGGAGTACGCCTCGAGGTCCCGATGGGCCACTTCCAGGGAGCGAGCGAGGGCTGTAGCTGCTTTCAAGTCGAGGTCCTTTGATTCAAGCAGTCTTTGCCGTGAGTAGTCGGACCGAAGGCCTTTCACGAAGGCATCCCGGATATTTCCTTCAGCATGTTGTGCAGCCGATACAGCTTTAAAGTCACAGTCCCTGCCGAGTGTTTGTAGCGCCCGTAAAAATTCATCTACAGACTCTCCTGGCTGTTGCGAGCGGGATCTTAGGAGATGTCTGGCATACATTGAATTTACTGGGCTCCGGTACTGCTCTTTTAGCAGGTCGAGGGCCTCCTCGTATGTAGTAAGGTCCCGGATGAGTGCAAATACTTTAGGGCTCACCTGGGCGGTCAGAACTCTTAGTTTGTCGGCTTCCGATGGCACGCCGGAGGCTACCAGGTAGGATTCAAAGCAGCTCAGCCAGTCAGCGAAGTCGAGGGCTGAATTCGCTGCCTGTGGATTTAGATCCAGGTACGGCGGTCGGAGGGCTCGCAGCCAAGTCGGCTGCTGGGGCTGGTCAGTCATTTCAAAATTTAGCCAATAAAATTGATATACCTATCAATTCATTTCATGAAAAGCGACGAGTTAAGATAGTAACTATAGGTTTTTATTGGCTAAATAACAGAGCCCACCCTCGTGGGTGATCGGTTCCAGCAAGGAAGAATACTAGCCAAGCAATCACCTTTATACCTGGGCAAGCAGGCGGAGCCATGGGCGGAGTCAGCTGAGGTATGCCTAGGTATAACAGCGTGCGAGGCAAGAGGTAACCTTGTGTAGGTGATAACAACAGTGTAACAATAACAGTGGTTTACCACAAGAGGTATTTCATCAAGGACTGGGAAGTCTTAAAGGCGTAACCGCCTCGATAAAAATAGAAGAGAACGCAATCCCCAAGTTTTTCAAAGCACGACCGGTACCGTATGCAATTCGCCTAGCTGTCGAGGCAGAGCTGGAGAATCTGGAGAATGCAGGCGTGTTATCTAAGGTAGACTGGAGCGAGTGGGCGACACCCATCGTTCCTGTCATGAAAAAAACGTTAAACAATAAGTCTGAGGAGCCAAGGAAGGTTCGCATCTGTGGGGACTTCAAGGTGATGGTGAACCCAGTCCTTCACACAGTACAGTATCCTCTTCCGAGGATAGAAGATATTTTCGCCTCACTATCTGGCGGGAAGCGTTTTACAAAAATTGACCTAGCACAAGCATATTTGCAGATGGAGGTTGAAGAATCCTCTAGGAAGTATCTCACGATAAACACAAAGGTCTTTACCAGTATAATCAACTGGTATTCGGAGTAGCATCAGCTCCGGCGATATGGCAAAGAGCGATGGAACAAGTCCTGCAAGGGATTCCAGGGACCCAGTGTTACTTGGACGACATCCTAGTGACAGGTGAAAATGACAGTGAACACCTTGCCAACCTAGAGCAGGTGCTCACTAGACTAAGAGAACACGGGCTATGAGCCAATCGCCCCAAGTGCGAGTTTTTTAAGAAACAGATATCGTATTGTGGCCACGTGATTGATGAAAAGGGGTTACATAAGTCCCCTGACAAAATTGAAGCGGTAGTTAAGGCTCCAGCGCCTGAAAGTGTGTCGCAACTGAGGTCATTCCTAGGATTGGTGAATTACTACCATAAGTTTTTGCCGAATTTGTCCACAATTCTGCACCCACTGAACGCCCTACTACAAACTGGAGTAGCTTGGAAATGGAGCGATGAATGTAAGCGGGCCTTTCAGAAGAGTAAGGACCTAATCACTTCAAGAGAAGTATTGGCTCACTACAACCCATCACTACCGATAAGACTGGCGTGTGATGCGTCTCCCTACGGCATTGGAGCGGTACTGTCACATAAACTCCTTGATGGTTCAGAGAGGCCGATAGCTTTTGCGTCACGCTCGTTAACTTCAGCCGAGCGTAACTACGCCCAGATTGACAGAGAGGCCCTCAGCCTGGTGTGGGGGGTGAAGAAGTTCAATCACTACCTGCACGGTCAGAAATCTACTCTACTAACTGATCATCAACCTCTTGTCTCCATTTTCAACCCTCAGAAGGGCGTCCCGATAATGACAGCACAATGGCTACAGAGGTGGTCCCTTTTCCTAGGGGCACACCAATATGGCATCGAGTACAAAGGAACTAAACAGCATGGGAATGCTGATGGATTGTCGCGCCTACCGTTGCCGACGGTGGAAGAAGCACCTGCAGTGGATCCTGTGGAGATATTCCACTCGACCATAGTCGAATGTCTACCTGTGACGAATGCAAACATAGAAAAGGAAACACGAAATGACCCGACACTCTCCAGGGTCTATGATTTAACGGTGAAGGGATGGCCAGCACATGGCGAACCACTGTTGCCAGCATTCTCGCCGAGAAGAGAACAGCTGTCAGTGTGCAGAGGAACCTTGATGTGTGGATCCAGAGTAGTAATTCCAACCAAATTGAAGGATAGAGTGCTCAATGAGCTTCATGAGGGTCATCTGGGAGGGGTAAAAATGAAGAACTTAGCCAGAGCGTTTGTGTGGTGGCTGGGAATTGATAGAGAAATCGAAGAGATGACCAAGAGCTGTACAGGATGCCAGAAGGTCCAAAACGCCCCACCACAAGCCCCTCTACATCCATGGGAGTGGCCCTCATCTCCATGGCAAAGGGTGCACATTGATTTTGCTGGTCCATTTATGGACTCGATGTTTTTAATTGCGGTGGATGCACATTCAAAGTGGCCAGAGGTAATAAAAATGTCCTCAAACACCACAGAAAAAACTATCACAGTCTTACGAACCATATTCACCAGAAATGGGCTGCCTGAACAGATTTGCTCCGACAATGGACCACAGTTTGTGTCTGAAGAGTTCCGGAGGTTCTTAAAGAACAATGGTGTTAAGCATTACACATCCGCCCCATATCATCCAGCCACCAATGGATTGGCTGAGAGGTTCGTTCAAACATTCAAGAAGGCTATCAAGGCAATGTGTAATGAAGACATACCCCTACAACACAAGGTGGATAACTTGTTTGCCTACCGGAATGCGACACATGCGGTTACCAACCAAACTCCAGCCATGATGTTCTTCAATCGAAGACTACGATGCCGCTTGGATTTGGTTAAGCCAAACATCAGAAGAGATGTGGAGAACAGGCAGTTTCAGAATATGAATGAAAGGCCGACCAGGAGTTTTAAGATAGGTCAACCAGTTTTGGCCCGGGACTACCGCACAGAGAAATGACAGCCAGGAACGATCTGCACACGGCAAGGACCCCTAATGTATACCGTGGATGTTGGAGAGAGCATTGTAAGATGCCATGCTGACCAGATTCTAGAGTCACTGGAAAACGTCAATTCCACACCACGATCCGATACATCTGGTGATGAAACCGAAGTACCAATTGCATCTACCTCAGAATCGGTGATATTGGAAGCAGACGAATCAAACAACGACGTTGATCCCGAATCAACTTTGCCAGAAGAACCTGAAACCCCAAAGAGGCGTTATCCAGACAGAATCAGGAAGCCTCCTCAAAGACTGAACTTATAATTGCTTAACTTCAGCTAATGTATCTAGCAACTGTAATTGTAAATATGTTATTTAATTATTAATCGAATGTTATGTACTGTTTAGCTAAAGGGGGAGGAATTGTAGTGTATGTACTTGCAGAAGGAACTATATTCTGCAGCCCCTGTATACTGCAGTACCAGTAGTGACCACCCCTGTATATAAGCCTGTGTAGTAACTTTGCATAGTAGTTCCAGTTTTGTCTCCACTCAGTAAACACCTGTTGTAACCAGCTCCTGCAGTCCGTGTCTCAATTACACACGGACATAATAGATACTATCATCATTTGCTGGCAGCTTTTGTACCCTTGTGTTCAACAAAACCCTCGTCTCAATTTTAGTCAGTTTTCCAATGTCTCAGTCGGCAAATGCACTGCATGATGTGACACTGAGCTGCACAGACCCAGAAGGTCCCAGTTTGATTCCTAGTCATATTAAATTAGCCAATCGTCACCCAGACATCAGTGTCACTGATCTAGGGAGGGAGAAATTGGTGTTGGTTTCCATTTCTCAGCTCTAAACAGTGTCCCCTGCTGGAAATGTACATGAGTGGGCTCGGGTATGATGGCACCCACACTCTAATAGTCATCATTAAGCCTCATATAGGAAGAATGGCCAAAGGGCTGCTGATGGAACTGTGCTCCAGCCTGAGTTGCCACTTTCAGAAGAAGAGAGTTAAGGGGGGTTATTTGGAAGGGAAGCTGGAGAAGAAAAAAAAATGTTGAGCCACAGCGTCTTCCGCGGGTGTCGGAGCTTCTTCTGGTGCCTCCATGAGCCTGATGGTTGACTGTAATCTTCTCATTGGCTGACTTCTGATGCCATGGAACCATTTTCTGACACTGTACTACGATCTTTTATTAGTTTAACCATTCAGCAATTTTGTCAGAATTGAAGGTGGTCCAAAAGGTAGAGAGCACCTTTCTCAGCACTTGGTTACAGTCTACTGCTCTGAACATAACTTCCTGACTCTTTGATGTAAAACATGCAATTTTAATGAATTGGTTAAACTGACCAGGTGTTTTTTTTTAATTATTTGTTCACAGAATATTAGTAAGGCTGCATTTATAGGCCATCCCTAGTTGCTCTCTCAGACACATTATAGGCAGATCAAGAAGCAAACTACCTTAAGAGGCAACAAGAGAGGGAAAAAACTGCAAATGCTGGAAATGCAAATCCCTAAAGTGAAAAGACTGGGCTACACCCAAAATATTAAGCACCTGTAAAGTGAAAAGCCAGATTAAGAGTCTGGCATTGAAAAGAAAATGATTGCTGAAAATATTACATGGGCCGGAGCTGCATTTAAATCAAACATCATCCAAATGGTTGATGTTAAATTCACTGCCATGGAGATTATCAGCCCATTAAATACCTGGAAAGTATACAGCTACTGAAGATGTCTCCAGGGTACAATCACGTGTTTTGGTGCTGCTTGTATAGGCAGAGTAATAGGAGCACACCCAGAAATATGAAACCAAAAACAAGATCTGTGACATTCCTATCCTCCATGCAAAGACCAGTTTCATCAATAGATTTAAACTAAAGAAGCCCTGGTCCTAAAGCATGTCAAACATTAAACCAATATCTATCCATCTATTACATATTAAGTTTGAAACAGGGGGCTGGCATTTCATAAGAACATAAAAAATAGGAGCAGGAGTAGGCCATTTGGCCCCTTGAGCCTGCTCTGCCATTCAATAAGATCATGGCTGATCTTCTACTTCAACTCCACTTTCCTGCACTATCCCCATATCCCTTGAATCCCTAGAGTCCAAAAATCTATCGTACTCTGTCTTGAATATACTCAACGACTGAGCCTCCACAGCTCTCTGGGGTAGAGAATTCCAAAGATTCACAACTGTGAGTGAAGAAATTTCTCCTCATCTCAGTCCTAAATGGCCACCCCCCTTGACTGTGACCCCTGGTTCTAGACTCCCCAGCCAGGGGAAACATCCTCCCTGCATCTACCCTGTCATTGAAAACTTAAGTAACCTGCAGTACCTGTCACAACAACTACTACCACTTCTTGCATTTATAGGGCACCTTTAATACAGAAAAAACAACCCAAAGTGCTTCACAGAAATATAATCAAAAAAACACTCCTGTGATAGGCCTTTTCAATGTTAAAGGTGTCATACTGTGTGCCACATTAAGGGTAGGATTTTCCCAGTGGAGGCGGGATGGTGGTAGGAGAGCTGATTGGCGGGTTCTGGTCCTGCTCCCGGCTGCAGCCGCTCTGTGAAAAGGATTTTCCATAGATTGGCCTTGTTAAGCCTGCCCTGCTGGGGTCCTGGCGATGTTGGTGTTGGGGCTGATCATGTAGGGATTCAGAGAACCAAGGTGAGATTTTTTCCAAGGGCACCGATGTTGCTGGAATAGATGATAGCTGAAGTTGAGATGGCAGAAGCAATCTGTCAGTGGTGAGAGAGCTTGCTCCAAGGAGGTGACAGTGCATATAGAGTTAACACCACACACTTACAGCCTCCAGACTGATCAAATATGTCTTCCAAATCCTGAAATCAGCAACCTCTGACATTTAAAAGTGAACAGATGCGAGAGTTCAACTTTAATACTGCAGTTGCAGCTGTGAACTATGCAACTCGCTACTACTCCCGCCGTGATCTCCAAAAATCATGAAACTCGTTTAAAATGCAGCAAAATAGGAAAAGGCTGTCAAAATAGCATTTAACAAGCACTTAACAAAGAGTTAAGTGTCTTAAATCCCTCACCCGCCGCTTGGTGGCGGGTTTGTTCTGAGATCGCAGACCCAACACTTTGGAAACTCACACGGAGGCGGGATCGCGGCGGGTTTACAGCCCGCCGTCAATCATTGCAAATTTAACAGCTGACCCACCTTTTTAATGTTGAAAGTGACTAAGTTCAAAAAAAATTATACTTTTTTTTTTACATAATCATGATTAAATTTAGCCATTGTATTGTCCCTCATGTATTTTAGCTCCTTTGTTATAGTTTTTACTTGAAAGCCTGGGTATAGTTCATACTTTTTGCCTAGAGCTGTAACTTGGTGAGTTGAATTTTCTTTGTGTTGTCTAAGTATTTTGGTGTGCCTAATTTTCCAGGATGCATCAGTACCAGTCAGCTGTGTTGCTGGTGAAGTAAGATTTAAAAATGAGCGTAACAGGGCACGTTTAGTAGAACGCAATTGCGCAGCAAAATGTTTAAAGATGAAATGTACTAATTATTCGTATGTTTAATTGCAGAAATGACCATACCAGTTTAGAGAGATGAAACTTACAAAAAGAGACACTGACATAACCCTTTTCTGGAAAAACGAAACTTAGTAGTGGTCAAGAGAGGGTCTTGTTTCTCAGAAATCACATGACCTGATGACTCATTTCCAAGAAATCAGAGGGGCCACAGGCCCATACAGTGAAAAGTGAAACTTATGTTATTGGTTACCTTGTAGAAGTTAGGCACACCTAGTTAGTGATTAATGTATAGACTTTTAAATCGATTGGACCTCTGGAGTAGGAGGTCTCGGAATATGTGTATAACTGTGTAAACCTCAAGAGATTCGGGGGAGTTGGAGCCTTGTGTTGGGACGCAAGAGCCATAGCTCCCCAGGCCTGAATAAACCGTTTTTACTTCAATTATTGGGTCTGTCTTTCTTACAACAAGCCAGTGTTGTCGACTTTGTATATCACTCAGTCCACACTTTGGGGGCTTACATCAATTGGCGACGAGGATGGGATGCGTGTTCTGAACCAGACTCTCGGACAGCGTTAACCTAAGACGGGTGAGTATGTTTTAATTACCACCTGTAAAATTAGGGGTTAATCGCTGGCGAGACATTGAGTCAGAATCGATGTATAAAAGAACTATAAGGAGAAAGACACCCTTAATTGAAGGCGGTTAAAAAGATAGGGATAAGGTGTTCCCTAAGCCGTATAGCAGCAAACCGACAGGGGCGGAAAAACCCCGGGAGGCAGAGAAGTCCTCATTTAGCCGTGGGTAGGCGAACCGACAGGGGCGGAAAAACCCCGGGAGGCAGAGAAGTCCTCATTTAGCCGTGGGTAGGCGAACCGACAGGGGCGGAAAAACCCCGGGAGGCAGAGAAGTCCTCACTCGGAGCAGCAGGGAGCAGCGAGGAGGAGCCCGGCTTAAAAACCGGCGGCAGTTGCGAGGCCCGACCACTCGGAGCAGCAGGGAGCAGCGAGGAGGAGCCCGGCTTAAAAACCGGCGGCAGTTGCGAGGCCCGACCACTCGGAGCAGCAGGGAGCAGCGAGGAGGAGCCCGGCTTAAAAACCGGCGGCAGTTGCGAGGCCCGACCACTCGGAGCAGCAGGGAGCAGCGAGGAGGAGCCCGGCTTAAAAACCGGCGGCAGTTGCGAGGCCCGACCACTCAGAGCAGCAGGGAGCAGCGAGGAGGAGCCCGGCTTAAAAACCGGCGGCAGTTGCGAGGCCCGACCACTCGGAGCAGCAGGGAGCAGCGAGGAGGAGCCCGGCTTAAAAACCGGCGGCAGTTGCGAGGCCCGACCACTCGGAGCAGCAGGGAGCAGCGAGGAGGAGCCCGGCTTAAAAACCGGCGGCAGTTGCGAGGCGTACCAAATCAACAGCAGAGGAGAGAGGTAAAAAGTAATTAGTGTGTGACGTCACCAGGGAGCAGCTGGTGCAGTCGGGAGAGCAGGAGGCCAGTAACTCTTATATAGGTGGAGCTGTTGCTAAACCCGAAACACTACAGTGTAGTGTCTCCCACCCTTCCACCTCCTCTAACCTTTTAGGGGTTAGGGGAAGTTGAAAAGGTGGGTTCAATTTATTTTATTTCAGGAGCCTAACCTAGGTGGAAAAGGTTCCAGGACAGGAGGCGGCAGTGAAAATACAACACCAGAAAACAGGTAGGTGACTGGTTGGTGAGTACTTTCACAAACTTATTCTAAGTAGAATTCAATAATTAAGCTAAATCGTAGTAAATAAAAGGGTATTGTAAGGGTTAAGTCATGGAAGGGCAGCTCGGACCCGTGTCATGCTCCTCCTGTGCCATGTGGGAAATCAGGGACACTGTCCCTGACAACTATGTGTGCAGGAAGTGTGTCCAGCTGCAGCTCCTAGCGGACCGCATGGCGGCGCTGGAGCTGCGAATGGACTCACTCTGGAGCATACGCGATGCTGAGGATGTTGTGGATAGCACATTCAGTGAGTTGGTCACACCGCAGGTAAAGGCTAGCTCAGACAGTAAATGGGTGACCAAAAGGCAGGGTAAAGGCAGGAAGGTAGTGCAGGAGTCACCTGCGGTCATCTCCCTCCAAAACAGGTTTACCGTTTTGGGTACTGTTGGGGGAGATGACTTATCAGGGGAAGGCACCAGCAGCCAGGTTCAGGGCACCATGACTGGCTCTGCTGCACAGAAGGGCGGGAAAAAGAGGGATAGGGCTATAGTGATAGGGGATTCAATTGTAAGGGGGATAGATAGGAGTTTCTGTGGCCGAGACCGAGACTCCAAGATGGTATGTTGCCTCCTTGGTGCAAGGGTCAAGGATGTCTCGGAGCGGGTGCAGAGCATTCCGAAGGGGGAGGGGGATCAGCCAGTTGTCGTGGTACATGTAGGTACCAACGATGTAGGTAAAAAGAGGGAGGAGGTCCTACAAGCTGAATTTAGGGAGTTAGGAGCTAAATTGAAAAGTAGGACCTCAAAGGTAGTAATCTCTGGATTGCTACCAGTGCCACGAGCTAATAAGTTTAGAGAGAGTAAGATAGATAAGCTAAATACGTGGCTTGAGCAGTGGTGCAAGGGAGAGGGATTTAAATTCTTGAGGCATTGGAACCAGTTCTTGGGGAGGAGTGACCTGTACCAAGGGGACGGTCTACACCTGAACTGTGAGGGAGCCGATGTCCTCGGGGTAATATTTTCTAGGGCGGTTCGGGAGGATTTAAACTAATTTGGCAGGGGGATGGGAACCTAGGTAGTGGAAAAGAGGGAAGTCATATGAAGTTAGAAATAGATGGTAGAAAGGTGAGAAGCAATAAGCAAAGGAGAGAAACACAAAGGGCCAAACTAATTCATAATGAGAGTGTGAAAAAAGCAAGCCTGAAGGCTTTGTATCTTAATGCTAGAAGCATTAGGAACAAGGTGGATGAATTAGTTGTGGAAATAGAGGTAAACAAGTATGATCTGATTGGGATTACAGAAACGTGGCTGCAGGGTGGGCAAGGCTGGGAACTTAACATCCAGGGATATACAATATTTAGGAAGGATCGGCAAAAAGGTAGGGGAGGTGGGGTAGCATTGCTGGTAAAGGAGGGGATTAATGCAATGGAAAGGAAGGATATTAACTCGGATGAAACGGAATCTGTATGGGTAGAAATGAGAAATAGCAAGGGGAGGAAAACGTTAGTGGGTGTGATATATAGGCCTCCAAATAGTAATATGGAGGTGAGGGAAGGCATAAAAAGGGAAATTAGAGAAGCGTGCGATAAGAGCACAGCTGTCATCATGGGTGACTTTAATTTACATATTGATTGGACTACCCAAATTAGTAAAAATTCTGAGGAGGAGGAATTCCTGGAATGTTTTCGGGACGGTTATCTGGACCAATATGTCGAGGAGCCGACTCGAGATCAGGCCATTTTAGACTGGGTATTGTGCAATGAGAAGGGACTTATCAGCAATCTTCTTGTACGAGGCCCCTTGGGTCAGAGCGATCATAATATGATCGAGCTCTCAGTCGAGATGGAGAGTGAGGAAATTGAATCAGAGACTAAGGTCCAGAACTTAAATAAAGGGAATTACGAGGGTATGAGACAGGAATTGGATAAGATTGATTGGGTGGTGTTTCTGGGGGGATTGACAGTGGATAGACAATGGCAAGCATTCAAAGATAGAATGGAAGAATTCCAGAACATGTTTATACCGGTTTGGCATAAAAATAAACCTAAAAAGGTGACTCAACCGTGGATAACGAGGGAAATTAGGGACAGCATAAAATCAAAAAAAAGGGCATATCAACTGGCAAAAAAAAGCACCAGACCGGAAGATTGGGGGCAGTACAGGATACAGCAAAAGAGGACAAAGGGATTAATCAGGAAGGGGAAAATAGAATACGAAAGTAAACTTGCAGCAAACATAAAGACAGACTGCAAAAGCTTTTATCGGTATATCAGGAGGAAAAGACTGGTAAAATCCCAAGTCGGTCCCTTGCAGTCCGATTCGGGAGAATATATAATGGAGAATAAGGAAATGGCAGACCAATTAAACTCATACTTTGGTTCTGTATTCACAAAGGAGGACACAAATAACCTCCCAGGAATATCGACAAACATAGGGACTAATGAGAGGGAGGAGCTGACAGAAATTAGTATCTCTAGGGATATGGTGTTGGGTAAGTTGAGGGGACTGAAGGCCGACAAATCCCCGGGGCCTGATAAACTACATCCTAGGGTACTTAAGGAGGTGGCCCTGGAGATAGCAGATGCTCTAAGGATCATCTTCCGGAACTCCATTGACTCGGGAACAGTACCCGTGGATTGGAGGGTAGCTAATGTTACCCCAATATTTAAAAAGGGGGGTAGAGAGAAAGCAGGGAATTATAGACCAGTAAGCCTTACATCGGTTGTGGGCAAAATGCTAGAGTCCATTATTAAGGATAAAATAGCGGAGCACTTGACAAATGGGGAAAGGATCGGACAGAGTCAACATGGATTTACAAAGGGTAAATCGTGTTTGACTAATCTGCTGGAATTTTTTGAGGAAGTAACTGGTAAAATAGATGGGGGAGAGCCAGTGGATGTGGTGTACCTTGACTTCCAGAAAGCCTTCGATAAGGTTCCACACAAAAGATTATCATGCAAAATTAAGGCTCATGGGATTGGGGGCAAAGTATTAACGTGGATAGAGAACTGGCTGGCGGATAGAAAACAGAGAGTTGGAATAAACGGCTCGTTTTCGGAGTGGCAGGCAGTGACCAGCGGGGTGCTGCAAGGATCTGTCCTGGGACCCCAGCTGTTCACAATATATATAAATGATCTGGATCAGGGAATTGGATGCAATATTTCCAAATTCGCTGACGACACTAAACTAGGAGGAGGGGTGGGCTCTGATGAGGATGTCAGGAGGCTACAGTGCGATTTGGACAGGTTGGGGGAATGGGCGGATACGTGGCAGATGCACTATAATGTGGATAAATGCGAGGTTATCCACTTTGGGGGTAAAAACAGGAGGGTAGATTATTATCTAAATGGCAATAGATTGGGAGATGGGGAAGTGCAGAGGGACCTGGGTGTTCTTGTGCACCAGTCACTGAAGGAGAGCATGCAGGTGCAACAGGCGATTAAGAAGGCAAATGGTATGTTGGCCTTAATATCAAGGGGGTTCGAGTATAGGAATAGGGATACCTTACTACAGCTGTACAAGGTGCTGGTGAGACCGCATCTGGAGTATTGTGTACAGTTTTGGTCGCCCCATCTGCGGAAGGATGTTCTTGCCATGGAAAGAGTGCAACGGCGATTCACCAGGCTGATACCTGGAATGGCGGGAATGACCTACGAAGAAAGATTAAATAGTTTGGGCTTGTACTCACTGGAGTTTAGAAGATTGAGAGGGGATCTCATCGAAACATATAAAATTATGGCAGGCCTGGACAGGCTGAATTCAGAGAGAATGTTTCCAATGGCCGGGGAGCACAGAACCAGGGGCCACAGTCTAAAAATAGCGGGCAAATCATTTAAAACAGAGATGAGGAAGAATTTCTTCACTCAAAGAGTGGTGAGCCTGTGGAATTCCCTGCCACAGAGGGCTGTGAAGGCTAATTCAATAAATATTTTCAAGAGAGAATTGGATATATTTCTGAAGGCTAAGGGGATTAAGGGTTACGGAGAAAAGGCGGGGACGGGGTACTGAACTGGTAAGATCAGCTATGATCTCAGACGAAGATCAGCCATGATCTCATTGAATGGCGGAGCAGGCTCGAAGGGCCGAATGGCCTACTCCTGTTCCTATCTCTATGTTTCTATGTTTCTATGTTTAGCCGTGGGTAGGCGAACCGACAGGGGCGGAAAAACCCCGGGAGGCAGAGAAGTCCTCATTTAGCCGTGTGTAGGCGAACCGACAGGGGCGGAAAGACCCCTACCCCGGGGAGGCGGGAAATCCTCTTTATCCGTGAGACGGCGAAATCTCAACAATTGAATGAATGGGTGCACCGTGGTGAGTGAATGAGATAAAACCCTACGGTCATAAAGAGGTTAGAACGGACAAGGGTGAGGTCTGTCCCCAGCACCTAGCCTGAATTAAGAGGACAGTAGTCCCACGTGACGGCCAGGATCAAATAGGACACCGGGAGCTACAGACCCCACAGTACCGAAACCTCGGGACTAAAGGGTTGGTGTGTGTCTAACGAAACGAAGTGACTAACAGAAAGCAAGAAACTAACTAAGGTGACGCTATAGGGGCGAACAACGTAGCGTACAAACCTAATTCACCAATACCGTGAATTAAGCATTAAACGTAGCAGTTAGTTATGACTAAGAGGGTGGAAGAAGAATCCTCAAGGGACCTGGATTCTATAACCCGACTCCTGGAAAATAAAAAGAAACAGTGCAGAGAGCCAAAGGCTTGGTGGGGAGGAGCTAAAGATAAAGAGGCAACAGATAATGTAAGGAATTGAAACAGAAGGGAGAGATAAAGAAGGAAAAAGATCTAATTTGCAGGCGAACCAATTTGAAACCCCAGCAAAAAAAAACAAACAAACAGGGATTTGGAAACTAGGGAAAGCTGTTGAGTCACAGATTTAAAAAGGAAGGAAAAGATAAACTTAAAGCTTTACCAACATGGAAGTTATTAGCATCTGTACCAAGACAAGTAAAACACGAGATTTGCTGAGTGAAAGGAACCTTAGACATATGCTGAAATTACAGTTTGTATAAAAATGTGTGAGTGTGGATGTTTTCCTGATTAGGAATGTTTAAGAGGATTCAATATTCCTTTGTCTGAAAATCTGTCCGTTAAGAAAAAGAACTGTCTGCTGTGTGTTGTAGCTCCACCCACTTCTCTGTGTTAAAGTAAAAGCATTTAACCCCTTTGTCTTGTCGGGGATTTTGGAAGTTTAAGAATGTGCAAATAAGATTGTGCCCTCAGAATGAAAAAAACCTATTACAATTTAAGTTAAGCTGGAGTGTAAAAACTGAGAAGAGCAACAAAAAGTTTGTTTAATGAAAGATTAAGTTTCAGTCTAAGATCTAACCTTGAAGTTATGAGGTAAATTAACCTATTAAAACCAGACTTTCATTGTGGCCACAGTGAAATTCTGGTTGATGTAAATTGGTGTAGTCCGAATTGAATAAGATAACTCCACTCCGCAAGAATATCTGATAGCGGCAGGTCCCTTTACAATATTTAATTGACTATGGTACTGGAAGCCTTATAGAAGGCGGGACTAGAGTTAAACCTTAGAAAGGTATAGGTAGGGAAGGATGAAGTAGTCGACCTAGGATACATAGTGACACAAGGGAAGAGACAAATGCCCAAAAACAGATGGGAGGGGCATTAGGACTGGCTGCGTGCTTTGATTGCTCGCAAGCTTCTCGGGATGGCAGCAGGAAGGGACCGCGCCAGAGAGGGGAGGGGGATCCGAGGATGTTTGTTGATGCATTGGTAGGGGGCCGACAGGGCAAAATGTTAATAGACACAGGAGCCACAATCTCATTGACAGACTTACCCTTGCCCCGAACGAAACTTTCAGTTAGTATAGCAGGAATCGGTGGACGAAGAATCAGGGCTTATAAGAGCGAAACAGTCTTACTAGAAATTGGATGTATAATAATACCTACACAGTTGTGGGTATGCGAGAACACCGAAGGAACAATCCTAGGGATAGATATACTGCGAGAAGTAGGAGCTTTAGTCGACCCTAAAGCGAGTGAAGTGTACTGGCCCCCAGATTATAAGTCAAACAAACAGGCAGGCCCGGGAAACAAAGTAGAAATGGCCCAGCCTATACAGGATTTGATCAAAGGGGGGTAGCCAAAGGAAAATGTGTAAACCTATATAGATAGTCGGAATGCCTTTGGGGTGGTGTCTGATTACATGATAGCGGGAGTAGGCAGGGATATATGACACCAGGAGAAGACCCGTAAGAGACAAGAATATAACCAAGGAATTAGTAGGAACCTCTCTCTCCTACCCAAAGAGTGCATAATAATAAATTAAAGCACACAAGAGGATGGGCAGCTAAACGAGCAATTGAGAGAGGGAATCTGACCAATGAAGCCCAAATGTTCATGTTGAATCAAAGTGTGAAACCACAACTGTCTTTCAGTCAGGGATGTTTTTTTTTGGGTTGCGTGAAGTGACGCAATAATGTTTAACTCCACCTTCAAAAGCCTGCGAAGGAGTTAACCCTTTCCACTGACAGCTGTTTGAGTTCACCAAGTAACAACTTCAGTATTACTGAACAGAATTTAAAAGATATTGGACATTATTAAATGTAAATTTCTTAATGTTGAGTTAGTATTTCCCCACAGTGATAGAAGGAAAATTAGGATTTGATAAATGGAAGTTATCTTATAAACTAATTGCAGCACCGTCTCAAACGGCCGGGAGACTGCTGGGGAGGCTGTCCAGTTACCCAAAGATAAATCTGGACAGATAGTTAGAGACATGAGGCCAAAGACCAACAGATTATACAGGATCGAGAACAGGATACACGGGACGACCAGAAGGAGGTCTTAGCAATAGATAGCAAAGTGATAGCAGAAATAATACCAGCCAAACCAGGGCTAGCACCCAGATGGTCAGGACCTTATGAAGTATTAATGAATAATGACACATGTGCTCATGTAGATGGGTCTGGAACGGGTAAAGGAAGGTGGAAACACTGGACTCAGTTAAAAATATATAAGAAAGACAATGAGTAAACCAGAGATGGTGCCCTTTTTGACAGAGTGAGGAGTATACTAGAAGATATAAAGAATGGGAAGGGGAGTTACTACATATATCAATGATAGGGCTGTGTATGATGATAATAGGCTGTGTATGATGATAATATTATATGCCATAGTTTGCATCTTCAGGTATGTCTGGGGACAGAGCCACAGAACAAGAAATGAACCAGATGTACAGCATTTTGAACTGATAAAATGGATAAGAGCAGAATAATTCTAACTGGCTGGTGACGACCAGCCCCTTTTTGTAATTACAGGAACATTGGACGTCCGGAATGAGATGGGGGGTCCTCGCCTTGATTCTAGGGATGAACATAAGTATTGCCATTATCAAGGGGGATTAGTAATAAGGAGAACACAGGATGAGGTGTATTTTAGTGTAGCACATAGAGTTACTAAGCTTGCCATTAATATGAGTACTTTTGAGATACAAAACAAACCTGGAACTCCCTGTGGGTAAAACAATTAGAGGATCCACAGAAAAAAAATCTATCTTACAAAGATGTAAGAAACGGGGAGTATTGGAAACGACCGGAGCAGGGTATGCGGCCGGGTTAGCAACAGTTAATAGCTTGGACATAGAAGGAGTAAACGAAGGAGTAGAAGAATTACAAGCAAAAATAGAGAAGTTACTAAAACAAGCTACTTGAAATAGCCGGCAATTGACACTGGCAGGGAAACCAAACAATAATGCAATTGTCGGGGGTGGAAGAGATAGTAGCCCCCCATGCAGAAACAATCAATACAATTATTGATAGACTTAATAATGCTTCTCGCCAAACCGATAAGGAACTAATATGTGCCACGTAGGGCTCATGGATATTGTCGAATGCTCAGCATAACATGAGGCAAATAAATAATGGACAGATCCCTGATTGGATTACTAATAAGGATCTGGAACCTAGGATTGACACAAATAAAAGCCTATGTAAGGAATGTAAAATGGGACAAGTATACCGGGCAGGCGATTGTCTGACCCCATGGACTAAGGTGATTGGCTTTGTACTGGCCATCCCACAATTCCCAGAAGGGGGACAACCCCGATACGATGTGATTAATATAGGAGAAGTACAAAGGGAAAGTGGGTTAAATATCATGATGTCCCTACCAAGGTGCTTTGGGAAAGGGATGAAGATAATAAACAGAAGAATGAAACCTATAGGGGGGTGGTAGTGGACGGGTGCCACCACAAGGGAAGGACATGGGTGTGCACACACCCCCCCACCGAGGGAGACACATCCGAGTACGGATTTACGAAAATTACCAATTGCACCCTCGAGGTTCACCCAAGGGGATACACCGGACCTGGGTAGCATCAAGGAACAATGGGACCTGTTGTGTCACCACAATTGAACAGAAATATGAATATCAAGATATGGCTTATACCATTCCCCAACCAAACCGTTGTTTTGGTCTAAAGATACCTACACAGATAGGAAAACCTGGTCATTTGATAATATGAGACTTACTAAAAAGGGTTGAAACTTATGTCATACCAGAGCCCAAGGCAATTCCTAAGTTAGAGGAAGCTTGCCAGAAGTTACGGCAGGAAACGAAGGAAATTTTAAAGTACTATCATAAAATAGAAGAAGGCTTAAAGAAACAACAAAAAGACATTAGTACAACATTAGAGGAAACTCACCCACTTCCTCATATTTTGATAATTGGGATCAGGATGGTCGGGGACTTTGGGCGCCTCGGTGGTACAAGGCATAATGATATTCCTCTTGATTGTTATTCTGATATATTGTGTATTTTTATTTCTCCAGTGCCTTTGTGCCAGAACGAGTAAGGCCGAAATTGGTGCGGTGAAGGAAGTAGAGCCTGAGGAGGGGCAGGTAGCGATGTTAAGAATGGACAACTCCCCCGCCTCTCCAAGGCAAATGGTGTAAGACGCGATGGGAAGCCCTGAAATTATATGGGATTAATTGGGCATGGTAATGAAAGACCGGGCCGGCCAACCGTAAGATGGAGGTGGCAGAAGGAGGGTGGCAGGAGGGTGGTGAATGAGGATTGGTGTGTGATGACAGTCTCGAATTGGCACGTCACACACCCCACGTGGGAATGAGGGACAGGCTTGAGCAGAAAAGCCTCAACCATTAGTGCAGGGTCTAAGGGGCCCCGGGAATGGTTACACCGGAAGGAGTGCATAAAGGAAAGCCCACCCTAAAGGAAAGACCACCATAAAGGAAAGATCACCATACCACAGGGGGGAAGTCGGCCTCCAAATTAATAAGACATATACATGTATAACCTAGACTGGTAGAAGGCCAGGGAGTGCACGCTTTGGCAGACACCAGGCAGTGGAAATACATGTTGACCTGTTTTGGAACAATTGCCCAAAAGGTCAAAAGGAGGGACTGAAGTAAGATTTAAAAATGAGCGTAACAGGGCACGTTTAGTAGAACGCAATTGCGCAGCAAAATGTTTAAAGATGAAATGTACTAATTATTCGTATGTTTAATTGCAGAAATGACCATACCAGTTTAGAGAGATGAAACTTACAAAAAGAGACACTGACATAACCCTTTTCTGGAAAAACGAAACTTAGTAGTGGTCAAGAGAGAGAGGGTCTTGTTTCTCAGAAATCACATGACCTGATGACTCATTTCCAAGAAATCAGAGGGGCCACAGGCCCATACAGTGAAAAGTGAAACTTATGTTATTGGTTACCTTGTAGAAGTTAGGCACACCTAGTTAGTGATTAATGTATAGACTTTTAAAATCGATTGGACCTCTGGAGTAGGAGGTCTCGGAATATGTGTATAACTGTGTAAACCTCAAGAGATTCGGGGGAGTTGGAGCCTTGTGTTGGGACGCAAGAGCCATAGCTCCCCAGGCCTGAATAAACCGTTTTTACTTCAACTATTGGGTCTGTCTTTCTTACAACAAGCCAGTGTTGTCGACTTTGTATATCACTCAGTCCACACTTTGGGGGCTTACATCACTGGAATATTTTTCCTAAATAGAGGAATGCATGATTTAAAAATGGGAATTATGTCTACACATGCTGGTACAATTACACCCTGCCCTCTAACCCTGCTTCATCCAAGGACGACACCCACATCCCCAGGAACAAATAAAATAAAGACACAATTTCACTTTTCTCAGTGGATTCAAATAAAGCTGCCACAAGTATGTAATATGCATTGTCTGCCATAGCTGAAGTGGATTTCTCTCTATGGCTCTCTCTCGTACATTCACAGCCATACTGTTAAATAAAATACAAGTAAGCTTTATTTGAATTAAAAATTTGTCCTCTAGTTTTTCTATGTTTTCTAAAACAATAAGTTTTAGAACTGACAAGGGAACAGGAGAGCATACTGGATTTAGCAATGAGTAACAAACCAAAGTTAGTGAGTAATCTGACGGGAAGGGAGAATCTTTCAAATAATGACCATAATATGATTGAATTTGATATTAGGTTTGAGAGGCAGAAGGGAGGAGAGTCACAAACCATGGTTTTAAATTTAAGTAAACTTTGAAGGCTTGAGAAATAAATTGACCACAGTAAACTGGGCTGAACTATTAACGGATAAACCCACAGACTAAGAGTGGGACGTATTCAAAGAAGTATTTGGTATGATACAAAAATCAGTGCATACCATTAAAAGGCAAAAGCTCCACTTTTAATTTCCACTTGTCAATTGTCTAATACATATCCTTCTTTGGGATTAAGGTACCATCAAAATGACAGAGTTTACAACAGAAGATTGGAATTAAATCAACGCTCTCTGGAGGGTTCAGTAATTCAATGCAAGCCAGGCTGATCCGCAGCACTCCAGGGCACTGACTCATCAATGGGACCAGAATTATTCCTACTCAGCTCAGGATAACCTTGCAAGCAATGACCTAAGGGGTAGGGTGGTCCTAACTGGACAAGCAGCAGGAAGCTCACAAGTGCTCTGTGCTGGTAAGCCGAGAGGTTTTACCTGGTTAAACACCAGCAGTTACATCTGAGCATGTCTGGGGTCCAGAAGTTTGGGCTATTGCCAACTTGGACCTAAGCTCTCTGGACCTGTGTGAGTCAGGTGTGTCCCTAATGACAGAGAGAGAGTGTACCGCAGAATCAAATAAATTGAAACTCTACTTTGTGGATTTCTCAATTGCTTTGAGTTGAAGATTCTTAAACATAGGAGGCTAGAAGTTCCTCAAAACCGTTTAGGATGGTGAAAAGGCAGCGGGGGGGGGGGGGGGGGGGGGGGGGAAGAGACGACTTCTGCCCACCAGTGTACTCTCCCAGCCCAAACTGTAGGGATATGTTCATTTGAATATTCTGGGCGCTTGCCCACTTTGCCACCAGAAACTTAAATCACCTTGCCACGTCAGTACTGCTGCAAATGGATTTGGGGCGGTGAGCACAGGTCGCTATTCAACTGAACATTTAAATTTTAACAAAATATTTCCCCACCAGGAATGGTGGGCCAGAAGTAAGGTCACTCTGGGATTGATTACCTTGGGTCCTTACCATCATTGTGGCCTTCAGGAGGCCCACAGCAGAACTCATGCTGGGGACCTACCGGGACTAATGGACGAGCTGGTTGGAATTCCCAGGGTCACCTGGAAACAATGCCAGAGACGCCCAAATACAAGTTGTGGCCATAATGGCAGTGGGGTTAGGAAGCAGCAGCTGCTCCTTGACTGCAATTTGTGGGGCTACATTGTAACCTCTCTGCTGTAACACCTCCAGAATTCTGACCCCCCTCGCACAGGAGCAGCATTCCTACTCTGGGGTTTTCACATGTATCAGGTATCCAGTTGACCATAAAAAAAAAAATTCTAGAAATTAACAATTTTATTATCAGCTGCTGCGCATATATAGCAGCACTATATTAATTTTTAAAACTTGGTTAGTGCATCAGATTAAATTTTGACCCACAAAATCTCCCAGAGAAGATCACCTAATGCATTAACACAGCTCTCCACTGGTCCATTATGTTCATTTTTTAAATTACAAAAAAAAACTTCAGAAGAATATTTCAGTCACCGGTCGGGGTTTTAGAACAATCTCTTCTCTCTCTTCTTCTGGCTCTTCATTCAGTGAAGTAAAGTACATGCGCATTTTAGCTCTTTTCTTGTGTCCAGTTGGAGCAGTAAAGAACTTGCTTAGATTAGTTGGTTTCTTCAATGATTTGGAAAACTCTTGGAAGTTTATATCATCAGTTAATGCACCCAGAAGATTGTTAGTGCTGCTCAGGATGGATGAAGCCACCTTTGATCCCCTTTTAGGAGGAACAGGTTCACTGATGAAAGTCTCCGGGTCCCCTAACAATTGCCTCACTTTGAAGGAGCTATCCTTATTCAAGTAATGGTATGGCCTCTTGCCACTATAGTCTCTGAGAGTTGTTTTTGCTCCATAGCTTAGTACCAGCTCAACGATGACATTCTCTTTGCCATGTATAGCAGCTATGTGCAGGGGAGTGTAACCACCATATGCTTTGGAGTTGATATCCATTTTGATACCATTTATCTCTGCGGTATCAATGATCCAACACATAATTTCACTGTTGCCAGATTTCGCTGCCCAGTGGATAGCTGTGAAGCCGGACATGAAGTCCTTCTTCTCAGCCAAGTAACTGTCTCTCAGCAGCAGTCCGGACACTTGGGTCCAGTGGCCCAAGGCAGTTTTCACGATCCACTCGTGTTCAACAGGATCCAGGGGAACTTGATCAGAGAAACGAGCATCTTCAGGAAATTTCAAAAGCCTTGAAGCTCTCTTTAAATTAGGTGAACTGGCGCCTATCTCCGTTGGCTGACTCCTTTTCATTTTGGGTATCTTAGGAGCATCTTGGTCACCTGAAACTGATGGACACATATTTTGGATTTGAATAACATCTTCCAAATCTTTCTTCTTATCGCCTTGCTGGCTGCGACAAATGCCATATCTATTGGAGTCTGGAGGCAGGCGGAGTGGGTACATATATGGTTTGGGCTTCCGAGTTGATGTTGTCTTTGGAACTCCTTGAGGACTGACATCATTGGACTTGGCTTCATAGTTTCCAATTTTTTGTTCAAAACTTAAAGCGCTGGGGTTGCATTCTGTTGGAGGAGGAGGAGGAGGAGGAGAAGTCAAGTGCTCAGGTTCGGGAACAACGTCAGCGGGAGGCACAGCATTACCCTTGCCTGTACCAGTCAGAGACTCCACTTCTTCAGATTGGATAGGGCATGCAGAGACTGAAACATTCTCCCTCGATAAGCCCTCGCCAGCAGGATCTTGCTGTTCCAAGGGGAGATTCTCGGATTTCAAATATTGTTTCTCCGTGATCTGTTCAAGGCTCTCACTGTTGGTACGGGGCAGACTCTGGGATTCGGTCAAGCTCTCCCTCCCCTGCGCCACTGAATCACCATGTTTTGGAGAAGGGAGGGCGGCCGCGGTGTCAACGTTGCTTTCGCTTTCCAGGTGATCCGACGAGCCGGTCAGGGATCTGACCTCGCTTGGTGTAAGTGCAGAAGGCGCGGAGTTCCGCCGAGCCCCCTTCTCGTGGAAGCCCCCCAAAGCCTCGCCAGCTTCCACCAAGTTCTCCAAACTCTCCACCTTTCCCAACGCCTTCGTTGCCTTCATTTCCTCGTTTTCTTGCCGCACAGCTGGAGAGAGAGCCTGCTGAGTAGTTATCAGGTGCTGCAATTTTTTCTTTAAAACCACAAACTTGACCCCTTCCTCTTCGCGCACCACGGCCACGTTATTAATAAACCTTTTGAAGAGCTCTCGGGCTTCTCGCTTTCGCTGCGCATCGCTCTGCGCCAGCTCATTCCTGAAGTTATACAGCAGCTCGGAGTTCTTCACTTTGCCTCCAGCTTCCACCAGAAACTTGATCACAACCTCCTGGCTTAGCATTGGCTCCATTCTCCCTGCACCTGTGCTAATGGAAAACAAAACCTCCAGCTGGCAATCACTCCATTCCCCACGGGATCCCCCCTCCGCTTCTCTGTGCAAAGGGAGTGCGCTGCCCTGAAACTGCTGTCATCAAACTGATTCGACTCGACGCTGCCTTCTCCCCTCCGAGTCCTGTCTCTCCTGCACTACCTGTTATTTCCGGAACACGAGCTTGTTTGCCGGAGAGATTATCAGATATTACGTGCAAGTGAGAACTAAAGGGAGGAGACGGCCTTGGAATGGGGCTCTGGGATTTGTAGTCCCGAGTCACGGTGAAATGTTGAATTAAACAGAATAGGTGTGTTTCCAAACTGAGATCGTTATATCCCATCATCGCTGTTTTCATCTTTTGGGGCCACTTTTACTAATAACTATCAGGAAAGACTGAACATGTGGGAGCCCTTTTCTCTAGAAAAGGAGGGGCTGACCTATTAGAGGTTTTTTTTTAATTTTGAAGGGATTTGATAGGGTAGGTAGAGAAAATGATTCCACTTGTGGAGAAGTTCAAAACTAGGGGTCATAAATATAAGATAGTCACTAATAAATCCAGTAAGGAATTCAGGAGAAACTTATTTACCCAGAGTGTGATTAGAATGTGAAACTTGCTACCACATGGAGCGGTTGAGGCCAATAGTATGGATGCATTTAAGGGGAAGCTGGATAAGTACATGAGGGAGAAAGGAATAGAAGGATATGTTGATAGGGTTAGATGAAGTAAAGTGGGAGGAGGCTAGTGTGGAGAATAAACACCAGCAGAGACCAGTTGGGCTAAATGACCTATTGCTGTGCTGTAATTTCTATGTACTTCAAGGTAACATTGTTAAATCTGTACCCTGTGTGTTTATTATGGAAAAACTGTAACAGCATAACACAAAATTGTGTCATCAAGAACTAAAATAGTGCTCGATTTTCAAATTGAAAAAGTAACTGAAATCTAGAATATTTTAAGTGTGTGAATCAGTTCAACGCTCAAATCAGTAATACTTGGATCTCTGGAGGGGGTGTTGTCACCATGGGAATGTGACTTCCAAAACATAGTGGCCCAAAAATTCGGGTCGGGGGCTTCCCGCCGGTGGAAGCCCCCGACCTGCACTTACCTTGCGCGCCGGCAGTTGAGCTGTAGGGCTCCGTGGAATTCCGCTCCGGGGCCTGGCCCAGTTGCCGGCGCGCTGTGCTTGCGTGTCCCAGGGGCGTAGTTAGTGCGATGCGTCCCCTGGGATCACGTGGGCCAGGGGCAGCCAATCGGCGCAGGGAAAAGCCCATTCATAAGTAGTGACAGGAAGACCTGTCAAAACTTATAAATACTACGGCCCCAAAATAGTAGTAAACCTTCAAATAAATTTTTAAAAATCACCACACTTTTTAAATAAACTATAAATTACATTAAATAACTATTTTAAACAATAATTTAAATTTTTGAAAAAAATAATTTTATATTCAAACGAGGCTAAAAATAAACTTACCTTGCTTTAACGTATTTAAAAATAATAAACCTGTGGAAAAAATGTTTTAATTTTAATTAATTGACCACTTACCTTTTAAAATGCAGGCCTTACGCCTGGTTTTTACATTTCTAAAATCTAAAGACTTACCCTCATGGAAAAACCTGTAAAAAAAACGTAAGTTCAAAGCGCACGCGCAGACTCCCGCGCGCACGCGTTCGACCTCTGAACCCCTTCGTTCAGAGGAACGGAAGTGCCGGTTTCCCGCGCATGCGCAGTGCATGCAAGAAACTGGCACTTCCATCGGACCCACGCGTGAGTACCCCGTGCGTACTCACCCGTGGAGACCCGAATTTCTGGGCCAATGTAATTATGACCCTAGTCGTGTCTAAAGGAGCATCACCCCTTTCCACCATAACTCCCCCACGCCCTCCACCCCCAACATCGCTGTAGCCCTTATCCATACTTTTGTTACCATCTCACTCAACTTCAGCACCACCTTCACCAGCCAACCAAGCTCCACCCTATATAACACCACCTCATCCAAAACTCTGCCGCCTGTATTCTGTCCTGCACTAAATCCTGCTTCCATATCACCCACATCCTTGCCAATCTCCACTGAACCCCCAAACCCCAGCACAACAAATCCAAAATCCTCATCTTCCTTTATATGTTCTTCCATGGCCTTACCCCACCCAATCTTTGCAACCCACAACACCACACTAGGCTTAAATTTCAGTCCTCGTTTTCTGTGTGCTTAGAAAACCTTCCTGTCCACCTTTTTTGAATGATAACCCCTCCTTGAAGAAAATACTCTCTACCCATAATTTTTCACCCGTAATAATTATTATTTAAAACAAGAAATCTGTCTTTGCTTCTTGTTTTCCTTCCTTTTTAACTTTTTGTTCCTCTGTTCTCCAACACTCACACACAATACTCACATGGCTGTTTTCAAGTTTGCAAGTAATAATCAAGTTTATGATCAATATCTTAAATAAAGAGCCAAGGATTAAGTTGCTATGTGTAGTGACATTGTAAATGAATTCATGAAGCTATACTCTGCAATTTCTAGTAAATTTATTAACACGGTCACTAAAAGTACCAAACAGAGCAAATGCTCACACATTTATGATGCTACACAAAATGACAAGAGAAATTCTTATCCTCAAATAATGAAAAAACTGTCACATTTAATCCTGAAATAGCTGCCAGTTTAGCACAGCTAATAAATCTTACAACTCTGCTGTGACCTTGAGCCCTGATGATTTTACTTTTGTGACCATTGCTCTTTGACTAAACAAGAAGATATTGGGCCTGAATTTCTGATCGGAGGCTTTCTGCGGGCGGATGCCTCTGATCGGAAAAAATCTACACACTTACCTGCTGGCTCCTTAGGTCTCGAGACTTCCGATCCTGGGCCTCTGCTCTACAAAATACGCAGAGGCCCAGGTATCCCAAGGGCGCATGTGGTTTGCAAGCACCCCCAGGATCACATGGGCCATGGAGTACCAATCAAAGTAGGGAATCCTCCGTCACACTTTTTACAGTTCTCTACGCACAGATCTGTCAAAAATATGAATGGGGATCACTTAAAAAACAGTTAGACATTAATACATTTTTTAAAATCACATTTAAAATTAATTAAAATTACCTTAAGTTAAATATTTCAAACAAAAAATTTATTTTTTGGAAAAAATATGTAAAGTTTTTTACGGGGCTAAAAATAAACTTATCTTTTATAAAAGTATTTTTAAATTATAAATGAGTGAAATTTTTTTTTTTTTTTTAAACGCTTATTCTGGTAAAAGCAGGCCTTATGTCTACTTTTACCAGGCATGAGATTTTTAAAGGTTTTTAGCGGGCGGAAGTTGTGTAGAAAGCGCAACTCCCTGCCCGCGGAGGCCCTTTTCCCGGGCAGGTGGATGATCTGTCAAGAGAATTCTTCACAGATCGCAAGTGCCGGGTTTTAACGCATGTGCTTCACATGCCTAAACCCGGCACTTACACGGCCCCTCTGGGTGCATACACACCTCGTACGCAGCCGTAGGGGTCGAAAATCCAGCCCCTTTTATTTGTTACAAAATCATAAACGCATGTTTAACAAACTCGCTTATGATTTTTTTACAAATAGTGAACAGGAAATCCTCGTAGGTATGTGTTGCATTAGTTGCCGGCTCAATAATTTAGCTGTCGGGCTGCACTCTCCTCTCACAAAACTGCACATTACTAAAGATAACTCCCGGCTTCTTTTTTCCACTACCAACCATCTCATTAAACCCCTCTACCTTGCCCTCACCACCCTCACCTCTAACAACATGCAAGGACCTCATAGTCTTCTTTATCACTAAAACTGAAACCATCCATTCAGCTGCCTCTGCTGCTTCCCCCTTCCCTTTGCCCACCAAGCCAAAACTCCCCCAGGATCCTACCTACTCTAGCCCTGAACCCACATCTTTCTCCAGTTTGCCCCCAAACTCCCCTGATGCCATCGCCCAGCTCATCTTGTCCATGTGATCCACCTTCTGTTCCCTTTACCCCATTCCCACTAAACAGTTGATCACCCAAATTCCCTTCCTGGCCCCCATGCTCACTGACATAAATGGTTCCCCCCCCCCCCCCCCCACTCAGGTACCGTCCTTCTTGCTTTCAAAACCTCTATCATAATCCCCCTCCTCAAAAAATTCCAACATTAACCCCTCTAACCTTGCATACTGCCCCATTTCTAGCCTCCCTTTCCTCTCCAAAGTTCTTGAACGTGTTGGTGCCTCCAAAATCCGTGCCCATCTTTCCTACAACTCCATGTTTGAATCTGTCCAATCAGGTTTCTGTCCCTGCCACAGCTCTGAAATCTACCTAAATCCTAATCTACCCCAACCTGTCTTCCCCCTCACTTGGTTCTACTCCGATAGGAGCCAAATCACCTTCACACAGCTCTACCTCTCCACCACCTCTCTTGACCCATCCATTGCCTCTGTGTTGTCAGAATGCTTGTCTGACAAACACTCTTTGATGAGCTGCAATTTCCTCCAGTTTAACATTGGGAAGACTGAAGCAATTGTGTTTGGCTCTCGCCACAAACGCCATACCCTTGCCATCAATCCTATCCCCCTCCCAACTACTGTCTCAGGTTGAACCAGATTGCTCACAACCTCAGACTATTTGACCCCGAGCTGAGCTTCTGGACCCATATACTCAACATCACTAAGACTGCCTACTTCCACTTCTGTAACATCACCTGCCTCTGCCCTTGCTTCAACCTATCTGCTGCTGAAACCTTCATGAATGCCTTTGTCACCGCCAAGCTGAACTATTCCAGTGCTCTCCTCACCAGCCTCGCATTTTCCACCCTCCGTTAGCTTCAGCTCATCCAAAACTCTGATGTCTGTTTCCTGTCCCACACCATCCTGCTCACGTATCACCCCCGTCCTTACTGACCTACATTAGCTCCCAGTCCCCAATGCCTCAAATTTAAAATTTTCATCCTCTTATTTAAATCCTTTAATGGCTTTATCCCTCCCCATCACTGTAATCTCTTCCAGCCCTACAACCCTTCCACAAACTCTCCATTTCTCTGACTGGCTTCCTTCCACCTCCCTTTCCTCCTTTAAAGCCCTCCTTAAAATCCACGTCTAACCAAACTTGTTATCACCCCTCCTAATATCTTGGTTTTTTTCCCTCGCATTCATTTTTGTGTGATTGTGTCTCAGTGAAGTGCCTTGGGACATTTTTCTGTGTTAAAGGTGATATATAAATGCAAATTGTTGTTATTCTTCTTCCAGTTGATCAGCAGCTATACTTCACACATTACTTCACCTGCCAGCGTTGTTGCTTGGAACACTTATTTCAATGTAATATTTTAAAGACAGGGTTAACCATCACCTGCTCTCCCACGGTTATTGGCGCATATATTTGGCCCACTGCAAGGCTCCACCTAAGGTTTCCCTACAACTTGGTCATTTCATCAGCCACAGCAGGTAATTTCCTGTGATGTCGGTTTATACTGACTGTAATTGCACTAGCTGCTCCTTGTTTTATGCCACCTAACATAAAAAGATGTTTATTTAAAAATTGTGGCATTGTTCTTTCTTTGTACTATCAAATATTAAACACAATAATACCTGGAACATTATCCATTGACAGCGTTTGTAAGTGCCAAAAGATTTGCCTTGCTACACTTTATACTACTGCAAATTGATATCACCAACAATCCTTCATTTGCTATGTAAAGTAAATCCTCTTTTTACAGTATGATATGTTTCTTACTTTGGTGTTGATCTGAATTGCTGGAAATACATTTAAAATGAGACTAATTCCTGGTCATATAGGATGTTCAAGGTCAGGAACGATAAGTAGCTTGTTATCCTTTAGCAGCTCATTATACTTAGCTGAATTGAAACTGCAAGATTTGGAGGTCATAGTGCACAATAGCACAGTGAAATAAATTAAAGGCCACTGACGTCAGGAAAAGTGCCTGGTAAATTTTGTTTAGGAAGAAGGAAATGTCCTCTTCCACCCCTACCTCAGCCCATCTGGAGCTGAAATCCTCATCTATGCCTTTGTCACCTCCAGACTCATCCATTCCAATACGCTCCTGGCGACCTCCCATCCTCCACAAGCTTCAACTCATCCAAAACTCCGGTGCCAGTACTCTATCCCACACCAAATCCCCATTACTCGTTACCCCTGTTCTCGTTGACCTACTTTGGCTCCCAACGCCTCAAATTTAAAATTCTCACCCTTGTATTTAAATCCTTTCATGGCCTCGCCCCTCCCTCTCAGTAATCTCCTCCAGCCTCACAACCCTGTGAAAACTCTGTAACCCTCTAACTCAGGCCTCTTGAGAGATGGCATAAGCAATGTTCCCGATTAGCTGCATGGCGTCTGAAGTTCCCACACAGGCCGCTTGCCGGTTTCTCAATGGAAAAACCACGCATGCGCCGAAGTTTGAATGGGCTGTGCAGCCCCTTAAAGGGGCCGTGCACCTCAAAAACAATTAGAGGGCACATTGGGCATGAGTCCTCTTTAACACCTTATAAAGGCCCCAAAACTTCATCAGAGAAAGGTAATCGATTCCAGAGGGAATTCTTTTTCCCCCATAATAGACCTCAATGCTCCATTGGGACTGTAAGATTTAAAAAGAGAAGATTCTCCTTGGGGCTTTCTAGTATCTCCTCTCTGCCAAACCTCCAGGCCCACAAATTTCAGAGGACAAACTACCAAACAAGAATACAAATATAATTGGCTGATGTATTGCCAGGGTTGTGTGTTCCTAGGGTTACTGGTTGGACACCCCTACAAGGCTGGTGACCGGCCAGTCAATTAATTCTCTTCCTATCTTCCCTCTTCCCTATGCTGTCAGAACCTGAGTGCTGCCTAATTCCAGGAGCCATCCTGGTGCTCCAGGGCACCAGGACTATCCCGACTGATACCACATTCTGGAGCCCTTACTGTTGCTAAACCCTGAGTTCTCCCCTGCTGCCAATCTCTGGGACACTCCTGATGACAGGAATGTTGTAGATAGCTTATTGGTAATGTTCCTTCAGGGTTGGTAAACTGAGAGGGCAGGATTGTTTTTTTAGTATGTGTAAATTGGCAAGAGGATATTACTGAGGGTATGAGGTGGACACTTGACAAAAAAGGCTAAAAAAAAGGGAACATAGAAACATAGAAGATAGGAGCAGGAGTAGGCCATTCGGCCCCTCAAGCCTGCTCCGCTATTCAATGAGAACATGGCTGATCATCCAAATTCAGTACCCTGTCCCTGCTTTCTCCCCATATCCCTTGATCCCTTTAGCCTTAAGAAATATATCCAACTCCTTCTTGAATAATTTAATGAATTGGCCTCTACTGCCTTCTGTGGTAGAGAATTCCATAGGTTCACCACTCTCTGGCCACTATGACCTCGAACTGACTTGAGGATCCGCCTCCTAAGAAAAATTAAAGAAAGATCTCGCATTTAAATTGTGCACTTTACATTCAATTAATTACTTTTGAAGTGCAGTTACTGTTGTTATGTAGGCAAATGTAGCAGCCAATTGGCACACAGCAATGTCCCTGTGAAAGCAAATTAGATGAATGACCAGACAGGCAGCTTTTGGTGGTGGTGGCTGAGGAAGGAATAACGGTCAGGATAAGATGAGAACTCCCTGCTCTTCTTCAAATAGTGCTGTATAACCTTTTTATATAATATGGATATGGTAGCCTATTATGGTTATAGGACTGAACTAGTAACGTAGTGGTCATAAGTTCAAAGTGAAACCATATCAAGTTGAAAAATGTATAATTCAATAAATCAGGTACAGGAAACTTTCGATTTACTGGCACCTAAATAACCAGAAATCTCGGTTAACCAGCAAAATTCAGGAGTAGGTTCAGGTAAGTTTTACTTCATATTGTACTTGCCTTCCTCGATCTGTTGCTGTGCAAGGGTGTGGCTGCAGCTGTTGCTAAGCTACAGAGACGCTTGGAACTTGTGGCCATTGTTCTGAACCTGTTGCTAAGCAACAGGGTTTGTTGCTTTATACGGAGCTCTCAGCTCTCCGTATCTTTTACTATAGCTTTCGGTTATCCGGAATTTTTGATGAACCGGCACCACGTCGGTCCCGTCGGTGCCGGATAAAAAAAAGTTTCCTGTAATTTGTCGGTTAGCAGTAAATGATAATAAAAGCTTCCATTTTGTCATAAAAACCCACCTAGTTCACTAATGTCCTTTAGGAAAGTGAACCTGCTGCTCCTGCCTGATTTGGCCTACACGTGACTCCAGTCCCAAACTATGTACTGTAGTTGACTCTTAATGCTTTCAGGGCAACCAGAGATTGGTAATAATTACTACTTTGCCAGTGTTGCCCACATCCCAAGAACAAATTTCAAAAATGTCTGATCTACTGGAACATCCAGTTGGGACCTTGGTTTCATTTCTGATCTGAAGAATGAATTAATAATTTGCCTGTAATTGCTAATTGACTAGGGAGGCACAATTGCACCCTGTAGCCAAGTTACATGCAGCTGGAATTTAGCAGTACAATAAATACATTGTGTGGTACATGCTTTAAATACTACCACACTTATAAAACAGTGCATCCTTTGACCTAGAGTGAGTATGCCACAGATCTGTTTTTATATTATATTATGCATTACATCTGTCCACTGTGCATTTATTTCTAGTGCTCTGACTAGTCTGTGAGAACAAGGTGACCAATTAGCAATCATGTGATCTAGTGTTTAATCAGACGTGCTCTGTTGAAACAAAATTATTAATAGAAAATGACCTAATTTTAGATGCCGAATATCTCAGATGCGGCCCCAGCTCTCATTCACTCCACAGGTCTGCAGCCAATATCCCAGCCCCGAGTTTCTGTGGCACCCATGTGTATTACAGTAGCTCCCAGAAGTACCAATAACAGGTCGGAGCATTGGCTCTAGATTCAGCAGGACAGGTACAGGAAGATCATTTGGCGCACTCCATCCCAGGTCTTGACCCTATCTGATCTCCCAAAATCTGGCTCAACACTCTATCCCAAGTCCTAGTCTAACTTTCCAGCCTAGCCTGAGCCCCAGACCCCAGCCTTCCATTCCCTCCTTCATACCTAGCAATAGACAAGATCATTTCTGTATCTATCAAAGGTCTCCAGGTCTCCTGAGAGGAAAGAGTGAGAATCATACAAAAGAAAGAAATGTGATACAGAGAAAAAGATAATATGTGAGGGGAAACAGAGAGATGGGAAATACACAGAAGAGGAACAAGACAGAGGGAAGGGGAGACTTACAGAAAGAGTCAAAGACAAATAGAGATATACAGACATCGCAACAAGAGTAAGTATGTGAGGGCCACACAAAGAGCTGGATCATCCCTACCTTGGCGGGAGCTGACCCCGCAGTTGTCTCAATCCCAGCATCCAACACGATTTTATGAGGCTAAGGCTTGTTAAACCCGCCCTGCAAGGTTCCCGGCCAATTAAAAGGAAGCGGGTCTGATGACATCATTTGATGGCGCGTCATCAGCCTGTTTCCTTAAAGGGACCATGTCCACAATCATTTTGACATGTGCTGTCAGTGTTCTACAGCATCGAGGTGCCCCAATCATTGACAAGCACTGCACAAAGGTGCATGGCTGCACCCAGGCTCTCCCATGACTCCCTCCATATGCTTACGGAGGGAGTCACAGCACATAGGGAGGTTCTCTTCCCTTCCAATGGATGGAAGAAACCTCCCCAGGACACCAACTAACAACACAAAAGGGCAGGCACTTGGGTGTTTTATGCAATGTTCATGTGAAGTTTCTGTTAATGTGTTGTCAAACATTGAAATCTTTATTTTCACCACTTTGCCTTCTTGGACAGATTTGTGTGCACCTTTGGAAGTGTCTTAGTGAGTTCCAGTGAATGGTGAGACATAATGTCTCCCTCTTGGAATTCTATTATTTCTATGGTTTGAGTAGGAGAATAATGATGAGGACAGGGAGGAGGAGAGGAGGGAAACTCAGAGAAAATGGCATTATATACGTTGTCACCACCTGAAATATAGATACCCCTAGATGGTCTACAGATCAAGGAGGTCAAATATGGATATCTTCCAAAGGCAGTGTGTGAGAAGGCTGCAGTTTCCTTTAGAAGCAGTAAGTTTTGCCAACTGCTGACAACAGATCTGAAGCCTCTATCTACCAGGGGCACAGCCTTGTCAGTGGCTGTAAAGATAACAACAGCGCTCAATTTTTATGACACCAGGGGGGAAAAATTCAGTTGGTAGCGCCACCCATTAGCACCTTAAGAGGGCGCTAAGTAGGGCGCAAACCAACTAGCGCCCGGGCATGGCGATGTTTACGCCTCTCGCAAAATTAACTAGACATTTTGCGGCAGCACTAAACACTACCGCCACGATCTCCTGCGCCGGCAGATCGTGCCGTCAGTCGAGTGCGCAACGCCCCAGTAGCACCCCAGACCGGATATTGAGTGGCACCCCCTGCCTTACCGCCTGCCGCTAGCAACGACAGGTTGAGGGGAGCGTTATGCTGTCAGAAAGGGACTAGAGGAGCGCTATTTACAGGCAACCACTTCCTGCCTTTTTTTGTCGGTGACATTTTTGCACCACGCATTCTGAGAGAGAGAGAGAGAGACTTCTGGAGAGATTCAACGCTGTGTGAAGGAGTTTTGGGTACTGAGCAGCACTTTGCAGGTTGGTTTTGATTTGCCCTTCCTTGTATCGATTTAGAAGAGACCATGGGGTCTGCACTCTGAGCTCTTCCCCTGGTTCTCTCCATTGTTCTTTCCAGCAGATTTGATGTACAGGTCTCTCCAGGCTGAGATTCAGGCTGAGATTCAAGGCTGCAATGAGCAGGATGTGGATGGAGAGCAAGATCAACCCTCCCCTTTAAGATAAAAACAGAAAATGCAGGAGAAACTCAGCAGGTCAAGCAGCATCTGTGAAGAGAGAAACAGATTTAACGTTTCAGGTCGATGACCATTCGTCAGAACTCCCCTTTAAGAATTGAATGGTACCAGTGTGTCTGTGTTCCATTGCTGACTGAAATCACATGAGCTTCGCCAGCGCTGTGAGGTAGCGCCTCGCTCCTCGGCCTTAGCGCCTTAAGAGAGGTGTGTAGCACCTGATTTAGCGCTCCAATCATCTCCAGGGGCGATAAAAGCCAAGTTTGCTGTCGGAGGCGATAATTAGCGTCAGGCGCTAAACTTTGTGCCCGGCCGATAATTGCGCCCCAAATGCGGCGATACCGAATTTCTCCCCCAGATGTTTCCAGGCAACTTTGGGTGACCTAATTTCCTCCTGACATCTTATTGCCACAGAATTCTCCTGGACTGCCACAATCATCATGCTCTGACATACTTCCTACATTGTGTTCCAGATACCAGTTGTTTCTGTCCTCCCCTGCCTCCTGAGAACAGACAGTTGGTTCCTCTTCCAGCTCCTCCTATTCACTGGTGCTTTCCATTTCACCCTGTCATATACCTTCTTTCTCATTAGTTACATCCTCCTGAATGGGTCTATCTGGGTTGGAGCTTGAAAAAGTAAGGTCCCATGATTGAGTTGGTGAATCAAGTGCAGGAACGGGCCCTCTTGAGCTGCCAGGCTGCCTGTCAGATGCTTCTTTATGTAAAGGACTAGTATCTGTGAGGGACAAATAGGTCATTCATTTTAGAAGGGTGCACTCTGACTTATGATTTAGAAGAAATGATGGATCAATGATAGGAGGCCTTTTATTTACTCAAAATTTCTGAAGACTGCATCCACTCAGAGTACTGCAAGTGAACCATCTTTTACCAACCTGACAACTATCTTCCAACTTCTTCATCTCACACTGCGTTCGCGGTATGTCTGCCCAGGAGTTGTAGGGCATTCTCCTTATTCCTGCTTAAGGGCCTGATGATAGCCCTTCATCCAGCTGTGACACTTCACTGTCGCTCATTATGGTCAATATTTTCCTTTAGAAAGAAAATGAAGATATAAGAAGGCTAGGGATTCATTCAGAATTGAATGTCACCAAGGTGGGGGGAGTGAAAAGGAATGTTGTAGTGGTAGGGGACAGTATAGTCAGGGGGATAGATATTGTTTTCTACAGCCGTGTTCGGGAGTTCTGAACCTGCCTGGTGCCAGGGTTAAGCATATCTATTCACGCTGGAGAAGAATTTGGAGTGGGGGGGGAGGATCCAGTTGTTGTGGCCCACGTAGGGACCAACAACATAGGTAGAACTAGGAATGAGGTTCTGCTGAGAGAGTTTGAGGAGCTAGGAACCAAATTAAAAAACAGAACCTCAAAGGTAATAATCTCTGGATTATTACCTGAGCCACGCGCAAATTGACATAGGGACAAGCAGATCAGAGAGTTAAATGCATGGCTCAAAGAGTGGTGTGGGAGGAAGCGGTTTCGATTCATGGGGCACTGGCACCAGTACTGGGGAAAGAGGGAGCTGTTCCGTTGGGATGGTCTCCACTTAAACCGGGCTGGGACCAGTGTCCTGGCGAATCGAATAACCAGGGCTGTTGATAGGGCTTTAAGCTAAAAGGGTGGGGAGGGAGAGGGGTCAGTTGAGTGGAATAAGATGAACGCAGGTGTAAGACGTGTGTAAATCGTGCTTGACTAATCTACTGGAATTTTTTGAGGATGTAACTGGTAGTAGAATAGATAAGGGAGAACCAGTGGATGTGGTGTATTTGGACTTTCAGAAGGCTTTCGATAAGGTCCCGCATAAGAGATTAGCGTGTAAAGTTAAGGCACATGGGATTGGGGGCAAGGTATTGGCTTGGATAGAGAACTGGTTGGCAGACAGAAAGCAAAGAGTTGGAATAAACGGCTCTTTTTCCGAGTGGCAGGCAGTGACTAGTGGGGTACCGCAGGGATCAGTCCTTGGACCCCAGCTATTCACAATATATATTAATGATCTAGACTAGGGAACTAGATGTAATATCTCCAAGTTTGCAGATGACACAAAGCTGGGTGGGCGTGTGTGCTGTGAGGAGGATGCCGAGAAACTCCAGTATGATTTGGACAGGTTGGGTGATTGGGCAGAAGCATGGCAGATGCAATATAACGTGGATAAATGTGAGGTTATCCACTTTGGTGGCAAAAACAGGAAGGCAGATTATTATCTGAATGGCAATAGATTGGGAGAAGGGGAAGTGCAACGAGACCTGGGTGTCCTTGTGCACCAGTCGCTGAAGGTAAGCATGCAGGTGCAGCAGGCGGTTAAGAAGGCAAATGGTATGTTGGCCTTCGTAGCGAGAGGGTTTGAGTACAGGAACAAGGATGTCTTGCTGCAGTTGTACAGGGCCTTGGTGAGACCACATCTTGAGTATTGTGTGCAGTTTTGGTCTCCTTATCTGAGGAAGGATGTTCTTGCCATGGAAGGAGTGCAGCGAAGATTCACCAGGCTGATACCTGGGATGGCAAGAATGACGTATGAGGAGAGATTGGGTCGATTGGGCTTGTACTTGCTGGAGTTTAGAAGAATGAGAGGGGATCTCATTGAAACTTATAAAATTCTGACAGGACTGGACAGACTAGATGCAGGAAGGATGTTCCCGATGGTCGGGGAGTCCAGAACCAGGGTTCACAGTCTAAGGATAAGAGGTAGGCCATTTAGGACAGAAATGAGGAGGAGTTTCTTCACCCAGAGAGTGGTGAACCTGTGGAATTCTCTACCACAGAAGGCAATAGAGGCCAATTCATTAAATATATTCAAGAAGGAGTTGGATATATTTCTTAAGGCTAAAGGGATCAAGGGGTATGGGGAGAAAGCAGGGACCGGGTACTGAATTTGGATGATCAGCCATGATCTCATTGAATGGCGGAGCAGGCTCGAGGGGCCGAATGGCCTACTCCTGCTCCTATCTTCTATGTTTCTATGTTTCTATGTGTGGAAATCATCCCTTGCCCTTTCCAACAGTTTCCAAAGTTCAAACCTGTCGAACAGACAACACAAAACCCAATGAATCTGTGAAAAACTTCTTTTACTTTAAAATCAGTAAGAGATTACAAGTAGGCATCCGACAGTTCTTTAGCGTATAACAATTCCTGATTATACTTTAGCATACAGAGAGCTATCCCTTTACTTTAAGCTCAAGTAAAACACCACAAACGTATGAACACCAGCGATTGGTCAATTCGGTGATGACTAGACGTATGATTTCTGACAACTGACCAGGTTGCCCCCGACTGCAGCCCCGAGTGTTTTTTAACACCATCTTTTATACCCTAAATTTTGGCAAACCTTCCACCGTATTCATGTCCCAAATTATGCTAGTAATGGTCAGCAGTTGTTTGTCAGACCCTCTTATCATTAGTCTGTTAACCATCCGTGGGCCTTCAAGGCCGGTTACATTCCATAGTCTGAAGATGTTTCTGTTTTTGCAATGGCTTAACAGTTCAATAGTCTGTTCCCACAGAACTCTCAAAGTCTGTTTTCCCTATCTGTTGAAAGACAGCTGGTAGCCTTTCACATCTTACAACCATAACAGTCTGTTTTACATTTCAGCAGAAAGTCTCTGTTTATGTCCAAGGTCTTCTTTATCTGTGAACAGTTTTTATACAAATTCCCACAGGAACCTCTCGGCCTCTCAAAGCATGCTGGTATATTAAATTTGACCAACTTTTAAGTTTGGTCAAGTTACAGCAAAATTTACAGTAAATAGCTTATTCTTACACAGGGAATAATGATAAAAGGCTAAAACTAAATGCTCTTTACCTGAATGCATGAAGCATTCATAACAAGGTAGACAAATTAGTGGCACAAATAGTGATAAATGGGTATGATCTAATAGCCATTACGGAGACATGGTTGCAAGGTGACCAGGGTTGGGAACTAAATATTCCAGGGTACTTGACTTATTGAAAAGACAGGCAGACTGGAACAGGAGGGGGCAGGGGTTAGCCCTGATAATTAAGGATGACATAAGGACAGTAGTGAGAAAGGATCTTGGCTCAGAAAATCAGGAAATAGAATCAGTATGGGGGGAGATAAGAAATAACAAGGGGCAGAAAACAATGGTAGGAATAGTTTACAGGCCTCCTAACAGTAGCTATACCATTGGACAGTGTATTAATCAAGAAATAATAGGAGCTTGTAACAAAGGTAAAACAATAATCTGTATATAGATTGGGCAAATCAAATTGGCAAGGTTAGTCTGGCGGACGAGGTCATAGAATGTATTCAAGACAGTTTCTTAGAACAATATATCATGAAACCAACCAGGGGACAGGCTATTTTAGATCTTGTTTTGTGTAATGAGACAGGATTAATTAGTAATCTTATTGTAAAGGATCCTCTAGGAAAGAGTGATCATAATATGATAGAATTTCACATTGAGTTTGAAAGTGACATTCTTAAGTCTGACACTAGAGCCTTAAACTTAAACAAAGCCAATATGAGGGGGCGAGTTGGCCAAGGTAGATTGGGAAATTAGCTTAAAAGGTATGACAGTAGATAAGCAGTGACAATCATTTAAAGAAAAATTCCAAAATTCTCAACAAATATACAATCCATTGAGAAATAAAAACTCCACGGGAAAAGTGATCCATCCATGGCTAACTAAAGAAGTTAAGGATAGTATTAGATTAGAAGAAGAGGCTTATAATGTTGCAAAGAATAGTAGTAAGCCTGAGGATTGGGAGAGCTTTAGAAACCAGCAAAGGATGACCAAAAAATTGAATGTCAGAGCAGTCGCGAGGGGCCATATGGCCTACTCCTGCTCCTAATTCTTATGCTCTTATGTGTTTGTAGACATTCCATTGTGATCATGCATTCAGTTGCAGACTATGGAGCAATCTCTTCACTTTTCACTCATACATCACAATCCTTGGTCTCAGAGGTAGGATATGGAATAATGGAATGGTGGAAGAGGGATGTGTGGTACTGGGGGTGAGGGTGTTGGGGGAGGTATTTGGTACATATTCACTGTCTCATTCATCTCAGCATTTACATTGTGTGGGCATGAATGGTATGGCGGTGAGTCATTCTTCCAGCATTATTTCAGGATCGGTCTGGGTACTTTCCTTGGCCAACCTGGCAAGGTCATAAAACCATTCTGGCTTTGTATTACCTTTCATGGAATGGTTGACGTGGCGCTGACTGCCTGTGCCACCTCTCTCTAAACTGTAGCCTTATTCTCCTTGTCTTTACCTCTGCCAAATATCACCTCCATGGATACAACGACAAATAACTGCGGATGCTGGAAATCTGAAATAAAAACGGAAAATGCTGGAAATACTCAGCAGATCAGGCAACATCTGTGGAGAGAGAAACAGCTGATGAAAGGTCATTGACCTGAAATGTTAACTCTGTTTCTCTGTCTTTCTGATGAGATGTTAAACCAAGGCCCCGTCTGCTCTCACAGGTGGACGTAAAAGATCCCATGGCACTATTTCGAAGAAGAGCAGGGGAGTTATCCCCGGTGTCCTAGCCAATATTTGTTCCTCAATCAACATCACTAAAAACAGATGATCTGGTCATTATCACATTGCTGTTTGTGGGAACTTGCTGTGCGCAAATTGGCTGCTGCGTTTCCCACATGACAACAGTGACTACACTCCAAAAGTATTTCATTGGCTGTAAAGTGCTTTGAGATGTCCGGTGGTCGTGAAAGGTGCTATATAAATGTAAGTCATAGAGTCATAGGGCTAGAAATTCAGTAGGCTTTGCGCCCAGTTTTCGCCCAAAGAGGGCTTTTGCGCCACTTGCTGAGATTGCGCCGATATTCAGCGCTGCGGTAATGGCGGCGTTAGCCAGTAGCGCTGCGCCGCCACCGATGACGTCATCGGTGTGCGCAGTGCCCCTCTACCGCCCCGCTACCGGCCCGACCGCCATATTTAGTTGCAGCCGCCTCTTCCGCAGCGGCCGCAAACAGCGATCTGAAAACGGGGCCATCCTGCAGCCTTAGTGGGGCGAGTTAAGGCGGAGGTGCGGCCGGCCGCTTTTTCGGCGGCCGCCTGCCCGCACCTCCTTCCCCGGCCTCCTCCACCCCCCCCACCCCCCCGCGGCATTGCCGGCTGTTTTCCGGGAGCCCGGCACTTCTCCGTGGTGCCGGGCTCATTTGCCGGCACTAGCGAGCGGCGATCTCGCTGTTGCAGGCACCTCCCCCTTAAGAGAGGGAGGAAGGCCTGCAGTACCGCAGCCTGCCACTCCGCAGCGGGTGGCGCTGCGGCACCTAGCGCGCCGAAATTCAGTTTCAGCGCCCCAAGCGGGGGCGGCCACACCCTTGAATAGCGGCCGGCTTCGACTTGGGGCGCTGAAACTGAATTTCCGGCGGGCGCAAGTGGCTCCGCGCGCAGCAGTAACTTCTGGGCGCAAGCGAGCCGGCGGGCCCAAACTGAATTTCTAAGCCATAGAGTTATACAGCACAGAAAGAGGCCCTTCGGCCCATCGCGTCCGCGCCGGCCATCAAGCCCTATCTAATCTCATCCCATTTTCCAGCATTTGGTCCGTAGCCATGTATAGAGTCATAGAGTCTTTCTTTCTTTCTTTTATATCACCTCCAAGCTCCAATCTTGGGGCCTTGGCTGCAGCAGACACTCCCATTGCTGTTCCATCTTTTGTCATTCTTATCTCACTGTGCTCTTGCTCTGTAGCTGCCCCCTTTTGGCCCTTTAACCCACAGCAGTCTCTTAAATGCTCCAGCTGAGCTGGATTTCCCTCCCAGTGCAGAGAAGGACTCAACAGCACGATTCTCGCCTTTAACTCCCCCTGCATTCAAAATTAGGGCCCAACCTGGAAAATGCAGTCAGGTGGCAGCATCACCACATGGGCAGGTGGAAGTCCCAGCTCTCCATATTTACAACAGACCAAGGAAAATCCAGGCCATGATCTTATTTTTTTAATTTTCTGTGAGCAGTGCCATGGGATTGTGACATTTTCTGTCAAAATTCAAACCAGAAAAAAACTATATTTTTAATATCTACTTGTGGATTTTGCTAGTCATTGTAAATGTTGGTTACTGCGGGTGGAGATCTAGCTGGAGTATACATGCAATCACCAGATGATATCCGTGGCCTTTCATACTAACGGGAAATCTCCCGATGCAAATAGTGATTTGATTGCAGATCAATCAGACATCACTAGACACAACTACCCGCTTTGTTCTATGAATGGTTATTTGAGTCAAAAGAGGTATTGCAAATAGGTGACAAATGGATGGATTTGTGTTGAGTCTATTTTGAGTCTGCTGACACAGCAGGGGGCAGCAATTCCATGCAAGCAGTTTGAAATCCCATCAATGACTGACAGGTTTTTTTTAATGATGAAAAATATCGGTTTGATGTCCTTTGGCCTCGTTTGAACTTCAAAGAGGATAAGGGTTATATCTGACACCAGCTGGCAGCAAATCGAGAGTTTTTCCTGTTCCATGATATTGGAGCTTGTGTAGAGGTGAGCACGTGAAGACTCTGAGAGTAGACCCACAAACAGGCTTGCGTCATTGGTGCCAGTCCAGGTTTTGTAGTACTAAGAGAATTCACCCTCCATAAACTTGAGCTCATCCAAAACACCACTGTCCATATTCCTATCCAATACCAAGTCCGACTCACCACCACCTCTGTCCTCAATGACCTACAGTGACTCCCAGTCCCCCAACACCTCAATTAAAAAATGTCACCTTCCTTTTAAATCCCTTCATGGCCTTGCCCCTCCCTATCACTGTAACCTCCTCCAGCACGATAATGCACCCCCGCCCAAAACTCTCTGTTCCTCGAACTCTCTCTTGTGCATCCACCCCCCCCTTCCACCCACCCCCTCCCCCGCTTTGCCCCACCAATGGCGGCTCCATGCTCTGGAATTCCCCACCTAAACCCCTCTGCCTCGCTACCTTCCGCTCCTCCTTTAAGACGACAACAACTTGCATTTATATTGCGCCTTTAACATAGTAAAAGATCCTCGCTAACACAGGAGCGTTTTCAAACAAAATTTGACACTGAGCCAAATAAGGAGATATTAGGACAGGTGACCAAAAGCTTGGTCAAAGAGGTAGGTTTTAAGCAACGTCTTAAATCCTATTGACCAAGCTTTGGGTCACCCCTCCTAATAACTTCTTCTTCGGTTTGGTGTGCATTTATTTTCTGATTACAACTCTATGAAGCGCATTGGGATATTTTTCTATAAAATAATAAAATTCTGTGACGTTCTGGAAAACCCAACAGCAGCTTCCATTTACATAGCACTTTTAACAAATGGCAGCTGCTGTTGTGTTTTGCAGTGTCACAAATGTTATTATTTTTCTAACCAAGGAGATCTAAGTTAATTGTGCTGTAATCAAGTGAAAAGTGGTCTATTGACTTTATGCTACTGTTTAACTTTAATTTTTTTATAGATTTGACTGCTAGTTCAGGCGTCATTAAGCTAATTTTGTTGGAGCAAAGTGCTGAAGCTCTGGAGAAAAAATATAGATATATTTTAACATTTTTAAACCTATATGCTTAGGGCATTATGGATTGCTCACAAATCATATTTGACAATAAACAAAGCAATAACAATAGTTCTCAAAACTTTTGACAAACAAATCCAACAAGAAATTGATCAGCCTCTCACTGCCTCTCAAAAACTGTGACTAGGCAGGTCATTTTAACACCCCAGCGCCGGCTGGACAGTGTCAGGGTGGGGGTGAGGAACGGGTTAAATTGTTAAAAATGGGAAACCTGGCCCCAACCCGCAGCGAACGCGCCTACATCCGGTTTAACCGGGGCGGGTTTGGAGTTGAACGAGTAACCCGATCCCGAGAGGCTGGTCGCTAATTATATTATTTAAATGAGGCTACGTGCCTCAGATTTTATCATCAATTTGGATATAATGGCTGCGGGCCAGGTTTCTCAGGGCTCTGAAAACCCAGCAGCTGAAGGGAGGCAGGAGCTGCCGAATGCAGCAGGTAAGTACTTTTCCAGAAATAACAACAGAAAATGCTGGAAAAACTCAGCAGGTCAGGCAACATCCGTGGACAGAAATTTGAGTTGACGTTTCGGGTCGAACCCTTCTTCAAAACTGGAAAGAAAAGATAGATCGGAGGCAGGGCTGCGATCGGACAAAAGAATAAAAGAAACAAAAGAAGTAAAAAAGAGACAATAAAAGGTGTTAGAAGCTAGACGAGATGGTACTAGGCTGAGATTGGGTGTAAAGTGTAGTGGCAGGGCAAGGGATAGCTGCCAGGTGTGAGTGAGAAACAAAAGGAAAGGGGGGGGGAAAGGAGTGGAAAAATTACAAGAAAAAATGAAATAGGGGCCGAGGTTATGATCTGAAATTGTTGAACTCGATATTGAGTCCGGAAGGCTGCAGAGTGCCTAATCGGAAGATGAGGTGCTGTTCCTCGAGTTTACGTTGAGCTTCCGTGGAACAATACAAGAGGCCAAGGACGGTGAGGTCCGAGTGGGAATGGAGCGTTGAATTAAAATGACAGGCGACCGGAAGCTCGGGGTCACCCTTACGGACTGAACGGAGGTGTTCCGCAAAGCGGTCACCCAATCTGCGTTTGGTCTCCCCAATGTAGAGGAGACCGCATCGTGAGCAGCGAATACAGTATACTAGATTGCGAGAAGTACAAGTAAATCGCTGTTTCACCTGGAAGGGGTGTTTGGGGCCCTGGACAGTGGGAAGGGGGGAGGTATAGGGGCAGGTGTTACATCTCCTCCGCTTGCACGGGAAGGTGCCAGGCGAAGGGGAAGGGCTGTTTGGGGTGATAGAGGAGTGGACTAGGGTGTCTCGGAGGGAGCGGTCCCTGCGGAATGCTGAAAGGGGAGGGGAGGGGAAGATACGTTTGGTGGTGGGATCACTTTGGAGGTGCCGGAAATGCCGGAGGATGATTCGTTGAATGTGGAGGCTGGTGGGGTGAAAGGTGAGGACAAGGGGAACCCTATCGTGGTTCCGGGAGGGAGGGGCAGGGGTGAGGGCAGAAGTGCGGGAGATAGAACTGACAGGGTCGAGGGCAGTGTCAATCACGGTAGAGGGGAATCCTCGGTTGCGGAAAAAGGAAGACATGTCTGAAGCACTGGTGTGGAAGGTGGCATCGTCGGAGCAGATACAGTGGAGACGGAGAAACTGGGAGACTGGAATAGAGTCCTTACAGGAAGCGGGGTGGGAGGAAGTGTAGTCCAGGTAGCTGTGGGAGCCAGTGGGCTTGTAGTGAATATTGGTCGATAACCTATCCCCAGAGATGGAGACGGAGAAGTCGAGGAAGGGAAGGGAAGAGTCAGAGATGGACCATATGAAGGTGAGGGAAGGGTGGAAATTGGAGGCAAAGTGAATGAAATTGTCAAGTTCGGGACGAGAGCAGGAAACGGCACCGATACAGTCATCAATGTATCGGAAAAAGAGGTGAGGGAGGGGACCCGAGTAGGACTGGAACAAAGATTGTTCCACATAGCCCATGAAAAGGCAGGCGTAGCTAGGACCCATGCGGGTACCCATGGCAACACCTTTGATTTGGAGGAAATGAGTGGAGTTAAAGGAGAAGTTGTTCAATGTGAGAACAAGTTCAGCCAGGCGGAGGAGGGTGGTGGTGGATGGGGACTGGTCGGGCCTCTGTTCAAGGAAGAAGCAGAGCGCCCTCAGGCCATCCGGGTGGGGGATGGAGGTGTAGAGGGATTGTACGTCCATGGTGAAAAGGAAGCGGTTGGGGCCAGGAAACTGGAAACTGTTAAAGTGGCGGAGGGCGTCCGAAGAGTCGCGGATGTAGGTGGGAAGAGACTGGACAAGGGGAGAAAAGATGGAGTCAAGATAGGAAGAGATAAGTTCCGTGGGGCAAGAACAGGCTGAAACGATGGGTCTACCAGGGCAGTCCTGTTTGTGGATCTTGGGAAGGAGGTAGAAGCAGGCTGTGCGGGGTTGGGGAACTATGAGGTTGGTGGCAGCGGGGGGAAGATCTCCAGAGGAGATGAGGTCTCCTCTCGCAGCCCTGCCTCCGATCTTTCTTTTCTTTACAGTTTTGAAGAAGGGTTCGACCCGAAACGTCAACTCAAATTGCTGTCCACGGATGTTGCCTGACCTGCTGAGTTTTTCCAGCATTTTCTGTTATTTCAGATTTCCAACATCCGCAGTATTTTGCTAAAGTACTTTTCCAGCATTGCTTGTGGGCCAGGAGGAGCAGGAGTGCTAAACCCCCAGCTCCTCAAACAAACCTGCTGTGATTTGCCTCCTTCCCCACGATCCTCAGATCCACTCCCCTCAATCTCTCGACCCCCCTTGATCTCTCCCCTCCCCGTGATGTCTCCCCCCGCGATTGCTCCCCTTCTCTCCCCTCCCTGTGATCTATCCACCCCAGCGCGATCTCTCCACCTTCCCCGCGCAATATCTCCAACCCCCCCCGCAATATCTCCAACCCCCCCGCGATCTCTCCCCTCTCCACAATCTCTCCAACCCCCGTGATCTCTCCCATTCCCACAATCTCTCCCCTCCCCACATCCTCTCTGTTTCCCATGACCTCTCACCTCTGCGATCGCTCCCTCCCTCTCCACCGCGCCCCGAGTAACCCCCCTTGCACCAACCCTCGATCTCAAGCAGTCCCCAGCTGCTGCCTTGTAGCGTAGGCTTTCCTGCCCGTCAGCCAGCCCGCCTTCAAATTAATGAAGTCCTGCCATTAAATTTGCACTCCCGGCATTTCCGGGTTTCCCAGCAAATGACAGACACTCCTGCTCCCTCCCCGCCTCTTTGTAAATATTGGGGTTTAAGTATATACATACTGATAAGTCTGAAACAAATCTCTCCCCTGTTTCCTTTCTGTATTTGTCTCTTGTAAGAACATAAGAAATAAGAGCAGGAGTAGGCCATATGGCCCCTCGAGCCTGCTCTGCCATTCAATAAGATCATGGCTGATCATCGACCTCAACTCCACTTTCCCGCCCGATCTCCATATCCCTTGATTCCCCTAGAGTCCAAAAAACTATCGATCTCAGCCTTGCATATACTCAAAGACTCAGCATGCACAGCCCTCTGGGGCAGAGAATTCCAAAGATTCACAACCTTCTGAGTGAAGAAATTCCTCCTCATCTCAGTCTTAAATGGCCTACCCCTTATTGTGAGACTATGTCCCCTAGTTCTAGACACTCCAGCCAGGGGAAACAACCTCTCAGCATCTACCCTGTCAATCCCCTTCAGAATCTTGTATGTTTCAATGAGATCACCTCTCATTCTTCTAAACTCCAGAGAGTATAGGCCCATTCTACACAATCTCTCATCATAGGGCAGCCCTCTATTCCCAGGAATCAATCTAGTGAACCTTCGTTGCACTGCCTCCAAGGCAAGGATATCCTTCCTTAGATAAGGAGGCCAAAACTGTGCACAGTACTCCAGGTGTGGTCTTACCAAGGCCATGTACAATTGTAGCAAGACTTCCTTACTATTATACTCCAACCCCCTTGCAATAAAGGCCAACATGCCATTTGCCTTCCTTATTGCTTGCTGTACCTGCATGCCAGCTTTCTGTGTTTCTTGCACGAGGACACCAACATTTGAAAGTTTCTCACCATTTAAAAAATATTCTGTTTTTCTATTCTTCCAACCAAAGTGAATAACCTCAGGTTTCCCTACATTATACTCCATCTGCCACCTTACTGCCCACTCACTTAGTCTATCTATATCCCTTTGCAGACTCTTTGGGGTCGATTTTCCTGAAGCTGTCGGGAAGAAGGCGGGACTACAACTTTTGGGTTTTAGACCCGCCTACTTCGACGTCCAGCCAATCTGTGCGATTTTCCCTTGATTGACCTTGTTGAGCCCACCCAGCGGGCTCAGCAGGCCAATTAAGGCCACCTGGCAACAGGTGACGTCACAGACTGCAATTTCATCTGTCAAGAGTTCTTGACAGATGAAATATCAGTGTTTCACAGCTGTTTGAAGCTGTGAAACACTGACAGTCTGAGTCCTAACATGAGTCCTTCTGCACAGACTCAGTTAGAACTCTCAGCAGCACTCAAAGCTGAAGGCTGTCATTTTTCACAGATCGCAGCCGTTCAGCTTTAAGTGCCGGCTGAGTGATGGGCTCCCAACAGCTACAGGAAGAAAGGCTGTTAAGGTAAGTACAGGTAAGTAAAAGTTCTTTACACACTTTAGACACACCAAACACACTTACCTTTGCACTCATGCACCCATCACTCACCTGAGCACCGACATCGCGACCCCTCCAACTCCTTCAACCCGATGGCCCGACTGCTCTAACCTGGCGTGGTTTGGAGCCGTCGGGAATCCCACACAAAACCCTTCAAAATAGGGATTAGGCTAAAAACTGCCTGTTAACTACCTGTTAACAGGCAGTTAATTGGCACTAATCCCTTCCCGCCTGGTTTCGGCGGGTCCCAGTGCGGGGCGGGTACCCGCCGCCCCTGAAACTTGGGTGGGATGGTGTCGGGACCCCCAAATTTAGGATTCCCCCCCCCCACACACACACCAGAAACCCCGCCTGACGGCTCCAGGAAAATCGACCCCTTTGTGTTCTCACAGCTTATTGTCCCACCTAGCTTTGTATCATCAGCAAACTTGGATACATTACACTCGGTCCCTTCATCTAGGTCATTAATATAGATTGTAAATAACTGAGGCCCCAACACTGATCCTTGCGGCACCCCACTAGTTACAGCCTGCCAACCTGAAAAAGATCCGTTTATCCCTCCTCTCTGTTTTCTGTCTGTTAACCAATCCTCTATCCATGCTACTATATTACCCCCAACCCCGTGAGCCCGAATCTTGTGTAATAACCTTTTATGTGGCACCTTAGCGAATGCCTTTTGGAAATCCAAATATACTACATCCACTGGTTCCCCTTTATCTACCCTGCTAGTTACATCCTCAAAAAACTCTAATAAATTTGTCTAAACATGATTTCCCTTTCATAAAACCACGTTGGCTCTGCCTAATCATGTTATGATTTTCTAAGTGCCCTGATACTGTGGTGTATGTGCCTTTAAGAGCAATTGTGGTGTATGTGCCTTTAAGAGCCCCAGGTGTGCGTAATGCCGGTAATTGCCACTTGGGCTATATAAGCCTGTGTATTGTGTATATCCTTTAGAACCCCCCCCAGACTTGCTTAGTAAATACCTATGAACCAACTCCTGTCTTCAGTGTCTTTATCTACACACGGACACTACAGTGGCGACGAAGTGAAAACGGACTTACCTGCAATTCGGCAGCACCTCAAGGACATCGATTCCTCCAGCGTCCAGAAGACTCAAGGAAGTAATAGAAACTGTGGTTTCACCAGCTGGCCAAGCTGGTGGCAGGTACTGCGCTAATCCTTCCTGGGCGTCAGGCTGGGGCTCCAGCGGTGGGCTCTACAGCTGAGACAGGCAGCGAAATCAGAGGCAAGCAATAACGAACTGGGAGGGTGCACTCGGGAGACGGCCGGCGCGGCAAGCAGGTCATCGTTTAGACCTCCGCCGGGAACGAGTCTCCAACAGTGAATAAACGGAAACCACAGTAAAACAGCGTTGTTATCGGTAGCAGCGGCAGGAAAGCGCAGGAAGCGCCATATCGTTGCTACAGAGAGAAAAAAAAAAAGCGCGGGAAGCGCCATATCTTTTTTGAAATGCCTAAGTCTGGCAATATTGATGCTTTTAATAACGAAACAGAGCCTAACTTTGGCAATATTGATGTTTTTGATAACAAGATAGAGGATTGGACCACATATGTAGAAAGAGTGGAGGTGTTTTGCACCGCAAATGGAATAGAAGATGAAAAAAAAGCTTCAGTGCTTCTGGATCTAATGGGCGCAGAAACATACAAGCTGTTACGCAACTTAATCACTCCAGCCGAACCGATGGACAAGAATTTTGAGGAGATTGTTGATACCCTACACTGCCAATTCGAGGCAGGACTGGCAGATTCTCTTCAAGACAAATTCATCTGCGATCCCCTATGTGTAGAAACACAAAAAAAGGTATCTTCTGGAAAAGATTTAACACTGGACAAGGCTTTCAGTGCAATAGGAGCGGCAAAGATACAGCAAAGGCCACAGGACTTCGGCACCCATGAAATGACAGGGGGTTTCGAGAGATGTTATCGCTGCGGCAGATCCAACCATGACCAGAGGGATTGCTGGTTCAAAGAAAAAGCATGCAGGCGATGCGGAAAGATGGGACACATTCCACGTGTATGCCGATCTGAAAATAAAAAATCCACTAACGGGAAAAGAATCAATAAGGAAAAGCACAGAAAGGTACAAATGATGACGGACAGTAGCTCCAAAGACCAGAAGAGCGATAGCGACTCCGGGAACAAGAGACTAAGCTCTCTCAAATTACATAATGTAATTGCCAATGAAGATTACCAGACCATTTGGGTTACCCTCATAATAGCAGGGTCCCCAGTTAAAATGGAGCTAGATACAGGATCAGCTCTAACCGTAATAAATCGACGAGATTACGAGAGGCTATTTTCGCATATACCTCTAAAAGACACATCCATTATCTTAAAAACATATACGGGGCAGAAAGTATACCCCAAAGGAAAAATAAAGGTGTCTGGTATACAACGGCAAAGAAATACAAAAGTTGTATTTATACATTCTACAAGATGGTGGTCCACCGTTGTTGGGACGTGAATGGATAAGGAAGATACGTTTAGACTGGCACTCCATTCAGGCACTGACGGTGACCAGTAAGGAAAAAAACAATGATGACATCATACCTGAACGATTAAAAGACATCTTGGCCAACGCCAAAGAAGTGTTTCAAGAGAAACTAGGAACCTTGAAAGGCATCACCGCCTCAATAAAAGTGGAAGATGCAGCAATTCCAAAATTTTTTAAGGCAAGACCGGTGCCATACGCAATAGGTCCGGCAGTCGAGGCAGAGCTGGAGAATTTGGAAAAGGCAGGCGTATTATCCAAAATAGATTGGAGCGAATGGGCAACACCCATCGTTCCAGTCATGAAAAAAACATTGAAAAATAACTCTGAGGAACAGAGAAAAATTCGCATCTGTGGGGACTTTAAGGTGACTGTAAACCCGGTCCTTCACACGGTACAGTATCCTCTTCCGAGGATAGAAGATATTTTCGCCTCACTATCCAGAGGAAAACGTTTCACAAAAATTGACTTGGCACAGGCATATCTACAGATGGAGGTTGAGGAGACCTCTAAAAAGTATCTCACAATAAACACACACAAAGGCCTGTACCAGTACAATCGACTGGTTTTTGGAGTAGCATCAGCTCCAGCTATCTGGCAAAGAGCTATGGAGCAAGTCCTGCAAGGGATTCCGGGGACTCAGTGTTACCTAGACGACATCCTTATAACAGGAGAAAACGACAACGAGCACCTTGCCAATTTGGAGCAGGTGCTCACTAGGCTGAAAGAACGGGGCCTACGAGCAAATCGCCCCAAGTGCAAATTTTTCCAAAATCAGATATCATATTGTGGCCACATAATTAATAAGGAAGGGTTGCATAAGTCACCTGAAAAAATTGAAGCAGTTATAAAAGCCCCAGCACCTGAAAATGTTTCACAATTGAGGTCATTCCTGGGATTAATAAATTACTATCATAAATTTTTACCGAACTTATCAACTATTCTACACCCTCTTAATGATCTTCTACACACAGGAGTGATTTGGAAATGGAACGAAGACTGTAAACGTGCCTTCCATAAATGTAAAGACTTAATCACATCCGAGAAAGTTTTGGCTCATTACAACCCATCACTACCAATCAGACTGGCGTGCGATGCATCCCCTTACGGCATAGGAGCGGTATTGTCCCATAGATTCCCTGATGGCTCGGAACGGCCGATAGCTTTTGCGTCACGCTCATTGAACTCAGCTGAGCGTAACTATTCCCAGATAGACAGGGAAGCACTCAGCCTGGTATGGGGAGTGAAGAAATTCAACCATTACCTACACGGACAAAAATTTACCTTGCTGACTGACCATCAACCCCTCATCTCCATATTCAACCCTAAGAAAGGTGTCCCCATTATGACGGCACAAAGGCTACAGAGGTGGTCCCTTTTTCTAGGGGCACACCAATACAACATTGAATACAAAGGGTCAAAACAGCATGGGAATGCTGACGGTTTATCGCGCCTGCCGTTGCCAACGATAGAAGAGGCACCTACAGTAGACCCAGTAGAGATATTCCACTCTACCATAGTGGAATGTCTACCGGTGACAAATTCTGCCATTGAAAGGGAGACCAGAAATGACCCTACTCTCTCACGGGTCTACGATTTAACAATGAAGGGATGGCCAGCACATGGCGAACCACTGTTGCCAGCATTCTCGCAAAGAAGAGAACAGCTGTCAGTGTGCCGAGGAACCTTGATGTGTGGATCCAGAGTGGTGATTCCACCCAAACTCCAGGATAAAGTGCTAAAGGAGCTTCACGAGGGGCATCTGGGTGGAGTGAAAATGAAGAACCTAGCTAGGGCGTTTGTATGGTGGCCAGGTATCGATGGAGACATCGAAGACATGACCAAGAGCTGCCTAGGATGCCAGAAGGTCCAAAATGCTCCGCCACAGGCCCCTCTACATCCATGGGAGTGGCCCTCATCTCCCTGGCAAAGGGTGCACATCGACTTTGCTGGTCCATTTATGGATTCAATGTTCTTAATCGCAGTTGATGCACACTCCAAGTGGCCGGAGGTAATAAAGATGTCCTCCACCACCACGGAAAAAACCATCACAGTATTAAGGACCATATTTGCCAGGAATGGGCTGCTGGAACAGATATGTTCTGATAATGGACCGCAATTTGTGTCCGAAGAATTCAGAAAGTTCTTAAAGAACAATGGGGTAAAGCACTACACGTCCGCCCCATACCATCCCGCCACCAATGGATTGGCTGAAAGGTTTGTCCAGACCTTTAAGAAGGCCATAAAGGCCATGGGTAATGAAGACATAAAACTTCAGCACAAGGTGGATAACTTCTTATTTGCATATAGGAATGCAACACATATGGTTACAAACCAAACTCCCGCCATGATGTTCTACAATAGAAACCTAAGATGCCGGCTGGATTTGGTCAAGCCCAACATCCGAAGGGACGTGGAGAACCGGCAGTTTCAGGGCATGAATGAAAGGCCAACTAGGGCCTTCCAGATAGGCCAACCGGTTTTGGCCCGGGACTACCGTACCGAGAAATGGCAGCCTGGAACTATCTGCACACGACTAGGACCACTGATGTATACCGTGGACATCGGAGAAAGCATAATAAGGCGCCATGCTGACCAAATCATCAAGTCATCCGAAAAGGGACAACCTACACCACCACGCTATACATCTAACGATGAAGTAGAGATACCCATATCTACCTCCGATCCGGTGTTACTGGAACCCAATGAACCCGACACTGGCCTTCAAGCCGAATCAGCCTTACCAGAAGAACCTACTACACCACCAGAAACTACTACACCCCCGAGGCGTTATCCGGACCGAGTCAGGAAGCCTCCTGAGAGACTAACTTATAATTAATTAATACAGCAATGTATATTTTGCATATAACATGTAATTAATAATTACTTAAAATATGATGTACTAGTTAGCTAGAAGGGGAGGAATTGTGGTGTATGTGCCTTTAAGAGCCCCAGGTGTGCGTAATGCCAGTAATTGCCACTTGGGCTATGTAAGCCTGTGTATTGTGTATATCCTTTAGACCCCCCCCCCCCCCCCAGACTTGCTTAGTAAATACCTATGAACCAACTCCTGTCTTCAGTGTCTTTATCTACACACGGACACTACAGATACCGCTTCCTTAACAATGGATTCCAGCATTTTCCCGACAACTGATGTCAGGCTAACTGGCCTGTAGTTCCCTGTTTTTTCTCTCACTCCTTTCTTGAATAGTAATGTTACATTTGCGACCTTCCAATCATCTGGGACCATTCTAGAATCTAGGGAATTTTGGAAGATCAAAACCAATGCATCCACTATCTCTTCAGCCACCTCTTTTAGAACTCTAGGATGTAGGCCATCAGGTCCAGGGGATTTGTGCCACTGGTTCATTTATCTTCTGTGTTTCTCTCCTCCTTCCCTCTCAGTGTCACTCTCACCTATTCTTTATCTGTTTGCCACTTCCTCCCTTCTGTGTGAGGCTCTCTCAACTCCATTCCTCCTGTGCCTTTCTCTGTTCTTTTCCTTCTGCATGTCTGTCTGTTTGTCTCTCTGCTCCTTTTCTTCCATCACGCTCATCCTGTTCCATACTGTGTGTCTCTCTATTATCCTGTCCTTCCATCTCGGCCTGTCTCTTTCTCTTTCTGCTCCTCACCTCCATCTCTCTCTCTCTCTCTCTCTCTCTCCTTCCATTGTGTATCTCCTTACTCTGTTCCTTCTGTCTGTCTGTCACTCTGCTATCCCATCAGCTGGTATAAAGATGGTTATGGCCACAGAAGACGCATTCATGTTGTGGCCTGTCAGACTGTAAATCAGCCTGCAAATCCTTGCACTATTTCACACTATTCTACAAGGGAAGAGTGCAAAGATATGAAAATAACAACAACTATCTCCTTTTTTTCATCTTTACAGCTCATCTTTTTATTTCCTTGTGTATATGTTTTTTCCCCTCCCTTTACTCTCACTCTGTTTCTTCTAATGAGTTGTTCATCCGTAATATTTTCTCGTTCTGATGAAGGGAAATGCCTGAAATGTTAACTTGTCACGTCTCTCCACAGATGCTATGCCTGCCTTGCTGAGTGTTTCCAGCACTTTTGTTTCAAGGTTAACATAAACTTGGCTCAAATTAAAATCCAGATACTCCTGGAGATGCATTCCAGTAATTGATTGGCTTTGTTCATAAAAGCCTTATATTGGCTAGGATATCTTCAGTGAAAATCTCTTCCACCTTTGCCTATTGACATCCATCCACTGTGTATACATGTTTCATATTTCCTGCACCACTCGTAACATTTCTCTCCAACTTATCTATTAAAGGATCTAACTGTTCTATAACACTGCTCATGCATGGATAAAACATTTGTTTTAATGTTGCACCAAATCCCGTTCACCCAACACTCCAGTGCTCGCTGACCTATATTGGCTCCCGGTTAAGCAACACCTTGATTTTAAAATTCTCATTCTTGTTTTCAAATCCTTCCATGACCTCGCCCCTCCCTATTTCTGTAATGTCCTCCAGCCCTACAACCCTCCGAGATTTCTGCGCTCCTCGAAATCTGACCTCTTGACCATCCCCGATTTTTATTGCTCCGCCATTGGCGGCCCTGCTTTCAGCTGCCTAGGCCCTAAGCTGTGGAATTCCCTCCCTAAACCTCTCCGCCTCTCTCTCCTCCTTTAAGATGCTCCTTAAAACCTACCTCTTTACCCAAGTCACCTATCCTAATAATATCTCGTGGCTGTGCCAAATTTTGTTTGTTAACGCTCCTGTGAAGTGCCTTGAGACATTTTACTACATTAAAGGCGCTATAATAAATGCAAGTTGTTGTTGTTCTTGTTTCTGCTACTGACAATTGATCTATTTTACACTTACCTGTTGCAATATGTATATCCTGGAATATTGCCTACAAAAAGGTATACTTCTATTTCTTCTCATTTTGTACATACACATCAATTTTATAAACTGGCCCACTAATCAGTGTGTCAGCTGTGGCTCAGTAGGTAGCACACTCGTTCTCTGAGTCAGAAGATTTTGGGTTCAAGCTCCACTCTTGACTTGCGCACATAAAGCTAGGCTGACACTCCAGTGCAGTACTGAGGGAGTGCTGCACTGTCTGAGGTGCCGTCTTTCGGATGAGATGTTGAACCGAGGCCCCGTCTGCTCTCTCAGGTGGACGTAAAAGATCCCATGGCACTATTTCGAAGAAGATCAGGGGAGTTATCCCCAGTGTCCTGACCAATATTTATCCCTCAATCAACATAACAAAAAGCAATTTATCTGGTCGTTATCACATTGCTGTTTGTGGGAGCTTGCTGTGTGCAAATTGGCTGCCGCGTTTCCCACATTACAACAGTGACTACACTTCAAAAAGTACTTCATTAGCTGTAAAGCGCTTTGAGACTTCCGGTGGTCGTGAAAGGCGCTATATAAATGTAAGTCTTTCTTTCACTAATGGCTGGCTTCCTGAATAGAGCTACTATTACCATTCTCATTTGCCATGTTATGGGAGGCTGGGAGTACTGAGGTATAACATTTTGGAGCTGGTATAATATATCCAGTATCTTTTCACTGTATTCAGTGGAATATCTGATGACTGTTTATGTTCTATTAAGGTAGGAAATGTCAATTGTACATTTTTCACATTCTACATCAACGTCAGCATCAACCGCTTCAAGGTCTGTTACAAAACAGATTAGATGCAGGTTAAAGCTCCCTTTGCTCTACTTCAACAGTATGCCTAACCCCAACTACAGTATAATGCATTTTATTGTACCAGTGGGGAATTAACCACATTAGCCATCCTTGTAGCTTCCCTGAAGAAAACTATTTAGTGCTAATTAAAGTTACGTTATGGAGAGTTCTGTAGTGTGGATTCACTCCAATTGGTCATCAGAGAGAATACTTTTTTTTTTCAATTCAATGCTAAAGTTGAAAAGATTTACATAGAATTTACAATATACCTTCAATGGATTCCAGCTAGATTCAAATGACCAGAAGCAACGCAAGGCTACCTGAACCTATATATTGTGCAAGAGCTCCAAAGTAGTCCAGCTCTTCACTAATATTAAATCTAAACAGCATTTGGATGCCACTGAACATAACTCTGGGTATGTGTGTAAGCTCACAGTTGCAAAGCCTTGCCTCGCCTCACTTGACCAGCAAATGATACAGATTTGGCTTTAACTCACCATCAACAGTTTCTAATCAGGTACTAATTTCAAGCCAGCATCTAAATTGGCTGTAAAGTGCTTTGAGACATCTGGTGGTCATGAAAGGCACTATATAAATGCAAGTCTTTCTTTCTTAAAGCATAACAGTATCAGAAAATATTCTTTGCATATATTTTATGTCAGTAGAAGGTTTAAAGAACAAATATGATTCATTGAAGATGAGAGAGGTAAAATAATGTGGCTGCATCAATATAACTTTCTGAGCAATACTTCACAACAGAAGATGGCAGCAGAATGCCTGGACCTGTGACAACAATTGAAGGTGTAGTATTCAAAAGGCATTGATGGAAGGTTACTTGGAATACTAACAGAATTGAACATGTTACGATGGGATACTAAAGAGATCCACAGTCTTATGAAATGATTGAAGTTACTAACACATTGATGAATGATTGAGTTGTATTTATCATTTCGAATACATGGCATGAAGGGGGAGGGGATGATATCTTATAATCACAGGGCCAGGATTAAGGATCTCAGTAGATGGGAAGAAGGTAACTTGGAAGTATGGAACAGATGGGGGTGGGAGAAAAGAATGGCTTGATCTTTCAAGAGTTCACCATTTTCAAAATTGTGTGTAATTGTAGTTATTTCTTAGGAGTAGCTGATGCTTCATCACATTACTTAAAGGAATCCTTCATCTCAGGTCTCCGCTATATAAAATGGTACTGTGGTGACACAACAGTATTGGTACAGTTCAGGTTCCTGTCTTTTGTATTTATCGATAAACCCTTATTTTATTGCATTATAATCTTTTTGTTTTCTTCCCTAGCTTCTATTGGTTTTAAAATCAAATGTATTACATTATAAATTAAAGACCTATTTGGGAAATGCAGTAAAACCTTCCCAATGTACTCAGGCCAGCAATAGCATGGATTGGATGGCAGAGTAAAACTCCCTGTTACAAATTTGGATCGGCTGTAGATACCTTCTCGGGTACAGTAATGTCAGTTGCTCTCCTAAGTGGTCTGACAATCATACTTTGTGGGAGTTGACTCCCACAGTCTTAGGGCTGTAAGACCAGTATTCCCTTGTGACCTGAAATGGATATTTGTGCCTTTTGTGCACGTACTTTTTCAATTTCTCTTAAAGCAGACTGAGCAAGTACTCAGTGAGATGAGGCCAGATATGAATCATTAAGCTGCTTTATTTCACAGTAAGGTAAACATCCAGAATAGCCGTTATGAATGGACTCACTTAATTCAATTCATAGAATGTATCTTTGCGTAATAACACAATATAGGGAAGAGGCTATGCTACCTCATATCAGTGGGCCATCTGACCTGAATTAAATGAGATAGCTTCTAACTATCCTTCACCATTTTAACCTCTTTACCTCAGCAAAATCCCTCACAGCTTTCCCTTCATTAAATCTGACAACTGTTGCAGCCTTCTTGTTTCATAAAGAGCCTCCCTGCCAGCCTGTGTCCCAGCCTTTCTTTGTCTCCCTCTCACAGACACGAATCAAACAATTTGCTAACACAATGGGTGTGAGTTTTTTTTTAATTACCCAGACAAGCTAATAAATTGCTTATTGTTTAATCTTTGGGGGAATGCTTTCATTTAGCATATTAACCACCTTTCGTTTAGGTGCCTTTTTAACTTGTGTTTAACATTTTGTTTAAAAATCCAACGTCAAAAGTTTTTTTTTTCAAATCGTTTCTGTGAAAAAATGGTCAAAAAAATCCTGAAACGTGACACTCCCCAAAATTTGCCTTAACTCTACTCTAAGAAGGCCACCCCTACTGCACCGAGGTGACATTTACATTTTCTACAGCAGCCGCTTTTCCCTTTTTGACTGAAAATAATACTTTCATGATAATTATAAGGCAATGTTGTATGATGCACTCATAACCAACTAGGACTCCTGTTGAGACTTTGGCTTTTTGTGAGATCCTTACATTATCAGAGAGATGAAACAAATGTTACCAATCTGGGTTGAGTTCAAACCCAGATCCAAGAGATGAAGGGATAGTGTGCTGCTATCTCACTGCAGTGCCTCGTCCTCCAATACCCTTCCAAACTTGATTTTATTTTGAATTCAATCCATTATTACAAAAATCTATATATAGTTATATGGGAAAAAAACTTCCGTGGCTCTTTCGCGTTCATGAAACAAAGTATAAACGTTGATATATTTCTACATGAATCCACTTGGACTTGCAAACTCCGAAAACCATTTCGTTACTCTGCACCCCACTGATTCTTCAAACATCTGAGATGGAAACTTCACCAATTAAACTACAAATCCCAGAGCCTCCTGCGGCTCTGGAAGAAACCATTTGATGAGGCGATGTTCTTGCAAATTCAGCGAGTGCAACAGTAAACATCGAGCGTTGCTATACTTGCAATCGACGATAATGAGTGTAATTCTAGCAAAGGCGTCAATGTGCTTTGTGCATATGGTCCATGTGGCGGTTCTAAAAGCAGTGTTTAGTCTGTGAGTTCCTCCTCCCCCTCTCTTGGAGAGTCTGTTGGGGGAGGGGGAGAGTGTCCATGTTGACCGAGCTGGTAAGGCGGCAGCCAGCGGAGACTCGGAGTGCTTGCGCGCATTCCTTGCTCATTCACTGCACCGAAACGCAATGGAGGCGACGGAAACAGAGCGGCGGCCTGTGAGTAACAAGGGATTTGTGATTTTACCAGGGTCTTGTTTGATTTTAATCTCTTTCTTCGGGCAGTTTTTTTTTGGTGGGGGGTTTGTTCAGTGTTGGGTGCTGGTCCCCTTGGCTTGTTGTGAAGCTGTCACTTAGCGGCCGCCCTTTGTTGTATCTCCTGGAACCGCGGATACATTGTAGTTGCGGTGGATACAATTTGTTACACCGCCTTGTTCATTCTTAAAAAGCGACATTTTTCCATTTTAAAGATTAATTCATCAGATTAAAAAAATAAACTCCTTGACACTCTGCCCTCTTTTCGCGCCCCTTTTTCTCCCAAATCTCCCCCCCCCCCCCCCCCGGGTGAATTTACTTCAAATTTGTCTCGCACACCAATGCATTCGGCATTACTCGAAGCTCGGTGAGTTTGTGCTATACAGCGAATTGAAGAAGGCTGCGTCTTCACATCTCAGCAGGTGTGCGCTTACAGTTGCCCTGGTTCCCGGTTGACAGCGGCTTGCTCTCATTCCAGAGGCTGATCTCTTCAATCTAATTCTTCGGCTTGTACTTCTGCAGTGACATTGAGTATTTTGTTTCGAGAAATGCTCAACATTTCTGCAGGTAGCTATTCTCGCATTTCAGCTGTAATTGAAATCTCCCTTTTTATCTATCATTTCTAGACATAATTCCATCTTCGGTGGCTCGACTTGTTCTGTGCTGTCGGGTCCATTGCTTGACTTTAAAACTTTCTCCAGTAAACGCAAATCGTTTTGTCGCACTTGCTTGCTGGAGGGATCCGTCGGAGGCTGAAGCTTGCGTCGGTATCAATCAAATGCACATAAGGACGGATGTAATCACCATTCGAAAATCGAGCGCAACCGCGCCTCCTAATTTTCCCTCCACTTATACCACAATTTAATTTACTGCTGTTGGTAATAAATAATTGTGATGGCGCACCTTTGACCTCAGTCCCAAAGCCCACTCTACTGCGTCTGAGACAGGCGTGATTTGTGAGCAATGAACAACGACGACTTGCATTTATATAGCGTCTTTCAAGGGGCTTCACAGGAGCGTTATCTAACAAAATGTGACACCCAGCCACATGAGCTATTAGGATAGATGACCAAAAGCTTGATCCAAGAGTTAGGTTTTAAGGAGCGTCTTAAAGAAGGAGAGAGAGGCGGAGAAGTTTAGGGAGGGAATTCCAGAGCTTCGGGCCTAGGCGGCTGAAGGCACGGCCACCAATGGTGCAGCGATTAAAGTCGAGCATCATGCCTATCCCTAAAGGATATGCTGGACTCTGATGTAGTTGGGACAGGTACCTTCTTCACTCCAATCCCTCATACTGAGGGATCAGTGTGAATGTAATGATCCCATAATAATGCCCAGCACTACCTAATCTAGATTGATCTCTCATTCCCATGGCATTAACCAAAATGAGGAGCTACAATTGTACTTTATAGAAATAGCACTAACTTTTTTTATAGAGTAATGGGTATCAATTAATATCTGGGATAACTCGGTCCTGCTCGCCCATCACCATTATTCTTGCTGTGATAAATTCCTGTCCCCTGAACATGTTAAATTTAAAATTCTCTAAATCCCTCCACGGGCTCACCCTACTTTATGTCTGCAACCTCCTCCAGCACTATCTCCTCTCTTCCCCTCCCTCAGAAAACTCTCTTTCTCTGACTTTAGCCTTTTCCAAATCTGTCCTGTTGTCCATCCCCCATTTCGTTCATTCAGCTGTCTAGGCCCTAAGCTCTGAAATTTTCTCCCTAAACCTCTCTACCTCTCTCCCTCCTTTATGATACTCCTTAAAACCTACATCTTTCTCTGTCCTAATGTTTCCTGCTTTGGTTCGGTGTCAATTTTTGTCAAATTACGCCCGTGAAATGCCGTGGGACATTTTGCTGTGTTAAAGGTGCTATATAAATGCAAGTTTTTGTTTATGCAGCAACAGCAGAGCCTTTACTCCCCTAAATCAAACTCACTGGAATTCCTTCCCTATACCTCTCCTCCTCTGTTTCCTTTTTAAAAACCTCAATTATTTTCTTTGGACGTCCCTTCTAACCTCTCCATTCCTGGCTTTCTTTATCTGTAAAGTAGCTTGGGGCATTCTTTATGTTGAAGGTGCTAAAAAAAAAAGCAAACTCTGTTGAACAGCAGCCTGAGTGATTAAAAGTAGTTATACTATCACTTTGCTTCAATAGAAAGTGGTTTTGGGTGTGTATCAAAGTAAAAGGGGCTGTAACTCAAATTACTGAGCATATTAGAATAGAAAAAGCAGGAGTAGGCCAGTCGGCCCTTCGAGCCTGCTCCGCCATTCAATATGACCATGGCTGATCCTCTATCTCAATACCATATTACCGTTCTCTCCCCATACCCCTTGATGCCTTTTGTGTCCAGAAATCTATCTCCTTCTTAGATATATTCAGTGACTTGGCCTCCACAGTCTTCTGTGGTAGAGAATTCCACAGGTTCACCACCCTCTGAGTGAAGAAATTTCTCCTCATCTCAGTCCTAAATGTCCTACCCTGTATCCTGAGACTGTGACTCCTCATTCTAGACCCCCCCCCCCCCCCCAGCCAGGGGAAACATCCTCCCTGCATCCAGTCTGTCTAAGCCCTGTCAGAATTGTATATGTTTCAATGAGATCCCCTCTCATTCTTCTAAACTCTAGTGAATACAAGTCTAGTCAACCCAATCTCTGCTCATACGACAGTCCTGCCATCCCAGGAATCAGTCTGGTGAACTGTCACTGCACTCCCTCTATGGCAAGTATATCCTTTCTTAGGTAAGGAGACCAAAACTGCACACAGTACTCCAGGTGTTGTCTCACCAAGGCCCTGTACAACTGTAGTAAGACATCCTTGCTCCTGAACTCAAATCCTCTTGCAATGAAGGCCAACATACCATTTGCCTTCCTAACTGTTTGCTGCACCTGCACGTTTGCTTTCAGTGACTGGTGTACAAGGACACCCAGGTCCCTCTGTACATCAACATTTCCCAATCTATCACCATTTAAATAATACTCTGCCTTTCTGTTTTTGGAGTCTTGAGGTATGGGATGCTCCTCAAGGAGACAGGTTTGAATTTTAAAATAGTGTAGTACAATTTCAGCTTCATACAGATTATATATAGAATATTGCATACCTGGGAGTGAATTGCAGGTTGGAATATAATGTTGGCTTGTAAGTAAACTGATGCCTACCTGGAAGTTAATGACTGGCTATTATTGCCACTGAGGATGTACAGGGTTGTGCATCAAGTTGATTCCAGGAAAAGGACCGCTATATGGAAAAGTTAAGGGAATTTTTTGTTTTCTTTCAAAACGAGGAAAAGTTTGGGTGACCTAAATTAAGTTTTGTGTGAAATTGACAAAAGTGATTCAGACAAACTTTTCACTGAGGCTTTCAAAAATTTGGGGACAGCAGTTCTAAAAAATTAGGCTCACTAAGTTATGCTGAGGCATAAGGAGAAGGAAGGTTCCATATTTGATTCCTAGCCTGTTAGCAAATCTCACTGGGGACGAGGTTAGAGGCACTTCAGTTGGCCGCAATGCCCCATGTTGGGGAGGGACTGGCCTCTTCTGATCACTATCCAGGGACTTCTGCTGGGAATGCATGTCAGATGAGGACAGATTTAGGCTTGGCTGTGATGCCCCCTGCAATGAATAGCCTTCCAACTCTCAGTTGAGGCCCAAACATGAAGAATGGCCATTCGAGAGAGGTCCCAAAGGCTGCACAGTGCCTATGGAACCATACTCCGACAAGGAGTTTTTTCTTTCATGAGGGGAGAAAACTAGCAAAGGAAATACCCCCCCTTCGCTCCAAAAGAAAAGAGTGGGAAGTTGGGGGTAAAAGTGGAAGTGGGGCAGACCTGTTTTATGCAAAAGGTAATAAACTTGTGGGAATTACCAAGGAAGACCATTTTAAATGTATAGTACAAGATGGGGGTTCTTATGCACAAATCTTTGAAGGTGGCAGGACAGGTTAACAAAGCAGTTAATAAACCTTATGGGGATACTGGGCTTTATAAATAGAGGCATAGAGTACAAAAGCCAGGAAGTTATGCTAAACCTATAGAAAATACCAGTTTGGCCCCAGCTGGAGTATTGTGTCCAATTCTGGGCACCACAATTTAGGAAGGACATGAAGGCTTTGGAGAGGGTACAGAAGAGATTTACTAGAATGGTTCCAGGGATGAGGTATTACAATTACACAAATAGACTGGAGAAGCTGGGGCTGTTCTCCTTGGAGCAGAGAAGGCTGAGAGGAGATTTGATAGAGGTGTTTAAAATCATGAAGGGTTTAGATAGAGGTAAATAAAGAGAAACGGTTTCCAATGGCTGAAGGGTTGATAACGAGAGGGCACAGCTTTAAGGATTGGCAAAAGCACCAGAGGCGACATGAGGAAAAACTTTATTACGCAACGAGTGGTTAGGATTTGGAATGCATTGCCTGATAGGGCGGTGGATACAGATTCAATAGTAGCCTTCAAAATGGAATGGGATAAATACTTGAAAGAGAAAAAAATTGCAGGGCTATGGGGAAAGAGCGGTGGAGTGGGACTAACTGGATGGGCTGAATGGCCTCCTTCTGTGTTGTACTATTCTATGAAGGTGTTTTTGGGAGAGAATGGATTGATGGATATGTGAGAACGGGGTAGGTATGGTTTAGATGTGTTTAAAGCTGCTTTATATTGGGGTGAGTGACAATTTGTGCTGCCGATCCCCAAAGGGCTGGTCTTGTGCAACCAGCAGTCAGACCAGTATGAACCTGCTGGATTCAAGGCCAGTGTCCAAGCTGACCTGTCTTTTACTGGGTCCTCCTATTTACCTACATTAGCAAGTTTACTTTGGGGATGTGTACACTTTGAACCAGTGGTGCAAACACCCCACTGAGCTCAGTGTAAAAGAAGGTAAAAAGAGAAATTTCTGCATTTTTTCTGACGTGTCAACAAATACAATTGGCATATAGTATGTTGGAATAATGACCTTTCTCTTGTGGTATCTGGCTTAACTTCAAGCTCAGACACAATGGATGAAGGTATCTTCTGTAAAGAAGGCCTCTTGCTGTAAGTAAATTCTTGTCGTGACAATCAGCCGGGATTATGTTGGCATGTGCCTTTGCCTTTTGTTTGTTTTTATGCCTTTTCAGTCAGTTGTTTGAGCCCCTTATTCAAGAGGATTTTCTCTTTATCCCTCTTGAGTGTTCGGTTTGTGCTGCAAAGTGTAAATTATTCCAGGTGGTGAAACTGTCTTATTTAAACACTGTAAATGTTTTAATTGCAACCTGTTTTCTTTCTCCATGTTTCTTCAGGAAATCTGGATAGTAGCGCTTGTGATTATGATTATCCCATTGCTGTACTGTGCTTGATCAATGGGCAAACAATGTTGACAATCAGATCAGTGAATGAAATAAAGTATCGCAGTGACACCATAGTTAGAACATAGCTCTGATTTAAGCATTTGTAATTGAAGTAGCAGCATGGTCAAATCCATGCTTGATTAACTATGCGATTGCATGTTCTAACTATGCGATTGCATGTTATCCCTTCCATCACATAGTCTGTGACCTGTCCCACAGTACAGTGTCATGTATTGTCAATTATCAATTCAATTTTATTTGCCATATGTAACCAGTACAAGTACAATTACAATGGAATGCTTACTCCCCATAGGGACGTGTCAGCTATTCTTACAGCGCCGTGTTCAGAAAGTCAATACAATGGCTTGCAGTGGCAGTGGGAGCACGATGTCCCTCAGCCGCTCCGTCCTCCTCGTCACCGCGGCCTCCTCCTCACTGTTGCCGGCTCCAAGTGGTGGCCTGCTTTCCCGCTCGCGATCCGACCTCTGGCCGCCATGCTCGGCTCCCCTCCTCCCAGTTGGACTGCGAGCTTCCCGCCATGGAGCTGCCGGCCGACGTGCTGCAGCGGGACGTCGTGGCTGCGCTGCCTCCGCCCGACTCAAGTAATTGAGTGGAAGCCAAAAGAAAATTTTAGCTGGTATTCATTTTAATCAAAATCTATCTTCGGCTTTCCAATCAGTTCAAATATATCTCTTTTTTTCTTTTTTCTTCGGCTTTCCAATCCATTCAAATTGTGGCGAGGTATATGTTGTCATTTCCATAGGCCAGTAAGCTTATCGGCCATTGCACCAATCTGGGTAACCAAAATAGTATTTATATTCATTTATTGTATTTCACCCTATTTTGTCGGTGCAGTATTTTTTTCTTTAGTTTCTTTATAGGGGAAAGAAAGTTTGGGGAGTACCGCACTGACCCTTGAAGAAAACAACATACACATCAAATGTTATTGTTTTAGTAGAAATATATTATTACTAGCATGGAGACCATTGAGTCTGGTATTTCTTCTTTGATTACACCGCTGGGGAGTATCTCTGTAAATCCTGGAATTGCTCCATAGAAAACATTGGGGGCTGTAACTTCAGATGGCTGAGAGCTGCTAGATTCTGGGAAACTACACTGCAGGCTGGGAAGTCTCCATCACCAGCTGTTTGTGTGGTTTCCTGGATCCCATGGCTCTCGGGCCTATTTGAATTTATGGCCCTTGTTCCTTCCTACGAAGCTGCTTTCGCGGACTTCCACCTCAGTGTTGCTGGTCTAGCAGGGAACGACACCCAAATCAAGGCTCAATATTGGCAACTAAAATTAACTTTATTTTAAAAATTGAAATATCAAAAAAAATATAAAAGGAGTACTTTTAAATTTTAAAAGAAGTATCCTCAGCACTTTCAGAAGATACTTGCATGTGAGGAAGGCCATTTGGCCCATCTTAATTCATTCATCTAGAAAGATCCTACTTTCTCTTTCTCACCTCCCTCCACCCCCTCCATTGCTGTATCTAATTGTTGCTGACGTTTCTTCCCTTTCCAGTTCACCCCCCCCACCCACACCGTTCCTCAGCCAAGAGGCTGGATAGGCAGTTTATTCTTAGATCTCCTTTACTGTGTCAGCAGCTCATTTGTTGTTGTGTTTTGTCTTTTTTTCCCCTTTTTTCTTTGAGAAGCATCACTTGGATGCTCTATGGCTGATCAGATGGGCTGGAATACCCAAGTGGCAAAATTGTCGGGCATGAATGAGTGTCCTATTTTCTTGTCATGGGTTATGCCATGCTGATTTTTTTTACGTTTTAAATCTTTTTTTCATCGGGGAATAACATTTGGAGAGAGGACTGGCCTTCTAATAATGACTCTTGCAAATAAATGTTCTCGCCATTTCAGATTTCCTGAATCTCCTGCCCAGTGTGTCATCTTGGCGACATCAAATTGTGCATCACTTTGGTTGTCTGTCTCCTTTTTATCATACCCCAGTGATCACTCTTCATAGCTGTAGTAAGAGCGCATAAAACAGATGGTGTTTCCAAAGTTAAAATGGATAAAACATTTCTGATGTAGAATGAGGGCTGTATTTTAATTTGTAATAGGTTTACTGTATGTGTTGAATGTTCTGAGATGGTGATTTATGCACATTTATAGAGAATGCAACTTTAGCTTACTGCAACATTAGTGAAAACATAGATTAGAGAATGATGGGTACCTGGAAATAATTCAAGGGTAATCTGTTTCAGGTGATCATGTAGTGTTCTAACAGCCCCATAATCCTCCATGATATTTATTTCTAATAGAGTGGGGTACTCTTCTGATTTTGGGTGAGTAACCAAATAGTCTGTAACTTAATAAAACTTTAAATCTTAACAAATTAAATTAAATTGGTTTGGCCGGGGTGATGATGCACTCCAGTCCCCACAGCGCCCACCGGTCGCGGAAGGCCATGAGCGTGCCGGCGGACACCGCGTGCTCCATCTCCAGGGCCACCTGGGCGTGAACATGGCCGCAGAAGAGAGGCAGGCAATCGGACCGGACGACCCCCTCGACCGCGCGCTGCCTGGACCAGTTAATGGCCACTTTGGCCAGGCCCAGGAGCAGTCCTACGCGGAGGTCCTCCGATCTGCCCGTTCCCCTCCGCACCGGGCGACCAAAGATCAGGAGCGTGGGACTGAAACGCAGCCAAAAATCGAGGAGCAGCCTCTTCAAATAATGAAAGAGGGGCTGCAACCGCCCAGATTCGGTGTAAACATGGACTCCTCCAGGCCACAGAAAAGGCAGGCGGCCTGGGAGTCCGTGAACCTGTTTAAAACTTTACACTATATTAGAAGTCCCGTGCAATAAAGATCAATTGTGGGTGCGGGTGGTTTGCCCGTTGCTGTGTTGGGTTGCTGACTGTTAGTGTTACTGTGTGATGGTGTCCACAGCGATTAACCAACTCATTACTGGGAAGTAAATCATTATCTGTATAATTAGTTTAGAGTCTGGGCGATTACACACTCGTCATGTGGAACCATAAATCACCTGTCTCTCTTTAAATTTGCACGTAGTGTTATTTTGAATGGCTTAAATCACCAAAATCTAACTCCGGTTCTGTTAACCATGCTGATTTTCTCAAAACTCCAATTGTTATTAGGCTTTCAGTGGCGGGTATTCCTACTTGGAAGTAGCAACCTGCACAGTACCTACCAATCAAGTCGCTTAAGTGATTAAGTTGTTTGGCAGCCATGTTGCCTTTTGACTTGCTGCACTAAAGGCCACTAACAATTAAATTCATAACCCAATATGACCAACCCCAAGTGTTCCAGTCGGCTTCCCCATCGCCAACCTCCCTTCCCCTCAGTATCAGCTGCCAACTGTCTCGACTCTATCTTTTCTCCCCTTGTCCAGTCTCTTCCCACCTACATCCGCGACTCTTCGGACGCCCTCCGCCACTTTAACAGTTTCCAGTTTCCTGGCCCCAGCCGCTTCCTTTTCACCATGGACGTACAATCCCGCTACACCTCCATCCTCCACCAGGATGGCCTGGGGGCGCTCCGCTTCTTCCTTGAACAGAGGCCCGTCCAGTCCCCATCCACCACCACCCTCCTCCGCCTGGCTGAGCTTGTTCTCACATTGAACAACTTCTCCTTTAACTCCATTCATTTCCTCCAAATTAAAGGTGTTGCTATGGGTACCCGCATGGGTCCTAGCTATGCCTGCCTTTTCATGGGCTATGTGGAACAATCTTTGTTCCAGTCCTACTCGGGTCCCCTCCCTCACCTCTTTTTCCGATACATTGATGACTGTATCGGTGCCGTTTCCTGCTCTCGCCCCGAACTAGACAATTTCATTCACTTTGCCTCCAATTTCCACCCTTCACTCACCTTCATATGGTCCATCTCTGACTCCTCCCTTCCCTTCCTTGACTTCTCCGTCTCCATCTCTGGGGATAAGTTATCGACCAATATTCACTACAAGCCCACTGACTTCCACAGCTACCTGGATTACACTTCTTCCCACCCCGCCTCCTGTAAGGACTCTATTCCATTCTCCCAGTTTCTCCGCCTCCGCCGTATCTGCTCCGACGATGCCACCTTCCACACCAGTGCTTCCGACATGTCTTCCTTTTTCCGCAACCGAGGGTTCCCCTCTACCATGGTCGACGCGGCCCTCGACTGTGTCCGTTCTATCTCCCGCACTTCTGCCCTCGCCCCTGTCCCTCCCTCCCGGAACCATGATAGGGTTCCCCTTGTCCTCACCTTTCACCCCACCAGCCTCCACATTCAACGGATCATCCTCCGCCATTTCCGCTACCTCCAAAGTGATCCCACCACCAAACACATCTTCCCCTCCCCTTTCAGCATTCCATAGGGACCGCTCCCTCTGAGACACCCTAGTCCACTCCTCTATCACCCCCAACAGCCCTTCCCCTTCGCCTGGCACCTTCCCGTGCAAGCGCAGGAGATGTAACACCTGCCCCTATACCTTCCCACTGTCCAGGGCCCCAAACACCCCGTCCAGGTGAAACAGCGATTCACTTGTACTTCTTGCAATCTAGTATACTGTATTCGCTGCTCACGATGCGGTCTCCTCTACATTGGGGAGACCAAACGCAGATTGGGCAACCGCTTTGTGGAACACCTCCGTTCAGTCCGTAAGGGTGACCCCGAGCTTCCGGTCGCCTGTCATTTTAATTCACCGCTCCATTCCCACTCGGACCTCACCGTCCTTGGCCTCTTGTATTGTTCCATGGAAGCTCAACGTAAACTCGAGGAACAGCACCTCATCTTCCGATTAGGCACTTTACAGCCTTCCGGACTCAATATCGAGTTCAACAATTTCAGATCATAACCTGGCCCCTATTACTTTTTTCCTTTTAATTTTTTCCACCCCTTTGTTTTGGGTCCTTTTTTTCTTCCCCCCCCCCCCCCCCCCCTTTCCTTTTGTTTCTCTCTCTCACCTGGCAGCTGTCCTTATCCTGCCAGTACACTTCACACCTAATCTCAGCTGCCTTTTGTCTGCACGGGCCCATTACCATCTCATCTGGTTTCGTATACCTTTTATTGTCTCTTTTTCTTCTTTTGTTCGATCGCAGCTTTGCCTTCGATCTTTTTATTTTCTTTCCAGTTTTGAAGAAGGGTTTCAACCCGAAACGTCAACTCAAATTTCTCTCCATGGATGTTGCCTGACCTGCTGAGTTTTTCCAGCATTCTCTGTTGTTGTCTGGGAAGAACGTTGGTCATTCATCCTTTGTTCTGAATAGTTTCTCATTTTAACCCCTTCGTCTTAATGTTTTCTAACACTAGCACCTATGGAACATTTTTTACATGAATTAGAAGGCAAAACATGTTTGATTAAGAATTTTTTAAATGTTATTGACATAGATGTGTTCGCAACCTTGGTGTCATATTTGACCCTGAAATGAGCTTCCGACAACATACCCGCAGCATAACAAAGACCGCCTATTTCCACCTCCGTACCATTGTCCGTCTCCGCCCTTGCCTCAGCTCATCGGCTGCTGAAACCCCCATCCATGCCTTTGTTACCTCTAGACTTGACTATTCCAACGCACCCCTGGCTGGCCTCCCACAGTCCACCCTATGTAAAGTTGAGGTCATCCAAAACTCGGCTGCCCGTGCCCTAACTCGCACCAAGTCCCGTTCGCCCATGACCGCAGTGCTCGCTGACCTGCTTTGGCTCCCGGCTAAGCAGCGCCTTGATTTCAAATTCTCATCCTTGTTTTCAAATCCCTCCATGGCCTCGCCCCTCCCTATCTCTGTAATCTCCTCCAGCCCCACAAACACCAGCCCGCCCCCGAGATATCTGCGCTCCTCTAATTCTGCCCTCTTGAGCATCCCTGATTATAATCGCTCAACCATTGGTGGCCGTGCCTTCTGTTGCCTAGGCCCGAAGCTCTGGAATTCTCTGCCTAAACCTCTCTACCTCTCTTTCCTCCTTTTTAAGACGCTCCTTAAAACCTACCTCTTTGACCAAGCTATTGGTCATCTGCCCTAATTTCTCCTTATGTGGCTCGGTGTCAAAAAAATGTTGTCTTAAACTCCTGTGCAGCACCTTGGGACGTTTTGCTACATTAAAGGTGCTATATAAATACAAGTTGTAGTTGTTGTTATTTCCTTTTACAAAACCATCACTAGTTTTGCTTCACTGAAGGATAGCTCCACATATGTGACTCGGTGGAACTTTATCACAGTATTAGATGTTTTTATCTGTGAAGAGTCCAAATCTGAAATAACATTCCAATGATCAAAGCAGCATTTATCTTGAATGTGATCTGATAGGTGGTGGTGGGAACTCATGCAAATATTTGAATCGACAGGTAAAGGAATGCAGCTAAACATAAAATTAGTTTCTTCTGGCTTATCAGATGTGCTTGTTTGTGGTTAATTTGTTCAGTTAGAAGAAACCGATAGGGCTTGCAGGGAAGGCTGCAGAACCATCAGACAGCAAAAACGGTAGCTGACGAGCAATTCAGTCCAAACCACTCATCTGCTAGCACGCTCAAAATGGAGGCTGTTTGACGGGAATGGAGTACCATGTTTCTCGTGCTTCTTGTAGCTTAAAGGGGACAAAATTGCCTCAAGTGAAATAAATATGTTAGAATCCTTGTTTCCCTCAAGTTTAAATGGCTGCTTTTTAAAAACAATATGGCTTCAACTCCCCCGTCCCACCCCTTTTTAGTTGCATATTGTGCATCTTTCTGGGATTTCATTTGTGCAAAAATGCATTATTTGTGAGTAGGGTGATTTGCACTGGCACTGTGTGAAAGAGTGCCAGTTTTGGGCTTGTGATTCTTCCTTGCTTACCTTTTTGTTTGGCCCACCCTCCACCAATGAGCGAAGATTGTTTTAGAAATTTCTTGCTAATTTTCCCCCTCCTTGTTTGATGGGGAATGGTTCCCCACCCAAGTGACCATTATTCACGGTGAGCCTTACTGGTGAGTGTCAGAAAACTATTTGATATAACAGCCAAACGTGAACTTGTCCTCGCCCAACTTCCAGCAGAAGTCACTGGATAAGTCCTGACATCAGTAGTCGGGAAAGTGGTAGAATCTGCTATTAGGACATGGTAACGGGGCACTTAGAAAATCATAATGTGATTGGGCAGTGTCAACATAGGGGAATCGTGTTTGACAAATCTGTGGTTTTTTTGAGATTGTAACTAGTAGGGTAGGTAAGGAGGAACCAGTGGATGTAGTGTATTTGAATTTTCAAAAAGCATTTGATAAGGTGCCACACAAGAGGTTATTGCACAAAATTAGGGCTCATGGGATTGGGAGTAATATATTAGCATGGATTGAGGATTGGTTAACGGACGGAAATCAGAGAGTAGGAATAAACAATTGGCAGGCTGTAACTAGTGGGGCACCGCAAGGATCAGAGCTTCAGCCTCAGTTATTTACAGTCTATATCGATGACTTAAATGAGGGGGCCGAGTGTAATGTATCCAAGTTTGCTGATGATGCGAGTTTGCTGATGATACAAGGCTAGGTGGGAAAGCAAGCTGTGAGGAGGATGCAAAGAGGCTGCAAAGGGTTATAGACAAGTTAAGTGAGTGGGCAAAAATGTGGCAGATGGAACATAATGTGAAGTTGTCCAATTTGCTTGGGGAAAAATTGAAATGCAGAATATTTTTAAAAAGGTGAGAGACTGGGAAATGTTAGTATTCAGAGGGACCTAGACGAATCACAGAAAATTAACATGCAGGTACAGCTAGCAATTGGGAAAGCAAATGGTATGTTGGCCTTTATTACAAAGGGATTGGAGTACAAGTCTTACTGCAATTATATAGGGCCTTGGTGAGACCACACCTGGAGTACTGTTTTAGTCTCCTTACCTAAAGAAGGATATACTTGCCTTGGAGGGAGTGCAACAAAAGTTCACTAGACTGATTCCTGGGATGAGGGGATTGACCTATTTGGAGAGATTGAGTAGACTAGTAGGCCTATATACCCTAGAGTTTAGGAGAATGACAGGTGATCTCATTGAAACATATATCAAATTCTTACAGGGCTTGACAGGATAGATGCTGGAAGGATGTTTCCCCTGGCTGGGGAGTCTAGAACTAGGAGTCTCGGACTAAGGGGTCGGCCATTTAGGACTGAGATGAGGAGAAATTTCTTCGCTCAAAGGGTTGTGAATCTTTGGAATTCTCTACCACATACGGCTGTGGAGGCTCAGCCATTGAGTATATTCAAGGCAGGGATCGATAGATTTTTGGATATCAACAACAACAACTTGTATTTATATAGCGCCTTTAACGTAGTAAAACGTCCCAAGGCGCTGCACAGGAGTATTAAAAGACACCAAAATTAAGGAGAAATTATGGCAGGTGACCAAAAGCTTGGTCAAAGGTAGGTTTTAAGGAACGTTTTAAAGGAGGAAAGAGAGGTAGTGAGGCGGCGAGATTTTGGCAGGGAATTCCAGAGCTTGGGACCAAGGCAACAAATTGGCCACCAATGGTTGAGCGATTATAATCGGGGATGCTCAAGAGGATACAATAAGAGGACTGCAGATATCTCGGCGGGGGGGAGGGGTGCTGAAGGAGATTAGAGGTAGGGAGGGGCGAGATCGTGGAGGGATTTGAAAACATGGATGAGAATTTTGAAATCAAGGTGTTGTTTAACCGGGAGCCAATGTAGGTCAGCGAGCACTGGGTGATGGGTGAACGGGACTTGGTGTGAGTTAGGACACGGGCAGCCGAGCTTTGGATCACCTCAAGTTTACGTAGGGTAGAATGTGGGAGGCCAGCCAGGAGTGCGTTGGAATAGTCCAGTGTAGAGGTAACAGAGGCATGGATGAGGGTTTCAGCAGCAGATGAGCTGAGGCAAGGGTGGAGACAGGCGATGTTACGGAGGTGGAAATAGGCATTCTTAGTTATGCTGCGGATATGTGGTCAGAAGCTAATTTCAGGGTCAAATATGACACCAAGGTTGCAAACAGTGTGGTTCAGCCTCGGGCAGATGTTAGTGAGAGGGATGGAGTCAGTGGATAGGGACCGAAAACAATGGCTTCGGTCTTCCCAATATTTAATTGGAGAAAATTTCTGCTCATCCAGAACTGAATGTCGTACAAGCAGTCAGACAATTTAGAGACCGTGGAGGGGTTGAGAAATGTGGTAGTGAGGTAGAGCTGGGTGTCGTCAGAGTACATGTGGAAACTGATGCTGTGTTTTTGGATGATGTTGTCAAGGGGCAGCTTGTAGATGAGGAATAGGAGGGGACCATGGATAGATCCTTGGGGGACCCCAGAGGTAACAATGTGGGAATGGGAAGAGAAGCCATTGCAGGTGATTCTCTGGCTACGATTAGATGGATAAGAATGGAACCAGGCAAGTGCAGTCCCACCCAGCTGGACGACAGTGGAGAGGCGTTGGAGAAGGATGGAGTGGTCAGAAAAGTCAAGAAGGACGAGGAGGGATAGTTTACCTTCAAGGGATATGGGGATAGTGCGGGAAAGTGGAGTTGATTTAGAAGTTGAGCCATGATCTTATTGAATGGCGGAGCAGGCTCGAAGGGCCAAATGGCCTACTCCTGCTCCTACTTCTTATAACAATTAGGAGCAGGAAGCCTCGTCAATCCCTCCCTAATCCAGGAGTGCTGCGACCAAGTGTGTCACCTCTATGGCTGCCCTAGTTCATTCATCAACTTCAACACGGACTTGGAATCTTCCTCCGTGGATCAACTACTCACTGGCTGAACTTGCCCCGAGGGAAGCAGTACTTCTGGCACTCTGCCTTGTATATACAGGTTCCTTTTGGAGCTGGTGTGTAAATTTCCTGAGCAAAACGGGCACAGGAGAATGAGTTGGCACTAGATTATAGCTACTGGATCCATCAAGCAAACATGGTTTTGCTATTACAATAGCGAAATCTGAAATAAAAACAGAAAATGCTGGAAATACTCATTGGGGGAAAAATTCAGTTGTTTGCGCCTTAAGAGGGTGCCAATTGGGGCGCAAAGCAACTAGCGCCCGGGCGAGGTGATGTTTATGCTGCTCGCGAAATTAACTAGACATTTTGCGGCGACGCTAAACACTACCGCCACGATCCCCTGCGCCGGCAGATTGTGACGTCAGTCAAGTGCACAACGCCCCGTTGAGTGGCGCCCCCCTGCCTTGCCGCCTGCCGCTAGCAACGACAGGTTGAGGGGAGCGTTATGCTGTCAGAAAGGGACTGGGGGGGCGCTATTGAAAGGCGACCACTTCCTGCCTTTTTTTGTCGGTGACATTTTTGCACCACTCAGTCAGAGAGAGAGAGAGAGAGACTTCTGGAGAGATTCAACGCTGTGTGAAGGAGTTTTGAGTACTGAGCAGCACTTTGCAGGTTTATTTGGATTTGCCCTTCCTTGCTTCGCCAGCGCTCTGAGGTAGCGCCTCGCTGCTTGGCCTTTGCGCCTTAAGACAGGTGTGAAGCGCCTGATTTAGCGCTCCAATCACCTCCAGGGGCGATAAAAGCCAAGTTTGCAGTTGGAGGCGATAATTAGCGGCAGGCACAAAACTTTGCGCACGGCCGATAATGGCACCCCAAATGGGGCGATACCGAATTTTTTCCCCATTGTGCTGTTCCATTGCTCAGTATATCAGCCTTTGTACTGACTGGTGTTCACTTTGATGGTCTTTCTCTATGTTTGCACTGCAAATACATTTCTCTTCCCTAATAATGAGGGGATGGAGCAGAGACGACAGATTACTGCTTCCAACAGATGGAAAGCTGATAATTGATTTTCTTCTTTTTGTTATTCAGATAATTAAAAAAAAAAAAAATTATTGTAATCTTTTGTAATGCCTGAATTGACATTTCTTCTATTATGTTGTATAACTCAACTGAATTTGAATTAAGCTGCATTTTGTTGGGGTTTGTTTATCAAAGGAGGTGTATTCGGGAAAAGGGTGCGCCTTTTCAGTTTTGGGACCCAGTTTCCAAAAAGAGCGCTTCGATCAGATGCAGCGTGGGTCAGAAGTTGAGTCCAGTTCTTTCTATTCTGCCCCAAGAATGTGCCTAGTCACTAGCAGCAAGAGCTACGCTTGTGGAGACATGGAAATTAATCTAACCCGGTGACTTCCACTAACGTTATTAACCATGAGGGCAAAGCTTGGCCATTTCAAAATTGCCTGCACCCCAAGATTAGATGATCAACACCACCAACCTATGTGACACCACCCAAGATTTGACCTTCCATCTACCTATACTCTAAACCGTCTTTCCAGCCATCTTCCACTTTATCCTGTGCTTTCACTTTTTTTTTAAAAAGAGAGCTAAAATTAAGTATAGTTAAATGAACTTGTAATGGTAATCAAGACAAATATGTACATAAGTGTATAATTCAAGCCTGAAAATATCACTTACATTTGTCTATACACTCATTAAAAAATGCAATTTGACTTAATCGGTCATTACATCAGTGGCCATAATATATTATATGTTATTTAACATAAAACGGCACCTCTAATTTGCCATGAACAATGACAGAGGAAATTTATATTTGTAAAAAAAATGTATGTATGCCTGCACTTCCTGCCTGTCACATTACGTAACACGTCAGCTATAAAGGTTGACTTGCAAGGTTCATGCCAACATTTTTTTATTCGAGACTTCAAGGTGATTTAGACAAGTTGAGTGAGAGGGCAAATACATGGCAGATGCAATATAACGTGGATAAATGTGAAGTTATCCACTTCGGTAGGAAAAACAGAAAGGCAGAGTATTATTTAAATGGTGATAGATTGGGAAATGTTGATGTACAGAGGGACCTGGGTGTCCTTGTACACCAGTCACTGAAAGCAAACCAGTGACTGAAAGCAAACATGCAGATGCAGCAAGCAGTTAGGAAGGCAAATGGTACGTTGGCCTTTATTGCAAGAGGATTTGAGTACAGGAGCAAGGATGTCTTACTACAGTTATACAGAGCCTTGGTGAGACCACACCTGGAGTACTGTGTGCAGTTTTGGTCTCCTTACCTAAGAGAGGATATACTTGCCATAGAGGGAGTGCAGCGAAGGTTCACCAGACTGATTCCTGGGATGGCAGGACTGTCGTATGAGGAGAGATTGGGTTGACTAGGCCTGTATTCAGTAGAGTTTAGAAGAATGAGAGGGGATCTCATTGAAACGTATAAAATTCTGACCGGGCTAGACAGACTGGGTGCAGGGAGGATGTTTCCCCTGGCTGGGGGGTCTAGAACGAGGGGTCACAGTCTCAGGATACAGGGTAGGATATTTAGGACAGAGATGAGGAGAAATGTCTTCACTTGGAGGGTGATGAACCTGTGGAATTCTCTACCACAGAAGGCTGTGGAGGCCAAGTCACTGAATATATTTAAGAAGGAGCTAGATAGATTTCTAGACACAAGGCATCAAGGGGTATGGGGAGAGCGGGAATATGGTATTGAGATAGAGGATCAGCCATGATCATATTGAATGGCGGAGCAGGCTCAAAGGGCCGAATGGCCTACTCCTGCTTTTCGATGTTCCTGGGATGTGTGCATCGCTGGCAAGGCCAGCATTTATTGACCACCCCTAATTGCCCTTGAGAAGGTGATGGTACACCGCTGCAGTCCGTGTGGTGAAGCTACCTCCACAATGGTGTTGGGTAGGGAGTTCTAGGATTTTGACCCAGCGACGATGCAGGAACAGCGATATATTTCCAAGTCAAGATGGTATGTGACTTGGAGTGGAACTTACAGGTGATAGTGTTCCCATGCGCCTGCTGCCCTTGTCCTTCTAGGTGGAAGAGGTCACGGGTTTGGGAGGTGCTGTTGAAGAAGCCTTGGCGAGTTGCTGCAGTGCATCTTGTAGATGGTACACACTGCAGCCATGGTGCACAGATGGTGGAGGGAGTGAATGTTTAAGGTGGTGGATGGGGTGCCAATCAAGTGGGCTGCTTTTGTCCTGGATGGTGTCGAGCTTCTTGAGTGTTGTTGGAGCTGCACTCATCCAGGCAAGTGGAGAGTATTCCATCACACTCCTGACTTGTGCCTTGTGGAAGGTGGAAAGGCTTTGGAGAGTCAGGAGGTGAGACATTCGCCGCAGAATACCCAGCCTCTGACCTGCACTTGTAGCCACAATATTTATGTGGCAGGTCCACTTAAGTTTCTGGTCAATAGTGACCCCCCAGGATGTTGATGGTGGGGGATTTGGCGATGGTAATATCATTGAATGTCAAGGGGCAGTGGTTAGATTTGCTTGTTGGAGATAGGCATTGCGTGGCACGAATGTTACTTGCCACTTATTAGCCCAAGTCTGAACGTCATCCAGGTCTTGCTGCATGCGGGCATGCACTGCTTCATTTTCTGAGGCGTTACGAAAAGAACTGAACACTGTGCAATCCTCAGCAAACCTCCCCACTTCTGACTTTATGGAGGGAAGGTCATTGATGAAGCAGCTGAAGATGGCTGGGCCTGGGACACTGGCCTGAGGAACTCCTGCAGCGATGTCCTGGGGCTGAGATGATGACCTCCAACGACCACCTTTCTTTGTGCTAGGTATGACTGAGCATCAGTGAACAGGTTATTGGTGAGTAAGTGCCACTTAATAACACTGTCGATGACACCTTCCATCACATTGCTGATGATTGAGTAGACTGATGGGGCGGTAATTGGCCGGATTGGATTTGTCCTGCTTTTTGTGGATAGGGCATAGTTGGGCAGTTTTTCACATTGTCGGGTAGATGCCAGTGTTGTAGCTGTACTGGAACAGCTTGGCTAGAGGCGTGACTAGTTCTGGAGCACAAGTCTTCAGCATGATAGCCGGGATGTTTCGGGGCCCATAGCCTTTGCTGTATCCAGTGCGCTCAGCCGTTTCTTGATACCACGTGGAGTGAATCGAATTGGCTGAAGACTGGCTGCTGTGATGGTGGGAACCTCAGAAGGAGGCCGCGATGGGTCATCTACTCGGCACTTCTGGGTAAAGATGGTTGCAAATGCTTCAGCCTTGTCTTTCGCACTCGCATGCTGGGCTCTGCTGTCATTGAGGAAGGGGTTGTTCATGGAGCCGCCTCCTCCTGTTGTTTAATTGTCCACCACCATTTATATCAGCGACCAATCACAATTGAATAGTAAGGTATTATGCTAATCAAATTTGTTTTACAATTTTTTTTTAAATGGGTAACTAAACTTTCCAATGGAAAAACTACTAAGGACTTATGAAAATGATCGGCGAGGATTGGCCAGTCAGGAAAATCTACCAGTAAATGAAAGGAGTTGAGCCAATCAAATTATTCAAACTACTTTTTTGAAAATGCTTCTTTTTGCCTTCTGTTCCCTATTCTCCCCCTCCCCCTCCCCCACCCTTAAACATACAATTTATAGTATATAACTAACATGTAAAAACATTTTTTTTTTAAATCAACTCTTCCATAAAGCTGTCTCAATGTGTCTTATAAATTTTGCTCGAGGCCTAATCTCTGTCAGGGGCTTGGGCCTTTAATTTGGCTCTGAGGTTTCTGCCAGTCTTCCACTTTGTGGCCCTCACAAAAATAGCAGATTTCCTGTTCTTTCCCTCCAGGAATCCTGCCAGGTTGCTGCCTTTGCCCTGCCCACATCTTTCCCAGCATGGCCCAGCTCTACCCATATTGACCGGTCTTATTCTTGGCCCAGTGTGCCCTGTCCTCGGCACATTGCGACTCCGACATATTCCTGGTTTGTCAGGCTCTCTCTCTCTGACCCATTGCTGGTTGGTTCGCCTGACCGGTGACCTGTTTTGGCCTTTCAGAAACCATTGTTGCCCAAAGCTGATTTTCGGTGTTACACATTGTTCATATGATATTGGCCGTGAGGGGCAAACTTGGATATACAAATCCCAGTCCTTCATCCAAGTCATTGATCTATATGGTTCTGAGACCCCAGTACAGATTCCTGGGGAGCACTAATGTCGCATTCTGCCATGATCTTCCCACATCTCCTTCCCTTCTCTTCCCCCACCCCCAGTGCTGCTGCCTTCAGCCTAGTGCATGTTTGTGTATACTGAGTAAAGGAACCTATAGTTAACTAGGTTAGTAACTTACTGTTTTAGGGCAAAATGGACATTGGTGGAATTTGACCCCAGTAAACCATGTAATAAAAACACAATTTGACTTATTCAGTCAAAATTAATTATGCCCTTGATAATACATTGGGCATCACATTGCAAAACAAGGTATTGTTCGACTCACCATGAGGAATACCCCAGGAGATCTGCAGAATTCTGGTAATCAACCGTAAATTAATCTAATGAACTTCATTGTTAGTTCTCCGAGCAGACTTGTCTTGCATCCTATTGTATATAGTTTCTTGTGATATTGTTGCAATTTGGGGAAAGGCAAAATCTTTACCAGTGTATTGGGTAACAGAGTAATCTCTTTTCTGTAATGTGTCATGGTTGTAAAGTAGGAAATACAGCAGCCATTTCCACACAGCAAGCTCCCACAAGCAGAAATGGGATAATGACCACATCTGTTTTTTTAGTGATGCTGGTTGAGGGATAAATGTTGGTCAGGACACCGGGGAGAACTCCCCTGCTCTTCGAATAGTGCCATGGGATCTTTTACGTCCACCTGGGAGGGCAGACGGGGCCTTGGTTTAACGTCTCATCCGAAAGACAGCACCTCTAACAGTGCAGCACTCCCTCAGTACTGCACTGGGGTGTCAACCTTGATTATGTGCTCAAGTCTCTGGAATGGAACTTGAACCCAGAACCTTCTGACTCAGATGAGGTGTCACTGAAGATCCATGGTGAATCTTCTGAACACTGTGGTGACCGTCATGACTACATTTCTGTGGAGTTGCAACATTTCTGTTGCAAAGTCTGATCGTGTCGTTGTTTGATGGGAAAGGACTTTATTTGGTGATATATTTGCTACATGCCTCTGAGTCAGAAGATTGTGGTAGTTATCACAGATTATCTGGTCGTTCTCACATTGCTGATTCTTTTAAAATTTGCTGCTGCTTTTCCTACATTCCACAGTGACTACTCTTTAAAAGTACTTCATTGGCTGTAAAGTGCTTTGGGAAGTCGTGAAAGGAGCTATATAAATGCAATTCTTTCTTCGCTTGATACTGAGAAATTGCACAATATCTGTGCTGCCATTGAAAGCGAATAGTAAAGGGTTTAATTCATGAAATATTCATATTTTGAGAAGAATTGCATACTGAATTACTCCCACAGGCTGAATATTGAGTGAACTACTTAACATGTAGCTACACAGTCATTGTTGCAAGCATTTTCAGTTGAGCTGCTAATGATCATTGGTAAGTGAACTCGGAGGACAATGGAAGGAGAGAGTTTGGGCCTCTATAGTGATTCAGTAGCACTTTATCCCTTGCTGCCACACTTGACTAGGACAGTAATTGTTCATTTCATAGATGAATATAAGCACTGTACTACATTCACCGGAATATAATAAATATTTGCTGTAGTTTTTCTTTGCAGCAGTAGTTAGCTAAAATGAATTACTAAAATATTTTGCCTATAACCCAATTCCCTGTCTGTGCTTAAAACAAAATGTATACAAGAACATCAAGGTCAAAGATGAGAAGAAGTTCTTCCATTGAAGCTCATCCTTCTAATACCCAAATTCCCCAGTCTAGCATCCAACTAGAAATCTTGTAGTTTGTTTCTCTACTGCCTTGGAAGGGGGATTATTCCAATATTTATCACCTTTTCTTTCTGCTATCTGACTTGCATTTACTTTTCAGTAGTTTATAGCTATGACCTTATTACTTCTTTGAAGCAAAGGGCTACTATGAATGTGCCTTCTCTAAGCCATTTAATATTTTATAGATCTGAGTGTGACCCCTTTCTCTTTAACTGGCCTCTCAAGCCTCTACAGATTGAATTTTTGTAATCTTTCCTCAGAGCTCATTTTCCCCTTACACTTGGATTAACTCTTGTTGCTCTCTTATGCTTAGCTTAGCTTAGGCAGTCCCTCGGAACCGAGGATGACTTGTTTCCACATTAAAAATGAGTTCTCGGGTGACTGATGAGTCCAATGCGGGATCTACAGTCTCTGTCACAGGTGGGGCAGACGGTGGTTGAAGGGGCGGGTGGGTGGGGTGCTTGGGTTGACGTGCGCTCCTTGCGCTGCCTGCGCTTGGCTTCCGCTTGCTCCCGGCGAAGAGACTCGAGGTGTTCGGCGCCTTCCCGGATGCTTCTCCTCCACTTTGTGCGGTCTTGGGCCAGGGATTCCCAGGTGTTGGTGGGGATGTTACACTTTTTCAAGGAGGCTTTGAGGGTGTCCTTGAAGCGTTTCCTCTGCCCACCTGGGGTTCTCTCTCCGTGCCGGAGCTCCGAGTAGAGCGCTTGTTTTGGGAGTCTCATGTCGGGCATGCAGACAATGTGACCCGTCCATCGGAGCTGATTGAGCGTGCTCAGAGCTTCGATGCTGGGGATGTTGGCCTGAGCAAGAACACTGACGGTGCGCCTATCCTGCCAATGGATTTGTAGGATCTTGCGGAGGCAGTGTTGGTGGTACCTCTCCAGTGCTTTGAGGTGCCTGCTGTACATGGTCCATGTCTCTGAGGCATACAGCAGGGCGGGTATCACTGCTGCCCTGTAGACCATGAGCTTAGTGCCGGGTTTGAGGTCCTGGTCTTTAAACACACACTTCCTCAGGCGACCGAAGGCTGCGCTGGCACACTGCAGGTGGTGTTGGACTTCGTCGTCAACATCTGCCCTTGTTGACAGTAGGCTCCCGAGGTATGGGAAGTGGTCCACGTTGTCCAAGGCCTTGTCGTGGATTTTGATAATCGGGGGGCAGCACTGTGTGGCGGGGGCAGGTTGGTAGAGGACCTTTGTCTTACGGATGCTCTCGTACGCTTCGGTGAAGGTGTTGATGATGGTTTGGAGTTCGACCTCCGAGTGAGCGCAGACACAAGCATTGCCTGCATACTGTAATTCGATGACAGAGGATGGGCCGACCTTGGATCTGGACTGGAGGTGACGGAGGTTGAACAGTTTCCCATTTGTTCTGTAAATTAGCTCCACTCCAGTGGGAGCTTACTGAGGGTGAAATGGAGCATTGCAGCAAGGAAGATCGAGAAGATCTCTTGTGCACCCTTTTCAGTAAGTGCCAGCCTTGGCTCGGTAGCAGCACTCTCACCTCTGAGTCGGAGGGTTGTGGGCTCAAGTCTCACTCCAGAGAATTTACACTTGCTCATTATTTCATCCAATGTGGAGTACTTTACACTTGCCATTTGTCAGCTTAATTGCATAAGAAACCCAAATTGTGGGCATCTGGGTTTTGGGCTCATTTTTCAATGTAAAACCGTGCATATTTTATGTAGTCCAAAATGATTAAGTTATCTGGACACAAAGGTTAAAATGACAGCAAAATAAGACGATCTTGATTGTTGACCAATGAAGTAAAGATTCTTGCACAGTGGGGAAATACAGCGTGAAGAAATGTGACTGGAAAAAGTGGTGGGGGGAACAATGAGTATGCCGACAGTTATTTTGTTAATCATTTAAAATCAGATTTTACAGTAGGCAAGGTATGATAGCTGGGAAAGAAAGATTTACATTTATATAGTGCCTTTCATGACCTCCGGAGTCCCAAAATGTCATTGAAGTACTTTTGAAGTGTGGTCACTGTTGTAATTTAGGAACTGCTACACACGTGTAGGAACCTGCCACAGGAGGTTATAGCCATGTTTCCTCTCTTTGGCTCTGAACTACCTCCAGTATATAAAAAGTTGTTTTCCAAAGCCAAAATAAACATGCTTGTCATTTATAGGTAATGTGTTCTGAACTCAAGTGAATATGCACCCTGATTAGATGTTATAACAGTTCAAGCCAAGGTGATATGGAGGCTGTTGCTTCCTTGGTGCCTTGGCATTTGTACTGATTTGAGACTCGTTGGCAACTATTTGTGTATATATTAAATGTCCATTTTTTGTGTGTAATTACCTTCATAATATTCGTGAGCATTAATTTGCCACCACTGCAAGGATATGGAAAACAAAGACAGACCTGAACTAAGAGTTAAAGGAGGCATCTGAATTGAAGATGGGGAAGGAACATGTGGAGTGATGGCTTGAATGGCAGTGGGGCTTGAAACCACAACCTTCGGACTCCAAGGGAAGAGTGCCACTGAGCCAAGGCTGACACTTGTTGCCCTCTTATGCACCCTTTTCAATAAGAGTTAATCCAAACATATGGGGAAATGAGCTCTTGACTTTGGATATCAGGGTAGGGTCAACAAGCAGAAGCCAGACATTTCTGGCAGGATGTGGAAAAAGAGCTTGAGTTTCCCCCTGGATTGTTATCACAACCTCCTACTATGTTTGGTGGTACTGAAGTAGTCGCAGAGGCCTGAGAGGTCACATGCCCACTCTCAGCCAGAGCTTGGTGAATGAGCGAGGGAAATACATTCACGTTCTCTATTAGTAGCATGGTAAGCTACCATACATTTTTTGATTTACTGCACAATATCACTGTGTAGGGCAATACTTCACTATTTTAACTCTTTGACATCTCTTGTGTTCCATAGACCAGAACTACACGCAGACTTTAAAAAAAAAAAAGTATCTATATACTTCTCAAGGTGAGGGTGGCCAGTGCTGAGGAATGGAATATCTTCTATTTTTGGTCTTCTCTAATCATATATGGCACAGGTTAGGTGTGAAGTAATGCTCTTTTGACACTTTCCACCCTTGAGGCATTCCCAGTTGACTTGGGTTAAATATAGGGTAATGCTGCTCTTTGGTAATCTGTATGGAGTGAACGTATTTGGGTGATGTCGGTCACATCAGAGGTCTTATTCAGTGAGTCTGTTTCACTGGTCATTCATACCTGTAGTAGAGATGAGTCATAGTGGAGTTTCCTGTTTTAAAAATATTCTTCACCCACCCCCCCCCCCCCACCCTCTGCACTGAGTATTAGCAACTACCTAATGTCTGCAAGCATCAGCTCCCCAAAATGGATATGCTTTGCAGAGGTGCTATAAATGAAGACTTAAATTTATTATCTAATGTCATAAAAATGCTCTAATGGGATAGGTGGCTGTCAATTATAGCACTTGTACATAATTGCCACCTTTTGATTATTGTACAGCAGTCTCTGCATTCAATAAAAAGGCAGACAGCTGTTGCACGGAGGGCTATGGTTAACGTTGTCGCTCCATGGGGTTAAAGTTAAGGTCACAGTGATGAAAGGTAATGTGTTATTTGTGTTTGTTTAATGTAGCCTCATTCCTTCTGCGCACTTTATAAAAAAATTAAAATTCAGGAAGAAGAGTAGGCCATTCAGCCCATCGAGCCTGTTCCGCCATTCAATGAGATCATGGCTGATCTCGACCTCGGCTTCATTTACCCGTCTTGTTCCATATGCCTTGATACCCTTGCCTAACACAAAATCTGTTAATCTCAGTCTTTAAACTTTCATTTGACCCAGATTCCACAGCCTTTTGAGGGAGCGAGTTCTAGATTTCCACTACCCTTTGTATGAAAAAAGTGCCTCTTGACTTCATTCCTAAATGGGCTAGCTCTAATTTTAAGATTATGCTCTCAAATCAGTTTTCCCATGCTGCTGGTTCTTTCTTCCTCGGTCAGCAAGTGACTGATGTGATTGGCCTATTTGAGTATAAGAGTAAAGATGTCTTACTGCAATTATATAGGGCCCTGGTGAGACCACACTTGGAGTATTGTGTACAGTTTTGGTCTCCTTACCCAAGAGAGGATATACTTGCCATAGAGGGAGTGCAACAAAGGTTCACCAGACTGATCCTGGGATGGGGGGATTGTCCTATGAGGAGAGATTGAGTAGACTAGGCCTATGTTCTCTAGAGTTTAGAAGAATGAGAGGTGATCTCATTGAAACATAAAAAATTCTTACAGGGCTCGACAGGGTAGATGCAGGGAGGATGTTTCCCCTTCTAGTACCAGGGATCACAGTCTCCGAATAAGGGGTCGGCCATTTAGGACTGAGATGAGGAGACATTTCTTCACTCGGAGGGTTGTGAATCTTTGGAATTCTCTACCCCAGAGGGCTGTGGAGGCTTAGTCATTGAGTATATTCAAGACAGAGATCGATAGATTTTTGGATATTAAGGGAATCAAGGGATATGGGGATAGTGCAGGAAAGTGGAGTTGAGGTCGAAAATCAGCTATGATCTTATTGAATGACAGAGCAGGCTCGAGGGGCCGAATGGCCTACTCCTAATCTTGTGTTCTTGTGTTTTTATAGCATTTGTTGCATTTGTCATTATACCACACACTGCTTAGAAAATGGGAACATGTGGCTGTGATTTTCTTGGACTGTTTGCCTGCAGATTAATGGCTTTGCTCCACTTCTAGCTGTGCAGATGCTAATGTTTACAAGAAAATAATTTAAGAGTTCAATTTGGTAATAGTATGGGGAACCTAAAGGGGAGATAATAGCCCGGAATTTGCGGTCAGCAGTGAAGGGAAGGTGTTTGCTGCTGGCTGGCTCCAAAATCCGCTTCGCACAAGGATGTCACGATCTCTGTGTCGAGAACTTTGGGTTTTCCGACCTTCCATTCAAACCAACAGAAGTTAATGGGGATCCCCTAGTGCGAGCTGCTGTGACGTCAATAGGCTGTCTAAGCAGCCAACCAAAACGCAGAGTTCTTACAGGCACCCAACAATAAAGTGAGTAAGCTCTTAAAATTCTAACTTTTTAATTTAAAAAAATATTAGAGGAAAGCAGAACAAAGATTGGGGCTCACATAGGGGGGGAAAGGCAAACCTGAAATAAAGATGGGCAAATGTTTAAGTTTCTTAAATTAATTTTTTATTAAAATGGACAAATTTCACACTGCACAAAATTAAAATGAGTTTTCCAGGCCCTTAACATTTATTTGAAAGTACTATAATAACATTGTTAAAACCCCAGTTGCACCTAATCCCTTTGGGCCTAACTTTTAGCGGGGAATTTAACCAGTATTACTGTGGAAAAGCCGAAGTTTTCGCCAGTTTCCCTGATTTGGCTGATTACACAGATTGCCGGCTCTGTGGCGGGAGGGGGCAGCCTGTTTCAGAGCTGACAATGACTGACCGCAACTTCAGGATGTCCGCAAGTGGCAAATCCCGAGTTGCGGTCAATTTCGAACACTGCCAGTTCGCCGTCATCCCGACTGCAAATTCCGGGCCAGTATGTCCTTTGTGTATTAGCTGTTTTATTCTAGGAATATCATTGCTTTCTTTGGGTTCCTCCTTCACTGCCGCCATGCACCACTTGCCAATCCCACAAATAAAGTAGCACACAGTCCACCTGCCCTCATACAGCTGGCAATGATGGTCGTGACCTGGTAGCGAGGAGGTACATGAGCAACCAGAGGTGACTTGCCTGTTTTATGTATGTACAGGAAACTTTCGATTAACCGGCCCCTAAATAACCGGAAATGTCGGTTAACTGGCAAAATTCAGGAGTAGGTTCAGGTAACTTTTATTACTTTTTTTACTCCATTTGTTGCTGTGCAAGGGTGTAGCTGCAGCTGTTGCTAAGCTACAGAGACGCTTGCAACTTGTGCCAATTGTTCTGAAGCTGTTGCTAAGCAACAGGGTTTGTTGCTTTATACAGAGCTCTCGGCTCCATATCTTTTACTATAGCGTTTGGTTATCCGGAATTTTTGATGAACCGGCACCACATCGGTCCCGTCCGTGCCGGATAAAAAGTTTCCTGTACTTTTTTTTTCCCCACCCCCCCTCTTTCAGAATGCTTGGCTTTCATTTTGCAGTTCTTCGTGACCCTGTGACCCAAGATTGAGAATCTGAGGTAGTTGTCAGCTTTGCTGCCTGTGCAGTAACCTGGCGGAATGGGTCTCCCACCCAGTTTTCAATCCCTTGAAGTCAATGGAACAACAGTCGGGTTGGTTCTACAGCAGGCGGGGTGATCCATTCTGCCAAGTTACCACCTAGATGGTGATATTGAAAATGACCCCCCCCTCTGCATCTTATTGCTCCGTGGCACAACACAGAAGCAATACGCTGGGACACCGAGCCATTCGCAAGAATATCATTCAACTGTGTCCTCTAGCTAATCCTATTTTTGAATTCTGAAAGTGCTTTCAAGTTTCTTACAGAAAATCATTTGTTTACGGTTACTAATTGAAGGAAGAAGCAATAATGACAAACAACGGTGTATAAATTTGAAATCTAGACCCAAACCAACCAGTTTTGTTTAATTATGGAAAATACCTGGAATTCTTGGGAGTGGAGGAGTTAATCACTTTTTAATGCTGATTTTATCTGGAATTTTTCATTTCTGTATTTTTAGTTTTATTTCTCCTTCAAATCTCACTGCACTCTCTCATCCCTGTCCAGCAGTACTCTATATTTAGCCAGATAGTGCTTCTGGAATACAGCCTGGGAATGACTGACTCTCAATTCTCTCTTTTTCCCTCTTCAAGCAATGTGGTTGGGACTTGGAATAGTGACAGCTCTGTTCTACTAACTTGTGACACTGTATTGGAACTCCAGCATGCTTTTTACTTTTCACTCTGCTATCTATAAGAGTATTTTGGTTTTAGATTTACTCCTCCTCCCCTTGTACAAGATGTCTCTCACAATTCACAGTTATAATCTTTTGCTTGATTCACTATGATACTGTTGATCAAGCCAAATGCATACATCACCAAAATGTTGGTGTGACCAGTCAATAGCAAAGCATGAAAGAAAGCCCCCTTCTTCTCCTATACTCTCACACTCACACTCACTCTCTCTCACACACACACACACACACACACACACACACCATTCACCTGAGAAACTACCAGGTGGTCTGTTTTGAATCTCTACCAATTCCTCTGGGAGGTGTAAGAGCAAAGCGTGGATTGAATGTCCCTCGACACAAATCACAAAAAAAATCTTCAGTTAATATTTATCGATTTGACTATCACACGAGCACTCATCCTTAGAGAATCCTATATCCCTTTTGTAAGTTCGACTAATAAATGATCTGCCCAATATTGCAAAATTGCATATATTTCAAACGACCTATTTATAATTAAGGCTCACTAGCTACCTAATGCATTAGTTACTGGTTTTGTGTCCTATTTGGGCCCATTAGCTAATTTATCCAATACTGGAGATGAATTGGAGAGATTTATCCTTAAATTAGTCTGGGACTGAACATCCCATGGTGCAATTTTTCATATTCTGTTGCTGGTCATTTGCAATGTAAATTGGTGATGCGTGATTATTTTGTCAATCCCAGCAGATGCTTCCATTTAGTGGTAGCATGAGATGATTTGCTATGTCTAAAGATTTTATTATTTTGGCGGCATAATGTTTTAATAACTTTCTATTGTGCTTTGTTGCATCATTTTGGTGATGTATGCATTTGATTTGATCAATAGGACAATAAAAAGCAAAATATTGCATGTAATGTGATAACATTGAATTGGCAGTTTATTTTAAACTCGTTTGTAACTCATGCAGCAAATGCTGACATTGCCTTCCCCTACCCCCTTTACCCTTATGTTACCTATCTAGTCTCCTCTATTTGTGTCACTATTTCTCCCCTTGGGGGGACACTCAAAACTATTTTGGATTTTACAGACATTCTCCTGAAAGCCTTGTAACTTATAAATGCATAGAATTTTACAGCATAGCAAGAGGCCATTGTCCTTTGTACCTGTGCTGCCTCGTTGAAAGAGCTATCTAGTTAGACCCTTTTCCCATAATCTTTTTAAAAAAAAAATATATATATATATATATTTTTTTTCAAATGTTTTATCAACTTCCGGTCTAAAGATTTCCACCACTGTTTCTTGTAGGACATTCCATGTCCTAACAATCTCTTTCCTTTGGTCTTTGGCAATTTTTCTCATCCAGTTACAAACCCCTCGACAGTTTGAGAGCTTTTTTCTTGATTTTTTAATATATATATCAGTGTCCTGTTGCTGTGATGTTTAGTGTCCAACAATCGCGGTTGTTAAGATAGCCTTAATTTGCATTTTGGAGTCAAAAATTGTAAACATTGTAAACAATCAGGGGGAGCCCAGACATGAGGGAAAAAATAGGCAGCAAAACCCAACTCAATAATTGAACTTCCAGACAGGTACTCCACGTTCAGCCTCGGGCTCTGACATAAAAGTAGACCTCTGCAAGACAGGGATTTGCATACTGTGTAGGCAGTTCTGCATAAGAATAAGCTTAATATTTGTGGTTTTGTAATATCAGTGCTTTTACATGGCTACTACACTCAGATGAAGATCATGGTGGTGGCCAAAACTATCTTTGCAAAATGGTTTCTTTTCTCCTACTTGCCAGTTCAGGATTGGTAGCCTTGGGGAATGTGATCTAATGCTTAGGTTTCTGATGGTTCTTCATTGGTACCTACTGACTGACTGACTGACTGACTGAATCAAACAAACAGATATAACCCCTCATTTCAGCTAATCAATTTTTACTCTGCTGACATGATGTCTGAGGTGTGACACCTCTGAAAAACTTAACAGTATAGACATACACTTCAAAGAATCATAGAAATCTATGGCACAGTAGGAGGCCATTCAGCCCATCGTGTCCATGCTGGCCGAAAAAGAGCTATCCAGCCTAATCCCACTTTCCAGCTCTTGGGCCGTAGCCCTGTAGGTTATGGCACTTCAAGTGACGCAAGATATTTCAATGTTTTATACAATACAGTTCACATAATTTTAATAATTCCACTGTTGCTGCAACTGGGTTTACGTGTTCCCCAGCAAAGTCCAATTTTAAAAGTGAAAATGGGGAAGAGTGATATACAATGGCCATTCTCCCTCGACAGGAGGGAGACAACTAAACCAGTTGTAAGTGCTTTTATCTTAAATTAAAGTTGCTGAATTTAAATGATTGATGTCAGTCTTTGCTAAGCAACGAGCAGCTCCAGCCCTGCACCTGCTCCAATTAGTGGAGTTATTGTTTTGCAAATTTAATTGCAAATTAGGTGCGATAAATAGATGGCACTTAAATTGACGATACCCTAAAACTAAAATCTCTCCAGTAATGAAAATGTTCAAGACAGTGTATGCTCTTCTGCATTTTTGTTGTGGAATTGCTTGCAATTGAAGTCGTTTCTCAATGTGTCCAGGTTGCTAGAGCTCTCGAATCTGTCTGCTTAAATTCCGTGTGTGGGGAAACAATTGTGCATGTGCAAGATTTCATGTGTAAATTGTTGGAAAGTTGCTATCGTGACTGAAGTTTCTCTGCATAGCCCTCTTCGGTAAGCACTGCAAAAGCTGCACTGCCAGCTGGTATTATTGGGTTGACTGTTCATCCTGTCTATTTGCATTTTGGGAGAATGAGTAGTCATTTCAATTTTAAGCACTCCATTTGTCATCCGTCCCAAAATATAGTTAGAAAAGACAGGCAATTTTTAATCTTATTTCCTGCAACTCTCCGAGAACTGCCATGTCGGCTCTGAATGTTAAAAAGAGCTGCTGCGATGAAATTGGTGATGAGTCCATTTGTTAGTGAGGCAGTATAGAATTCCTCCATGCCCAGGCATGTTACTAGTTCAGACGTTTGGCACCAACATGCTACTGCTGTGTGAGGACTGGTGGATAGAAGTTTGTTTGATGCAACTCTCCACGTTAACACAGGAAACATGTTCACTCGCTTATCCATTCTCCTAATCGTGATGCAAAATTCAACATTGTTGCATTCAACAAATCAGCAATGATCAATGCTAGATAGATATCTTTTTAAAACTTTTTTTTAACTTTCCAATATTTTTTTATGTGTATACATCCCATCAGACAAAAATGCTCAGAATAGACGTAAAAGAGAAAATCTGAGGAAGAGGAAATGGGAACCTTATGAACCATACCCCATGTTGCTGAATGAACATGCTGTAGCCAGCTGGTGGTCATGTAACACAAGGAATGTTCGGCAAAGGATGTTGAGTGTGTCTGATACTAAAAGGAGGGAGGAGGACAGTAGCATTATGTTTGTGTGTGTGTGTGTGTGCGCTAGGCCATTGTAGCAGAGCCTGGTCTCCAATCGTCTTGGATGCCCTTGCCATTGGACCAAGACCTTGCTCTGTCAAGCCCGTGTGGTAGCTGGTGTGCAGCGGCCACCCCACGTTAAAAGAATTCACGCACAGGCATCTTCCACCCTTTAAAATTAAGTTCGGGACCTGGAATGTCAGGACCCTCATGGACAACTCCAACAGTGACAGACTGGAACGCCGTACTGCTATCATTGCCCGGGAGCTCAGACGCTTCGACAGTGACATCGCTGCCCTAAGTGAGACCCGGCGGGCAAGGGAAGGCCAGCTCAAGGAGCACGGCAGTGGTTACACCTTCTTCTGGAAAGGCAAACCTGAAGAACGCCGCCTCCATGGGGTAGGCTTTGCCATAAAAACAAACTAGTTTGGCGTTTCAGAGACTCCCCTAGCGGTATAAACGAGCGCCTCATGACTCTTCGACTCACCCTAGCCCGGAACCAGTGCGCTATGGTCATCAGTGTGTACGCCCCAACACTGGAAGCCAAAGACGAGTCCAAAGAGGAATTCTACTCCAGCCTTGAACAATCCCTGTCCCGAGTCCTAACGGGCGACAAGATGATCCTCCTTGGTGACTTTAACACCAGAGTTGGAAAAGACACAGCCCTCTGGGGAGGTGTAATCGGCAGAGAGTGGGTAGGGAAAGTCAACTCCAACGGTACCCTCCTCCTGTCAAAATGCTAAGAACATGACCTCATCATAACCAACACCTTGTTCCGTCAGAGAGACAAGTACAAGGCTTCATGGTAGCACCCTCGTTCCAAGCACTGGCATCTGCTGGACTACGTCATCGTCTGAGTGAGGGACCGCAAGGACGTCCGCATCACCCGTGCCATGACGGGAGCTGATGACTGCTGGACAGACCACCGCCTAATCCACCCTGTCATCTCCATCAATGTAGCCCCAAAACAGTGGCGGCAACAGAAACAATGCCGCAGGAAAATTAACGCTGGAGCACTCAAAGACCCCACTAAGAAAGCCCTATTCAGCCTGCGCCTCACAAACAACCTGACGACTCCCAGTGATGCAGAGACACAGAGTGCCCACAGCGCCTGGTCTGCACTCAAGGCTTCCATAATCAGCACCTGTGAAGAGATGCTCGGTCACCCGACCAGGAAACACCAAGACTGGTTCGACGAGAACGACCAGGAGATCCAGGAGCTAATAAGCAGCAAGCACAAGGCATTCCTGATCTGGAAACAGCAACAGAACTCGAGAGCAAGAAAGCAGCTCTACAGAAGACTGAAGGTCCAACAAAAAACTCGCGATCTAAAGAACAGATGGTGGGTGGAGAAGGCTAGCTGTTGGATCTCCTGCGCTGACAACCACGACGTGCGTGGATTCTTTAGCGCAGTCAAGACCATCTACAGCCCAAGCACCCAAGGCCCTTCCCCACTGCGGGCCAAGAATGGAGAGGTGCTCATCAAGGACAGGGAGGCAGTCAGTGCCCGCTGGAAGGAGCTCTTCGAAGATCTTAACCACGACTCTGTCTTCGATATGAGTGTCCTCCACTCCATCCCACAGCATGCTACCCGCCACCATCTCAGCACAGCCCCAGCCCAGCATGAGGTTGAAAAGGCCATCCGACAACTGAAGAACAACGAGGCCTCAGGAGCAGATGGAATCCCTGCCGAGGCACTAAAGCATGGTGGAGAAGCACTACTGGCGCGAATTCATGAACTCATTTATCTGGAAGGAAGAGAGCATGCCAGGGTGTTAAGTCCATGAATGATTGAGACACGGACTAGCAGGAGAGAAACAAACAAGTCTTTACTGGTGAAAGGCATAAACGAAACTAACCAACAGAGGCTCTCTAGCGCCTTTTATACAGGGGTGGTCACTGCCAGTATTGCAGTCTGAGACCAGTTATTCTCTTAAAGGTACATACACAACAATTCCTCCCCTTCTAGATAAACAGTACATAACATTCATTTAACACTAATGATAACGAATTACAATCACAATTACGGTTGCTAGATACATTGGTTAAGTTTAAGCAATTATAAGTTCAGTCTTTGAGGAGGCTTCCTGATTCTGTCTGGATAACGCCTCTTTGGTATCAGGTTCTTCTGGCAATGTTGAGTCGGAATCAATGTCGTTGTTTGGTTCATCTGCTTCCAATATTACCGGTTCTGCGGTAGCTGCAATTGGAACGTCGATTTCATTACCAGGTGTATCGGATCGTGGTGTGGAGTTGACGTTTTCCAGTGACTCCAGAATCTGGTCAGCATGGCGTCTTACAATGCTCTCCCCAACGTCCACGGTATACATGAGAGGTCCTTGTTGTGTACAAATCGTTCCTGGCTGCCATTTCTCAGTGCGGTAGTCCCGGGCCAAAACTGGTTGACCTATCTTAAAACTCCTGGTCGGCCTTTCATTCATATTCTGAAACTGCCTGTTCTCCACATCTCTTCGGACGTTTGACTTAACCAAATCCAAGCGGCATCGTAGTCTTCGATTGAAGAACATCATGGCTGGAGTTTGGTTGGTAACCGCATGTGTCGCATTCCGGTAGGCAAACAAGAAGTTGTCCACCTTGTGTTGTAGGGGTATATCTTCATTACACATTGCCTTGATAGCCTTCTTGAATGATTGGACAAACCTCTCGGCCAATCCATTAGTGGCTGGATGATATGAGGCAGATGTGTAATGCTTAACACCATTGTTCTTTAAGAACCTCCGGAACTCTTCAGACACAAACTGTGGTCCATTGTCAGAGCAAATCTGTTCAGGCAGCCCATTCCTGGCGAATATGGTTCGTAAAACTGATAGTTTGTTCCGTGGTGGTTGAGGACATTTTTATTACCTCTGGCCACTTTGTGCATCCAGCGCAATTAAAAACATCGAGTCCATGAAGGGACCAGCAAAATCAATGTGCACCCTTTGCCATGGAGATGAGGGCCACTCCCATGGATGCAGAGGAGCTTGTGGTGGGGCGTTTTGGACCTTCTGGCATCCTGCACAGCTCTTGGTCATCTCTTCGATTTCTCTATCGATTCCCGGCCACCACACAAACGCTCTGGCTAAGCTCTTCATTTTTACCCCACCCAGATGACCCTCATGAAGCTCATTGAGCACTCTATCCGTCAACTTAGGTGGAATTACTACTCTGGATCCACACATCAAGGTTCCTCTGCACACTGACAGCTGTTCTCTTCTCGGTGAAAATGCTGGCAGCAGTGGTTCGCCATGTGCTGGCCATCCCTTCACCGTTAAATCATAGACCCGTGATAGTGTCGGGTCATTCCGTGTTTCCTTTTCTATGTTTGCATTCGTCACAGGGAGACATTCGACTATGGTCGAGTGGAATAACTCCATTGGATCCACTGCAAGGTCTTCTTCCACCGTCGGCAACGGTAGACGTGACAATCCATCAGCATTTCCATGCTGTTTAGTTCCCCTGTACTCGATGTCATATTGGTGTGCCCCTAGGAAAAGGGACCATCTCTGCAGCCGTTGTGCTGTCATTATCGGTACGCCCTTCTGAGGGTTGAAAATGGAGACAAGAGGTTGATGATCGGTTAGTGGAGTAAATATTTGACCATGCAGATAGTGATTGAACTTCTTCACCCCCCACACTAGGCTGAGGGCCTCTCTGTCAATCTGGGCGTAGTTACGCTCGGCAGAAGTTAACGAGCGTGACGCAAAAGCTATCGGCCTCTCCAAACCATCAAGGAATTTATGTGACAGTACCGCCCCAATGCCGTAGGGAGACGCATCACACGCCAGCCTGATTGGCAGTGCTGGGTTGTAGTGAGCCAATACTTCCTTCGAAGTGATTAAGTCCTTACTCTTCTGAAAAGCACGTTTACAATCATCGCTCCATTTCCATGCTACCCCCATTCGTAGCAGGGCGTTCAGTGGATGCAGAATTGTCGACAAATTCGGCAAAAACTTAAGATAGTAATTCACCAACCCGAGGAATGACCTCAGTTGCGACACATTTTCAGGCGCTGGGGCCTTAACAACCGCTTCAATTTTGTCAGGGGACTTATGTAACCCCTCTTCATCAATCACGTGGCCACAATATGATATCTGTTTCTTAAAAAATTTGCACTTGGGGCGGTTGGCTCGCAGCCCATGTTCCCGTAGTCTAGTGAGCACCTGTTCTAGGTTGTTAAGGTGTTCACTGTCATCTTCACCTGTTACAAGGATGTCGTCCAAGTAACACTGAGTCCCCGGAATCCCTTGCAGGACTTGTTCCCTCGCTCTTTGCCATATCGCCGGAGCCGATGCTACTCCGAATACCAATCAATGATATTGGTAAAGACCTTTGTGAGTGTTTATCGTGAGATACTTCCTAGAGGACTCTTCAACCTCCATCTGCAAATATGCTTGTGCTAGGTCAACTTTTGTAAAACGCTTCCCTCCAGACAGTGAGGCGAAGATGTCTTCTATCCTTGGAAGAGGATATTGTACTGTGTGAAGGACAGGGTTCACCGTCAACTTGAAATCCCCACAGATGCGAATCTTCCTTGGCTCTCCGGACTTATTGCTTAACGTTTTTTTCATGACAGGAACGATGGGTGTCGCCCACTCGCTCCAGTCGACCTTAGACAACACGCCCGCCTTCTCCAGATTCTCCAGCTCTGCCTCGACGGCTGGATGAATTGCATATGGTACCGGTCTCGCTTTGAAAAACTTGGGAACTGCATTCTCTTCTATTTTTAACGAGGCGGTTACGCCTTTAAGCGTGCCCAGTTCTTGTTGAAATACCTCTTTGGCGTTAGCTAAGATTGTTGACAATCGTCCAGGAGTGACGTCTTCATCTTTTTTACCGTCCACCGTCATTGCATGAATGGAATGCCAATCTAAGTTTATCTTCCTGATCCATTCCCGTCCCAATAACGGTGGTCCACCATTTGGCAGTATGTAGAGATACAATTTCCATATTTTCTTGCCATTGTATTCGACAGGCACCCTTTATTTTTCCTCTGGGGTATACTTTTTGCCCCGTATACGTCGTCAAGACGATGGATGTCTCTCTCAAGGGTATGTGTGAAAATAACCGCTCATAGTCTCGTCGATTCATGACGGTTAGCGCTGATCTTGTATCCAATTCCATTTTAACTTGGGACCCTGCTATCGTGAGGGTGACCCAAATGGTTCGGTGATCCTCTTTTGCAATTACATTGTGAAGTTTGAGACCGCTTAATCTCCTGTTCTCGGATTCGCTATCGCTCATCTGGTCTTCGGAACTACTGTCCGTCATCTTTTGTACTTGTACGGTCCCTTAGTAGCCTTTTTGTTGTCGCTGGTCTTCTTCCCAGACTTACAAACTCGTGCAATGTGTCCAATCTTCCCGCATTGTCTGCATATTTTGTCTTTGGACCAGCAGTCCTTCTGGTCATGGTTAGTTCTGCCGCAGCGATTAACATTTTGCAAATCCCCGTGTCATTTCGTGGGTGCCGTATTCCTGTGGTTTTTGTTGAATTTCTGCAGCTCCCCTGGCTGCTGCTTCATACGATACTGCCACGCTGAAAGCCTTATCTAGCGTCAGCTCTTTTTCTGCGAGTAACTTCTTCTGTGTTCCTTCACTCAGGAGTCCACAGACAAATTTGTCCCGTAGGGTATCTGCCAGTCCTGCTCCGAACTGGCAGTGCTTTGATAGCTTGCGTAGTTCCGTAAGATACTCAGCATTGCTCTCATCTTTGTGCTGAGTTTTCCTGTGGAATTTAAATCTTTCTGCTATCAACAGCGGTGCAGGGTTTAAGTGCTCCTGTAGAACAGCAACAATTTCGTTAAAACTCTTCGCCTTCGGTTTGGCTGGAGTAATCAGATCCCGCAATAGGCCGTACGTTCTAGCGCCCATTACGTTTAGCAATATTGATGCCTTTTTCCCCTCCGCTATTTCATTTGCCTCGAAATATACCTCGACTCTTTCCACATACGTGGGCCAGTCCTCTATTGTATTATCAAAAGCAATGATACAGCCAGTCTTCGGCATCTTGCAAATCTAAAATGGCGCCTCCCGCGCTTTGCCGCCTTCTCTGATTTAACAAACTGGCGCCTCCCACGCTTTTCCTTCTTCCCCGCTGTTGTTAGCGCTGCTTTCCACGGTTTCTTGCGCGTATTCTTTTTCTTTTATTATTTTCCCGTCGTGGAGCGGACCCTCTGGAACACTTCCCTCCCTCTTCTGAGGTCCGAATGCTGCCCAGCTTCGAAACACCGGCCGCGCCCTGTATGCTCCACTCTCTCTCTCTCCTTGCTTCCCGACTCGCTGCCCGGCCCCGTTGCAGCCCAGGAAGGAACCGAGCACTACCTGCCACCAGCCCGATTAGCTGGGAAACCACGGACCGAGGAACCCAGCCTTGCTCTGGACAGTCTCTCCTGCAAAGTCTTGAACCCGATGATTGACGGTCGACGCCCGTTCCTCGAGTTTCAATGGACTCGATGGGCCAAAATGGCCTCTATCTGCACTGTGGGGTTTCTGTGATTCTGTGACTTTTTTTTAAATTTAATTTTTTTTTTTTTCCCGATCTTCAACGTCGTCGGAGCTGCTGCTGAGTTGCAGGTAAGTTCTTTCTAACTCGTCGCCAGTGTTAAGTCCGTGAATGATTGAGACACGGACTAGCAGGAGAGAAACAAACCAGTCTTTACTGGTGAAAGGCATAAACTAAACTAACCAACAGAGGCTCTCTAGCGCCTTTTATACAGGGGTGGTCACTGCCGGTATTGCAGTCTGAGACCAGTTATTCTCTTAAAGGTACATACACAACACGGGGGATCTCAGACGCCGTAATTGTGACCATCTTCAAGAAAGGTGACCAGTCCGATTTGCGGTAATTACAGAGGAGTTTCCCTGCTGTCTGCCACAGGGTAAGTCATCGCAAGAATTCTCCTCAATCGCCTTCTCCCAGTGGCCGAAGAGCTCCTCCCAGAGTCACAATGCGGATTCCGTCCACTAAGGGTCACAGTGGACATGATCTTCACCGCACGTCAATTATAAGAGAAATGTAGGGAACAGCACCAACCGCTCTACATGGCCGCCTTTGATCTCACAAAGGCCTTCGACACTGTCAACCATGAGGGATTATGGAGTGTTCTCCTCAAATTTGGCTGCCCTCAAAAGTTTGTCGCTATCCTCCGCCTGCTTCACGACGACATGCAAGCCGTGATCCTGTCCAACAGTTCCACCACAGACCCAATTCACGTACGAACCGGGGTCAAGCAAGGCTGTGTCATTGCACCAACGCTCTTCTCGATCTTCCTTGCTGCAATGCTCCATCTCACCCTCAGTAAGCTCCCCACTGGAGTGGAGCTAATTTACAGAACAAACAGGAAACTGTTCAACCTCCATCGCCTCCAGTCCAGATCCACAGTCGTCCCATCCTCTGTCGTCGAACTAGAGTGTGCAGATGACGCTTGCGTCTGCGCTCACTCGGAGGTCGAGCTCCAAACCGTCGTCAACACCTTCACCGAATCATAAGAGAGCATGGGCCTTACACTAAACATCTGTAAGACAGAGGTCCTCTACCAACCTGCCCCTGCCACACAGTACTGCCCCCCCCACACCCCAATTATCAAAATCCATGACAAGGCCTTGGACAACGTGGACCACTTTCCATACCTCGGGAGCCTACTGTCAACAAGGGCAGATGTCGACGACTAAGTCCAACACCGCCTTCAGTGTGCCAGTACGACCAGGACCTCAAACCCGGCACTAAGCTCATGGTCTACAGAGCAGCAGTGATACCCGCCCTGCTGTATGCCTCAGAGACATGGACCATGTACAGCAGGCACCTCAAAGCACTGGAGCGGTACCACCAACGCTGCCTCCGCCAGACCCTGCAAATCCATTGGCTGGATAGGCGCAGCAGCGTCAGTGTTCTGGCTCAGGCCAACATCCCCAGCATCTGAGCGTGGTCAAAGCTTCATCAGCTCCGATGGACGGGTCACATTGATCCTGACCAACAGTTCCACCACAGACCCAATTCATGTACGAACCGGGGTCAAGCAAGGCTGTGTCATTGCACCAACGCTCTTCTCGATCTTCCTTGCTGCAATGCTCCATCTCACCCTCAGTAAGCTCCCCGCTGGAGTGGAGCTAATTTACAGAACAAACGGGAAACTGTTCAACCTCCATCGCCTCCAGTCCAGATCCAAGGTCGTCCCATCCTCTATCGTCGAATTACAGTGTGCAGACGATGCTTGCGTCTGCGCTCACTCGGAGGTCGAACTCCAAACCATCATCAACACCTTCACCGAAGCGTACGAGAGCATCCATAAGACAAAGGTCCTCTACCAACATGCCCCCGCCACACAGTGCTGCCCCCGATTATCAAAATCCACGACAAGGCCTTGGACAACGTGGACCACTTTCCATAGCTCGGGAGCCTACTGTCAACAAGGGCAGACATCGACGATGAAGTCCAACACCACCTTCAGTGTGCCAGTGCAGCCTTCAGTCGCCTGAGGAAGAGTGTTTGAAGACCAGGACCTCAAACCCGGCACTAAGCTCATGGTCTACAGAGCAGCAGTGATACCTGCCGTACTGTATGCCTCAGAGACATGGACCATGTATAGCAGGCACCTCAAAGCACTGGAGAGGTACCACCAACACTACCTCCGCAAGATCCTACAAATCCATTGGCAGGATAGGCGCACCAACGTCGGTGTTCTTGCTCAGGCCAACATCCCCAGCATCGAAGCTCTGACCACGCTCAATCAGCTCCGATAGATGGGTCACATTGTCCGCATGCCCGATACGAGACTCCCAAAAACAAGCTCTCTACTCGGAGCTCCGGCACGGCAAGAGAGCCCCAGGTGGGCAGAGGAAACTCTTCAAGGACACCCTCAAAGCTTCCTTGAAAAAGTGTAACATCCCCACCAACACCTGGGAATCCCTGGCCCAAGACCGCACAAAGTGGAGGAGAAGCATCCGGGAAGGCGCTGAACACCTCGAGTCTCTTCGCCGGGCGCAAGCGCGAGGAGCGCACACCCGCCCCTTCAACCACCGTCTGCCCCACCTGTGACAGAGACTGTAGGTCCCGCATTGGACTCCTCAGTCGCCTGCGAACTCATTTTTAATGTGGAAGCAAGTCATCCTTGGTTCTGAGGGAATGGCTAAGAATAGAAGAAGAAAGAAGACTGCTGTGTGAGGACTAGTGGATAGAAGTTTGTTTGATGCAACTCTCCACTTTAACACAGGAAACATGTTCACTCGCTTATCCATTCATCATTTTGTGATGCAAAATTCAACATTGTTGCATTCAGCAAATCGGCAATGATCAATGCTCGATAGATGTCTTTTTAAAACTTTTTTTTAACTTTCCAATATTTTTTCATGTGTCTACATCCCATCAGACAAAAATGCTCAGAATAGACGTGGAAGAGGAAATGGGAACCTTATGAACCATAACCCATGTTGCTGAATGAACATGCTGCAGCCAGCTGGTGGTCATGTAACACAAGGAATGTTAGGCAAAGGCTGTTGAGTGTGTCTGAAACTAAGGTACCTCACAACAAATCAAGGCAGCAACTGGCTGGAAGGAAATATTGCAATAAATGATGAGACCCATTGGTGGCGATCAGTGGGGTGGGGATAGATGTAGGGCACTTAAGGCATCAGAGGTTTAGTTCCATGCTGAAAGGGAAGGGGTTTAGCAATCGGAGGCTGTGTCTAGAGATGTAAGCTGACAAATGGAACACTTTCCCCTTTGCAGGTTTGCAATGTTGGCATCAAGTACTTTGGGTATAGATAGCACAGCCAGATGCCGATTCAAGTTCCCTTTACCCCAACAGAAGAGCAATCCAATTTCCATTTCCTACATCAGCCCCTCTGAACAAATTAATGGGAATCTATGGGTGATTTTATCTTGTAGGTGTGATTTAGATCATGTGTTGAGACTGACCAAACTCCCCTAGAACAGTTACAATTGTCAAAAAGAGAAGACTTTTGTCACATCAGCTTGAGCTGTGATGAAGTCAGAATGAATATTTGAAAGGACCATTTTCTAAATGACTTTGCTACTCAGTTTCTCTATTTTAAAGTCATATTTTCAAAACCGAACCAGGCTCAATGAATTTCGAGCTCGGCACGATGCTGAGCTCTTTCTCCACCACCTTCGTCTCCGTGCCCACTTCTTTGGTTCACCAGACTGATTCCTGGGATGGCAGGACTGTCGTATGAGGAGAGATTGGGTCGACTAGGCCTGTATTCACTAGAGTTTAGAAGAATGAGAGGGGGTCTCATTGAAATGTATAAAATTCTGACAGGGCTAGACAGACTGGATGCAGGGAGGATGTTTCCCCTGGCTGGGGGGTCTAGAATGAGGGGTCGCAGTCTCAGGATATGGGGTAGGATATTTAGGACGGAGATGTGGAAAAATTTCTTCACTCAGAGGGTGGTGAACCTGTGGAATTCTCTACCACAGAAGGCTGTGGAGGCCAAGTCACTGAATATATTTAAGAAGGAGCTAGATAGATTTCTAGACACAAAAGGCATCAAGGAGTATGGGGAGAGAGCGGGAATATGGTATTGAGATAAAGGATCAGCCATGATCATATTGAATGGCAGAGCAGGCTTGAAGGGCCGAATGGCCTACTTCTATATTTGGCCAGGAGTCTTCCCCCGCCCCCCCCCCCCGCACCAGCACAGCTGACCCTTTCTCCCGTTTTCAGAATTCTCGTTCTACCTGGACCCCTCCCTCTGGCCACTTAACCTCTCTAGATCTTTTCATTGCAAACTGCCAGTGTGACATCGGCCGTCTCAATTTCTCTGCTCCCCTCACTCACTCCAACCTATCTCCATCTAAACTTGCAGCACTCCATTCTCTCAGATCCGACCCCAACATTGTCATTAAACCTGTTGATAAGGGTGTTGCTGTTTAGCGAACCGACCTCTACCTAGCGGAGGCTGAACGCCAACTCTCCCACACCTTCTCCTGGACCATGACCCCACTACCGAACATCAAGCCACCGTTTCCAAGACAGGCACTGACCTCATCTCCTCTGGCGGTCTTCCCTCCATGGCCGCCAACCTCATGGTTCCCCAACCCCGCGCAGCCCGCTTCTGCCTCCTTCCCAAGATCTACAATCAGGACTGCCCTGGTAGACCCATCGTTTCAGCTTGTTCTTGCCCCACAGAACTTCTCTTCCTATCTCGACTCGAGTTTATCTCCCCTTGTCCATCTCTTCCCACCTACATCCACGACTCTTCTGACGCCCAGTTTCCTGGCCCCAACCGTCTCCTTTTCACCGGATGTCCAATCCCTCTACACCTCCATCCCCCACCAGGACGGCCTGAGGGCGCTCTGTTTCTTCCTTGAACAAAGGCCCAAACAGTCCCCATCCACCACCACCCTCCTTCACCTGGCTAAACTTGTTCTCACATCGAACAACTTCTCCTTTTACACAATTTCTCCAAATTAAAGGTGTTGCCATGGGAACCCGCATGGGTCCCAGCTAAGCCTGCCTTTTCATGGGATATGTGGAACACTCTTTGTTCCAGTCCTCCTCAGGTCCCGTCCCTCACCTCTTTTTCCGGCACATTGATGACTGTATCGATGCCGCTTCATACTCTCGCCCTGAACTAGAAAATTTCATTCACTTTGCTTACAATTTCCACCCTTACTTCACCTTTGCATGGTCCATCTCCGACTTCTTCCCTTCCTTTCCTCGACTTCGCTGTCTCCATCTCTGGGGATAGGCTATTGACAAACATTTACTACAAGCCCACTGACTCCCACAGCTACCTGGACTTCCTCCCACCCCGCTTCCTGTACGGACTCTATTCCATTCTCCCAGTTTCTCCGTCTCCGCTGCATCTGCTCTGACGATGCCACCTTCAATACTAGTGCTTCCGACATGTCTTTTTTCCTGAACCGAGGATTCCCCTCTACTGTGGTTGACACTGCCCTTGACCGTGTCCGTTCTATTTCCCGCATCTCTACTCTCACCCCTTCCCCTCCATCCCGGAACCACGATAGGATTCCCCTTGTCCTCACCTTTCACCCCACCAGCCTCCACATTCAACGGATCATTATCCGCCACCTCCAGCATGATCCCACCACCAAACACATCTTCCCCTCACATCCCCGTTCAGCATTCCGAAGGGACCGCTCCCTCCGCGACACTCTGGTCCACTCCTCCATCACCCCTTCCCCTTCATCCGGCACCTTCCTGTGCAAGCACAGGAGATGCAATACCTACCCTTTTACCTCCTCTCTTCCCACTGTCCAGGGCCCCAAACACCCCTTCCAGGTGAAACAGCGATTTACTTGTACTTCTTGCAATTTAGTATACTGTATTCGCTGCTCACGATGCAGTCTCCTCTACATTGGGGAGACCAAACACAGATTGGGTGACCGCTTTGCGGAACATCTCCGTTCAGTCCGTAAGGGTGACCTCGAGCTTCTGGCCGCCTGTCACTTTAATTCTCCGCCCCATTCCCACTCCGACCTCACCGTCCTCGGCCTCTTGCATTGTTCCAATGAAACTCGACGTAAGCTCGAGGAACAGCACCTCATCTTTCGATTAGGCACTTTACAGCCTTCTGGACTCAACATCGAGTTCAACAATTTCAGACCATAACCTCGGCCCCTATCCCTTTTTTTTCCATTTATTTTATTATACATTTTTTTCTCTCTCCCACATGGCAGCTGTCTTTCATTCTGCCAGTGCCATTTACACTTCATCTAGAGCCATCTTTTTATTCTCAACTTGTCCCCTTACTATCTCCTTTTGCCTTGCACCATCTCTTAATCTCTGAATGTCTCTCAATCTCTCCTGCCTTCCATCCTATCACAGACCTTCCCTTTTGTTCCTTCCTCCCCTCCCCCCCCCCCCCCTTTCCCTGCCCCCGAACTTGCTTAAAAACCTGTTCCATCTCCAGCTTTTTCCAGTTCTGACAAAGGGTCATCGACCTGAAACGTTAACGCTGTTTCTCTCTCCACAGATGCTGCCTGACCGGCTGAGAGTTTCCAGCATTTTCTGTTTTTATTTCAGGCTTTCATAACGTTTCTTCAGTGATCCATGTTAAAATTTATTTCAGGAACAATTATTAAAATGGTATCTCGCTATAGTTTCTGTAGCATATTGGCAGGTGTGAGAGATTTTTTGATGTCACCATTTGCGTTGCAAGTATATCCAGCAGTTCAATTATAGACTTTGTTTGTCTAAACTTGTTTGAGCTGAACACTAGGGTGACAAATTGATGCTTAAAGCCACTGTTTACAGGTGATGGTAGTAGTGGGAGCAGTTTGAGGTGATGAATGACAAGTCTTGCACAGGCAGCGTATTGGTTCAAGAATCATTTTTACCTTACAGATACTAGTACCAACTACCGTTTGCAATAGATGTGTCGGATACAATGCATTATAATAAATGCCAGTGAGCTTTTCAGGAGCCAAATATGCAAAGCGTTTGAAGTTCTTGACTCCGATTCTCAAGAGTTCCACTGAATTATTTTCAAAAGCACAATGAAATCTTTCAGGCGTCAATGCCATAGATATAAGTGCATTCAAAAGGGCAAACATGTCATTAGCTATTTTAGCTCGTTTCATCATCCATGATCCACTTCAGAACCCCATCTGATGAGTATTCATTTGCTTCTGAAGTGAATTTGTGTAATTCTGCAACAAAGGACTCTAGTCGTGTGATTCATTACCCTTCTTGACCCTTCCCCAGGAATTAATATTCAAAGTTCTTGTTCTTAGAGGAGAAGTGCATTCAACTGAATTTCTATGTAAAATTAACATTAAAGGAAAGGATATTTAGTTCTACAGCTGAGTGGCCATGATCTGAGACAGTGGCTTTGCTTTTTAGACACAGAGACCTTGGAGATGGTGCCGAGGAGATTTACCAGAATGGTATAATTGGGATTACAGAGACATGGCTCCAGGGTGACCAAGACTGGGAATTCAACATCCAGGGGTATTCAATATTCAGGAAGGACAGGAAAAAAGGAAAAGGAGGTGGGGTAGCATTGCTGGTTAAAGAAAATATTAGCTCTGATGATGTGGAATCTGTATGGGTAGAGCTGAGAAATACCAAGGGGCAGAAAACATTAGTGGGAGTTGTATACAGACCCCCAAACAGTAATGATGGGGATGGCATTAAACGGAAAATTAGAGACGCATGCAATAAGGGCACAGCAGTTATCATGGGTGATTTTAATCTACATGTAGATTGGGCTAACCAAGTTAGTAACAATACTGTGGAGGAGGAATTCCTAGAGTGTATACGGGATGGTTTCCTGGACCAATATGTCGAGGAACCAACTAGAGATCAGGCCATCTTAGGCTGGCTATTATATAATGAGAATGGATTAATTAGCAATTATTTTGTGTGAGGCTGTTTGGGGAGGAGCGCTCATAAATATGATAGAATTCTTCATTACAAGTAGTTGACTCCGAGACCAGGGTCCTGAATTTAAATAAAGGAATCTACGATGGTATGAGGTGCGAGTTGGCTAGGATGGTTTGGGGAATGTTACTTAAAGTGTTGACGGTGGATAGGCAATGGTAAACATTCAAAGATCGCATGGATGAATTACAGAATTTGTTCATCCCAGTTTGGCATAAAAATAAAACAAAAAAGGTGACTCAACCGTGGCTAACCAGGGAAATTAAGGATAGCATACGATCCAAGGAGAGGACACATAAATTGGCCAGAAAAAGCAGTAAACCTAAGGATTGGGAGCAGTTTAGGATTCAACAAAGGAGGACAAAGGGATTAATTAAGAGGGGGAAAATAGAGTAAGCTTGCAGGGAACATAAAAACTGACTAAGAGCTTTTATAGATATGTGAAGAGAAAAAGATTGAAGTCAAAGCGTAGGTCCCTTGCAGTCAGAATCGGGGGAATTTATAATGGGGAACAAATAAATGGCTGACCAATTAAATACATTGGTTCTGGCTTCACAAAGGAGGAAACAAATAACCTCCCAGAGATGTCGGGGAACATAGGGTCTAATGAAAGGGAGGAACTGATAGAAATCAGTATTTGTAGGGAAATGGTGTTAGGGAAATTGATGGGATTGAAGGCCGATAAATCCCCAGGGCCTGATAATCTACATCCTTGGGTACTTAAGGAAGTGGCCCTAGAAATAGTAGATGCATTGCTGGTCATCTTCCAAAATTCGATAGACTCTGGAACAGTACCCATGGATTGGTGGGTAGCTAATGTTACCCCACTGTTCAAAAAAGGTAGTAGAGAGAAAACGGGGAATTACAGACCGGTAAGCCTGACATCAGTAGTGGGGAAAATGCTAGAGTCCATTATGAAAGATGTAATAGCAGAGCACTTGGAAAACAGTGACCGGATCGGACAAAGTCAACATGTATTTACAAAAGGTAAATCGTGCTTGACTAATCTACTGGAATTTTTTGAGGATGTAACTAGTAAAATAGATAAGGGAGACCCAGTGGATGTGGTGTATTTGGATTTTCAAAAGGCTTTCAATAAGGTCCTGCATAAGAGATTAGCGTGTAAAGTTAAGGCACATGGGATTGGGGGCAAGGTATTGACTTGGATAGAGAACTGGTTGGCAGACAGAAAGCAAAGAGTTAGAATAAACGGCTCTTTTTCCGAGTGGCAGGCAGTGACTAGTGGGGTACCGCAGGGATCGGTGCTAGGACCCCAGCTATTCACAATATATATTAATGATCTGGACGCAGGAACCAGATGTAATATCTCCAAGTTTGCAGATGACGCAAAGCTGGGTGGGCTTGTGTGCTGTGAGGAGGATGCCGAGAAACTCCAGTATGATTTGGACAGGTTGGGTGATTGGGCAGAAGCATGGCAGATGTAATATAACGTGGATAAATGCGAGGTTATCCACTTTGGTGTCAAAAACAGGAAGGCAGATTATTATCTGAATGGCAATAGATTGGGAGAAGGGGAAGTGCAACGAGACCTGGGCGTCCTTGTGCACCAGTCGCTGAAGGTAAGCATGCAGGTGCAGCAGGCGGTTAAGAAGGCAAATGGTATTTTGGCCTTCGTAGCGAGAGGGTTCGAGTACAGGAACGAGGATGTTTTGCTGCAGTTGTACAGGGCCTTGGTGAGACCGCACCTTGAGTATTGTGTGCAGTTTTGGTCGCCTTATCTGAGGAAGGATGTTTTTGCCATGGAAGGAGTGCAGCGAAGATTCACCAGGCTGATGCCTGGGATGGCAGGAATGACATAGTCTGCTGACGTGCCCCCAGTTTAATTCCAAATGTTCTAAAAAGGATAGCTCCCTGTTTCCTAAATGGTACGTCTCTTCAGGATAGAGGCAGTCTGGAAGCAGGAATTTTTATTTAGTGCTCTTTGTGGTATAATATCATAAAGTTCTGATCCAGCGACATCAACTGAAATTGTGTGCTGTGGGTAGCCTTCCTCGTTCCTGGTGTCACAGCAGAGGGAGTGGTACATAAAATATTTGCTCCCAGACTGCCCCCATCTAGCAGTTGAAAAGCATGAAGCAGGGTAACAGGGCACCCCAGGTATGTGTACACGCCCCCCTTTTTTAATGTTTAGGATTATAGGCCAATCCAGCAGACCGTAAATCCCCTTTAATATAGTTACATAGTGGATGTATCCTCTGAAATTGCAGCATAAAAGCAACAAGAACTTCATTTATTTTATTTTCAGGGTTTAGCAGGCATCCAGTTGGGGTAGATTGTTAGGATGAGTTAAAAGCCATGACGAACTGGCTAGAACAAAGCTAAATTGCTGCCAGTTTGGATAATTGAGCTGAGCTAGAGGAAATTGGAACAAGATTCGACACCTGAGCACAAGCTCACTATGGCCTGATACAGTGTCTAAAAAGACACATCCAAGTCCTTGTCATTCTGTCTGGGAGCATCGCTGTCTCGAATTCATTCTGTGTTGGCTTTCCAAGTGCTAACACACCAGCTGCTTCTACCCTTGCTATAGTGAATTAAATTACAATGATGCATAAAGTGTTTTACAAATGCTGTGCACATTAATAGCCATCTTTATTTTCTTCAAAGGAAAAGGGGTTTTCTTTTATTTTTATATTTTCTAGGTCGCCTATACAGGAAATCCTGGTTGAAAAGACAGACTGGCAATTAGGGCTTTAGCATTGGCACTCTTAATCCTGATGGTGAACAAGATCACCCAAGGCAATTGACTATGAATTCAGCTTCCTCACTGGCCTGGTGTACTTTTTTTATTTTAAACTACCCGTAGTCTGTAATTCCGCCACATTTGTTGCTGCCAACTACAGGTAGACTATCCTTTATCCGAAAACCTCGGGACCAGCCGTGTTTCGGTTTTCAGAAAATTTCGGATTTCGGAAGGTATTTTATAAGACTGGGAAATTTGTCGGGGGTGGGTCGGCGGGGGTCCGCCGGGGGTCGGGGTCGTGCGCACGACTTGCGCTGACCCTCTGCTCAGCGTAAGTCGTGCGCCACTCTGGTCATGTCGTGCGCATGACTTACGCTGAACGAAAAAACCTTCGGTTTTAAGAGGGTTTTGGTGTTCGGATAAAAGGTAGTCTACCTGTATATAAGTGCACATGCTACAATGAGCTCCCTTCAGACCATAGTGTCCACTCCTCCAACATAGGAGAACCCTTGACTGCAGTTATTGGGGCAGAGATGATTGGGGCATTTTTTATGGTGTACAATAATAGCTTAGGATTTATTTTGATGCAAGTACACACCATTCTTTCTCCTTACCCAACACTAAAGTTAACCCCCATTTATTCTGTTTAATGTTGAAATATCCTGTTCAATAACTGGCACTTTACAGAAACCTTCAAGATCAAGTGCTGAAATGGTGGCCTGGTGGTATACAAATGTGTGCTATGGTGGAGTAGTTGGTTACTGGTTCATGTGTGTGATTTCCTAATCTTGGAGTGGATCGGGCTTGTTGGGGGAGGAGAAAGAAAGGTTGCATTAAGTGGGTACAAGGATGCAAATATCCGATCATAACTGGCTGAGTGTCTGGTTGTGGAGTAGATTTGGTTGAGGTCTGGGGGCATGTTACCGCTTCACGAAGGGTCATCGGCCTGAAACGTTAACTCTGTTTCTCTCTCCACAGATGTTGCCTGACCTGAGTATTTCCAGCATTTTCTGTTTTTATTACCGCTTCACATGTTTGGCTGGAGGAAAGATGAGTTGGCATGTTTGGTACATAATGAAGAGGGTGGGAAAAAATAGAAAGGGGTACGGAGAAGAGGGAAAAATTACATGCTTAGAACAGTAGGAGCCGAGATCTAATGAATTTGTGCTTGGATATTGCACCTTCCAAATACTCCGATTCAAATGCATATTAATTTTGTATTCTAAGCTTTTTCAATGAGTTTCAGTTCATTTATGCATCAGGAAACTGACTTTAATTAGTGTCTCACCAGTCAGATCCTATCACAACATTCAAGTGGGGGGCAGGGTTCTCTCAGACAGACGGAGACAGACACACCCACACACGCACCATTTATTCTCAGCAGAGCCTTGGCACAGAATGAAACTAGTCCTCATTTGAAAGGTCTAACATATTGCTGTCTGCACACAGTTCCTCGGATGTTGCGGTTAGCAGTTTGCTTTTGTGCAAAGCAGTATTTCCTTGAAGCTAATGCAAATCGCACAGGGCTTGTTTTGAGCCACAATAAATTGACATTTTGGTTTAAAGCTTCAAGCTCTAATAGTGTAATCTGAACAGATGCCTGTTAACCATTTAAACAATTTTAACGCAGTGGTTTTTATCCAGGAAGAAATTATTTCTTCCAAAGATATTCCAGAATGACCTTAACAGGTCTTGAGGACGAGTAACTGACAAAAAGCATTAGTCTGCAGTTGAGCCTCACTGGCCTTCCCACATAATATTAAAAATACTATCTCCGTAAATCATGCACTCAAAGATTTTAACATAAGGTGCTAAATATTTTTTGATCTGTGCTTGCTGTGTTTAAGCTTGTAAAAGAAGCTTCCTGTGTGTGGGTGTGCAGCACAGTGAGCATGAGTTGGTGTTTGTGTCAAGATCATTCTGGAATTCAGTATTCTGTCAAGCTAGTCACACTCCTTTTGGCTGGAAGCTGTTACAAAATGTGCTGGCCTTAGCTGAATGGAGCAGTGCTAATTTCAGGCTCTGTTTGACTACATTGCTATGTTAAATTCTCGCTTCTCTACTTATTTGTATCCAAATTGCAATGTCTTGTAGAATTAAAATGGTAACCATACTTGTTCTCTGAGACTTCAATATTGAAATGGTAAACTCGTTTGGATGTGTGATATAATTGAAGAAATTGTGCAGAATATGATTTGTGTATGATTTGATATACTTTGAAATCCAGTTTGGAAAGATTAGATTGCAGGAATGTCTAGTTCCTATCCAAAAGACTGAGGTCCACTCAGGCGATCAAATAAACGAGGTTTAATGAAAAGTAACAGAGTTTAACAGATAACTACAGGAGAACATCCAATATAGGTCTAGTCAGTTCGGAGACTCCACGAGGACTGCTAGGGCGGTCCCGTGGCTGACATCATGACGTCATCACGTTTTTCCCACCGGTGGGGGATCACGTGATGAATGGCGTGACGTCATCGTGTTTACCCGCGCTATTAAAGTGATCGCGCTCTGTACATGTAAACAGTGAAAACAAAGATACAGACTCGGGGAATTATATACAATTGATTGGAGTCCATTAATGGTTCCGCCACAAGATATTGTTTCAAATTAGGCATCAATTATTCCCCTCTTTGCAGTGAGGTTGTCAAACTAAAGTCATCAACTCCATACACATAACAAACAAAGTTGCTTGGAGATTTATTTCTAAGAATGGTTTTTCTTTCTTCCTCTTTCTGTGATTCCAGTTCTCAAAGCTTGGTTGGGTATTTATTGGGTATACTCTGCAGTTGGTTAATGATACCTGCATCCTGTAGCAGCTTAATCTGGTGCAGGTTTTTAAAATCTGTTCCCCTAGCGATGCAAGTTTAAATCCTTCAACCAAACTTTCAGAACCGTAAATCCAATTGCCCGAGTCTTTTGAATCTATAAACAAGGGTGCGCTGTTGCAGGGTATGCATCAGCACAGAAAAGATGTTTTAGGCAGAACTGCGTCAGCTGTGGCTCAGTTGGTAGCACCCTCGCCTATGAGTCAGAAGGTTGTGGGTTCACACTCCAGAGACTTGAGCACAAAAATCGAGCCTGACATTCCAGTGCTGTACTGAGGGAGTGCTGCACTGTCAGAGGTGCCATCTTTTGGATGAGACATTAAACCGCGGCCCCGTCTGCGCTCTCTGGTGGACATAAAAGATCCCATGGCACTATTATGAAGAGGAGCAGGGGAGTTATCCCCGGTGTCCTGGCCAATATTTATCTCTCAATCAACATCACTGAAACAGATTATTTGATCATTATCACAGTGCGGTTTGTGGGAGCTTGCTGTGCGCAAATTGAGCCTCAATTGCTGTGCTGCCATGTTTCCTATATTACAACAGTGATTACACTTCAAAAAGTACTTAATTGGCTGTAAAGCTCTTTGGGATGTCCAGTGGTCGTGAAAGGCGCTATAGAAATGCAAGTCTTTCTTGCTGCCACATGGTGACCAGACTGACTTGGTGTGTGATCCATGGGCCCAGAAATTCGGGTCGGGGGCTTCCCGCGGATGCAAGCCCCCGATCTGCACTTACCTAGCGCGCCGGCCGTTGAGCTGTGGGCCCCTGTGGAATTCCGATCCGGGGCCTGCTCCAGCTGCCGGCGTGCAGTGCTTGCGTATCCCAGGGGCGCAGTTAGTTCGAAGCGTCCCCTGGGATCACGTGGGCCATGGGGAACCAATCGGAGCAGGGAATGCTCCATTCATAAGTCCGAGAGGAAGTGCTGTCAAACTTAGAAATACTACGGGCCCTTTCTTCTTACAAAACATCACTAAATATTCAAATACATTTTTTAAAAATCACTTTTTAAATAAACTATAAATTAAATGAAATAACTAAACAATAATTTAAATTTTTGAAAAAATACTTTTATTTTCTAACGGGGCTAAAAATAAACTTACCTTGCTTTAAAGTATTTAAAAATAATAAACCTGTGGGAAAAAATGTTTTAATTTTAATTAATTCACCATTTACCTTGTAAAAGCAGGCCTTACGCCTGCTTTTTACATTTCTAAATTCTGCAGGCTTACCTTCCCGGGAAAACCTGTATTTATAAAAATTAAAAAAAACAAAGTTCGATGCGCATGCACAGCCTCTCCCGCGCACGCGTTCGACCTCTGAACCCCTGCTTTCAGGGGAACGGAAGTGCCGGTTTCCCGCGCATGCACAGTGCATGCAGGAAACAGGCACTTCCATTGGGCCTACGGGTTAGTACCCCGTGCGTACTCACTCGTGGAGACCCGAATTTCTGGGCCATGGCCTCCCTGTTTCTCAACCTTATTGGCAAAATTTTGCCAGTTCTGCAAAACATTTAGTTAACCAGGTCGGAGACTTGAACTGGAAGACTTTCCTTCTATTAGAACTGTTCTACTTTGTTGTTTTGTTTATTATGATTAGCTGGAGAAGGCTGTGTTTTCTGGGTCTTATTGTACCAGGCTATGTAATAGAAGCTTTTGTGATGTTTCAGACACTTAAGTTTGAAGCAACCATTGTTTAGATTACACACACGGCTCTATTACAACAATTATCCCCATGCCCAGGGCAACAATATTCAATTTTGAAGGCAGTTGGTTTGCTGGTGACACCTACCTGATTGGGAAGAGAGTCACTGTTTCTTTTGTGTACTTAGTCTCCAAGAATACACCATGGATCCATGGACAGAGAATGTTGGGTCTTCCGATACTCCCTCTGTTGATCAGATTTCAGTCTGCCAATTCTCCATTGGATTTCTGTTACTTTCAGTTGAATCCTGGCCTCTTTCAGGTTCCCACCTGTCAACGCTCTCCATTCCTGACTACCTTCTCTCCAGGGATCAAGGGATATGGGGAGAAGGCAGGGACAGTGTACTAAGTTTGAATGATCAGTCATGATCTCATTGAATGGCGGAGCAGGCTCGAGGGGCCGAATGGCCTACCTTCTATGTTTCTCCATACAAAGTGGAGTTAATCTTTGTGCTGTGGGCATTGGAGTCTACACATGCACCTTAGTATAAGTGAGCCTGCTTGATAACCATACTCCTTCAGTTTTTCACCTTGTGCACGGTCTGTAATGTTTTAAAACATTAAACATAAATCAGTCTAACTACCAGTAGGAAAGGAATGATTGAAATGTTCGGTAAATCATTGGCGACAGTAGATTGTAATCATTAAACGGCATCACAGGTCATTCCCGTAAGTTGACCTCATACCTCTCGCGATTCAGATTGTGCCATTATCTAGGTAAACCTAGTGAGATCCAGCGGTCAAGCCGAGAATCCTAGTTACTGTATTCTAGGTTCACGTGCTGCCATGTAAGAACATAAGAAGCAGGAGCAGGAGCAGGCCATTCGGCCCCTCCAGCCTGCTCTGCCATTCAATAAGATCACGGCTGATCATTGCCCTCAACTCCACTTTCCTGCCTGATCTCCATATCCCTTGATTCCCCTCGAGTCCAAAAATCTATCTCAGCCTTGAATATACTCAAAAAGACTCAGCATTCACAGCCCTCTGGGGCAGCGAATTCCAAAGATTCACAACCCTCGAGTGAAGAAATTCCTCCTCATCTCAGTCTTAAATAACCGACCCCTTATCCTGAGACTATGCCCTCTAGTTCTAGACACTCCAGTCAGGGGAAACAACCTCTCAGCATCTACCCTGTCAATCCCCATCAGAATCTTGTATGTTTCAATGAGATCACCTCTCATTCTTCTAAACTCCAGAGAGTATAGGCCCATTCTACACAATCTCTCGTCATGGGACAGCCCTCTCATCTCAGGAATCAATCTAGTGAACCTTTGTTGCACCGTCTCCAAGGCAAGTACTGTATATCCTTCCTTAGATAAGGAGACGAAAACTGTGCACAGTACTCCAGGTGTGGTCTCACCAAGGCCCTGTAGAATTGTAGTAAGACTTCCTTACTCTTATACTCCAACCCCCTTGCAATAAAGGCCAACATGCCATTTGCCTTCCTTATTGCTTGCTGTACCTGCATGCTAGCTTTCGGTGTTCCTTGCACGAGGACACCCAAATCTCTCTCGACACCAACATTTGAAAGTTTCTCGCCATTTAAAAAAATATTCTGTTTTTCTATTCTTCCTACCAAAGTGAATAACCTCACATTTCCCTACATTATACTCCGTCTGCCACCTTGCTGCCCACTCACATAGTCTATCTATATCCCTTTGCGGACTCCCTCTGTTCTCCTTACAGCTTACTGTCCCACCTAGCTTTGTGTCATCAGCAAACTTGGATACATTACACTCGGTCCCTTCATCTAGGTCATTAATGGCCCAGAAATTCCAGAACGGGGCTTGCAGCGCGTGCAAGCCCCGTATTTGCACTTACCCCGCGCTCGTGCCGATCAGCTTCTGGGACGCCTGAACTTGCAGAAATAGAAAGCACATTCCCGGGCAGCGTATGACGTCACGCCGCCCAGGCGTGCAGCCAGGAGCGTGCAGTGTAAGTGAGACACGCCCCTTGAGGTCTCAGTTTCACTGGACACGCCCCCAATGTTTCTGTCAAGCTGCTAAGGATTTTTACATGCAAAGCAGCAGTTTAAATAGGTTTTTGGAAGTTTTTTGAAGATTTTGGTATCTTTTATAAACTTTTTAAAATGTTTACATTATTTTGAGTAATCTGAAGTAGTTTTAAAGAGAATTAAAGCAATTTAAAGACTTTTAAAAGCCCTAAAAGAATTTTTTAAATTCCATTTATTTATTTAGCAATGTCGTCGTCATACGTGTCTTCACACTTTTCCCTTTGGGGAACTGTATGAAGTGGTGGAAGGATTTATGGCCATGATTAACGCTCATTCCGTGACCGTAACCATCTTTGAACCAGCCATTAGGGCGGTTAGTCCTATGGCGGGAGGGTTTTACGGGCTCCCACAAGCTATACAAGGAGGGGGGGGCCACCCACACCCACGGACGCAAATATCCCACTGGATGTCAACCCAGAATTTAGAGCCGGAGCTCCGACTCCACTTGCCGGGACTGTCTGGAGCGGGGTTCGAAACCCTACCCTGATCTGGCCCAGCGGCGGGGATCCTACCGCTATGACAAAGGCCCAATCCAATTAGCAACGTGAAATGGCAGCATAGGGCTCCAGTCACGGGGAGGGAAAAGGCGCAGGAAACGTATGGGTATCACCTTTTGTGCGGAGTGGGCCTTTTGCGTAGCAGTAAGCATCCCCACTGCTGGGCCAGAAGGAGTAGGGTTTTGAACCCCACTCCAGACAGTCCCGGCAAGTGGAGTCGGAGCTCCAACTTTAAATTCTGGGTGGACATCCAGCGGGATACTTGCGTCCGTGGGTGTTGGTGGCCCCCCCCCCCCTCAGATGGGTTGTGGGAGCCCGTAAAACCCTCCCGCCATAGGACTAACCACCCTAATGGCTGGTTCAAAGATGGTTGCGGTCACGGAATGAGCGTTAATCACGGCCATAAATCCTTCCACCACTTCATACAGTTCCCCAAAGGGAACAGTGTGAGGGTACGTACGATGATGACCTCTTGCGCAATGCACCTCCTTGGACCCTCAGTCGCAGATGCGAGGGGGCAAGTCGTGCAATTGTTAAATTTTTTATTGTATTGACATGTAAAATGTTGGCCCAGTAATTCCCTTCCAAATGCGCTAGTACGGTCGGGGTACTTACGCATCTGGCCAGATGAAATGCCGGTTTTCAGCATGCACAGTGCATGTGGGGAAAACCGGCATTTCCTGTCCTCTGAACGAAGGGGTTCAGAGGCAGAACGCGTGCGACTGCACAGGCAGCGCGTGCGCAGTATAATTCGCCGCTTTCATTAATGCTTTCAGTGAGGTCCAGTCATTACAACTTACACATGAAAAAAGCATGGGTACAGTTGCTCCAGAGGCTGCGGAGGAAGATATTTCTTATCGTGGAGCTTCTGAAAGTATGTATGTCTGTATATATTCCTTTGCGTGTTATGTATATATTCCTTTACTTATGTGTATGAATGTATTATTTAATTATGACTTTCAGAGAAAGTAACTTATTGGAAAATCATAATTCAAAATATACATTCATACACATTAGTAAAGGAATATAAAACATACATACATATACGTAAAGGAATATATGTGGACATACATACATAACTCATTCTCACATTCCATTCACACAGCCACAATTGCTCCTTCTACCTACCGTTCTGAAAACCCGTTTAAAAAAAAAAAAAAAAAAAAATTAAAGTTTAAAACTTACTTAAAATTTCTTAAAATAACTTCCCTCCCTTTCCCAAACCTAAATATTGCATTTCATAAGCTCCTCCATAAAATATATCTCCTTCCCCAGCCAATGAACAACTTTACACTTGCTTTTTTCACGTGTAAGTTCTAGGGACTTACCCTCACTGAATCCATCAGTGAAATCTACAAAGTTCACTGCGCAAGCGCTGCCTGTGCAGTCGCACGCGCTGTGAATAGACCTCGGGTCTGGAAATGCCGGCGTTCCCCGCATGCGCTGTTCCTGCTGAACGCCGGCATTTCCAACGGCCAGATGCGTGAGTAACCCGACCGTACTCACGCTTCTGGCCTGGAATTTCTGGCCCAATATAGATTGTAAATAGCTGAGGCCCCAACACTGATCCTTGCGGCACCCCACTAGTTACAGCCTGCCAACCTGAAAAAGATCCGTTTACCCCTACTCTCTGTTTTCTGTCCGTTAACCAATCCTCTATCCATGCTACTAAATTACCCCCAACCCCATGAGCCCTAATCTTGCGCAATAACCTTTTATGTGGCACCTTATCGAATGCCTTTTGGAAATCCAAATATACTGGCTCCCCTTTATCTACCCTGCTAGTTACATCCTCAAAAAACTCTTAATAAATTTGTCAAACACGATTTCACTTTCATAAAACCATGTTGACTCTGCCTAATCATGTTATGATTTTCTAAGTGACTTGATACCACTTCCTCAACAATGGATTCCAGCATTTTCCCGGTGACTGATGTCAGGCTAACTGGCCTGTAGTTCCCTGTTTTTTCTCTGCCTCCTTTCTTGAATAGCAGTGTTACATTTGCAACCTTCCAATCCGCTGGGACCATTCTAGAATCTAGGGAATTTTGGAAGATCAAAACCAATGCATCCACTATCTCTTCAGCCACCTCTTTTAGAACTCTAGATTGTAGGCCGTCAGATCCAGGGGATTTGTCGGCTTTTAGTTCCATTTGTTTCTCCAGTACTTTTTATCTACTTACTGTATATTAATTATGCTAAGTTCCTCACCCTCATTAGACCCTTGGTTCCCCACCATTTTTGGTATGCTTTTTGTGTCTTCTGTGAAGACAGATACAAAATATTTGTTTAATGTTTCTGCCATTTCCTTATTCCCCATAATAATTTCTTCTGTCTCAGTCTCTAGGGGACAAATATTTACTTTTGCTACTCTTTTTTTCCTTTTTACATACTTGTAGAAACTCTTACAATCTGCTTTTATATTTCTTGCTAGATTTCTCTCGTATTCTATTTTTTCCCTTTTTATCAATTTTTTGGTCAACCTTTGGTTTCTGAAACTCTCCCAATCCTCAGGCTTACTATTATTCCTTGCAGCATTATAAGCTGCTTCTTTCAATCTAATGCTATCCTTACCACCTTTGGTTAGCCACGGTTGGATCACTTTTCCCGTGGAGTTTTTGTTTCTCAATGGAATGTATTTTTGTTGAGAATTATGAAATACTTCTTTAAATGCTAGCCACTGCTTATCTACCGCCATACCTTTTTAGTCTACCTTCGCCAACTCGCCCCTCATACCTATGTAATTGGCTTTATTTAAGTTTAAGACTCTAGTTTCGGACTTATGCAAGCCACTCTCAAAATTAATGTGAAATTCTATCATATTATGATCACTCTACCCCAGAGGATCCTTTACTACGTAATCTTCTCATTTTAGGTAGGTTGAAGAATATACACTTCTTCAGACTGAGGCTCAGGCTATAAACCAAAGGACCAATTTATTTAATATTAAATAGATCAATTCACATTATTCAGTACAAGCAGTATATTTACAGTAGTTACAAACATTGCTATTCTTCAGTGTTAAAACAACAAAGGCTCTTCTACAACCACAAAAGCAAAATACTGCAGGTGCTGGAAATCTGAAGGTCAGGCAGCATCTGTGGAGAGAGAAACAGAGTTAATGTTTCAGGTCGATGACCCTTCGTCTGAACTGGAAAAAGCTGGAGATGGAACAGGTTTTTAAGCAAGTGGAGGGGAGGAAAGAACAAAAGGGAAGGTCTGTGATAGGATGGAAGGTAGGAGAGATTGAGACAAAAGGGATGATGGTGCAAGGCAAAAGGAGATTGTAATGGGACAAGTTAAGAAACTCCAGATGAAGTGTAAATGGCAATGGCGAAATGATCGACAGCTGCCATGTGAGAGAGAGAAAATAAATGTTATGGTCTGAAATTGTTGAACTCTGTCGAGTCCAGAAGGCTGTAAAGTGCCTAATCGAAAGATGAGGTGCTGTTCCTCGAGCTTACGTTGAGCTTCATTGGAACAGTGTAAGAGGATGGAGAGGTGGAGCGGAGAATTAAAGTGACAGGTGACCGGAAGCTCAGGGGTCACCCTTACGGACTGAACGGAGGTGTTCCGCAAAGCGGTCGCCCAATCTGCGTTTGGTCTCCCCAATTTAGAGGAGACCGAATTAGCATAGAAGGCTCTTCTACGCTAATTCATAACCTAAATTTGATCCTTGAAACACAAGTCACTCACTTTTATGTTATGTAATGCTAGCACGGAGTCTTTGCAAAGCCCATTAGCTCTGCTGGCTTCAACCTGCATTATTGGCTGCCTGCACTTAGCTCCAGTAAACCCACAACTAGTGGGCTTCCAGCCACAAAGCTGTTCGTCAAAGGGGCCAGAAAAAATCATAAGCCCCCCTCCTCTCGCCGACCTAACCTTGTCGTCTCCCTGGATACAGCTGTTAATCAAACCCAAAAGGAGCTCAGGATGTCAATCACAGGATGTTTCGCCTAGCCTGTTTATATAATCTGTGGCAGCTGGAAATCGCACATTGTCCAGCCTGCTGTCAAGGAAACTTGACACCTATGACTCTGCATTTAACAGATGTTAGCATATTAAAACCCTCTTGTTTGATGGGAGCAGGCCACAAACCTGTATTAATGTGTTTTTTGCATCCTAAACCATTTATTCCTGTAGCAAGAGGAAAGAGCTAGCAGTAACCAATGTTAATTGCAACATCAGTTGATCCATGCTGGACTGCCCATGTGTGTTTCAGGTTTAATCTAAGCTAATACTAGTTGAGTGCATGCTACCTGCTTTAGTTTTCACTGGAAGTTCACAACTCAAACTGATGCTCCTCCTAAAGTGTTATCAACTCTCATATCAAAGGATCTTTTTGAACCTTTCAAATTACTTACACAATCAAGTAATTGACCTGTTTTGAGCATTAACTGGCGCAATGATCTACGGTACGATGGCCTGCAGTGTTGTACTGAAATACGCTGCAACTGATGCAGGATTTCAATGCTAACTGCTTTGATATATTTTTGCAAGGGTTGGGGTGATTAGGTTGGTCTATCATTCAAGAAGATATATATAGTAAGCAGCTCAAAAATAAAGCAAATGCTGGGTTTTGGTGGGGTTTCAATTAAAACATTAAGTGACGGTATGTCTGTAAAATCCATAATGTAAAATTCACTGGCTATGCATAGAAACTTTTACCAAAATAATATTGTAATGGATTATAAGTCACCCTCCTTTATTTAAATGATGTAAAAGTAAATATGGATGTGTGATTTATATACAAGATTTTTTACAGTAAGTCTTTGCTTTTGGGGTTAATCTACCACGTGGCTCTCACAATTTAAAAAGCCTTTACCATCTCTTTTACATTCTAATGATGGATCTGTGACAACTTGGTGGTTAATATCACGTTCTATTACAGGAAACTTTCGATTTACCGGCACCTAAATAACCGTAAATCTCAGTTAACCGGCAAAATTCAGGAGTAGGTTTTACTTCATATTGCACAGCAACAGATGGAGGAACGCAAGTACAAGGGTGTGGCTGCAGCTGTTGCTAAGCTACAGAGACGCTTGCAACTTGTGGCCATTGTTCTGAACTTGTTGCTAAGCAACAGGGTTTGTTGCTTTATACGGAGCTGTCCGCTCTCCGCATCTTTTACTATAACGTTCGGTTATCCGGGATTTTTGATGAACTGGCACCACGTCGGTCCCATCCGTGCTGGATAATAAAAAGTTTCCTGTACCATGGTTATATACCATTGTGTTTAATTGCTCATCATTTGTCTTGCCCCCCCCACCACCCCATCTCGCCTTGGTCAGCAATTGATTGTGGATTTTGGATGAATTTTGTAATGAAAACTCTGATCTACTACAGTTTACTGTTGGGCACTGACTAGCATCAGTCCAGCTGTCTGTTTAGTGAAATTAACCCCTTGTTTTCTGCTGTTCCGATAATCATTTAGCTGAGCTGCAGACTGTGCTAAGGAATTCATGTCCCAGTTTAGATATTGAAACGAATAAAACTGAATCACAGTTGGGGAGGTGTACTGAGGTGGTAATTCCAAATTGTCGAGTCTTCTATTTCTCTGCTCAGTGATTTTCCATTTGCTTGTTAGCACTGGAGGGGAGTGGGGGGAGCAGGGAGAAACAAAGGTAGCAAGTGGCTTCCTTCCTCTAGCAAAGAGGAGAAAAATTGAGGACAGGTCACACTGGGGAGGTTTAATGTGTGGTTCAATAGAAGCAGATCCCTGCCCTGCCAGGCCTGCCAGACAGTACACATGACCGATTAAGTTTTAAAGTATCCCAGTTGCGTGACAAGTTATTACTCTTGTGTCCAAGGAGACACTAGTTCAATTGTAGCCACTGCTAGTATTCATCCCAGAATTTTCCAGTTGGGAGATTGCTAGTCTCTGCCAGTTGGGAACAGCCACAAGAGGCAAGGTGCTGAGAGGTGGAGAGGATATTGGAGGGAGGGGGGAAATCTAAGGAGAAAATGGCACCAGTGGGATTATCCAGCCCTTCGTTATGGGGAAATTGATGAGTATAGAAGATGGTGTCTAATTGTTTCCATCCATTTATGTTTAGTATGTGACTGAAGTTGCCTGCAGGGTAGGTGCATAGTGTGTTACAGTCTCTTTGTCTTGGATGGATACGTATCACTAATAAAAGGTGCTTGCTCGATTTCATAATCTATATCATGTTCCTTTCTTTGCAACCAGGCTGCAGAGAAGCGTAACCTTAGCCTTGGTGGTCATGTGGGTTTCGACAGCCTCCCCGATCAATTAGTCAGCAAATCTGTATCGCAAGGCTTCAGTTTCAACATTCTTTGTGTAGGTAAGTATTGTCATTGCTTTAAAACTGACATCTTGGCATGGGCGGCCATGTATACAGTGACTGACTGTGCAAGCCTATCAAATTTCAGTTCGTTGAAATGATTCAATTATTTTGATTTTTAAAAATGTAATTGTGGCACTTCTGATGATTCCGTGGGTTAATGCACCTTGGGCGGTTGTCCTGGTTTGGGCGGAGTTAACTGATCCCAGCACTGGGTGGCACTACATATGGCCTGGGGACACTGAAGTCAAGTAGGGGAAGAATCAGCTCGGGTCCCTGCTCCTCATCACTCTCATGACCCATAGTGAAAGCTCAGACAGCAAATGCCTGTGATTCCCTTAAATGTTGAATAGTCTACTGTCACTCACTCTCTCTTTAATTACATGTGACCACTTGGGTGAGGTACTTAAGGACTGCTGGTGTGTGTGAAATTTTACCCGAGCACCAGTGAATGTCATCAAAAGCGGAATAAAATGCTGGCGCAGATGTAACCCATTTTGATGTATTATCCTCTAGCATAGCTCTGTGTATTTAAATGAGTGTGTGGTCTATTCAATTTTTTTTTACTATTGTAAATCACCCCTGACAGCTCTGTGTTTATTCATAAAGATTTAAATTATGGCATGTGTATTTTTAATTTGACCCAATGTTGAATATTTGGTTTACTGTTCTGGTTTTCACCGATTTTAATGTAATCTGCTCCAAGGGCATTAGGAAATGCATGTAAAGTAGAGATTTTAAAATAATGTGGCGCTTTACATTTTTAATTATTTAAATATAGGTTGTACTTTTTCACCCTTTTTAAGTTGGTTCACTCCCCTCCATCTCTCTTTCCTCTCCTCCTGAAATAGTAACTCATGGATGCCTTGCTATTTCATTCCAATGGCAATTCTTCATATGTGTCCTAACACCTTTGTTAGTGCTTTCCACATATATATATACTTTCGAGCAATACTGCAGGGTAATGATTAGCAGTGGGGATCCAAGGCTAATTTCCCCCCCTCCCCACCCTGGGAAACCCAGACCAATATGCAGTGCCCCTGCTGTTCCATCTGAGATTAGCAATCTAACGAAAGACCAAGACCAAGACCTGTGACCTTTCTAATCTCTATGGTCTAGTACCACACCATGTGATAACTTTATCCATTGAGCACATATTTGCATTTGCATTATCTATAGCATATATCTGTCCTGGCCAAAAATAGTCACTTGGGACATAAAAGTGAAAGAGAAATTTAAACTGAGAAGTGAATGTATCACACGAGTCATACAGCATTGGTCACCGGTATAAAATGTGGATAGCAAAGTGGCCCTCTATTGTTCAGTGGGTAGGTGTATCAATGTGCTGCACTACAGAGTGATGAGATGTGGTACTTGTCTGCAGTATTCCCCATCTCTTTTCCCTCTTCCCCTTTCCCTCTGCCCCCACTCTTCTTCCCCCCAAGCATTTACCCCACCATGCAGCAAGTTCTTGATCCTCTGTCCTATTACTTTCAAATGTCTAACTGATTTTTCTTGGTATATTAGGAGAAACTGGTATCGGTAAATCAACATTAATGAACACCCTGTTCAACACAGTGTTTGAAAGTGATGAGGCCACCCACTATGAACCAGGTGTTCGTTTAAAGCCACAAAGTTACAGTTTGAAGGAGACCAATGTGGATCTGAAACTGACTCTTGTTGATACAGTGGGATTTGGTGACCAAGTTAATAAAGAGGAAAGGTAAGTTCTTGAAATGAACATCTACACAATTAATCGGGAACATTTCATTTTTGTTTTCTCTTGTCAACTTGCATGCTATGTTCTTTTTAAGGTACTTTGGGAATCCCCTTTCCCAAACACTACATAGCATCTTCTGGCTAGGTTAGTGGGCGGGAAATTTGCTCCCAGGTCTTTGTCGGTGGTGCTCTGCACTCCGTGCAGAACTTACCTGACTGACTGACTGATTTTTCTTTCTTCCCATCTTTCCCCCCAACCCTGCACAATCTCTCTCTAATCCTGACAAGTATCTGCTTCTTGCAACATATATATTTCTATCTAAAATGGGTATAACCGTCCTTGTTCTAGTTCCAAGTGAGCCCATGGTATAAGACTGACCCTAAGGATGTAGAAAATGCAATAATTCATTCTTGTGCGTTAAGGGCTGAGGAGCTTTGCTCTGAACCTAACTTATATTGTTTGTGGATTGCAATTGCTTGACGCAGAGAGCAAAATGAAGTACAGGAAACTTTCGTTTAACCAGAGGTTAAATGTCCGGAAAGCTCTAGCTACCGGCAAAATTCAGGAGCCGTTTCCTATAAGTTTTTTTTACTTCTCGTTGCTTTTTTTTTCCAGTCAGGCTCTGCAAGGTCTAGCTGAAGCTGTTGCTTAGCTACAGAGATGCTTTTAAGCTGCGGCCGACTGTTTTGAAGCTGTTGCTAAGCAACAGGGTTTGTTGATTCACACGGAGCTCAAAAGCTCCGTATGTTTTAACATTAGCGCTGGTTTCCACGGCAGTTTTGATGGTACGGCACCAGCTCGGTCCCGTCAGTGCCGGATACCAGAAAGTTTCCTGTATTCAATTTCCTTCCAAAAATAACTTTTTTTTAAACCTCTCCAATTTTCCCTATTCCCTTCTTCAAAAGGTGCTCCTTGTGGAATATGTTTTCACTTGCACCGGTCACCCTCCAGCGCCTCATCCACCTGGCCATTACTCATATGAGACTTGGCCGTGAGTGTTGACAAACTATTTGACTGCAGGATATACCACAACTTAATCTGGTTCTCTCCCCATCCAGTGTTCACACATGCAAACTTCCAAAAAGGATCATTAGATTGCAGTCAGGAGCAGGAACCCTGGCTGCTTTTGCTCCCACTAACCCAGAATGCCAAGTCAGTTGTAGTGCCTCTGATCACAGGCCTTGCTGAGATCAGCTCTCTCAGCGTGGAATAAGGATCAAAGCTGGGACTTTCCTGGTATGTATGGCTCAGCTGTGCACTGGATAAAATTGGTGAGGTACAGGATAGTCCAATAATTCAGTTTGTAGAGAAGGGAAGGAAAGATAATGAAAGACATCTAGGAGTATTTACTTACCCTGGGGTTTCCTTTTGAAAATCTGCAGTACTGGAGCTTTCCGTTTCCTTTAGTGTTCCATATTATGAACATTCGAGTTTCTTGGATATAGAAGCAGAGACTCTTGGAGTGAAGCAGGCTCAAAAGATTACTTTTTTAAATTTCATATGCTAACTAATAGATTTCTACTTGGCCCCGGGGTCTACTAATGTGTCAGAAATTCTTTGGCTGTACTTGTATGACGTCTTGTAAGAGTGACAGAAGATACAATAACATGAGAAGAGAATACAAATGAGCTTATTGCAGATAAGGAAATTTAATATTGGTTAACATCTTGCATAGTATAAACCAGATTAATGTTGTTAGAATATTGATCAACAACAACTACTTGTATTTATATAGTGCCTTTAACGTAGTAAAACATCCCAAGGCGATGCACAGGAGTATTTTAAGAAAAAAGTTTTCGACACCGAGCCACAAGGATAAATTAGAGCAGGTGACCAAATGCTTGATCAAAGAGGTAGGTTTTAAGGAGCGTCTTAAAGGAGGAAAGAGAGGTAGCGAGGTGGAGAGGTTTAGGCAGGGAATTCCAGAGCTTAGAGCCTAGGCAACAGAAGGCACGACCACCAAAGGTTGAGCGATTATAATCCGGGATGCTCAAGAGGGCAGAATTAGAGGAGCGCAGATATATCGAGGGTGTTGTGGGGCTGAAGGAGATTAGAGGTAGGAAGGGGCGAGGCCATGGAGGGATTTGAAAACAAGGATGAGAATTTTGAAATCGAGGCGCTGCTTAACCGGGAGCCAATGTAGGTCAGCGAGCACGGGGATGATGGGTGAACGGGACTCGGCTGTCCGTGTCCTAACTCGCACCGAGTTTTGGATGACCTCAAATTTACCTAGGGTGGAATGTGAGAGGCCAGCCAGGAGTGCATTGGAATAGTCAAGTCTAGAGGTAACAAAGGTATGGATGAGGGTTTCAGCAGCGGATGAGCGGAGGCCAGGGCGGAGAAGGGCGATGTTAGAGGTGGAATTAGGCGGTCTTTTTTATGCTGCGGATATGTGGTCGGAAGCTCATTTCAGGGTCAAATATGACGCCAAGGTTGCGAACAGTGTGGGTCAGCCTCAGACAGATGTTAGGGAGAGGGATGGAGTCAGTGGCTAGGGAACGGAGTTTGTGGCGGGGACCAAAAACAATGGCTTCGGTCTTCCTAATATTTAATTGGAGAAAATTTTTGCTCATCCAAAACTGGATGTCGGACAAACAGTCTGACAATTTAGAGACCGTGGAGGGGTCGAGAGAAGAGGTAGTGAGGTAGAGCTGGGTGTTATCAGCGTACATGTGGAAACTGACGCTGTGTTTTCAGATGATGTCGCCAAGGGGCCAACCTGTAGATGAGAAATAGGAGGGGGCCAAGGAAAGATCCTTGGGGGACACCAGAGGTAGCGATGCGGGAGCGGGAAGTTATATCACTAATATAACTGAGCAATTGTCTGAAATTTTTTTTTTATATTGCAGTGTTGACTTCGCATAAAATGTTCGTCATTGGAATGGTGAACAATGGATTGTCTATCTTTGGTAGAATAGTGCAGGTTAAATTTTTTATTTGCACACGTAGGGCCTGGAAAGAATGTTTGTTTTTAGATCCGAGCAGTTGAGATAACTTGACTCTATAACACAATTTATGAGCAGCAGCGCTGCCAGGATTTCATCCTGTTTTTATTCTTCAGCTATAAACCAGTCACTGACTACATTGATACGCAGTTTGAGAATTACCTTCAGGAGGAGCTGAAGATCAAGCGCTCACTGCATGATTTTAATGACACACGAATTCACATCTGTCTCTACTTCATTGCTCCCACTGGCCATTGTCTCAAGTCATTGGATTTAGTCACAATGAAAAAGCTGGACAGCAAGGTACCAATGATCAGTTTGGCCTAAGTAATGGCTTTCTGTTATCACTGCAAGATGGGCAATGATCTTTAATGTATAGCAATGTTTGTGGCTTTTCTTTAAATACTGAAGATTACAAGATGTATATTGTGATAGAAATGTTATTACATGATCATATGAATAACCTATAGCATTGCCCATCTCCAGCTGACGTGTAGGCCAAGGATGGGCACTGTGCCTTGTATTATCATGCTGTTTATCGCTTATGTTGCTCAACATGTTATATAGCTACTTTGGACCCCATATAATCAGTCAAATGTATTTTCTTGCCCCCTTGCAAGTCATTGACACGCCACCACCCAGTGTTCATATTGGCAGTAACTGTTACAGGCTAGTGCTGTGTTTTTGCTTGAATTTCTCCCCACCCAAGTTCCCAACTGTTTCATTCGAATAATCTCTTCACTCCTATACATTAATTCTCATATCTAGGAATAGGAAGCCACATTATATGTCGACCTTATATTCCAGACATCTGTCGGGATTAGTGTAGAGAAGTTCACATGTTGGACTGCTCTAGTGAAACAGACCTATATTGTTTCCTTTCTGTCTGTCTTTTGCTTTCCCTTCCTCTTATAAAAAGTTTGTGTTCACACAATGTTGAATCTTGCTTTAAATTATTTTCAGTGTGGCGTTCATTTTGCAATTCCTCAATTTTTGGTCATCCAAAATTATATGAATTCAATCCATCTGGACCAATAGGCAAAATGTGAACTTGGCATGGGAGGGAAGAGGATCATTTTCTCCCAGATGAGAATTCAACTGACTGCTGAGGCAGACCAACGACGTTGATGTCATGTTGAGTTTGTGTGAAGTGCTCATTGATCAATTCTAATTGTAATTCATGATCCCGAAGGTCTGAGTTTTGCCCTATAATTAAATTGCTTTTTATTTTTAGCACTGTTGTTCTCTGCCTTCATGGTTGTGTCATCTCTAGGAAATTCTAAACCTAGATCTATTTCACTTCAAATTGTGACTCTTTTGAGATGTTCATGGTTTCTTTTTCCTTCCTTTTCCCACCCGAAATAAACACAGACTGATGACTGGTGCTTCCAAAGGTGCCATAAAGTTATACCGGCTTTACAAGATGCTTTCCGATTAAATTTGTGCTCTTATTTTAAGCAGTGGTTGCAATTTACAAACATGTCACTTTATTACAGACAGAACTGTGCTAGAGGTCAGTACAGGAAACTTTCTGGTATCCGGCACTGACGGGACCGAGCTGGTGCCATACCATCAAAACTGCCGTAGAAACCAGCACTAATGTTAAAACATACGGAGCTTTTGAGCTCCATGTGAATCAACAAACCCTGTTGCTTAGCAACAGCTTCAAAACAGTCGGCCGCAGCTTAAAAACGTCTCTGTAGCTAAGCAACAGCTTCAGCTAGACCTTGCAGAGCCTGACTGGGGAAAAAAAAAAAGCAACGAGAAGTAAAAAAACTTATAGGAAACGGCTCCTGAATTTTGCCGGTAGATAGAGCTTTCCGGACATTTAACCTCCGGTTAAACGAAAGTTTCCTGTATTTGTGAATCAGAGAATCGAGGAACAAAATAAACAGAAGTCCTAACAGGTTTTGAAGTGTTATTTTTTTTTGGCAATATGCTAGTAATTGAATCTGTGCACATGACGCCCTTTCTTCAAGGGAAGATGGTAAGCCCAACACCTCTGTCACTGTCTCACACTATGAAATCAGAGTCGGATCTCAGGTGAACTGGGAACCCACAGCTACCATCTGCTCAACATGTAGTAGTCATGGCACAATGTGTTGTGTGGGGTAAAATCACATTAAGAAGCTGATATCCAATTGATGTTTTGGAGCTGAGGTGAAATCTGTTTAAAATTCCGCACTTAGCAGTTTTGCTTATGGTAAATCACAAATAAGTAGGGAGAATCACAATATTGTAAATTATGCAGGCTTTGCCAGAAAGAAAGGGCTTTATTTCTGAGGTCATTTCTTTTTCCTCATTCCATATTTTGTGTTTTTGCATTGCCGTTTACTTTTGCAACTGCAGTGTGCCGCTGCCTCATATTTTGTTCTGATTATATTATTTGCAGCAAGAATGCCCCCCCATCAAACTGTTCACATTTTGACTAATGCATCATTGTGTACCAAAGTGGCTGAACATTTGGGAAATTGTGTGTGAACAGTCAATTTGAGTGGTGGATGTCCCTAGCTGATGCTTTTTTAATGTCACAGCATTGAAAACGCTGCTCTATTCCCAAAAATTACATCATAAAGAGATTAATACATATTTGATAATGGTATTAGTCAATCTTGATACCGCTGTTCGTTTGCTCCACTTGTTCAAGGATTATTTTATCGAGAACAGTAGATGCTGTTAAAAGCAATTACTGCAAATGTTACTCTTATGGCCTCTTCACATATGGAGCTGTCAACTAATGTGGAGAACTAATGTATTTTATCAAATATTGATCCTTAATGGTTGGTGGCGTCGTTGAAATGCAAATCTGTTGGGGAAAATTGCAAAAGGAAAAGAATGGGATCACCTGCAAGCGTGGAATTCTCAAAATTCATTCGGTTACAGTTTAATCATACTGAATAAGGTCACCCATCTGTCTCAACTATATTTCTCTTTTACAATTTTAGGTAAATATTATCCCTGTTGTAGCCAAAGCTGACACAATTTCTAAAAGTGAGTTACACAAATTTAAGATCAAGATAATGAGCGAACTGGTCAGCAATGGTGTGCAGATCTATCAGTTCCCAACAGACGATGATGCAGTGGCAGAGATCAACTCAACAATGAATGTAAGTACTAGAACTTCCTGTAGGCTCACATTGTAGTTCCCAGCCTCCCAGGTCTCTGTTTTCTTCTGTTTGCTAAAAGAAAGGAGTTACTGGGGAATAAGATGGTGCAATGTGCCAAAATACTTTCTCTTCACTTTGAGTCTCAAATTTCCTCTTCCTGCTGATTCTAAATGGTTTTGAGTAAAATCAGTTTGTGCTAGTCTCAACATAGCTCCTTGTGCATGTGAACTCACAGCATAAAATTTGTCATAGTTCAGTACTAATTTGCAGTGTTGCTCAGAGGTGTGACAATGACAGCTTGTGGAAGTGGATATGTCACACCTGTGCAATAGGGGCAACTCTGTTAAGGAGATCGCAGTTGTAAAAGGGTGACTTTCAAGCCATATAGAGAAGCTGTTTCTTCACCGAGCTGCAGACAGTGTTGCACAGCCATTTCCTTAAATAAATCTGCAACATAAATGGAGTATCATAAATTTTCAATCACAATTAGCACCATTGATCATGACTGAAGTGCTCTTTGCTGTTTTGCTATCATTATATTCGACCACATCGCCTACCCCTTCTCAAATTACTTACCATGAATTCATGATCTGTTGAGATACAATGGCAAAAGAACAAAGGGCATCATTGTTTATATGTTGTATACAGATGTGTCTTTTCTTCCCCCAGGCCCATCTTCCATTTGCAGTTGTTGGCAGTATGGAAGAGGTGAAGGTGGGAAATAAACTGGTGAAAGCTCGACAGTACCCATGGGGTGTTGTTCAGGGTAGGTGGAGGTTTCCTAAAACTATTATAAAGACACTTTTCGTAAGGTGTAGATAATGCAAATCTCCTCAATCAGATGTAACAAACTACACTTTTAAGGGGCCTATGGTGTTGGTGCAGTTACTATTATCTGAGTTAATTCCCTGTGTGATGCAACCTTGTCATCGATGTTCAAAGAAAAAGTTTCCTGCAACTTTTTCTGTTGTGCAATCTTGTCATAAAAGTATTGAAGAAAAATAAAAACTGATTCTTTTTGATTTAAAAAAAAAAACTTTTGTATTTGTGTTATAATGATGGCTGAAGTGGAAGTGCCTTACCACTTCAGTAGAAGGTATTTATCTGTTTGGTTATAGGGTGTATTGTACATTCTGTTATTCTGTCCACTGAGTGTTTAATATGAGTCTGCAAAATGTTTCATTCCTTAACATTGACATCCCCCACTTGGCAAGTACAAAAAAGCACCATTAATTAAAATAGTTACACATGTGCATTAGTTGCATTAGTACATTAGGTGTACTTGTTCTTTTGACAGTTGAAAATGAAAATCATTGTGACTTTGTAAAGCTGCGGGAAATGCTGCTCCGTGTTAATATGGAAGACCTCCGAGAGCAGACGCACACACGGCACTATGAGTTGTATCGGCGATGCAAACTGGAGGAGATGGGCTTCAAAGACACCGACCCTGACAGCAAACCATTCAGGTTAGGAAATCCAGTTCAATATTTGGTGGAAAATGATTATTAATACAGCCTCTTTTACAATTGGGGAAGTTAAATGTATGATTTGTAGAGGGGAGAAATGCATATTTATTAAATGGGAATGAAGGTCCACAGAAACACTGTATAACTGCACAACAAGTAATCCTTGCCATGCCAAATGAACAGGAAATCCATACACTAAATATAGAGTAATCCTCATTGATGCCTCTCTAATGTAAACCACAGTTAATTTCCATTCCATAAAGTTGGAAAGATTACAGACAGACCGTTTTCTGTTTACCTCGAGTCAAATCTCTGGTCCTTTGGCAGAGTGTCAATCTGTCTAGATTCTGTGAGGAAAGATGATCCAAAGCCACTTTGCTTTTGTCCTGGAACTGAGAGGTTTTTTATTACATGATCCACTCTCTGAAGGAATGCTTTATTTTGAATTGTCGCAATTATGGGATCATGTTTACAACCTTGCCCATTGCCGCACATTCCAAATGTGGTGTCCTTTATGCTAATATGAAAATAAAATGTTTCTTTGCCTCTAGCCAAAAACAGCAAGAGACTTTAGCTGTGTGAAATAATTATCTAATCTGTTCAAATCTAAACCTAGATTCATGCTGCTGGAAGAATTCAATCTTAAGGCTGCAAGTGTATATAACCCTTGAGGTTGTAACCCTTGAAGTCGTCATCACTTTGCTTCCTGCATAACTGTATAGAATTTCCATTTTATTTAGTAGAGTAAGAGTGAACATGATGTCAGATTTTTGTTGTACTAATCCTGTTTACTTAGTTGAGTAAAACTATTCAGATTCTTTCAAAACACTGGCATGATTGTTCTCGTGCAATTCAGTTCTTTGGAGGACTGCAGTTAGTACAGTACCAGAGGGCATGGTGGTGCTGGAATGTGGTAGGAATGGGTGCGGACATATAGTGACTAGTATTGTGATGCTTTCCACAACAATGAGTGATGGAGGTACCAAATTCCAGACAAATATCAATGAGAATATAGAACACTGTGGACTAAACTTTGGAATTTGTCCAAAAAAAAAATTGAATGTGGAATTTGCATGCTTTGTTTTTTTTTTAAAGAATCTTGAGACTTATGGTACAAGAAACTTTTTTTTATCCGGGACCGACGTGGTGCCGGTTCATCAAAAATTCCAGATAACCGAAAGCTATAGTAAAAGATACGGAGCTGAGAGCTCCGTATAAAGCAACAAACCCTGATGCTTAGCAACAGGTTCAGAACAATGGCCAAAAGTTCCAAGCGTTTCTGTAGCTTAGCAACAGCTGCAGCCACACCCTTGCACAGCAACAGATGGAGGAAGGCAAGTAATAAAACTTACCTGAACCTACTCCTGAATTTTGCCGGTTATTTAGGTGCCGGTAAATCGAAAGTTTCCTGTACAATGATTATTGTTTTTGTGGCTGTCAACTGACATTGAAAAGTGGCACAAATCATTGATATTCTAACATGTCAGTGCTGTGGAGTGATGCTGACAGATTTGTGGATGTAATTTTCACCAACCTCAGCCATACCACCTGAGATAGGTGCCAAATGCTTACCGGAGGGAAGGAAGGAGAGTCACCACGACTATCTTGTGCACCTCTCGGCAGCTATTTTGGAAGAGATGTAGAAGTAGGTCATCAGCCCACCTTCTGAGCTGCAGTTTCATGTGGGGAAAAGCTAACATTACTTGGACTTCATTGTTATAAAAATAATGGAAAACCAAAAAGTAGTTGCTGAAGGACTTGGTGAATCTTTGACTCTTCTGCCTTGCCTTACGATGCATACTAAACTTTGCAAATCATTTGCCAGATTGAACCAAGCTGAAACATATGACACTCTCTTATTCTTTGTCACTGTCCATTTTCTAATGTATTGAAAAGTCTAGAAATTTGATTGTGCCTGAGATGAGCAGGCAGAACCTGCCACGGGGTGGCGCGATGGTCCTTTCTCTTGTGGGATCAATATTCAAATCCAACTCAGGCAGATGGAATAAAAATCTCCATTCTCTACTGACTATAGGGATCACTGTGGCTGGGGGGCCTTGACAAAGGTCCTACTGGGATCACTGTAAGCCTGTAATTCAGTACAAATTGGAAATTTATTTCACGCAGGTCACAAGAACAGATGAGTTGGTTAATGGAAACATTTATATTGGTTGAATTAGATGGTGTTGTTTTGAGGTTAAGATGCACTGTTGGGGTAAAGTAATGGGAGCTTTACTCTGCTTCTGCCTGAGTTTTACCTGATCTGCGAGTGCTTGGTGCAGACTCCATGACAAAAGTGAAAAGTTGTTTCATTCCCCATCACTGATGTCCTGCAAAATGACAAACACAAAATTCAGCAGGCAAAAGTTCTGAATTAATAGCTTTTTAAACTGATCTGTTTGACATGCTGGAGACTGGTATTTAGTAGTTGATTCATAATTCTAAACACATTGCTCTGGGTTCAGCCTGCAGGAAACCTATGAAGCTAAGAGGAATGAATTCATGAGTGAACTGCAGAAGAAGGAAGAGGAGATGAGGCAGATGTTTGTCATGAGAGTTAAAGAGACTGAGACAGAACTGAAAGAGAAGGAAAAAGAGGTGAGCCCTTTTTTCCTAGAAACCGGAAATTAGTTGGATTCTATTGTGTCTTGCTGAAATTATAAATTCTATATCTGTTCGCTTCCTATTGATATTCCACACGCTGTTTATATCCGTAAGAAAAGAAGGTTGTCTGGCCCTGCATTAATACTCAGGCAGGCTACTTATACTGGAACCTCAGGCCTGATGTTGGATGTACTGAATCTTCTGGAATTAAAGGTTCAATTTGCCAAGTGCATGGGTGATTCAACACCCGGTTCTGCCATTTAACAAAAAAAGGGTGAAAAAAATTAATTTAAAAAAATTAGACTTCATACCTTTGTGTGAATTGACAACTTATACCTGGCTACTGACTGGGATTTTCATAGAAACGTTCAACACATCTGCCAGTTTCTGTGTAGCTGGAAAAGAATATGTTGAAAATAGCATCTGGAATTAAAATTTAGACTGAGTTTTTGCATTGTCCATGTGTGGAAAGAAAATAGTAAAGTGAAATTTTACCTTGTGTTACTTGAAGCATCAGACAATACAGTCCATGATACATGAAGGGCAAGTGTTGATATAATGACAAATCTCATGTTTCCTAAAATAAATAAATGGCCTCTACTGGATATTTGGATTTTTGCATGTGTTATTCCTCTGGCTTTGTTACAGCTTCATGATCAGTTTGATCTACTGAAGAAAACACACCAGGAAGAGAAGAAAAAGCTAGAGGAGAAGCGAAGAGAACTGGAAGAAGAGATGAATGCGTTTAACCGCCGGAGAATGGCGGCACAAACAATGGGGCAATCTTTCCAGGCTACAGGACAGCAGCCGGTCAAGAAAGACAAAGATAGAAAAAAGTAAGCTGGTTTAACTAGCTCTCTATGGCTAACTGCACAAAATGTAAATTTTCTTTAGAATATCTGCTTAGTGGGGCTGCAATCATTGATTGCTGAGGCTTGTTCCTCCCTGTCCTATACTTGAGTTATAACTAATCCTACTCTGTGACTTGTACATTGAATATTACCCATACAAGCGCGCTCTCGTGCATCTGTCACCTAACCGGAGTATATATTCTGTTTTTCAAATCTGAGTAAGCTAACGACCCCACACCTCAGTCAGTCCCTGAACTTGTCGTTTCATGTATCAGATCACTTTACAAACCTGAAGCAGTTGGGACACCAGCTGACCTTGTATTATATAAACCTGAAGCTCTGTATTCCTCCATGGAGACATGTAAGCTTAGACATGGTAGCATGGAAGTGCAGGTGGTGTAGAAATGACTAACCACAAAATTGTGCATGGTCCTCGGAATAATGGACTGTACGCAGATATAAATGGGTTATGTAACACGTTGTTCCAGTAAATCGGTCTACGTTACCTTCTGCCTCGAACATTAAAAGAAAGGCCCATTGAGCCCATCCTTTCCTCAAAGCATATACAATTTGCCCTATTGCAGGCTCTACCCACCATATTAGATATCCTCAAACAAAAATTCAGAATACCTGTCTAACTTTACAATTTATATTATGCACCTGTGACCATTTGCTCTCCAAGGTGTGGAATTTCTATGGACCTATCAGTTCAGGAGGTATAAACTTTCATAGAATTTACAGCACACTCACCAAGTGTAGATTATTCACAGATAAATTTGCAATCTTTTGTGTAGTCTCTGATGTGTTTTTTATATATATACTGCACAGACTAGGAAGAGCTCCAATAAGAAGACTCGAGGATTAATTAAAGTCTGTGTCAACATCTTATTGCAGGTCAAAATATCTACTGGTGCTATAGCACTCTGCATAAAGTAGGAAAGGAATACACATCCAGGACTTGCTGGATGACACACAATTAACTACACTCGTCAGAAATTGCTGCAGTGCTGTTGATTAATGCAGTAGGCATGAACTACTCATCCCCAACATGTTTATATTTGTTTATTTCTAAATATATCCTGGTTTCTTTATTTTGCTGGTATTTCTATGTAAGTCAACACTAGACGAAGCACTGCTTGAGCTTGATTTATTCAGGAAGAACTGAACTCCAGAATGGGGATGTATCCATGAATGTGGCTTGCCTTGTAGCCACTGAGTTTGTGTAGTTTTAAAATGAAATAAACATTCCCTTTTGAGAGATAATCAGTTGCAAGGATGCAAGTAACCTGAATCTATCTTCACTAATGTGGCTCGGAGTCACCGATTGTAGGTGATGGTGTTTGTCCTGTGATGTGTTGCACAGTGAATTTCTAATCTGAGATTCTGTTGGAAGAAGGAGAAGTATGTGCCCTGAAGGGAGGGCAGCTTGACGCATAACGCTGTTGTAGAACTCCTAGCAGTTGTCTTAAGTGCAGTATTATCAGTGGTGTTCGAGTCACCAAGACACCCATATTGGCAGTAAAAATATATGTGGTGAAGAGGGGGGCTGAAGAAAACAGATGCAGTCATACATAAAGAGCAGGCACTACTTTGGCAGTTTGAGCGTGAGAAAAATTTGGGGGTGCACAGCTGCCTCCCCCCCCCCCCCCCCCCCCCCCAAATGGTTTGCCTATGGAAGAGAAAATAACTTTAAAAATGGATGGTTAGCAGGCAGCAGGGTGTGATGTGTTGTCATACTGGAGGGGAGAAAATAAGGTTCATGTTCTTTTTTCCCCCTCTCCTTTCTCTCAATTGCTGTAGGTGTCACTGGTCTTGGTACTGGTTTTGCATATAAATATTTTTTTTTTTTTTTTTTTTTTTTAAGAGCAGCATTTTATTATTCAAATTCAGTCAAACTGTGTATGTGCTATAGTCAGGTTTTAGCTTAAGGCTGGCTTTTAGTCAATGCTACCTCCACAATACAGCCGCTGGGCCTTGGAACTGGGCCTGCAGTCCAGGTCTTCAAACAAGCACAGGCACAGGCACGCCAAGTCAAAGAGAAAGATCCATCTTTTATACTGAAGTTAATTGCAGGATCCATGTGTTTCTCATGTATGGCTTTGGAGGCTCTTTTGACACAGGTCAAACCTTGGAGTCAAACAGTTGTGGCTTCAGGTCCCACTTTCTCTCCCTGCCTCTCTCTTTCTCTCTCCCCCCACCCCCCTCTCTCCTCGCATGAATGCCTAGTAATTGGAATATCGTAATTTAGTATCACAACAGAGCATTTATTATTTGCTTCATTCTATGATTTCTAATTTTTGTTTTGTTTCTTTTTCAGTTAAAGCTTCATGCACATTTAAACCTATCTAATGGGATTATTTCTTGTGACCTTAATAACCTAATAGTTATCATCCAAAAAAAAAAGTCTCTTTCCTCCTAACTTTCCCACCCCTGCTCCACCACAACATGGACAACAAACATTCCAAGTCAAAACGCGAGCAGAAGGAGCTAACATCAAGACCTGTGAAACCCCGTTTGGATGATCATCGCATGAATTTGTCTTTTTGCATGTTTCATTGTAATTCTGAATCGTAATTTCATTCCTATTCAGTCCGACACATTGTCTCTGATATGTTGAAATCTTCAGATGAATTCTTCACTACTTTTTTTCCAAAAGGGCCCTTTTTAAAGGAACATTGATATAGAATATATGTATTTAAAATATTTTTGTAAGCATTTAGTGCACCAAGTATCACACAATGTAATTTATGAAATGTATATGCAGCAACCACAAAATTGATTTTCCAGCTTTAAGATATTAATGTTGCACCAAAGAATATATGCAAGATGGAAACCAAGCCAAGCTTTGTTCATAATATTTTATAGGTTTGATTTTCTTAGAAATGAAGGATGTTCTTGAACCTTAAAGTCAGCTCTTAGGGAAAGCTAAAATGTGCAATTTTGTGCCAAATTGTTTAGTCTTGTGTTCTAACTTGAGCAAAAAAAATTCTAGCTTTATATTCTGAAATGGGATCTTATATAAAAAAAAAAGTAGAAAAACCTTAAGTTTCTTCATCTCCAGTTTGTTAGATGCTCAGTTTCTTACACGGGTATAATTCAAGTTAAACCATAATAAACAATGGAGTTACACACACCATCAGATGGAACTGGAGCTATTAAGATGCTGAGGGTTGCCCATTTTTTGGGTGGTTTGGGGGGGGGGGGGTGGGGGGGGAGAGAAGGAGAGAGAGAGAGAAAGAGACAATACTATTTTGGACTCCACAGGAAGCACCTGGTTGAGTTTAACATTTGATGCATCTTTTAATGTTTAATGCCTTTGTTACTACAGGGTTATAGGCTATGAAACCCAGGCAGAGAGGCCCTGCAGGTGTGTGTGTGTGTGTGTGTTCTAGCCTGGTCTCCAATCATCTTGGATCCCCTTGCCATTGCACCAAGACCTTGCTCTGTCAAGCCCGTGTGGTAACTGGTGTGCAACGGCCACCCCACATTAAAAACATTCACGCACAGGCATCTTCCACCCTTTAAAATGAAGTTCGGGACCTGGAACGTCATGACCCTCATGGACAACCCCAACAGAGACTGTAGGTCCCACATTGGACTCATCAGTCACCTGAGAACTCATTTTTCGTGTGGAAGCAAGTCATCCTCGGTTCCGAGGGACTGCCTAAGAAGACGACAGGGTTAAGTGTCAGCCACGTGGAAGAGGTATTCGCCTCATATCACTTTGACATTTCACTCCCTATAACAAATCCTTCTATTTTGCACTTGTTATACAGATGGACTAAACAAGCACATCAGTGTAGCATAGAGTACTTATGCATTTCATTTTTGAATAAGTGGAAGAAAGAGTATTGTAAATATCTTACTTTACAGGCTCTTCTTTTGAAGTCCTGTATATTTTCCACTTTAGCAACTAAACAGTGGAATGGACCCACTGGGTGATATAGGCGGTGGATGGAATTCACCTGGCATTGTTAGTGGCTGTCTCATCATGTAACCTTTTGCTTATGTCCATTTTATATTTTTAGTAAATTGGGATTGATCGGTGCTAGCAGTAAGTGACGTGCCCCAAGAGTGTTCCTCTTTTTCCTAGCCTACATCACTCTAGTGTGTTTTGTTTCTGAAATGGGAGATTTGAGGAGGTTCCAGTGAAAAGGCATTTAAAAGGGATTGTTTATAAAATTGTTTTAGCAGTAAAAGAAATGTTGGCAGTGGGATCCAACATTGAAGTATCCCTTTAAGAAATAGATAGTCACTATACGTATATGCACACATTTTATAGGTTAGCTAAATTTTGTATGAAGGAATTACAGTTTTAAATTGATCACACATTTCTATAACTGAATAATATGAAGGCTTGTATGAATTGGCTTTTAAAGAGGGCACAGGGATTGATTTTTATTTTGAAATTAGTCTTAAAATTTCCTTGCTGTGAAACCGCTCCCAGTTAGCGCAGCGAATATATCAAGACTGAAAGGATTCATTTGTGGTGATCACTCAACAAATTGAGAACCAGATCTTTTAAACAAATTTATGTTTTGATCTCTTGTTTGTCCAAGAACTTTGTAATGAATTATTTTTTAAAATGGAGCGCATGTATCCACAAAGTAGCAAATAAGCTTTTAAGTGCTCGCTTAGTATAGCTTTTAATGCAGGCACTTCTATAGGAAACAGAACCCTTTAAATATGCTTACCATAGTATTTGCTTAATCAAATCAACAGTAGTGTATCCTCACAACGGTTAGAGGCTAGTCATTTCTCCCTTCACTGTCTCTAACTGCAACAGGTTTGCATTGGGTGATAAGGTGAGGGGTGAGGTGGGGGGTTGTAGGTCTACATCCCACACCTCCCAGCTCCTTGTATTTCTAGGCTATACAAAGGCTACATGTACTTGTAAACTTCTATTCTAGGAAGTGTTCAATTCACCAACACTAGCATTCCTTACATTGATGTCTGAAGTTAACTCAAAAGCTTATGATTTTATATGCATAACCCTTTGGGATTAATTGTGCACTTTGTTTACTGCCCATAGCCTTTACTGTACATAGCCTGTAGCACTGGGAGATGTGATTAATCATTTAGAAATATGTATTCCCATCAGTGGATTGGTGATATTTTGTGTTTAAGGAGCTTTATTATGGGTACTGTCACTGTGCTTTAAGGCAGGGTAATTGGTGGACCTTGGAAATTCAATATTTTACCCTAGTAGATCACATCAAAACTGAATTTAGTAACAGTTCTGGTTTGGGGAGTAAATAAACAGCAATAGGACTGTCTACTTTAACTGGACACTGCCGGCAGGATTGTGCTGTACTCGAATCTTTCCAATTCAGATTGACTTTGCAGTGTTGAAAAGGTTTTGGGTTGCTTGCTTTTTAGTTACTCCTGTGCTTCTACAGGTCATGTTTTCTTCAATGCAAGAGCAAGGTATGTAAACCAAGATAATGAGGTACTTTATTAAAAGTAAAACAAACCTCTTGCACATCTAAAGCTGCAAGAACCTTTTTTTAGTAAAGGCCTGTTTCTTCATTAATTCTGTTAAGTCATTGGTTATCGTTCAGAAGGAATGTGGGTTGGTGAATAATCTCTTGGCTTACATTCTCCATTCCTAAATTCCTTGGAAATTAGTTGTCCTAAAACTTTGTTTAGTTAAAATAAATGAGAAGTCGGAGTGGGCTGGTGCTCCATCTTGTGGCTGAAGAAGAAAGGACCCTGATTCACATTTGCAGTTCATCGCCTGCCAATTTCTAGCAATGCTGTCTGAGGAAGTACAGAGTAGAGGCCAGGTACATCTGCAGAGCGAGGGGAAAAAGTCAGCAAGCAAGTCACCTAAGGCATCTCCTAGAGGCTAATTACAGAGCCTTACTGGCAGAGGTCTGGGTGTGGGTCATTTGGTTACCTGACTTTTTGGCCCATGTACTGTATGCAGAAGTGGGGTTATCTAGTGGCTGTAAATATATACTCCTTGCTATGGGATGGATTTCCAACCAATCAAAGTGTTAGTGTGGTTGAATATGTTGTGATTTCCTAGGTGAAAATAGAATTAAAACTCAACTGGGATGGCCTTCCCTATAGTCAACTAGCTGTTGAAAGATCGCTACTTGTTTAAGATACCATAAAGGTTGCTGGCTTTAATTCCTTTTGAACTCTACCCTGCTCTGATTTAGTGCTTTCAGCAGAGTAGGTGTAATCGGAGAAAATCAGGGCAGATTCAAGGAGAGGCCAGGGTGGGGGGGAGATATGGTAAACAACTGCTGTCTCACTGGTAACATCTTAAATCTGTCAGCCATTGTGTGACCTGCACTGTTCTGATATCATTTCAAGTTGAACCAAATATTTTATCCCTTTTTTGTTTTGGTTTTAGATTGGGATATTTCCTCTCCAAGTTCCATCTCAGTTTATGGAGTTTTAAGGTCTAAATGATTTCCGGTTTATGAAACACTTAAAGAAAAGGATATTGTAGCTTTACCATCAGTTATACAAAAACGCACATTGTGTATTGTCTCTGTTGGAGGCGGAGAGTTTTTTTTAAAAAATGGATCAGGTTTATTTTAAGATGTAATTTCTCATTGCATCATTGGACCAAACTATTCTAAAACAAGTTGTAGAGAAACAGTTTTTTTAGCATTATTTCTCATCAAGGGTGCTTGCTTGAAATCCATAAGATATTTATAAAATTATATATATAATTTTTTTATTAAGTAGACATTAGAGTTGAGCATTGAATTGTTCTAAAACATTTTGCATATAATACAATTGCTAATATTACTTGAAACTGTATCACTCCATATTATTCTAGTTCATTGTACTTTTTTCATTTTTACCTTTGTTCGGTGTGCTTTTGTAATTCTTCTGTTACTTTCAGCCACTGTAATTCTGTGTACCTGGTAGTTTGCTCAGGTCATGTGCTTTTGTGGAACATTTATACATTGTCTATCTGTACTTGAACAATCCTTTTTATTGTTCAAACATTTTGTGACAGTACTGCACTGACATCTACCATTGACTTATTTTTAATTATATTCTAGCATTTCAATTAGTTATCCATTTTACATTGTGTCTATTTTTAATATTATGACTTGGTTAAAAACTGATGTGCATACACAAAATCAAAATGGTTATTTCTGTGCCAGTTTAGTATAAGTTGTGTTTTAAATGTCCTGGTTTTTATTTTCATTATTTGTTTGTTTGCTTCATACTGACTGTTTATCATTAAATGTTAATAAATCATTTGTTTTTGAGATTTATTTTGCTTGTCTCCATCTCATGTTTGGTGTCCACCCTGTAGAGAGTAAAATGGAGGAGAGGAGAACTACTTCAAGAAGGTATGAATCACATACTGGCATGTTCAGTAATTACATTGGAGACTGGGTAAAAGGGAATCATACATACCAGCACGGTGGCTAAGTGGCTAGCACTGTTGCCTCACAGCACCAGGGACCCGAGTTCGAATCCGGCCTCGGGTAACTGTGTGGAGTTTGCACATTCTCCCCGTGTTTGCGTGGGTTTCCTCCGGGTGCTCCGGTTTCCTCCCACAGTCCAAAGATGTGCAGGTTAGGATGATTGGCTATGATAAATTGACCCTTAGTGTTAGGGGGATTAAATACGTGGGGTTACGGGGATAGGGTGGGATATGTGTTGGTGTAGGGGTTATGGGGATCGGGTGGGATATGTGTCGGTGCAGGCTCAATGGGCCGAAATGGCCTCTATCTGCACTGTGGGGTTTCTGTGATACCTGGTACTGTACACTGAGTAAAGGACCATTCTCTCGCATGGTACTGTACAGGTTGTGTGTGTCTGTCGAGTTCCCTCTTACCCAGTGAAAAATAAAAGTAAATATTGTGTGTAGGACATGAACTTCCTGTCCACAAACCTTACTTCCTGTTATCGCAATTTTTGGTCATGCTTTTTGGTCCATATTTTACCATTATAAATTGCTCTGTCAACATTTCCCATCCAGATTTATGTCAAATATCACTCTAGTTCCAAGCTCTGACTATGATGGCTTTATGGTGTTTCCAACATCTTCTAACTTGGTTACCATCTTGTATAAAATAAAAATTATTGTATTGATCAACTGACCATGGGGCAATGCCGTGGTCTATTAACTGACGTGTGTGTATATGTGTGTTTCACATTGCTCAAGTATCAGCTTCTGTATTTATACCACGTACTGTGGAAAATTGAGCCATTCATTCACATCCTTTTTGTCAATATTTTAAATGTTCCCCCAATTCTGGGCTTTATACAACATTATTTAATATGCTCTCCCCAAACACAATGAACCAAGCTAAATTAACAACTTCGATATAAATGGAACTGGAAGTCCTAGACTGGCTAATAGTGTTAAAAGTAATAAATCCTCAGGAATGAATGGTATTTATCCAGAGTGCTGAAGGAGATTAGGGAGGGGATTTGTGAGGCATTGACCATTGAGATAGTAACTAGACACTAGGAAAGTACCAGTGGATTGGAAATAGGCCAATGTGGTTCCCAACTTCAAAACTGGTGATAAATCAGACACTAGACTTGAGCTTACAGCCTCTTTAGTCTTTCTTCACTACTATGTGAAATAATAGAATCCATTACTGGAGTAAACTTAAAAAATATCTGTACAGAAAAAAACTTAGCTAACAGCTGTCAACATGGATTCAGATGTGCCTCACCTAACCTTGTTTTTGAGAACCTGACAACCCTGGTGGACTGTGGAAATGTTGTGCCTAGATATCAAAAAGGCATTTGACAAAAGATCAAGATGAAGGACTATTAGTTAAGCTCTAAGTTGTGGGGACTCGGTCAATCTTGGGTATGGATAAGAAATTGACTGATGGGTAGGGGGAAATGGTGATATGGGGGGCAGGGGTGGTATGGAAATACTGGTCTCGGTTCTGGAACCACTACTGTGCCTAATTCACATCAATGACATGGTTGTAGAAACCTAATACAAATTGGCCAAAATAAGCTCCTACATTTGCTCCAAGCCCATGGGATAGATGGGAATGTATTTAAATGGATTGGCAAATAGTAGGTTAGTAGTGAGTAGCAGTGCTTGGGCAGGCATCTGGTTGGCAGCCCAGTTACCAGTGAACAACCACAAGTTTCTGTTGGGGCTGCTGCTGTCTATAATTCTTATAAATTATTTAGACGAAGGAATTGTGTACAAAGTATCCAAATTTGCAATGGAAAATGATTATCATTGCTCACAAATTCAAAAGCATCTTGAGCTCGATCATTGGACAGAGAAAAGGCAGATGCAGTTTAATAAAGGGAAATGTAAGGTTGAGAGATTTAGCGGAGGAAAGGTTAATGTGGATTATGTGCTAAATGGGAATGTACTTGAAGTATTGGAGCAGGAGAGATATCTTGGGGGTTTTAGTGGATAGGTCACTAAAACCATCAGCGCAATGTTCTTGGGCCATTTTTGTTGTGCTGCATGGCAAGGGGTATAACCTATAAATCCAGAGAGATCATTTTAAAACTATTTGTTCCTTGTGAGACCGTGTGTGGAGTACTGCGTGTAGCTTTGGTCTCCCTATTTCAAAAAGGATATTCAGTTATACACCGAGATACAAGGCAGACATTCAAGCATTAGAGGCAGTGCAAAAAGCCACTAGGCAAAACCTCAGTCCTGGAGGTCTGTGTGATGAGAAAAAAACTGGAGGAATGCTATTTTCAGCCTTGAAAGCGGGTAATCGAGAGGTGAACTTACTAGAGTTATGCAAATTATATGGCCAAGGTAAATCTGGAAAATTACTTCAAAATTAAATTGCAAGAGTTGGACAAACGGTCACAGGCCCAAAATTACTAAAAGGCAAATTTAGGGCTGATCTCAGGAAGTTCATCTTCAAACAGTGGTCAACACAGGGAATGGGCTTCTGGATAGAGTCCTGGAGGCAAAACCCCTAAAGTCATTAAAAAAAAAACAATTAGATGCTGCAATGGGGAAACATTAAGGTCATTTTGGATGGATGAACAAAGATGGGCCAAATGGCCTTACTCATCTGTAGTTATCTTGTGATTGTTTTGCAAAATTGTTGCATTCTGAGATGCTTGGGATATTGCAGTAAGTACTGTGCAATATATGTGGCATAAATTACAATCTATTTTCAGGAAGTTGTGCCCTTTGTTAATCAAGCACTGCAAGCAGATCAGTCCACATAACAGATGGCCTAACTTGTGCAGGACATATGTTAGATGGTGTGTGATGCGAGTGCCAAAAACTGTACAGCAGAAACCAAATAAGAGTTCAAGGTTGAAGAGACCTTTCTACTGTCAAAATATTAATGTCAATCATTCTATGTTATGCTATTTGCGTTTGCTTTGAGTCACTGAAATTGTCAGACTGCAGCTAGCTCATCCAACTGTAAAATAACTTTTTTAAAAGAACATACCACATTTGCAATGAGCCAAACAACTTTATATGCATGCTGATCTAACATTCACAAATGTTTTAGTCTACCTTATCTATGTGTGCACATATTTCAACAAAAAGCATCACAAAATATTAATCTGATACTTAATAGCGATAAGGAAATGTAAATTGGTGTTTCCATATGGTGATCCCTCTCTCCTGTGGCTGAGTGCATGAAGACTAGGGGAGAAGAAAAGCTCTTATTTTGGCAGTCTCTCAGATCAGGAAAGGCAGAGCCCTGCTTTGTGAATCCCTGTTCCACTCTGTACAGTCTCTGGATTAGATGGCTGCAAGTTTCAGCAGAGGAGCTTCTAAATTAAAACAAATTTTAATAATGTAAGAGCTCTCTGAAAGTATCTAAAGAGTGGGGGAAGTCTTTGTTATTAGTCAAACATTCCTTTTATTTGGTTGAGGTCCACGTGTACCCATATTCTGCAATGTTTGGTTAATAAACTGAATGTTAATTGACAATTTTCTTTTTAAATGTTCGTTTCCATTAACTGACAGCTGGAAGGCTAGATGTTACTGAATTACTGCAAGTCAGTCCATATTGTATCCAGTTTTTATGACTGAGATTTATATCTACAGCTGTTCAGGCACCAGTTCACTGAGGAGCTAATAAGAAAATGAGCGAACCCCCACCTCCACTTAGATTAGTTAGAAGGGTTAACGATATTTATATATAAAAAAATTAATTCAGACCATCCATTTCAAACTGGTGTTATCAATGGAAGTTTGGCAAAAATAAACATGAGAAAGATCCTTGTTTCCAGGACGCCTAAATTTGAGTGGGTCAGGAAAAGAAAAGTAGATGGAAATCCTGTGTTTTTGAGATTTGGACCTAGTTTCTAACCCACATCAGACAGATATGGAGGTCCTGTTTTGTTGGGCTGGAGAAAGATTAGATGGTTCATTCTATTTTCTAAGCCACCAAAACAGAATGACAGAGGTCTTTCTCTAATAGCAAACTGAGTGGTGCAAAATGTATTGCCCTCTGGCATTCCCTCCTGAACCTCTCTGCCTCTCCACCCCTCTCCTTTTAAGACGATCCTTAAAACCTACCTCTCCTTAACCAGCTTTTAGTCACCCTCCTAATACCTCCTCCTTTGGCTCAGTGTCAATCTCTGTCTACACTTCTGTGAAGCACTTTGGGACATTTCTCTGTTTAAAGGTGCTAATTAAATGCAAGTTGTTCTTGTTCATCCTGGTCTTTCTTTCAGCTGGTTGCTAAAATGCCTAAGTGAAATGACTTTGGCTGGCCTCAACTGTATTCCCACTGACACAAATCAGTGAAGTTGAAATTGTCAAAATCCTAGTGTGGTAGATGTGTTTTGATCTGAGATTTAGGAACACTGTTGGGGAAGTCTAAAGGGAACTCGTGAACTGCCTTTCATTTCACTCATGCTTTATTTCCAAGGTGTTCAAGACTTTTGATTTTGTGAGAAGCTGTTTAGGAGCCTTGTAGGCATGTATAAAGGTTAAATTCATGTTCCTGTTCATTTGTATTTATATCAGGTTGCTGATGGTAAGAAATTTTAGACGTTCTGATCTCGTGGAGCAGCAATGCCACAAAGCTCTTTCCAAACCTCCAGGCCCACAAAGTTCAGATAATGAACAAATAAATATGAGTACAAATAAGAAACATAAGCAGAAAGAGAACTTATTTGCCTGAGTTTTGTGGGTCAGACTTAAGGTGCTATAAGTGGTTCTTTGGCCATAGTTTGGGATACAGTATTCTGCTCGAGTCATAGTCATAGAGTTATACAGCACAGAAAGAGGCCCTTTGGCCCATCGTGTCCGTGCCGGCCATCAAGCCTTGTCTATTCTAATCCCATTTTCCAGCACTTGGTCCGTAGCCTTGTATGCCATGGTGTTTCAAGTGCTCATCTAAATGCTTCTTGAATGTTGTGAGGGTTCCTGCCTCTAACACCCTTTTCAGGCAGTGAGTTCCAGATTCCAACCACCCTCTGGGTGAAAAAGTTTTTCCTCAAATCCCCGCTAAACCTCCTGCCCCTTAACTTGAAACTATGCCCCCTGGTTACTGACCCCTTTATGAAGGGGAAAAGTTCCTTTCTATCTACCCTATCTATGCCCCTCATAATTTTGTACAACTCAATCCGGTCCCCCCTCAGTCTTCTCTGCTCTAAGGAAAACAACCCCAGCCTGTCAAGTCTCTCTTCATAGCTGAAGCGCTCCAGCCCAGGTAACATTCTGGTGAATCTCCCCTGCACCCTCTCCAATGCAATCATATCCTTTCTATGGTGGCGACCAGAACTGCACACAGTATTCCAGCTGTGGCCTAACTAGCGTTTTGTACAGCTCCATCATAATCTCCCTGCTCTTTTATATTCTATGCCTCAGCTAATGAAGGCAAGTATCCCATATGCCTTTTTAACCAACTTATCTAACTGTCCTGCCTTCAGGGATCTATGTACATGCACACAAAGGTCCCCCTGATCCTCTGTCCTTCCTAGGGTCCTACCATTCATTGTGTATTCCCTTGCCTTGTTAGTCCTCTCAAAATGCATCACCTCACACTTTTCAGGGTTAAATTCCATTTGCCACTGTTCTGCCTATCTGACCAACCCGTCTATATCGTCCTGTAGCCTGAGGCTTCCCTCCTCGCTATTTACCACGCCACCAATTTTCGTGTCACCTGCGAACTTACTGATCATACCTCCTACATTCATGTCTAAATCATTAACATACATTACAAACAGCAAAGGACCCAGCACCGATCCCTGCGGTACACCACTGGACAGGCTTCCAGTCACAAAAACAACCTTCAACCATCACCCTCTGCCTCCTGCCACTAAGCCAATTTTGGATCCAATGTGCCAAATTGCTCTGGATCCCATGGGCTCTTACCTTCTTGACCAGCCTCCCATGTGGGACTTTGTCAAAAGCCTTACTGAAGTCCATGTAGACTACATCAACTGCACTACCCTCATCCACACACCTAGTCACCCCTTGAAAAATTCAATCAAATTGGTTAGACATGATCTCCCCCTGACAAAGCCATGCTGACTATCCTTGATTAATCCTTGCCTCTCCAAGTGGAGACTAATTCTGTCCCTCAGAATTTTTTCCAATAATTTCCCTACCACTGATGTTAGGCTCACTGGCCTGTAATTTCCTGGTTTATCCCTACTACCCTTCTTGAATAATGGTACTACGTTAGCTGTTCCCCAGTCTCTGACACCTCCCCTGTGACCAGAGAGGTTCTGAAAATTTGTGTCAGAGCCCCGGCAATCTCCTCCCTTGCCTCACACAGCAGCCCGGGATACATCTCGTCTGGGCCTGGGGATTTATTGACTTTTAAGCCCACTAAAACCGCTAGTACCTCCTCCCTCTCAATATCAATTTGTTCAAGTATATCGCAATCCCCCTGCCTGATTGCTATGCCTACATCATCCTTCTGCATAGTGAACACAGATGCAACATATTCATTTAAAACCTCGCCTACATCTTCTGGCTCTACACACAGATTGCCACTTTGGTCCCTTAATGGGCCCTACTCTTTCCCTGGTTATCCTCTTGCCCTTAATATACTTATAAAACACCTTGGGATTTTGCCCGCCAGTGATTTTTCATGCCCCCTCTTCGCTCTCCTAATTTCTTTTTTAAGTACCCCCCTGCACTTTCTATACTCCTCTAGGGCTTCCACAGTTTTTAGTCCTTTGTATCTGCCAAAAGCCTTTTTTTTCCCTAATCCATTCTTGTATATCCCTTGACATCCAGGGTTCCCTGGGCTTGTTGGTCCCACCCTTGACCTTTACGGGAACATGTTGGCATTGTACTCTCTCTATTTCCTTTCTGAAAGATTCCCACTGCTCTGATGTGGATTTTCCTACAAGTAGCTGATCCCAGTCCACTTTGGCCAGATCCTGCCTTATCATATTAAAATCGGCCTACTCCCAATTTAGAACCTTTATTTCCAGTCCATCTTTGTCCTTTTCCATGACTACCTTAAATCTCACCGAATTATGGTCACTGTCACCAAAATGCTCTCCTGCTGACACTTCCACCACTTGCCCGGCTACATTCCCTAGAATTAGGTCCAGTACCGCCCCCTCTCTTGTAGGACTTTCTACATGCTAGTTCAAAAAGCTCTCCTGGATGCACTTTAAGAATTCTGCACCCTCTAAGCCTTTAACACTCTGACTATCCCAGTTAATATTGGGGAAGTTGAAATCCCCTACTATTATTACCCTATTATTTCTACACTTCTCTGAGATTTGCCTACATATCTGTTCCTCTATCTCCCCCTGACTGTTTGGGAGCCTATAGTACATGCCCAGAAAAGTGCTTGCCCCCTTTTTGTTTTTAAGTTCTACCCATATGGCCTCATTAGAGGAACCTGCTAAGATATCCCTCCTTACAGCAGTAATTGACTCCTTGATTAATATTGTGACACCCCCTCCTCTTTTATACCCCCCTCTGTCTTGCCTGAAGATTCTATACCTCGGAATATTGAGCTGCCAGTCCTGCCCCTCCCTCAACCATGTCTCTCTGATAGCAACAATATCATAGTCCCATGTGTTCATCAACACCTTTAATTCATCTGCCTTACTCACAAGACTGCATTAAAATAAATGCCATCCAGCCTTGCCATACTCCCTTGTGCCGTTACATATTTGCTCTGCCTTCCAGGCTGACTTGTTTTTTCCTCTATATGTGGCTATGCATCACCCCCTACTATAGCTCCACTCTGTATCCCACCCCCCTGCCAAGTTAGTTTAAACCCCCCCCCCCCCCCCCAACAGTACTCGCAAACCTCCCTGCAAGGATGTTGGTCCCGTTCCAGTTCAGGTGCAACCCGTCCGACTTGTGCAGGTCCCACCTACCCCGGAAGCAGACCCAGTGATCCAGGAAACATAAACCCTCCCTCCTGGATTAACTCTTTAGCCACGCATTCATCTGCTCTATCCTCCTATTCCTATACTCACTAGCATGTGGCACCGGGAGTAATCCAGAGATTACAACCTTTGAGGTCCTGCTTTTTAATCTGCTACCTAGCTCCCTAAATTCTTGTTGCAGGACCTCATCCCTCTTTCTACCTATGTCGTTGGTAGCAATGTGAACCACGACCTCTGACTGTTTGCCCTCCCCCTTCAGAATGTCCTGCAGCCGTTCAGTGACATCCTTGACCCTGGCACCAGGGAGGCAACCTACCATCCTGGAGTCACATCTGTGGCCACAGAAACGTCCATCTGTTCCCCTTACGATAGAATCCCCTATCACTATTGCTCTCCCACTCTTTTTCCTCCCCTCCTGTGCAACTGAGTCACTCGTAGTGCCACGAACTTGGTTCTTGCTGCATTCCCCTGAGAAACCATCTCCCCCAGCAGTATACAAAACGGAAAATCTGTTGGAGAGGGAGATGGACCCAGGGGACTCCTGCACTACCTTCCTAGTTCTTTTGCTCTGTCTGGCGGTCACTTATTTCCTGTCTGCCTGTGCACTCTTTACCTGCGGTGTGACCACCTCGTTAAACGTGCTATCCACGAAGATCTCAGCTTCGCGGATGCTCCACAGTGACTCCAGCCGCAGCTCAAGCTCCAAAACGTGGATTTTGAGTAGCTGCAGCTGGAGACACTTCCTGCACATGTGTTTGCCCTGAACACCGAGTGTGTCCCTGACTTCACACGTAGCACAGGAGGAGCACTCTACGCTGCCGAGCTGCCCTGCCATGTCCTACCCTTAATTTACTCCCCTTAATTTACTCCCTTTACTTCCTTTAAATTAAAGAATATTAAATATACTAGGGACCTTACTTCCCTTTAAACACTATTCACTCTAAACTAGAGACCTTACTTTCACTTCAACAACTGGACTGTAGAAATACCAGGTCCTACTTACCAATCTGCTCCTTCCCTGGAGTGGTCAATGGGTACCAAGTTTATATAAAAAAATCCAGCACCATCCTTACTTTAAGTATAAAGGTTTACATATTTAAAATTCGTGTTCCCACACTTAAGAATGAAACATAGGATTTTGTTTCTACAGGCCAAATGCTTGTCTATTCAGAATATAAACTGCCTAATAGATGGTGTTTTCGAATCAGATTGGCATGCACAACTTGACATTTCTGGTTCTGTGCTAGATCTAAGATTCTGAAATTGAATGAATTTGGATTCCTATATTTAATAGTTCAATATTGGAATAGAGATATCAAATACAGGAAAAAGTTGGTTAGGTATGATGTTCTGTTAAAGGGTGTCTTCAGGATGCTTCCTAAATGTAAGGAAGTGTGATGCAATTTGAAATAGATGTGAAGAACAAGATGTCTTGAGTATTTACTGTGTTCATGATTTAGTCACAGTTTCGTGACGTTACTAACACCTCTGACATTTAGTAACACCAGAGTGTAATCGTAATGCCTGTTTCTATTGCTTTTAAAGGTAACACTGACACCTGCTACTCAGTCCTTTCAGCATCAATTCTGCCTGCCATTTTTCTTTATCCCAATGGCCATTTTTCTTTATCCCAATGCAAACATATCAAATACAACTAAAAGTTGTACCATTTCCTCCAAATAATGACCAAGGCCACAGGAGATTCACTAGTATTTACTTAATATGCTGGTGTCCTCGAAAGCGAGAATATCAACATTGTACCAACCTGTAAATTTTACTATATGCCAGGCTATCCAATTTGTGCACATTTTGATCCTATGTCTGGAGCCCATTTCGAATGTGAACTGTTAATTTTAACCCATCGCTAAATCTAACACTGGCCCAATTGGGTTTTTCGCCAGCTGTATGCATTATTGCCTCTTTTAGAACTTATATTTAGTGTTTCTAGTGTTTAGTGTTACATTTGTGTTTAGTTCTTCACTCAAGGGTTGTGAATCTTTGGAATTCTCTACCCCCAAAGGGCTGTGGGTGCTGAATCGTTGAGTATATTCAAGGCCAGGACAGAGAGATTTTTGGACTCTAGGGGAATCAAGGGATATGGGGATAGGGCAGGAAAGTGGAGTTGAGGTTGAAGATCACCCATGATCTTATTGAATGGTGTAGCAGACTCGAGGCCGTATGGCCTACTCCTGCTCCTAATTCTTATGCTTGACATTTGCCTTGTTGTAAAGGTCTCTTATTAAAAAGCTAGGTAGTTTGGGTTCTATTCATATTGATTTGAGTCTGAATTGAATGTAATTCACGGCTTAAACCTATTCAAAGAGTTTAATGTGTGCAGAGAATTCTTCATCGGCGTGTGAGCAAAATTGATTTGAGTAAAATTGATTTCTGTAAAGTTGGATTGTTTTGCTCTTTTATCTGTTCCTTTACCTGATTTTTAGTTGTATTGACTGATTCTTCTCTTTTCTCTGTAGCTTCTTTAGCCTTCCCACAAGCCTGCTCCTTGACTTCTGGAAGAGGTTGTAATTAGAAGACGCGTTTTTAAAAAGTCCTAGCTCCTCATGCAGAAGGAATAACGTAATGCCTTCAAGGCTCAGCTTTGATACTTGATCTGTTAATTTGCCGATACAGTTTCCTGGTATTGTTAAACGGTGTGTGTTGAACACATTACACCCCTTTTGATTCTTACAGGTTGGATTATTGCCAAAACATTGCAACTCCAGATTTGAGAAGATTAATCCACAAGAAATCATGTTTTCCTGGCTCTGTAGGAGGAAAATAGTTTTTGTTTTTAATGCCATAATTTGCTTTTGTTTTTAAAGTGGGTAAGGATTCCATTCATAAGGATTGGTGTTTGTTCTTAAATGTTATAAAAAGGAGAGATTTCTATTCATTTATTGGTGTTCGAAGACAATATTGTCAACAAATTCTGTGTAGGATTTTTTTTCCTGTAACATCATAGTCGGGGACAGGGGATTGTGAGCAGTACACCCCATTCATAAAGTCTGATTCTAAGTCTGCCTCTGATCAATAGTTTTAAAGTATAAAATAGAGGAGTAAGGAAGTTCTGAAAGGCTCTAGTGGGGAGGCACAGGTCCTTCTCTGTACAACACAAGATGAAATAGAAATTGGGATGAATACAGTTTATTTTTATTAACGATCTAATGACATGATAGTCATGGGTACCTATTCATGTGCAATAGAGCTTGGAGATGACTCTTCACTTCAGTGCTTCATTGTTTAAAAATCCTGTATATCTTATAAATCTGCAATATCACATATTGGCATAACCAACTCAGAAGTTCATTTTATTGGATAGGAAGGATGCTATAGAAATGTGTAACTCCACTGTGTTCTAGGGATTAACATACAATAGTAAAGTGCTTATTGCTGATGGATCCTCAAATGCTGTACCTTATGCAATTTTAATTTTTTCTCCTGGAACTGTTCAGATAAAACCCTTTCCAATGTAAATCCTTTAACGTCTCATTAAAAGAGGTTCTACTAATCTTTCAGAGTAGGCCCCTCATTTAAGTCCTTTCTTCTGCTGTACATTAAGATTGCCTTGAGTTTTAATGGTCTCTTCCAGAGAAGGATATTGCAAGTAAGGATATTACCTTAAGATTACCATAGGGCTCAATATAAAATGACAACTTTTAATTGCAAATCAACTACACACAAATTATTAAACTGGGGATGTGTGATGAATAACCTGTGGACTTGTCAGGGAGCACAAATGTGTGGGGCTTGTCTCCTCGGGACTTGCTGACTGCTCCTCTCTCAGCTCTAGCAGTAGCTTTTGATTCTGTGCGAAGGTTAGTAATTCAAAGCCTTGACACCAGTTTATACCACTCACTTCAGCTGGACACTATATCTGGTTGCCATTGCTGACACTGCTTTGGGCTGTCACTAGAGAAAATTCCCTGCCTCCATCATTAAAGCCATTAAATTGTTTATTTTTCAGTTTTCTTCCTCCTCTCCTTAAGGGACAGCCTCATGCTGGATATAGTTATAGGATATAACAACAGAAAATGCTGGAAAAACTCAGCAGGTCAGGCAACATCCGTGGAGAGAAATTTGAGTTGACGTTTCGGGTTGGACCCTTCTTCAAAACTGGAAAGAAAAGAAACTAGATCGGAGGCAGGGCAGTTATAGGATGGCAGCAGCTTTTCCAAGTGGCATTGTTGATGTATGAGCACCATCTGGCTATTTTTCCCTGGGACATTACAACTAAGTATATGTTCCATGTACCGTATTTAGATTTCCAGTGGATTTTCCCTTTCCTAACCCAAGGAGGCTGTCAATCATAGCTTCAGTACTGCAACCAAGCTAAGGTCAACACAGAGCGGGATTAAAATAGAGTGCACTTAAACAGAGTGTTTTGTTTGGGAATTTGGAAAGAGTGGGAATTTCTGGTAAGTATTGGGTAAGTAGTAGATGTAAAAAGTGAAATTTAGTTTAATATTTTGATTTTAACCTAGAACTTTAAAAACTGTAGTTAACAGAAGCTGCCTGCCAGTGGCAGTTAACTGTCAGTCAGCTGTAAGTGTTTGTCTTGAATAGGTGCGAATCACCAGGAGTGGGGGAGCGGAGTCAGCACTTGTAAATTGGGTGAGGCTCCGAGAGTATAAGAGTAAACCGGTCTGCAGAGCACAGCGGGATTAAAACGGAGTGTACTTAAACAGAGTGTTTTATTTGGGAATTTGGAAAGAGGGGAAGGAGTTGCTGCTTTTTGCCTACACTACTTGTAGTGCTTTGTGTTACAGGTAGATATTTAATTTCAGTACCCATAACTTAATCTAGATCAAGTAAGTAACCAAGAAACGACACTGTAAACGAAGTTACCTCATTACAAATGTAATTAAATAAAACAAGGTCATATAGAGATGGCAGTGTAGGCGGTGTGCTGCAACTGCAGCATGTGGGAGTTTGTGGAGAGCATTGTGATCCCAGACAACCACGTTTGCAGTAAGTGCCTGCATCTTGAGGAACTTCAGCTCAAAGTTTGAGAGCTGGAGTCTGAGGTGCAGACATTGCGGGGCATCAGGGATGGGGAGAGTTACCTGGACACTGATCCAGGAGGCAGTCACACCCCTTAGGTTAGGTAATGGTACAGGTCTGGTTCATGGTCAGGGACAGGAGGGTGTGACTACAACTCGGGCAGGTAAGGGGACCCCAGGTGCAGTGCTGGAGGAGCCTCGGCCTTTGCCCTTGAGAAACAGGTATGTGGTTCTTGCTGCCTGTATGGATGAAGGAAAAGCTTGCAGGATGGATGAGCAAGCTGACCATGGTGCAGGAGGTCATTTCAAGTGAGGGGAGTGAAAGGGAATGTTGTAGTGGTAGGGGACAGTATCGTCTGGGAAAGATACTGTTCTCTGCAGCCACGACCGAGAGTTCCGAAGGTTGTGTTGCCTTCCCGGTGCCAGGGTTAAAGAAGACATCTCGCGGCTGGAGGAGAACCTGGAGTGGGAAGGGGAGGACCCAGTTGTCGTGGTCCATGTGGGGACCAATGACATAGGTAGAACTAGGAATGAGGTCCTGCTGAGGGAGTTTGAGGAGCTAGGTTCCAAATTAAAAAGCAGAACCTCAAAGGTAATAAATCTCTGGATTGTTACCTGAGCCACACGCAAATTGGCATAGGGACAAACAGATTAAAGATTTAAATGCGTGGCTGAAAGAGTGGTGTGGGAGGAAGGGGTTTCAGTTCATGGGGCACTGGCATCAGTACTGGGGAAAGAGGGAGCTGTTCCGTTGGGACGGGCTCCACTTAAACTGGGCTGGAACCAATGTCCTGGCGAACCGAATAACTAGAGCAGTAGACAGGGCTTTATACTAATGAAGAGGGGAGGGGGCGGGTGGGAGGATTCAGGAAAGAGTAAATTTAAAAGCAGTGAGAGAAATGTCAAGGCACTGGAGCAGAGTTCTGGGTAAAAATAAGCAGAGTGGGTCAGGAAGGGACAGAGAGAGTAACAAAGCTAATAGGGCATCAGTGACTAAGGTGACATCAGGGAAAAATAGAAATAAGTCAAAGCTAAAGGCACGATATTTGAATGTGTGAAGCATTTGCAACAAAATAGATGAATTAATAGTGCAGATAGAAATTAATAGGTTTGATCTAATAGCCATTATGGAAACGTGGTTGCAATTTGGCCAAGGTAGGGAACTAAATATTCCAGGATACTTAACTTTTAGAAGAGATAGGCAAAATGGAAAAGGAGGAGGGTTAGCCCTGACCATAAAGGATGGGATAAAGACATCTTGGCTCTGATAATCAATGTGGAATCAGTTTGGGTGGAGCTAAGAAACCGCAAGGGGCAGAAAACATTGGTAGGAGTTGTTCATAGGCCCCCAAACAATAGTTGTAATGTAGGGCAGAGTATAAATCAGAGGCGCATGTAACAAGGGTAATACAGTAATCATTGGGGACTTTACAATCTACTTATAGACTGTGAAACCAAATTTGCAGTAACAGTGTGGAGGACGAATTCATGGAATGTATGCAAGATAGTTTTCTAGATCAGTGTGTTGAGGAACCAACTAGGGAACAGGCTATTTTAGATCTAGTATTGTGCAACGAGAAAGGGTTCATTAATAACCTTGTAGTAAAGGGGCCTTAGGGAAGAGTGACCATAATATGACAATTTTATATTGAGTTTGAAAGTGATTTAGTTTAATCCGAAACTAGGGTCTTAAATCTAAACAAAGCAAACTATGTAGGTATGAGGGGCGAGTTGGCTAAGGTAGATTGGGAAACTACATTAAAAGGTATGACAATAGACAAACAATGGCTAGTATTTAAAGAATTAATACATAATTTACAACAAATATGCATTCCTTTAAGGCACAAAAACCCCACAGGAAAAGTGGTCCAACCGTAGCTAACAAGAGAAGTTAAAGATAGTATTAGATCAAAGGAAAAGGCTTATAATGTTGCTAAAAAAGAGCAGTAAGCCCGAGAAGTGGGAGGATTTTAGAATTCAGCAAAGGAGGACCAAGAAATTGATAAAGAAAGGGAAAATAGAATATGAGAGTAAACTAACGAGAGACTTAAAAACAGACTGTAAAGCTTCTATAGGTATGTAAAAAGGAAAAGATTAGCGAGAGTAAATGTGGGTCCCTTTACAGGCTGAGACAGGAGAAATGATAATGGGGAATAAGGAAATGGCATAGAAATTAAACAAATACTTTGTGTCTGTCTTCACGGAAGAAGATGCAAAAACCTTCCTAGAAATAATGGTGAACCAAGGGTCTAGCGAGAATGAGGAACTGAAAGAAATTAATATTAGTAAAGAGATAGTACTGGAGAAATTAACGGGACTGAAAGCCAATAAATCCCCTGGACCTGATGGCCTACATCCTAGGGTTTGGAAACAGGTGGCTATAGAGACAGTGGATGCATTGGTTGTCATTTTCCAAAATTCCATAGATTCTACAATTGTTCCTGTGGATTGCAAGATAGCAAATGTAACCCCACTATTTAAGAAAGGAGGGAGAGAGAAAATGGGGGACTACAGACCAATGAGCCTGACCTCAGTAGTAGGGAAAATGCTAGGACTTGGTAACAAGGCACTTAAAAAAAATAATAATAGGGTTGGGCAGAGTGAACACGGATTTATGAAGGGGAAATCATGTTTGACGAATCTGTTAGAGTTTTTTGAGGTTGTAACTAGCAGACTAGATAAGGGGGGAACCAGTGGATGTGGTGTATTTGGATTTTCAGAAGGCATTCAATAAGGTGCCGCACACGAGGTTATTAAATAAAATTAGGGCTCATGGGGTTGGGGGTAATGTACTAGCATGGATTGAGGATTGGTTAATGGACAGAAAACAGAGAGTAGGAATAAACAGGTCATTTTCGGGTTGACAGGCTGTAACTAGTGGGGTACCGCAAGGATCAGTGCTTGGGCCTCAGCTATTCACAATCTATATCAATGATTTGGATGAGGGGACCAAAACTCTAGAGAATATAGGCCTAGTCTACTCAATCTCTCCTCATAGGACAATCCCCCCCATCCCAGGAATCAGTCTGGTGAACCTTTGTTGCACTCACTCTATGGCAAGTATATCCTTCCTTAGGTAAGGAGACCAAAACCAATGCTGATGATACAAAGCTGGGTGGGAATGTAAGTTGTGAGGAAGATGGAAAGAGGCTTCAAGGGGATATAGATGAGCTAAGTGAGTGGGCAAGAATATGGCAAATGGAATATAATGTGTTGAAATGTGAAGTTATCCACTTTAGTAGGAAAAATAGAAAAGCAGAGTTTTTTAACTGGTGAGAGATCGGGAAATGTTGGTGTTCAGAGGGACCTGGGTGTCCTTGTACACGAATCACTGAAAGTTAACATGCAGGTACAGCAAGCAATTAGGAAAGCAAATGGTATGTTGGCCTTTAATACAAGAGGATTTGAGTATAAAAGTAAAGACGTCTTACTGCAATTATATAGCACCCTGGTGAGACCACACCTGGAGTATTGTATACAGTTTTGGTCTCCTTACCTAAGGAAGGATATACTTACCATAGAGTGAGTGCAACAAAGGTTCACCAGACTGATTCCTGGGATGGGGGGATTGTCCTATGAGGAGAGATTGAGTAGACTAGGCCTATATTCTCTAGAGTTTAGAAATATGAGAGGTGATCTCATTGAAACATACAAAATTCTTACAAGGCTTGACATGGTAGATGCAGGGAGGATGTTTTCCTTGGCTGGGGAGTCTAGAACCAGGGGTCACAGTCTCAGAATAAGGGGCTGGCCATTTAGGACTGAGATGAGGAGAAATATCTTCACTCTCAGTTGTGAATCTTTGGAATTCTCTACCCCAGAGAGCTGTGGAGGCTCAGTCGTTGAGTATATTCAAGACAGAGATCGATAGATTTTTGGATATTAAGGGAATCAAGGGATATGGGGATAGGGCAGGAAAGTGGAGATGAGGTAGAAGATCAGCCATGATCTTACTGAATGGCGGAGCAGGCTCGAGGGGCCAAATGGCTTACTCCTGCTCCTATTTGTTATGTTCTTATGTAACTAACTCAACACAGGCAAAGCTTTAAATTGTTTTCTAGTAAATATATATTTTTCCCATTACTGCCCTTTGATTTTCACTGTGTATTGCAGTAATCCTTGGTTGAGAGAGCTCCCAGCTCTCTCGCACCTAGGTTTCTCTCTCTCTCTCTCTCTCACTCACTTTATAATTAGAAGTTGGGAGCCAACATGAGAGGCCGAGGTATGATTAATCTTTCCACCCCACAGGGAGAAAAGATTAATCATGCCTCGGCCCCTCTCTCGTTACCTCCCAACCTCCAGCTATAAAGAGAGAGAAACCATGGAGCAGGAGAGCTGGCAGTGTGCACATAGCTGCTACCCCTGCCCCCCTGCCTTACAACAGATGAAAGACTCACCGAGTGAGTGAATTACAGTATTTGTGCTTCAAACTCTGTCAGCCACCTTGCCCAGTGCATGAATTTCTCCTGCTGATTGAGAAACATCCCTGTTGATTGAGGCTGTGACCGATTTATTTGCTCCATGGGCTGCAAATACAGTTAAGATCTGAGTCAAATGTTCTTTAATGGGACTTTAAACTGATTTGTACATTTTAATGGGAGCATTTGTCTTGTGTTTGGCGAGAAATAGTTAAACAAACCAGTATGCACTCATATTTGCGCTGGGGGCATGCAAATATATATGTATGCCCGCGTGTCACACATTCTTATCACCTGTGCTGAAAAAAGATGCCAGAGTTCCTGCTCCGGTATCGTGTGTTCTCAACTCTACAAGAATTACCACGAAAAGAAACATATATTTATGGAACAGTGCCTGGAACCTGCCACTGCAGGGCATTGAGTTACATGCATGAGATGCAAAGTGTATTAAACTGGGTGAGTTGGAAGATGTGGAACTGGACTTTAAATGCACTATGCTAGGGAGGACAACTGGTTGATTTCCTTTTTGTATGCAATGAGAATTTTTTTTCTGATATTAAAGACTTATATTCATTGAATATTGAAGACTAGAGGGTTCAAAATAATGTTTAAATCTCACTCTCCATCTGTTGGAAGTTATTTATGTATTTTTGGGTTTTTTTGTATGAAAGAACTGAAGTCTAGTGAACTTTTCATTGTACTGATTTAAGAAGACAATATATTTAAAAAGCTGTTGGTCATTAGCTGGTAAACATGGACTGTTCCTTTTCATGAAAGTAACTGCTGTGCAACTGGACTCTGGGCTAATTCTACCGACAGCGATAAACAGCTGAAGTGGATTTTTAAACTTGGCCAATTTGCAGTCCTGACGTTAGCTTTAATACATTCAAACTTCTTGAAGTTGTGGAAGATGCCAGCTCTGGTAAGTCTACCATTTTTATGACTGATTAATTTGTGCCTTTAATTTGCAGAAGATGCCTCTCGAATTTGGTCAGTGTGAGAAGATTGGTCCAGTTAATGAAAATGTTGCCCCACATCAGTTATTAAACTTAGAATAAGTGCTTTAATACAATTTTGAGAGTGTGTTATCAGGATGAATCTAAAAGTCTCTCACGGTTGGATTCTCCATCAGGAAGCACACGCTTGAATTACGATCTTGACTGACATTCATATTCCATCTTCCTATTGGAGCTGGGTTGACTCAACTGAGTCATCTGAAAGAGTGGTGAAGAGAGAAAAGAACCCTCCTAATACAGGGAGAGCTCTGTTCCCATCTCATTCAAACCCTTCACTACAGATTTACCAATGGCCAGTGTTGATGACTCCTGAGATGGTTACACATTGGACTGTGATCTGCTGCCCCAAACAAGGAGGATGATTTGCAATGTGACCAGCTGACGAGGGCAGAGAAATTACAGAAAGGAAGGAGGGTTACAGATTTCTTATGGATTGTATGTCTTTGCAGTAAAATCTGCCTTATTTAAGTTGAATTCTGTGATACAAATAGAACCTGTCAATCGCAGGATCTGGTCCAAATCCATCTCAGAAAAATGGACAAGGATCTCTTCGATTTCATTATCCAACTTGGATGCATAAATACATAGATCTTGCAAATCTGTTAAATCAATAATTTTTGTCAAATATTGTGCAGATTTTTAAGTTCATCAAATCAATACAGCTCAATTATTTTGTGTCCATTATGTCTATTATCTGTTTCACTCGTTTAAAATTTTATTTTACCTTTTTTTTACAATCTTTTTTGTATCTATGACATTTACTACACACAGTAAGGCTTCCTCTATCCTTACACTATGTCTCAAATTTAGAAGACCACCCCTACTTTATCAGTGTTTCATTTCCATTTCCAATCAACCATTCTGTGCCTTGTTGAATTAGACTTGTCGGGTTTGAATTGCGGGCAGTTTCACGCTGTTGGCTTTTGCACAGAAGTGGCCCAAGGTGATTCACTGTCCAATTTTCAGTTGCATCCTGTGTCTGCCCTCAGTTCTTGCCCACATTAGTACAAATTAAATTGAGAACTTGCTATTTGTGGAATTGCTGTATTCCATAATTGTAATCGAACAATTGTAGATGTAAAGTTGAGAGAATTTCAATCTCTTTAACCCACAGTTATTATGAAATACATTTTTCTTGATGTGCAGGGTGCAGCTGAAGAAGCAGGTATGTTAAAATCTCACCTTCCAACCACTACCTCTGGTTTCAGTACACAAGGTCCATGTACTCAGAGTGCTAGCCTCTGCTCTTCACCTGAGTTCTGACAGTGTAATCAACTTGGGTTCAGGGTTCAAAGGGGTGAAGTCAGTGGTACAAACATACGCACACACCCCAAGTGTTAATTTAGTCTCGGTTACAAAAGCACCTAATGGACAATGCTGCTAATCACACTGAGGAAAATTTTAAGGGCTCAGAAGTTGTTCAAGACATCCAACAGAGAGTTTTACCTGTGTGACCCATGTGCAATGAGAAAATTATTTTGTGACATCTTTGAAGTCTTAACTGCGGCTGTTAGAATTAAGGAGGTGGCAGCATAGGGACACAGTGGGTCATTGCACTAATGCAATGTGGCGTGGAGAGGTAGGATGTGCATTCATGCACACAATTCTCAATCTTGTCTGGACTGGGGGGTGGTGATGGTAAGCAACATTCCCTATAAACTGTGCGGCCGCACAGCTCTGCGCGGGACTGGCTTTTCCTATGTTAAAGTTCGCGCATGGAAAAAAAAAATAGGGGAGCATTGGTGGTAAGAAGCATTTATTTTCACTTTTTTCCTCAATTGTTAAGCAAGCCATTCTTTCGCACTCTGGTGCCCCTCCGAGCACACTGCTACTTAACAGCAGAGACAAAGGCCCAGAGGCAGCTCGCCTGACTTACTTTATTTGCTGGGAGAATGGTGCAGTAGATAGCGGAGAACTTCCAGGGTAGAATAGCTTCTCCATGAGGAGTCATAGAATGATACAGTACAGGAGGAGGTCATTTGGCCCGTCACACCTGTGCCAGCTCTTTGGTAGAGCTATCCAATTAGTCCCACTCCCCTGCTCTTTCCCCATAGCCCTGTAATTTTTTTTCACCAAGTATTTATCCAATCCTTTTTTAGGTTACTACTGAATCTGCATCCACCAGTGCATTCAGGCAGCGCATCCCAGATCACAACTCGCTGCGTAAAAACCTTTGATCCAGATTGGATTTTTGCTTGTTTATAGATTTGAAAGGTTTCATTTAACTCTTGAAAGAGTTTAAATGGGACGCCTGTGAATACGTGAGGGGACAAATAGCAAAATACATGTTTAGGGTTTGCAAAAGGTATTGTTAAAGACTGGGTGAATTTGCACACTCAACCTCTTAAATATCTAACGCGTGATGCGCGTTGTATAATATTGTATAATAGGTGTTGCATACAGCACCTTGTTGTAACCTGTGAAGTTAGTGTACATGAATTATTTCTACTTGAGCTTATTGCCAAGTGAAAGACTTGCATTTATAATAGCGCCTTTTATGACCTCATGGGTGTCCCAAAGCGCTTTACAACCAATGAAATACTTTTGAAGTGTAGCCACTGTTGCAAGGTATTGAAAACAAAGAATGAAATAGTGAGTGCATGCTTTAGTTCTAAATAAACTGGAAAGGATTGAAACTATTACCCAACACTTTTCGGAGTGGGGACATTCAGTGGCAGGGACACAAAGCAAATTCCCAGCAGCAATAGGGAGAGCGCTTGAGATAGGGATCCACTGTAGGAACTGTACAGTCTCAATCTATAAAGAGGGATCTGATGCTGGAATTATTTACACTATGAATACTGAAGTGTGACTGATGTATGGATTTACACACAATGCATAAAGACAAAACAAACAGGACTGAATACACTGATGTTTCTCAAAATATCACAGTTTTATTTACTTGCTTCACATAAGCCTCTTCACATCTTGTTGTCCAAATTAAACAGAAGAGCAGGGACAGTCCTGGGCTCATGATGAGGCATCTGGGCTTGTGTAAGAGCTTCCAGTATCTTGCTCAGTATCAACCACTCAGTGTTTACTTAATTTAGAAAATACATATGAATAGAGAATAGAATATTATATCGACTAACAGAGTGCTGGGTATTATACCCCTAATTGTACAATTAGTGCAGAATTTTTTTTCAAGAGTACAAAATACTTGTTCTGCTTAAATAGCACCAATAAAAATCACAGTATTTAAAGCATGCTAAGCTGATTTTTTAAAAAAAGTTTTTGATCCTACCACAGAGAAAAATATATTTTCCAATTAAATGTGTTCCATTTAATTCCAGCTAAATTTGAGGATTTTTTGCTTTTTTTTTTCACTTCAGAGAGGCTTCACCCTCGGGACCCTCATTACAAAAAGCAATCAACCCAAGGAATGTCCTTTTCAAAAGAAACCATTACAATTAATTTGAAACATTTCTTTGTCCGTGGTAGAAATTTTATTAGCTGCCTTTAGAACATGTAAGTGATTATTCTTCCACACATATACACACACATCCTGAGTATTGCACACACTCCCTGCCGCACACACTTCACAGTCACTAATCAAGTGACCGAACAATTCAGACAGGCACATCAGATAAAAGATCAGCTGCTTGATATGCATCAGCCTCTCTGTTCGGTTATACGCTGGGCAAATGAATTTCCTTGCAGACTGTAGAAAATTATTTTTCTGTAAATATGCAGTAATTACATTATGAAAGATTTAAAATGACAATGCTGTAATGTCAGATTAGTGCTCCTTCACTAAAGACTTGCTGAAGCACTTACCCCTAGCATTTGAGCATTTTCAGTAAGCTTATAATAAATTTTAGTAAAAAATACTAGTTGATCTCATTGTGCATAGCAAGTTGAGACCAAATGTAGACTTCAGGTGAATAATTGGAACAGAGCACAAATACATAATTCAGTTGCTATTTTGAAGCCATATATTTTTCCATATCTACTTTAATGGTTATTTATAGCTAAAAAGCAAAATATACAGCAATTTGGGGAAGCAGAGAAGTAGGAGTTTCTCCTGCAGTACAGGCTGAGGAGCTCAAAGATTTTGGGGGGATGTAATTTCAGTGACCAGTTTACCTCAGCAGTTTCCATTATAAATATGGGCTTAGGAATTTATCATCATGGTAAAAGTTACTGGAGGGGCATGCAGATGTAAGATTTAGAATACTTTATCAGCATTACTACCATGCTATACTTGGTGTGAATGCTCAGCTATTAGAGGAAATTATTGCAAAATGACATCCCTGGTAATAGTTGAAAGGAATAGGGTCAAGAGATTTTATACAATAGCAAAATACTGCGAATGCTGGAAATCTGAAATAACAGAAAACGCTGGAAAAACTCAGCAGGCCAGGCAGCATCCGTGGAGAGAGAAACAGAGTTAATGTTTCAGGTCGAAGACCTTTCGTCAGAACTGGCCAGTTCTGAAACTTTAACTCTGTTTCTCTCTCCACGGATGCTGCCTGGCCTGAGTTTTTCCAGTGTTTTCTGTTGTTATTTCAGGAGATTTTATAAATGGACTATTGTAAGTAATTTAACGCAGATTTTCCAGACCATTGCTAAACAAAAATAGCATTTTAGTCATTTTAATAACAGCATGTGACTCCTTTTAATAACCTGTGTACATTGTGCTTGCTGAATTCTAGAATGTTCTAAACACAGGAGTAGCTCTATTGCAATGGTAAGAATTACATATTTAAAAAATTCATATTTTGAAATGATCCTGTTTTATATATATTTTTTTAAAGTCCAGTGAATTGAAGATCATAATGTAACCTAAGTTTCAGGATGTCCTGGGTCATTGATGCTTCATCTTCACAGCTCATGATGCCATTGGATTAAATTACAGCTGTGGGACGTGTTCTCCTACTCTCATTTGTTTTACCTTCTATCCCACTTCAGTGGGAAATAACTAACACTGTACTCCTTTTAATTATTAAAAAAAAACTCACAGTTTTAAGTTGCATGAATTAGATTTTGTGCTTCTCAGGTCACTTATTTATAATCACTATATAAAAATATATTTTTTTCTTTGGTTATTTTTACCACAGAATCTGGCAAATTAAAAATTCTCAATTTCACAAGGGACCACTTTAAGAAGCACAGAAACATAATTGACCTATGATACTACAGAGTGAATTACAATGTACCTTTACAAAGGTGATCAGAGAGATATCACTTGAGGTGGAATTGTATTTGAATTTAAAAGTGACACACACTCCAATAATGGTGCTGAAAGAGCCAAGGATGAAGTTAAATGAAACCCAGGAGTCTTAGTAGGTCAACAGAATGTTGAACTGTATAACTAGCAATGGGATACAAGAGGAAGTCATGATCAAACTGTATAGTGCTCTGGGCAGATGCACTTTAAGTACATGTCCAGTTCTGGCCACCGAGACAGAAGGGAGACATTCAAACACTGGAGGCATGGAAGAGCCATGAGCTTGATCCTTAGTGTCAGAGATCCGAGTTGTGAGGAAAAATTGAACAAACTTGGGGCTTTTCAACCGTGGAAGGCTAAGAATGTCTAAGAGGTCACATTTTTCCAAAGTTAATTGAGTGATTAGGACAAAGAGAAATAGGTTCAAGCTACAGATGGGCAAATTTAAGACAAATGTCAAGAAGTTCGTCACACAAAGAGTGATCAATGCATGGAATGAAGTCCCTGATTGTAAAGGTGAAAATCCTGCAATTATTTAAGAATCGATTGGATGCTGCAAGGGGGGACTTTAGGATATTTCTGGATGGATGAGCCAAGAAGGGCCTAAATGGTGCCTGTTGTCCTGTGATCTTATGTTACCATCATAATGCAGAAAAAGTGAAGTGTTTTCTGCACACAATGGCCACCAGATGGAGCTAGAGCACTGTATTTCTTTTTAAAACAGTGGGCAGGAGTTTCCACTAGGTTGCGCTGGTTTTTTCCTGCGCAATGCCCCCAAAATCAGCCAAACTAGCGCAAACAATCGAGGAATTTTAAATGCAAATTACGTTCAGCGCAAATAGAGTTTCCGTGATCTTTTCACTAGTTTAAAAAAATATTGTGCTGGAAGCCAGCTCCACCCACAAAACTGACCATGCAAATTAACCACCAAGGAAAGTCTCCACTAATTCTGCCCGTTTCTGGGCCTTCGAGGAGGCTCTTAAAAATATGCCTTTTTTTTAGGCGTAAGGACACTAATAGACATGTTTGAAAAACTTTTTAAAAAAAATTCAATTTACGAAGAAACTGACTACTGTACACCAATATATAGTTTTTTTTAAAGTCATTTTCAGTTATTTAAAATAACAGAAAATGCTGGAAAAACTCAGCAGGTCAGGCAACATCCGTGGAGAGAAATTTGAGTTGACGTTTCGGGTCGAATTTAAAATTGGATTACTCACAGGTGGTGGACTAGACAGTCTTATTAAAAACTTTTTTTTGTGATAAACCCATTTTCAGCTGTATTAATAAAACTGCACCAGGTTACCACTCTTAAATATATCAAGGAATATTTTTAATGCAATTTTTTAAATAAAAACATTACGTTGTAAAATATTGCCCAATTGCACTGGTTCATGGCAGGATTTACGTTTGGCAATATGCAAATGAGTGAGCAGAAACTTGAGGGGGAAAAAAACACTTCTTGAACCTGGTGCAATTTGCGCCAGGATCGCCGATTCCGGAAACTCTTGGCCAATATATAAAAGAACATGCACTTCGAGTAGTTGTGGAATGTGGAAAACATATTGCCTGTGATGGTGGGAGAGACACAGCACGCTCATGAATCATTAGACCCAATGTTACTCAATAACAAAGTCCATATGCCACCTCTACCCCAGCTGCATCAATTAATGTAAAATCCTTGTGAACAGGGAGGAGTGAAAAATGTGGGGGGAAATATTCTAAAATGTGATGACAGCTCCGAGTTGTCATCAGTTGACAACTTGTGAAATGTAAAAATTTGGGTTGAACATGGCGGGCACATCATAGAAAGAAGCCTGTTATACTGGTTTTCTGTATCTCGGCCCTGAGGTTTTAAGTGTAATTTTCAGCTGATGGTTTTCACTGCCTATGAAGTTACTCGGGGTCAGAAATACAAACTTCGCCGAGTTTTGATGAAAGAAGTCAATTGTAGTATTTAGCATGTAGGAGGAACTTAGTACTTTCTGGTTATTGTAGATCAGTGAAGATAAGCAGGATTTTTTTCCTAATTTCCAAACCAACTAAAAAGCCCTCAGAGGTGTAAAACTCCCTTTTGAGCATAGCTTTCATACTGAGTGTTCTCAACTTACCCTTGTATTTATACCTGAAACTATTGATTCAAATTTAAACAGGATCTTAATTCTGTTTAACTTGATCATCTATATCTGGTTTCTAGGTGACTTTTTCAACAACAAAAACATTAATCTATGGTCTGTTTAACTCCTCCTTTGGATTCTTACTCATCCTCCACTGGTTGTAGTGGGGGACAAAGAGAAAGGTTTTCCACTAGCTGTGGTGCAGCTGTGCCTGAGCCGATGCCCTTGGCACTGATCCCAACTGCAGCAAGACTGTCACCGTAGAGACACCTGATTCCACTGTACATGGCATCCACCTCGGCCTCACTTGCTCTGACTGGAGCTGCACTGTTGCTGATGGGAGCTGGTTGGCCGGACCTTAGCTCTCCCCCGGTGCGTGATTCAGACTGCAAATTGCATTCCCCAGAACGAGTGTAAAGCATTCTTCCCCTTTGATGCATCACAACACCTGAACTCGCAGGGTCAAAGATGTAGACTGTATTGGGGGCCCAGGCTACAGTTGGAGGCAACAACTGGTGTTCCACAATATTTTTACAGTAGATAAAAACCGAGCTTTGAACCTGAAAAATAGAAGATAAAAGAAATGTAAATTGCAGTTTATACTAAGATGAATTACCTCTTGTGACACAAACCTTTTCTTTGTTAGCTAAAGCCAACTATTGCCCTGGATATTTTAGGGAAAAAAAAAATTTAACATTGCATCAGCTCTCATTGTTCGTTATTCCATCCTGTTCAAAAGGTTTATCAACATTTATTCTTAAAAGGGGTTCAAAAATCAAGAAAATTTTAATCATTAAATTGAAATAATTGAGCTTGCAACATTACCCCCAACAAATAGCTAAATCTTCAAATTAACACAGGCGCATCTGCTGGTCTTGGTAATGGGAGGCTGGGTTTCTATTGACCCGAAGGCCTCAGCTTGAACTTCTACAAAGATGTTCCTAAAATTGTGTCCTTAGAATCGATGTGGATTGAGCGAGCATTGGAAGTGACTGCAGTTGCATATTTGATGAGTGTAGGGTGGCATCTCAAAAAACACACAGGAATTGGAAACCAAAATCAGAAAGCCTAGTTGTTAATCCCTTTGGATCACTCAAATTCAGCTCGGAAGGATTTTGCCGACCAGAGTGTATACAGACAGCTATTATTCCCACAGAATTGGGGAAGGGGGCTTAGGTGTCAGCTTTGTATCAACATTATCAGCCTCCATTTTAGCTATCAGTGTACGGAGTTATCGGCACCATTGGGGGGGGGGGGGGGGGGGGGGGGGAAGAGTAGGAGGTTTGTTTATCGGTAAGTTTATACAGAGCCATCAGCCCCGAGGAGGGTGCTTGTTTAGCTCTTCATGTGTAGTGAGACATCAACATGCAAGGTACAGGGTGTTCACCTGCCAATATGTTGTGAGATAACAGTATGTGAAGGGGGAGTTAATCATTGGTGAGCAGTAAGCAATCAGTCCTTCAACTTCCTTTGTTTATATGTGTGTATATATTTATGTTGAGAATTCAAATGTATCCTGTGTATTTGTGTGAAGTTCTAATACTAATGACTTTAACCAAACATTTTAACAGCTCAAATTAAAATGGAATAATGGTTCAGGGCTTAATGCAATAGTGGAGAAAGGCACTTCTTGCCTACACTCCTAAACCGATGCCACTGTGAATGTGCATACCATTAATGTCGAGACTTGCTCCTACCTGTGCTTTCTTTAGCAGATCAGTTGTAACAATGAACCAATCAGGAGTCAGCCTCTCCACCTCCAAGCTGATGATTGCTAAGGCGAGCGTGGAGCCTCTGAACTGCAATAACTGGTGGCAGGCCATGCAGTGCTGCAGCTGCCTGGTCAAGAGTGCGGCATGGAGAGAGGGCTTCATCTGAGGCCATTGGTCAAGGAGATGGGGCCGGCTGGACATCACCATGGCGTGGAACTGGACAATGGAAATATGTTTAGGTTAGCCACTGGACGCAAAAAAAAAACCAGCCTGAATCATCATCTTCCCCTTGCATCTGCAATACAAATCTAACCAGCTTGCTCCCAGATTTCCCTGCTATGTGTCTACAGGACCTGAAAAGAACAGCTGCCACCTGTCAAAGAAAACAGTTGAGACAGAAAACTGTTGAGATCTGGGAATTCGAATCCCCCACTAAAGATATGCTGGAACCTCCAATATCCACCGTAACGAAGGGGATGCCCCAATGAATGATGGGAGGTGATGGATAATTAAGATTCCTCAAATTTTGGTCCTATATATATGGTACAGCAATAACCTTGACACGGGAATGAAGACAAGTATGTTAAGAGATGCAAAAGAAACGTTTATGTAGTTTTACTTGCCAAGAATAGAGTTTTACTCGTTTTGAATAGGAGATGAAATCAGAGTAATGAAAGAAGCTGTGCAATGAGGTGATGTCTCAAGCAAGGTTTTGTCCTGCAAAAATTCTGGCAGATAATAGTTATCACAGACAATAGGAATGTGGATAATGGAGGTTCCGCCCTAATGAGATACCTGTCTAACCATTGGAAATTACCTGATCCAGGTGTCCAAAACATGTTCTATTTGAAATGGGTAAATTTGGCTTGAGGCCGCAGGTAAAGTAGAAGACATTCCAATTTTGATTTGTTTACAACTTGACTTTCTTTTGGGGTCTGTTATCATTATATGACACCTCCCTGTGCATGTGCAGAAGCAGTTATGCCCTGCCTCCCTCCACAGTGCCTCTTCAGAGTTTAAAACGGCAGCATGAACTGCAGCTTCAAAAACTATCTAAGACTCTCTCTTGCTGACGGTGAATTGTAACCATTCCTGTTGCTAATGTCCTATTAGAAACCAGTATCCATGTAGATAGCGCTTCTGCTTCGAAGGTATGTGTGTCAATAGCGCAAGAAACAAAGTTTGATAAAAAGCTGATGCTAGTCAACCAATCTGAACATCTATCAGTTTGAACACGTTACTTCACAATCTGAAATTCCGACTGCTGAATGCTTACTATGTTCACGAAGTCCGCAGGTGTGGCCGTGTAAAGGTCCCACTGCAGCTTATCCAGTATGATTTTTTCCATCCTCAGAACCTCACTAGAAGAACAGCCGCTGGCACTCTTTGCTGTGATGTCCTTTACCAAAAGTGTGACCTGTGAAATAATTAATAAATCATTGTGCTGTTTCTGCACAGAATGTCGTTTTTGTAGATTTTCTTAAGTTCAGTAAATCATTTAAAAAATGCAGCGGTTGTGTGATTCTTGCTTTTAATACAATGTCCTTGTTTAAAGGAAGGGAAAACATGGCTTTAAATGGAAGAAAGGCCGAGGGTGGCATGGTGTGTTGGAGTAGCAACTTCCTCAGCTATCACTTGGCCTATTTAGCATATTGGTATGAAAACACTTATGGGAAAATTAATGTTTTGTGATACTTATTTCATCTTAAATTGCTCTCCATCATAAGGTCAGAAGTGGGGCTGTTCACTCATGATTGCATTGCGTTCAGCTTCATTTGCAGTTCCTCAGATAATGAAGCAATTCATGCCTGCATGCAGCAAAACCTGGACAACATCCAGGTTCAGGTTGATCAGTAGCAAGTAACACACTAATGCTAGGCAATAACCATCTCCAACAGGAGCCTAACCACCTCCCCTTGGCATTCAGTGGTATAACCATAGCCAAATTACCCCACCATCAACATCTTGGGGGTCACCATTGACCAGAAATTCAACTGGATCAGCTACATAAATGCCATGGTTACTAGAGCAGGTTAGAGGTTAATTATTCTGGGGCGAGTAGTTCACCTCCTGATTCCTCAAAGCCTCTCCACCACCTACAAGGCAAAAGTCAGGAGTGCGATGGAATACTCTCCACTTGCCTGGATGGTTACAGCTGCAACAAGACCCGAGAAGCTCAGAACAAAGCAGTTAGCCTGATTGGCAGCCCTACCAGCTTAGCCATCCAATTCCTCCATCACTGCCTTGTCCTGACTGTACTGTGTACTATCTACAGGATGCACTGCAGCAACTCCCAAACGCGTGACCTTCACCACCTAGAAGGACAATGGCAGCAGGTACATGAGAACACCATCACCTGCACGTTCCCCTCCTACATCTGCACGGGCAGCTTCTGTCCGATTGTGCTCAAGTTGTCAGACTTTGTGTCCAGATAATAAAATGCCAATGTTTTCAATTTTATTTTTGTATCTGAATTTAGAAACACTCGTCCACTTGCCCAGCATTAACTCATCTTAAATACTGGAATTTAGGCTAAATGTGATTCACATTAAATTTATACAACTTTAAATGTGCTGGGTTAATCTAAGAGGGAAACCAACAAAAATACAGTAATCAACAGCAGCATCTGTGGCACACCTTGTCCTGACTGGCAAACCAATAACAGTCAACAATAGCAAAGGTAGCGACTGAATAATAGTCAACTAGGGAAAGTGCAGCAAAGCTATTTCAGGAGACACACGAAACCCCCTTAAAATCTGATGGATTGGATGACATACCCTCATTTATTATCACTCTTCGATAGACATGCATGGGATGCTATCTGAACAGAATTAGCATGATGACATTATCAATGTCACAACCTTGGAGTGATGCCAATAAGGACACGTTTGATAAGGTTCTTGAATATACAATGTCTGAGGAATTTTACATGTAAATAAATCATTATCTACAAGAGTATTACACCTAGGTAAAACAATGTATTATTATAAAGTGCTATAACCCAGTAACAGAGCATGTTATACACAGGTAAAAAAAATCTATTATATAATACACTAAGGAGTGTCATACAAAGTAACAAGACTGTTGCAGTAAGTGAGCAGGAATGTTATACCAAGTAATACAAAACAATTATATACTGTATACAGGAATATTATACCCTGTAAAGGATCCCCATTGTGGTGTATGTGCCTTTAAGAGCCCCAGGTGTGCTGTAATGCCGGTGATTGCCACTCGGGCTATATAAGCCTGTATATTGTGTATATCCGTTAGAACCCCCCCCAAGACTTTGCTTAGTAAATACCTATGAACCAACTCCTCTCTTCAGTGTCTTTATCAACACACGGACACTACAGTGGAAACGGACTTAACTGCAATTCGGCAGCACCTCAAGGACAACGATTCCTTGGGTGTCCAGAAGACTCAAGGAAGTGAGAGAAGCTGTGGTTTCACCAGCTGGCCAAGCTGGTGGCAGGTACTGCGCTAATCCTTCCTGGGCGTCAGGCTGGGGCTCCAGCGGCTGGCTCTACAGCTGAGACAGGCAGCGAAATCGGAGGCAATCAATAACGGACTGGGAGGGAGCACTCGGGAGACGGCAGTCGCGGCAAGCAGGTCAGCGTTCAGACCTCCGGCGGGAACGAGTCTCCAACAGTAAATAAAAAAAAGAGAACGGAAACCGCAGTAAACAGCGTTGTTATCGGCAGCAGCGGCAGGAAAGCGCGGGAAGCGCCATATCTTTGCTACAGAAAAGAAAAAAAAAGCGCGGGAAGCGCCATATCTTTTCTGAAATGCCTAAGTCTGGCAATATTGATGCTTTTGATAGCGAAATAGAGGATTGGACCACATACGTGGAAAGAGTAGAGGTATATTGCACTGCAAATGGAATAGAAGATGAAAAAAAAGCTTCAGTACTTCTGAACTTAATGGGTGCAAAGACATACGGGCTGTTACGAAATTTAATCACTCCAGCCAAACCAAAGGACAAGAATTTTAAAGAAATTGTTGATACCCTGCAGGAGCACTTAAACCCAACACCGCTGCTGATAGCAGAACGATTCAAGTTCTTCAAGAGAAATCAACACAAGAATGCAAGTAACGCTGATTACCTAACCGAATTAAGAAAGCTATCAAAGTACTGCCAATTCGGGGCAGGACTATCAGATTATCTTCGAGACAAATTTGTTTGCGGTCTCTTAAGTGAAGGAACACAAAAAAGACTGCTTTCTGAAAAAGATTTAACATTGGACAAAGCTTTCAGTATGGCTGTATCATACAAAGCAGCAGCAAAAGGAGCTGCAGAGATACAACAAAAGACACAGGACTTCGGCACCCATGAAATGACACAGGGTTTCGAAAGATGTTATCACTGCGGCAAATCCACCCATAACCAGAGGGACTGCTGGTTCAAGGACAAAGCATGCAGGCAATGCGGAAAGATTGGACACATTGCACGGGTATGCCGATCTGGACAAAATAAATCCACTGACAGGAAAAAAAACCAATAAAGAAAAGTACAGGAAGGTACAAATGATGACGGACAGTAGCTCTGAAGACCAGAAGAGCGATAGCGACTTCGAAAACAAGAGACTAAGCTGTCTCAAATTACATAATGTACTTGCCAAAGATGATTACCAAACCATTTGGGTTACCCTCACAATAGCAGGGTCCCCAGTTAAAATGGAGCTAGATACAGGATCAGCTCTAACCGTAATAAATCGACGGGATTACGAGAGGCTATTTTCGCATATACCTCTAAAAGACACATCCATTATCTTAAAAACATATACGGGGCAGAAAGTATACCCCAAAGGAAAAATAAGGGTGCTTGTTGTATACAACGGCAAAGAAATACAAAAGTTGTATTTATACATTCTACAAGATGGTGGTCCACCGTTGTTGGGACGTGAATGGATCAGGAAGATACGTTTAGACTGGCACTCCATTCAGGCACTGACGGTGACCAGTAAGGAAAAAAACAATGATGACATCATACCTGAACGATTAAAAGACATCTTGGCCAACGCCAAAGAAGTGTTTCAAGAGAAACTAGGAACCTTGAAAGGCATCACCGCCTCAATAAAAGTAGAAGATGCAGCAATTCCCAAATTTTTAAAGGCAAGACCGGTGCCATACGCAATACGTCCAGCAGTCGAGGCAGAGCTGGAGAATTTGGAAAAAGCAGGCGTATTATCCAAAATAGATTGGAGCGAATGGGCAACACCCATCGTTCCAGTCATGAAAAAAGCATTGAATAAAGATAATTCTGAAGAACAGAGAAAAATTCGCATCTGTGGTGACTTCAAGGTGACTGTAAACCCGGTCCTTCACACAGTACAGTACCCTCTTCCGAGGATAGAAGATATTTTCGCCTCACTATCCGGAGGGAAATGTTTCACCAAAATTGACTTGGCACAGGCATATCTACAGATGGAGGTTGAGGAGGCCTCTAAAAAGTATCTCACGATAAACACACACAAAGGCCTGTACCAGTACAATCGACTGTTTTTTGGAGTAGCATCAGCTCCAGCTATCTGGCAAAGAGCTATGGAGCAAGTCCTGCAAGGGATTCCGGGGACTCAATGCTACCTAGACGACATCCTTGTAACAGGAGAAAACGACAACGAGCACCATGCCAATTTGGAGCAGGTGCTCACTAGGCTGAAAGAACGGGGCCTACGAGCAAATCGCCCCAAGTGCGAATTTTTCCAAAATCAGATATCATATTGTGGCCACATAATTAATAATGAAGGGTTGCATAAGTCACCTGAAAAAATTGAAGCGGTTATAAAAGCCCCAGCACCTGAAAATGTTTCACAATTAAGGTCGTTCCTGGGATTAATAAATTACTATCATAAATTTTTACCGAACTTATCAACTCTTCTACACCCTCTTAATGAACTTCTACAAACAGGAGTGATTTGGAAATGGAACGAAGACTGTAAACGTGCCTTCCATAAATGCAAAGACTTAATCACATCCGAAGAAGTTTTGGCTCATTACAACCCATCACTGCCAATCAGACTGGCGTGCGATGCATCCCCTTACGGCATAGGAGCAGTATTATCCCATAAATTCCCTGATGGCTCAGAACGGCCGATAGCTTTTGCGTCACGCTCATTAAACTCAGCTGAGCGTAACTATGCCCAAATCGACAGGGAAGCACTCCGCCTGGTATGGGGAGTGAAGAAATTCAACCATTACCTACACGGACAAAAATTTACCTTGTTGACTGACCATCAACCCCTCATCTCCATATTCAACCCTAAAAAAGGTGTTCCCATTATGACAGCGCAAAGGCTAGAGGTGGTCCCTTTTTCTAGGGGCACACCAATACAACATAGAATACAAAGGGTCAAAACAGCATGGGAATGCTGACGGTTTATCGCGCCTACCGTTGCCAACGGTAGAAGAGGCACCTACAGTAGACCCAGTAGAGATGTTCCACTCTACCATAGTGGAATGTCTACCAGTGACAAATTCTGCCATTGAAAGGGAGACGAGAAATGACCCGACTCTCTCACGGGTCTACGATTTAACAGTGAAGGGATGGCCAGCACATGGCGAACCACCGTTGCCAGCATTCTCGCAAAGAAGAGAACAGCTGTCAGTGTGCCGAGGAACCTTGATGTGTGGATCCAGAGTGGTGATTCCACCCAAACTCCAGGATAAAGTGCTAAAGGAGCTTCACGAGGGGCATCTGGGTGGAGTGAAAATGAAGAACCTAGCTAGGGCGTTTGTATGGTGGCCAGGTATCGATGGAGACATCGAAGAAATGACCAAGAGCTGCCTAGGATGCCAGAAGGTCCAAAACGCTCCACCACAAGCCCCTCTACATCCATGGGAGTGGCCCTCATCTCCCTGGCAAAGGGTGCACATCGACTTTGCTGGTCCATTTATGGACTCAATGTTCTTAATCGCGGTTGATGCACACTCCAAGTGGCCGGAGGTAATAAAGATGTCCTCTACCACCACGGAAAAAACCATCACAGTATTAAGGACCATATTTGCCAGGAATGGGCTGCCGGAACAGATATGTTCTGATAATGGACCGCAATTTGTGTCTGAAGAATTCAGAAAGTTCTTAAAAAACAATGGGGTTAAGCACTACACGTCTGCCCCATACCACCCCGCCACCAATGGATTGGCTGAAAGGTTTGTCCAGACCTTCAAGAAGGCCATAAAGGCCATGGGTAATGAAGACATAAAACTTCAGCACAAGGTGGATAACTTCTTATTCGCATACAGGAATGCAACACATATGGTTACCAACCAAACTCCCGCCATGATGTTCTTCAATAGAAACCTAAGATGCCGGCTGGATTTGGTCAAGCCCAACATCAGAAGGGACGTGGAGAACCGGCAGTTTCAAGGCATGAAAGAAAGGCCAACTAGAACCTTCCAGATAGGTCAACAAGTTTTGGCCCGGGACTACCGTACCGAGAAATGGCAGCCTGGAACTATCTGCACATGACTAGGACCACTGATGTATACCGTGGACATCGGAGAAAGCATAATAAGGCGCCATGCTGACCAAATCATAAAGTCATCCGAAAAGGGACAACCTACACCACAACTCTATACATCTAACGATGAAGTAGAGATACCCATATCTACCTCCGATCCGGTGATACTGGAACCCGATGAACCCGACACTGGCATTCAAGCCGAATCAGCCTTGCCAGAAGAACCTACTACACCACCAGAAACTACTACACCCCCAAGGCGTTATCCGGACCGAGTCAGGAAGCCTCCTGAGAGATTAACTTATAATTAATTAACTACAGCAATGTATATTATTTTGCTTATAACATGTAATTAATAATTACTTAAAATATGATGTACTGGTTAGCTAAAAGGGGAGGAATTGTGGTGTATGTGCCTTTAAGAGCCCCAGGTGTGCTGTAATGCCGGTAATTGCCACTCGGGCTATATAAGCCTGTATATTGTGTATATCCGTTAGAACCCCCCCCAGACTTTGCTTAGTAAATACCTATGAACCAACTCCTGTCTTCAGTGTCTTTATCAACACACGGACACTACACCCATGGCTCTATTATAGAATCATAAAATCTTACCACACAGGAGGCCATTCAGCCCATCATGCCTGTGCCAGGCCTTTGAAAGAGCTACCCAATTAGTCCCACTCTTTCCCCATAGCCCAGCAAATGTTTCCTTTTCAAGTATATATCCAATTCCCTTGTGAAAGTTAGTAGATACCATGGCCTAGAAATTGGGTTGGGGCGCCAAAGTGGCGCAAAGGTCGGCGGAGCGCAGGATTTAGCGCAGCGATCGGAGTAATAGCGATCGCCAGAAATTCAGTTTCAGTGCCCCTCGAGGGACACGGGGCGAGGCTCGAGGCGCTCCGCGTCCCTCTTAGGGCGCTGAAACTGATTATTGCAGCGCAACGTGCCGCAGCACCACATGCTGCGGCACGGCACGCTGCGGTACTGCAGGCCTTCCTCCCACCGTTAAGGGGGAGGTGCCTGCAACAGCGCGATCCCCGCTCGCGAGTGCCGGCAAATGAGCCCGGCACCAAGGAGAAGTACCAGGCTCTCGGGAAACAGCCGGCAATGCTGCGGGGGGGGTTAGGAGGCCGGGGACGGAGGTGCTGGCAGGCGGCCGCCCCGCACCTCCACCTTAACTTGCGCCGCTGCCGGCACAGTAAGGTCCCGTGAACCGGGCGCGGGTAGCGAGCGGCGCAACTGCGGCGTTCGCTACCAAATATCGCGAACGGGGCACAAATGGGGCGCTGCGCACACCGATGACGTCATCGGTGGCGGCGCAGCGCAAATGCCCAACGCCACCATTAGCGCCCCTACTGAATATCGCCGCAAACGCAGCCAGTGGCGCTACAGCCACTGACTGCCTCTTTAGGTGCTAACAGCTGGCGCTACTCACCCAATTTCTCCCCCCATGTTTGTTGACACGGAGCCAGACAGCCCAGGAGTTTTCTGTCCGTGTTGAGTTAGTTGATCTCAGCTCGGGGAAGGGCAGGGACCTACTATTTGACCTCAGTGCCCTGCGTTAACCCGAGGAAAATTTAGCCAGGGTTCCCATTCCTAACTGCTATCCAATGAGTCTTGCTATAAGGTATGCATGTTGGGTGAGGAAAGGAGCAGGTTGGTGCTGGCCCATATAGTTGAATAGCACACCAACACTCATTACTTAGACTCACAGGTGAAGATTAACCATTTAGACAAATTACTGGTGGGAAGCCAGTGTCTGAGGAACAATACACTGGCACAAGTCACTAGCCTTGAAATTGCTGCTGAAGTGTTCCTTTGCTAAAATAACCAACAATTATTTTTGGTCTCCTATGTTCAAGACAGCACGGGACAGAATTGGAGGAAAACGGTCACAGAAGTTATTTATATATGAGTATTATACCCAAATAAAACAGTGGATTATTACTTAATACATACACACAGTCTATTTTAGTTCAAAGTCACTTAACCCAAATCACTTGATATAATTCCATTTTTCTTTTGAGTACTAAATCTGTACACCGTATAAGAACAGAAGGAAAACAAACCTCATCTTCCTCATTGATTTTGGCTGCGATGAACAAGCTGGAAATGGCAATGCAACGAAGATACTTTGGATGTGCCTAAACAAATTATACATTTAAAAGGATGAGGTAATTTACATAAATACCAGTACCTTCCAACTTAATATAATCAGTTACTAATGAATGTGACACAAATACAAGGAAATTGTTAATGAACAGAAATGTCATTGAGATAAGAGATTACATATAAACTTGAATTTAAATTTAAATTGGTAATATAAAAGAGAGTACAGGTTGGACCCCGGTAATCTGGCACCCTCGGGACCAGGCCGGTGCCGGACCACTGAAAATTCCGAACCACTGAAGGTTCGGTAAATAACACCCCGTCTGCCTTTCTGCGTGTCTGTCCCTTTCACCCGTCTGGCTTTTTCGTCCTGAAATTATCCTCTTCACTGCTTACTACGTTTCTAAGTTTTGCGTAAGCTGCAAACGTGGGAATGATGCCTTGTATACCCAAAATCGAGTTCATTAACATAAGACCGCCGGTTTCAATTCGTGCCGGACCACTGAAGGTGCCGGACCGTCGGGTGCCGGATTACCGGGGTTCAACCTGTATTCATCAGCAATTAAAGCAGTGTTCCAGAGTAGAGATTGATACTAAATTTCAAAATTGTTCTACTGTTAATTTTATATCACTGAATTCAGACACCTTATCCATTAGGCTGTGCAGCCTGAAATGTATTATTTCGGAAGACTCAGCTGATTAGGAAACGTGCTTTCCGCTCTAGAACCTGGGTTTAAATAAAGGCAAGACTAATAAGGCCAAAGCCTACATCCTCTGCTGTGCTTTAAAATAAACGAAAGAATTTGCATTTATATAACACTTCAAATCCCCAGGAAGTTCCAAAGCACTTAATATACAATTAATTACATGATGCGATGTGAAATGAAATTGAGGAAGAATCAATAAAATCCCTAGTGGACCCTGGGCCCAGAGCATAAAACAATTAGAATTGAGCATTAATTAGTAATTCACTCGGAGGGTATAAGGATGGCTGGTTCAGATGTTGAAATAAGAACATAAGAAATAGGAGCAGGAGTAGTAGGCCATACAGCCCCTCGAGCCTGCTCCACCATTCAATAGGATTATGGCTGATCTTCTACCTCAACTCCACTTTCCCACCCTATCCTCACATCCCTTGATTCCCTTAGTGGCCAAAAATCTATCGATCTCAGTCTTGAATATACTCAACGACTGAGCATTCAGAGAAATTCAAAATGTAAATCTGGTGCAGTAGAGTTTCTCTTCTGAGGCTCATGTTAATGCATAATGTTGGGACATTGCTGAGGGAGCTTTAGGCTCCATCTAAAGTAGGTTTTATCTGACCTGGAATAATTGAAAAAGAATTACATTTATATAGTGCCTGTCACGACCACCGGACATCTCAAAGCGCTTTACAGGCAATGAAGTAATTTTGGAGTGTAGTTACTTTTGTAATGTGGGAAACGCGGCAGCCAATTTGCACACAGTAAGCTCCCACAAACAGCAATGTGATAATGACCAGATAATCTGTTTTTGTTATGTTTATTGAGGGATAAATATTAGCCAGGACACTCGGGATAACTCCCCTGCTCTTCTTTGAAATAGTGCCACGGGATCTTTTACGTCCACCTGAGAGAGCAGACGGGGCCTCAGTTTAACATCTCATCCAAAAGACGGCATCTCCAACAATGCAGCACTCCCTCAGCACTGCACTGGAGTGTCAGCCTAGATTTATGTGCTGAAGTCCCTGGAGTGGCAACCTTCTGACTCCGAGGCGAGGGTGTTACCAACTGAGCCACAGCAGACACTGATTGATGATGCTAACATTGGGTGCTCAAAGCGGAAACATGTTCCTTATTTCAGCAGTGACATCCTTCACCTTACAAATATGATAAAATAAAATTCACTAAAATTATTTTAAAAGGAGACAGGTCCAAATCAATGTTGTTCTGAACCAGGCCACTAGTAGATGCATAAGGAAGTCAGGCAGTGACTCTCTCTATTCCCTTTGAAACTCTTGAGCACATGCCTGAGCTCTACTAACACTCTCTCGTGGCAATCTCACCGAAATTAGAAACTCACTGGGGGTCATTTTAATTTTGGGCGATAGTGTAAAACGGGTGATATCGGATCAGCAGCCTGTTAACTTGCAAAATGGGTGTGTAATTGGCAAACAAACTTCAACATAGATAAGTGTGAGGTAGTACATTTAGGTAGGAAGAATAAGGGGATCACATACTCCTGGGAAAATAAGTGTCTAAATGGGGTTGAAGAACAGAGGGATCTGGGGGTACAGATACACAGATCACTAAAAGTAGTGACACAGGTTAATACGGCCATAATAAAAAGCAAAAAAGAGCACTGGGCTTCATTTCTAGAGGGATCGAATTGAAAGGCAGAGCAGTTAAGTTAAACTTGCATAGAACCTTGGTTTTATAATATGGTGACCAGACCTGTTCGCAGTACACTTGGAGTACTGCGAACAGTTCTGGTCGCCATATTATAAAAAGGACATAGAGGCACTTAAGAAGGTGCAGAAAGCATTTACTAGAATGATACCAGAACTGAGAGGTTATACCTATCAGGAAAGATTAAACAGGCTGGGGCTCTTTTCTCTAAAAAAGAGAAGACTGAGGGGTGACCTAATAGAGGCCTTTAAGATTATGAAAGGGTTTGATAGGGTAGCTGTAGCGAAGATGTTTCCAATTGCGGGAGAGACCAGAACTAGGGGCCATAAATATAAGGTAGTCACTAATAAATCCAATGGGGAGTTCAGGAGAAACTTCTTTACCCAGAAAATGATTAGAATGTGCAACTCGCTGTCACAGGAGTAGTTGAGGTGAATAGCATAGATGCATTCAAGGGGAAGCTAGATAAACACACGAGGGAAGACAGGAATAGCAGGATATGCAGATAGGGCCAGGTGACGAGGGGTAGGAGGAGGCTCGTGTGAAGTATAGACCCGTTGGGCCAAATGGCCGGTTTCTGTGCTGTAAATACTTTGTAACTTTGTGTTACATCTCTCCCGATTTTAATTTCCATTGTCTTAAATCTTGAGTGTATATACTTTTCCAAACCTTACTTTTCAGGTTTATCAGCTAAATTTTGCTTCTCTGTGATAATTTATATATCATATTTCTATTACTGAAGCACATGATCACTGAAACTTTTAGAAAGTTACATAAGAACATAAGAAATAGGAGCTGGAGTAGGCCATTCGGCCCCTTGAGCCTGCTCCGCCATTCAATGCGATCATGGCTGATCTTCCACCTCAACTCCACGTACCTGCGCTATCCCCATATCCCTTGATTCCCTTAATATCTAAAAATCTATCGATCTCTGTCTTGAATATACTCAACGACTGAGCCTCCGCAGCCCTCTGGGGTAGAGAATTCCAAAGCTTCACCACCCTCTGAGTGAAGAAATTTCTCCTCATCTCAGTCCTAAATGGCCGACCCCTTATTCTGAGACTGTGACCCCTGGTTCTAGGCTCCTCAGCCAGGGGAAACATCCTCCCTGCATCTACCCTGTCAAACCCTGTAAGAATTTTATATGTTTCAATGAGATCACCTCTCATTCTTCTAAACTCTAGAGAATATAGGCCTAGTCTACTCAATCTCTCCTCATAGGACAATCCCCCCCATCCCAGGAACCAGTCTGGTGAACCTTCGTTGCACTCCTTCTATGGCAAGTATATCCTTCCTTAGCTAAGGAGACCAAAACTGTATACAATACTCCAGGTGTGGCCTCACCAGGGCCCTATATATTGCAGTAAGACGTCTTTACTCTTATACTCAAATCCTCTTGCAATAAAGGCCAACATACTATTTGCTTTCCTAATTGCTTGCTGTACCCGCATGTTAACTTTCAGTGATTCGTGTACAAGGACACCCAAGTCCCTCTGAGCACCAACATTTCCCAATCTCTCACCATTTAAAAAATACTCTGTTTTTCTCATTTTTCCTACCAAAGTGGATAACTTCACATTTCTCCACATTATATTCCATTTGCCATGTTCTTGCCCACTCACTTAGCCTGTCTATATCCCCTTGAAGCCTCTTTGCATCCTCCTCACAACTTAAGATTCCCACCTAGCTTTGTATCATCAGCAAACTTGGATGTACCTTGTATTACATTTGGTCCCCTCATCCAAATCATTGACATAGAAAGTTCCACATCACTGACTATCACTGGGAAAAATAATTCTGGTACAGATGTTGATGTGCTGCTATTTTGGACTATCCTCCTCTTTCTCTCACCACACACAATTCCACAAATGGGAAGATCACTACCAGCTGTCTGCTAATGTTACTTTACACACGTGTAACGGAGGGGGAGCAGGGAGTTGGTAGACCCTCCAATTTTTTCCCCTTTTCTGTTGGCAACTACTTAGCCTCTGGTAGCCAGGGAGTAAATTGTTTAAAAATAAATAAACTGTGGTGGGGAGGGGGAGGAAAACTATCCTTAGAAGTAATGGTCTTCAAACAGCAAATGGATAGAAATTTAAAAACAAATTGTCTTATAATGAATCTTTACACATGTACTTTCCATTCTTATCCCTACATCGCTCCACCATTTGTGGCTGTGCCATCAGCTGCCAAGGCTCTAAGCTCTGGATTTCCCTCCCTAAACCTCTCCGCCTCTCTTTTCTCCTTTAAGACGCTCCTTCAAATCTACCTCTTGGACCAAGCTTTTAGTCATCTGCCCCAATAGCTCCTTACGTGGCTCGGTGTCAAATTTTGTTTTATAAAGCTCCTGTGAAGCACCGTGGGACATTTTACTATGCTAAAGGCACTATATAAATACAACAAGTTATTGTTGTTGCACATCAAAGGTCTCCTCTAGGTTTTAGCCTATAGCTATCACCAGCTGTGTAGCTAGCTTCATACTAAGCATTAAGGTTTGACCTAAGAGGCTCAGATAAGAAAGGAAACAATTAAGAAAGGAAGCAATTTGTAAAAGTAAACATTTAAAAATTAGGTAAATAAATCTTACCTTGACAGATGCTAAGAGTCGGTCAAGAATACTAATGGCAAGAAAAAAGGTCTCAGGATAGTAACTGAACTTTGAGCACAAGTCCCTGAGCCACAGAACCACATTTTCACGCTGCAACGGAGTGATAGTTGCGTCCTGCTGAAAGAAAATGGATAATTATCAACTTGGAAACCCCAAGGCAGCAAACATGATAGGAAGAAAATTACCCAAAAACAAAACCTCTCTCTCAAGAAGGCACTAACTCTTGCTGTATTTTATTTTGTAATATAGAAACATAGAAAATAGGAGGAGTAGGCCATTCAGCCCCTCGAGCCTGCTCTGCCATTCAATGCGATCATGGCTGATCATCCAAATTCAGTACCCGGTCCCTGCTTTCTCCCCATACCCCTTGATCCCTTTAGCCTTAAGAAATATATCCAACTCCTTCTTGAATATATTTAATGTATTGGCCTCTACTGCCTTCTGTGGCAGAGAATTCCACAGGTTCACCACTCTCTGGGTGAAGAAATTCCTCCTCATTTCTGTCCTAAACGGCCTACCCGTTATCCTTAGACTGTGACCCCCTGGTTCTGGACTCCCCAACCATCGGGAACATCCTTCCTGCATCTAGTCTGTCCAATCCTGTCAGAATTTTATAAGTTTCAATGAGATCTCCTCTCATTCTTCTAAACTCCAGTGAGTACAAGCCCAATCGACCCAACCTCTCCTCATACGTCATTCCTGCCATCCCAGGTATCAGCCTGGTGCATCTTCGCTGAACTCCTTCCATGGCAAGAACATCCTTCCTCAGATAAGGTGACCAAAACTGCACACAATACTCAAGATGTGGTCTCACCATGGCCCTGTACAACTGCAGCAAGACATCCTTGTTCCTGTACTCAAACCCTCTCGCTACGAAGGCCAACATGCCAATATGGCTCCATGAATGACATAGAACGTCTCAACTATGTGATAACTATTGATTATGAGGCTTGCTGTTGGACCACGGTTCTCTACAGGCTATGGCCAAAACCAGTTTACCATCCAAGGATCATGTCCAGATCCAAAGCTGCCAAGTAGAAACAACAAACAATGTGCAAGAGGACTATTTGTCTGTCTGGAGCCTGGACTGCAATCAAGCTGCTACAGGGTGAGGCCTGCTAGCCTAGGGACTGCAGGCAGCCTTGCCAGGTACACACCTACCATCCAGAGTAACCTAGCTATTGGGATGCTGGTTATTCTGTGCCTTACCCTCTCAGGACAAATTTTTACATAACCATCCTTTAGAAATTGGAATTATAAAAAGCTGTTATAAACTGGAACGCACCGCTTCCTTTGGGAACTAACTTCCCTTTCATCTGTTGCTTTCAAAAGATTTAAATTTTCTATTGTAATAAAAATGGATTTTAGTTACTTGGAAATGACCAAGTAATTGTCCTTTTATTTAAGGTGTTATGATGACAAAAATGGGGCATGGCTCTAGTCCCACGGGCTGTATCCAGCCTGCCAGTTGATTCAATGCAGCCCGCGCAGTGGTTCTGAAAGGAATGCCTAAATCTCGCGATTCTTTTTGGAAAAAAAACACCAATTTGTGCATGCGTGAAAAATATACGCAGTGACGCATGCACGAATCGCGTATCTTTTCCGCACATGCGCAAATCAAAGGCGGGAGCATGGGCTCCAAGATGTAGACGAGTTGAAGTTTCTGAGAGGTGAGGTAAGAACCAGTGAAATAAGTGGATGATGGCGAAGTGTTTTATGACCTGCTCCTTATGACGGGAAATTTGAGCCTCTCATAAAAGTGTGTCCCATTATTATTCCAGGAGGTAAGTCAAGGACCTCATCTCTGCGAGATAGTCTGATTCAGGCAGTTCTCACAGGCCAGGTGTGACCTTGAATCATTGCAGGCAGGCAACAAAAGGCAAGAAGCTAAAAAGTGGATCATATGGAGATACTGGAGATGTGTCAGACTGCCTGGGGTTACATATATTAGTCCAAACAGTAATTGGGATATCAGTGTAGCCAGCTGAAGCAACAACAACAACATGTATTTATATAATGCTTTTAACATAGTAAAATGTCCCAAGGCACATGTGAATAACTAAAGCGTCTCTTTGGGTACAGTAGTTGTGCATGATTTGGGCCTCACTGGGGTTCGTTAAGCTTTGGGTAAATCTGTATCAGGTTCATTAACATGTTAATAAATGTTGTTATATTTTTTTTAATGTGGAAACGACACGAAGGGTTCTTTATACAATAAATGCCACAACAAATTTTATCACAATTCGTTTTATGCTTGTGGCCCTCAACAGCTCACCAAAACTTGTTTAGTGGCCCTCCAGCCCAAATAATTGCCCACCCCTGCACTAGTGCATCCCCAAATATATAAAAAAAATTGCAAACACTTATTCATGAAGTCGGACCGTGGAGCCGGCGATGGTGAGGAGGAGGCCGCGGCAACCGGAGCATTCACATCCCGACGATGTGTTCGGCGAGTCGGGCGGAGGCAGCACAGCGCGGCGAGCAGTAGCAGTAGCCACGGCGACTCACTGCAGCACGTCGGCCGGCAGCTCCATGGCGGGAAGCTCGCAGTCCGACTGGGAGGTGGGGGGAGCCGAGCATGGTGGCCAGAGGTCGGATCGTGAGCGGGAGAAGCAGGCCACCACACATGGAGCCGGCAAGTGAGGAGGAGGCCGCGGTGACGACGAGGACGGAGCGGCTGAAGGACATCGTGCTCCCACTGCCACTGGAAGCCATTGAATTGATTTTCTGAACACGGCGCTGTAAGAATAGCTGACGTGTCTCTACGGGGAGTAAGCATTCCATTGTACTTGTACTAGTACTGGTTACATATGGCAAATAAAATTGAATAAAATTGAATTGGATGGCCCAGAAATCTTAGTTGTAACATAGGAGTCTAAAATCATTTCTCTGGATATACAAAAATATTCGACAAACATAAACGTCACATAATTCCCTAAGGGGATGAATTGAAAGTTAAATCTTTGTTTAAAGAGACACTTACATAATGGAGGCTAGTAGTAACATCCAGGAATCATTACTGTCATGGTGGTGTCCTATCTAGGGCTTCCAGTCCTTATTTTAGCCACTTTTTTGGTTGCACAAAATCTAGGTTTTATTGGTGCTTTCTATTTTTCTTCCACTAAAGTGTAGAGTGTGAAAAAAAGTAGTGATTTGTTGCTTCAGTGATTTTTGACAGAATGACCACATTATTGGCCTAGATTTTGCTGTAGCAGGGGATCTAACAGTGTCTGCCAGTAGTCAGACTTGCCCCTGCACCCTGCAGCTCCAAAAAAATTCTCTCACTTAGTTGCTGAAAGTGCGAGCTGTTAACGTCGCAGCGAGAGAATCAGGGAATCTGGGACCTGAGTGAACAGGTCAACCAAAAAGGTATCTCCTTAACCAATCAGATTGAAGAATTGAGAAATAAACAGTGCAAGGACCAAGAAGGAAGTGTAGAATTCAATGTCAGATCAGGTACAGAAAGAGAAATAAAGATGGGGAAAGATGGATTGTAATAAGTGAGAGCGAGAGAAAAGAGACTGAAAGAAAATGTTAAATAAAATGTTAAAGTTGACATTTTTTAAATCTCCAACAATTAATATCTAAAGAAATTAGACTCCACACTTGCAACTGTTACTTTTCAGTGCCAGAGTTTGATTGGCAGTAATTAACAATTACCATATCGTTAAAAGGGTAATGACATGACTTAAATTTCTGTGGCGAGATTAGTTTGTATCTACCGCACAAATACACATCTTCGCGCCATTCAATGCACGTCACTGGTGAGGCTGACCGTGAGATGCACAGCATTCATTAATTCCAGAGCACGTTGGATAGTGTGGCAGAGTCCGCTATCAACTGCCAACCTGCCTGGGGAGATCAGCATAGCCCACATAGAAATGGTGTAAACACCTGAAAATGGCCATTTACACGGTTTCTCTGGAGTTGCCGAAGTTATGGTGCAAGATCGGAAGACACCTGCAGAATTTACAGGCCGTTGATTTTTTTTTTGCCAATGGCTAACGCCAACGGATTGTGCTCTAAAAAAAGGAAACATCTTGATTTTAAACACGGGGGAAATTAATGAATGCTGTGCAAATTCTACCACTTGACCTTGAGCAAGCTTCACCCTGTTAGTGAGCTGGATGGAGGTGGTCATTCACTGCTAACACAAGTAACAATACTACAATACTGCAGTTCTCTTTCCACACCCTCGGTGTTCTGAATTGCTGTACACACTGGGTAAGAGAGAGGCTGGTAAAATGCATCATATGGAGACTATGGGCTGGATTTTGTCAATGGGGACGTGATGGAGGCGGGACTCCCACATTTTTTGGGTTGTAGTCCCGTCTCCATCGATTTGTGGCCAACCCACGCGATTTTTCCTTGATTGACCTTGTTGAGCCCGCCCAGCAGGCTCAGCAGGCCAATTAAGGGACACCCGGTTACAGGTGACGTCAAGGATTGACATTTCATCTGTCAAGAGCTTTTGACAGTTGATATATCAGCGTTTGACAGCTCTGTGAAGCTGTCAAACACTGACAATCTGACTTCTAACTTGAGTCCTTCTCCACAGACTCAGTTAGAAATCTCTCCAGAACAGAAAGCAGAATGCTGCAACTTTTGACAGCTCGCGGCCATTCTGCTTTCTGTGCTGATGAGATGAGGGGCTCCCGAGACCTGAAGGAAGGAAGACTGTATTAGTAAGTAAGGTAAGTAAAACTTATTTAAACACTTTACACACACCAAACACACTTACCTCTGCACTCATGCACCCATCACTCACCTGAACACCAGACATCTCGAACCCTCCAAGCCCTTCAGCCCGACGGTTCGCCTCGCTAACTTGGCGTGGTTTGGAGCCGTCGGGCAGCCCACACTTCAGGGCTAAAAATAGGGATTAGGCCAAAAACTGCCTGTTAACTACCTGTTAACAGGCAGTTAATTGACACTAATCCCCTTCCCGCCTCAGGGAGGCGGCTCCCAGCACAGGTCGGGTACCCGCCTCCTGGGAAATGGGCATGGAGGCGGGCTGGGGGCGGGAAGGGTTCGTGCCCCCCGATTCTGCAATTTTCCCCCCACTCCCGCCTCCACAGGGCTTGGAAATTCGAGCCCTATGTATGTAGAAAACACACACACACACAATTTGCACAGGAAATGGAAGACATCTATTCAGCTGCCTTTCAAAATTCTAGACATATGAGGGCCAATTCTAACTCAGGTCTGCCAGATGGGAATAGGGCAGTTGTGACCCTAAATTTGGAGTGCAGCACTTGATAAAGGGGCTTGGATGTATTATTTTTGACATATAGGTAAGATGATAGATGCTAAAATACTGCAAACTGCACTTTACCTTATTGCTGAAAGTCTTGAAAAGAGGCACTTTCCATAACTTGGCCTCCTTAGAGAGTGCATCATTGAGGAGGAAGGCAAGCCTCTGGCCATCAAAGGACCCAGGACATTTCATGGCACCTCCAAGGTAGGCCAGTTTGGCAGGCAGGCACAGCTACCTAGGAACAGACAGATTTGTTTTAAAACACTTTGTAGCCACAAGATAAATTTGTATAACAGATAGGCCAACTGTAAGAGTGAGTTATCAATTTGCACAGGCCTAAAACTCCTACAGATTATGAGCTCCACAGACATGCAACTAATCAATGCAAGGATCTCACAGACCCAGAAAGGATGACTGGAACAGGGAAGGAGGCTCTGCAGTTGTTCAGAATTGTTCATTTGCTTTTCAGACACAACTAATTTTTCATAATTCTGTAGCATGAGAGAAGGTTTTGAAAACATATTTTAGACACAGTGCTGAAGAATCACCAGAAATGGAATTAAATGCAAGTTCGGATGAGACGTTAAACCGAGGCCCCGTCTGCTCTCTCAGGCGGACGTAAAAGATCCCATGGCACTATTTCGAAGAAGAACAGGGGAGTTCTCCCCGGTGTCCTAGCCAGTATTTATCCCTCAATCAACATCACTAAAACAGATTATCTGGTCATCACATTGCTGTTTGTGGGAGCTTGCTGTGCGTAAATTGGCTGCCACGGTTCCCACATTACAACAGTGACTATACTTCAGAAAGTACTTCATTGGCTGTAAAGCGCTTTGAGACATCCGGTGGTCATGAAAGGCACTATATAAATGCAAGTCTTCTTCTTCTTAATTTCTTTTTCTCTTTTTTTTTTTAAAATCAGGGTATGGCCACTATTTCTTAAGTGTTATCCTACCTTCCGGTCACTTACTTGTCTTACTTTGTTGCCTAGAACTACCCGCACATTCATTTAATTTTTAAAACTATATAATGTACTTTTGACCAACAAGTTGCTTTATAAAATGTGCTTGCTGATAATTAACCTTGCAGTTAAGGACACCAGTACCACACCCGAGATGAGGGTCCGGAGGTGCAATGGTTCATTAACCATCCAGGCTCCAACATCCCCGCTGCAGTGTGATAAATGCAATTTCTCACCCATTGATAATAATTCAATGTCCTTTTAGACATGTTCTTCTTAGGCAGTCCCTTGGAACCAAGGATGACTTGCTTCCACATTAAAAATGAGTTCTCAGGTGACGGATGAGTCCAATGCGGGACGTACAGTCTCTGTCACAGGTGGGGCAGGCGGTGGTTGAAGGGGCGGGTGGGTGGGGTGCTTGGGTTGATGTGCGCTCCTTGCGCTGCTTGTGCTTGGCTTCCGCTTGCTCCCGGCGCAGAGACTCGAGGTGTTCGGCGCCTTCCCTAATGCTTCTCCTCTTTGTGCGGTCTTGGGCCAGGGATTCCCAGGTGTCAGTGGGGATGTTGCACTTTTTCAAGGAGGCTTTGAAGGTGTCCTTGAAGGATTTCCTCTGCCCACTTGGGGCTCTCTTGCCGTATCGGAGCTCCGAGTAGAGCGCTTGTTTTGGGAGTCTCGCATCGGACATGCAGACGATGTGACCCGTCCATCGGGGCTGATCGAGCATGGTCAAAGCTTCGATGCTGGGGATGTTGGCCTGAGCGAGAACACTGACGTTAGATTTGCAGGATCTTGCAGAGGCAGCGTTGGTGGTACCTCTCCAGTGCTTTGAGGTGCCTGCTGTACATGGTCCATGTCTCTGAGGCATACAGCAGGGTGGGTATCACTGCTGCTCTGTAGACCATGAGCTTAGTGCCGGGTTTGAGGTCCTGGTCTTCAAACACTCTCGTCCTCAGGTGACCAAAGGCTGCACTGGCACACTGAAGGCAGTGTTGGACTTCATCATCGACTTCTGCCTTGTTGACAGTAGGCTCCCGAGGTATGGAAAGTGGTCCATGTTGTCCAAGGCCTTGTTGTGGAATTTGATAATGGGGGGGTATTGTGTGCTGGTTGGTAGAGGACCTTTGTCTTACGGATGTTTAGTGTAAGACATACTGGGGGAGAAATTGGGTGGAGCCGCAACCGGGGCACCAAGCTCGCGTGGGCGCCGGATTTAGCGCAGCGTTTGGAGCAGTAGCGACCGCCAGAAATTCAGCTTGAGCGCCCCAAGAGGGACACGGGGCGAGGCTTGAGACGCTCCGCGTCCCTCTTAGGGCGTTGAAACTGAATATCGCAGCGCAATGTGCCGCAGCGCCACACACTGCGGCACGGCGCGCTGCGGTACAGCAGGCCTTCCTCCCATTCTTAAGGGGGAGGGGCCTGCACCAGCGCAATCAGAGATTGCGAGTGCCGGCAAAAGAGCCTGGCACCGAGGAGAAGTGCCGGGCTCTCGGAAAACAGCCGGCAATGCCGTGGGGGGGGGGGGGGGGGGGGGGAATCAGGAGGCCGGGGACGGAGGTGCTGGCAGGCGGCCGCCGAAAAAAACGGCCGCCCCGCACCTCCACCTTAATTTGTGCCACTGCCGCCACAGGAAGGCCCCGTGAACCGGGCGCCATTTGCGAACGGCGCTACAGAGGTGGTCGCCGCCAAATATCGAGATCGGGGCGGTAGCGGGGCGCTGCGCACACCGATGACGTCATCGGAGGCGGCGCAGCGCAACAGGTTAACGCCGCCATTAGCGCCCCAGCTAAATATCGCGGGAGGCGCGGCCAGTGGCGCTAAAGCCACTGAGTGCCCTCTTTAGGCGCTAACTGGTGGCGCAGCCCACCGAATTTCTAGGCCACTGAATTTTAGACATACTGAATTATCTAGACTCAGTTATTGTTCTTGGGCTTTGAGTTGCCAAAGACTGCCCCCAATGACTACTTTCAATCTCAAAAGCAATTTGGAGGTGGTGATTTCAATTGACACTTAGCAAGTTTGTTGTGTGCTTCATTTCTGAATCCTATGTGCTTGAAATATGACTATCGCCCTTTTTCCATTCTCATCCCCATAGCCAATTTGCATCCTGCACCACAGTAATATAAACAAGATAGTTTTCAAGTACAGCAGGTACAAGGATGTCAGATTCAAAAAGAATCCAGTATTGTTTTTAATACAAATACAGTATGGGAGACTAACAATCACTAATTTTTTAGGTTTCAAAAATCTATTTAAACACTTATCTTTTTGGGAATTTCCAAGATGAGGATTCTCTATAACGAGCTGAGACTCAACTCTTCCACTGGAAGACTATAGAGCTGAATGTCACAGCATTCATTCTGCCTTATGGATGGGGCAGTTTGATCAACAGGTTAAACCAGCCAGTCAGTCTATAGAAATTAATTCCAAGTAAGTCATTCCATATAAAATAAATGTTCTGCTTATTGATGCCCCACTTAACTGGCTTATACTATATCTTAAAAAGTCTTTCTACACAAAACTATATGACATAAGGAAAGTTTTCTGATTCAACAACCTATCAAGGGGCAGTTTGATTCTTAAAGACACAAAGAAGAAAATTTCCCATGAAATATGTAACACTAATCCTTCTGCAACTCTTTCACCAGCCCACGCCCTTAACATAATAGAGTCATAGATTTATACAGCACAGAAAGAGGCCCTTCGGCCCATTGTGTCCGCGCTGGCCATCAAGCCCTGTCTATTCTAATTCCACTTTCCAGCACTTGGCCCATAGCCTTGTATGCCATGGTGTTTCAAGTGTTCATCTAAATGCTTCTTGAATGTTGTGAGGGTTCCTGCCTCTACCACCCTTTCAGGCAGTGAGTTCCAGATTCCAACCACCCTCTGGGTGAAAAAGTTGTGTGTCAAATCCCCTCTAAACCTCCTGCCCCTTAACTTGAAACTATGCCCCCTGGTTATTGACCCCTCTACTAAGGGGAAAGTTCCTTTCTATCTACCCTATCTATGCCCCTCATAATTTTGTACAACTCAATCAGGTCCCCCCTTAGCCTTCTCTGCTCTAAGGAAAACAACCCCAGCCTGTCCAGTCTCTCTTCATAGCTGAAGCGCTCCAGCCCAGGTAACATCCTGGTGAACCTCCTCTGCACCCTCTCCAATGCAATCACATCCTTCCTATAGTGTGGCAACCAGAACTGCACACAGTATTCCAGCTGTGGCCTAACTAACGCTTTCTACAGCTCCATCATAATCTCCCTGCTCTTATATTCTATGCCTTGGCTAATGAAGGCAAGTATCCCATATACCTTTTTAACCACCTTATCTACCTGTCCTGCTGCCTTCAGCGATCTATGTACATACATCCCTCAGATCCTCTGTCCTTCCTAGGATCCTACCATTCATTGTGTATTCCCTTGCCTTGTTAGTCCTCCCAAAATGCATCACCTCACACTTTTCAGGGTTAAATTCCATTTGTCACTGTTCTGCCCATCTGACCAACCCGTTTATATCGTCCTGTAGCCTGAGACTTCACTCCTCGCTATTTACCACTCCACCAATTTTCATGTCATCTGCAAACTTACTGATCATACCTCCTACATTCATGTCTAAATCATTAACGTACACTACCAACAGTAAAGGACTCAGCACCGATCCCTGCGGTACACCACTGGACACAGGCTTCCAGTCACAAAAACAACCTTCAACCATCACCCTCTGCCTCCTGCCACTAAGCCAATTTTGGATCCAATGTGCCAAATTGCCCTGGATCCCATGGGCTCTTACCTTCTTGACCAGTCTCCCATGCGGGACTTTGTCAAAAGCCTTACTGAATTCCATGTAGACTACATCAACTGCACTACCCACACATCTCGTCACCCACTCGAAAAATTCAATCAAATTGGTTAAACATGATCTCCCCCTGACAAAGCCATGCTGACTATCCTTGATTAATCCTTGCCTCTCCAAGTGGAGACTAATTCTATCCCTCAGAATTTTTTCCAGTAATTTCCCTACCACTGATGTTAGGCTCACTGGCCTGTAATTCCCTGGTTTATCCCTACTACCCTTCTTGAATAATGGTACTACATTAGCTGTCCTCCAGTCCACTGGTACCTCCCCTGTGGCCAGAGAGGTTCTGAAAATTTGTGTCAGAGCCCCTGCAATCTCCTCTCTTGCCTCACACAGCAGCCTGGGATACATCTCGTCTGGGCCTGGGGAGTTATCCATTTTTAAGCCCGCTAAAACCGCTAGTACCTCCTCCCTCTCAATACTAATTTGTTCAAGTATATCACAATCCCCCTGCCTGATTTCTATGCCTACATAGTCCTCCATAGTGAACACAGATGCAAAATATTCATTTAAAACCTCACCCACATCTTCCGGCTCTACACACAGATTGCCACTTTGGTCCCTAATGGGCCCTACTCTTTCCCTGGTTATCCTCTTGCCCTTAATATACTTATAAAACACCTTGGGATTTTCCTTTATTTTGCCCGCCAGTGTTTTTTCATGCCCATTCTTCGCTCTCCTAATTTCTTTTTTTAAGTACCCCCCTGCACTTTCTATACTCCTCTAGGGCTTCCACTGTTTTTAGTCCTTTGTATCTGCCAAAAGCGTCCCGTTTTTTCCTAATCCATTCTTGTATATCCCTTGACATCCAGGGTTCCCTGGGCTTGTTGGTCCCACCCTTGACTTTTACAGGAACATGTTGGCGTTGTACTCTCTCTATTTCCTTTCTGAAGGACTCCCACTGCTCTGATGTGGATTTTCCTACAAGTCGCTTATCCCAATCCACTTTGGCCAGATCCTGCCTTATCATATTAAAATCGGCCTTCCACCAATTTAGAACCTTTATTTACGTTCCATGACTACCTTAAATCTCACCGAATTATGGTCACTGTCACCAAAATGCTCTTCTACTGACACTTCTACTACTTGCCCGGCTACGTTCCCTAGAATTAGGTCCAGTACACCCCTTCTCTTGTAGGACTTTCTACATGCTGGCTCAAAAAGCTCTCCTGGATGCACTTTTAAGATTTTCGCACCCTCTAACTATCCCAGTTAATATTGGGGAAGTTGAAATCCCCTACTATTTTTACCCTATTATTTCTACACTTCTCTGAGATTTGCCTACATATCTGTTCCTCTATCTCCCCCTGACTGTTTGGGGGCCTATAGTACACTCCCAGCAAAGTGCTTGCCCCCTTTTTGTTTTTAAGTTCTACCCATATGGCCTCATTAGAGGAACCTGCTAAGATATCATCCCTCCTTACAGCAGTAATTGACTCCTTGCTTAATATTGCGACACCCCCTCCTCTTTTACACCCCTCTCTGTCTCGCCTGAAGATTCTATACCCTGGAATATTGAGCTGCCAGTCCTGACCCTCCCTCAACCATGTCTCCGTGATAGCAACAATATCATACTCCCATGTGTTTATCAACACCTTCAATTCATCTGCCTTACTCGCAAGACTCCTTGCATTAAAATAAATGCCATCCAGCCTTGACATACTCCCTTGTGCCATTACATATTTGCTCTGCCTTCCAGGTTGACTTGTTTTTTCCTCTATATTTGGCTGTGCATCACCCCCTACTATAGCTCCACTCCGTATCCCATCCCCCTGCTGAGTTAGTTTAACCCCCACCCCAACAGTACAGTACTGGCAAACCTCCCCGCAAGGATGTTGGTCCCGTTCCGGTTCAGGTGCAACCTGTCCGAATTGTACAGGTCCCACCTTCCCCAGAAGCAGACCCAGTGATCCAGGAAGCTAAAGCCCTCCCTACTGCACCAACTCTTTAGCCATGCATTCATCTGCTCTATCCTCCTATTCCTATACTCACTAGCATGTAACACCGGGAGTAATCCAGAGATTACAACCTTTGAGGTCCTGCTTTTTAATCTGCTACCTAGCTCCCTAAATTCTTGTTGCAGGACCTCATCCCTCTTTCTACCTATGTCGTTGGTACCAATGTGAACCACAACCTCTAACTGTTTGCCCTCCCCCTTCAGAATGCCCTGCAGCCGTTCAGTGACACCCATGACCCTGGCAATCAGCTGATGTATTTATTACCTCACTAGCTCTGCAACTCCTAAAGGATATTGCATCACATAAGCCTCATCAGTTATTTCCACAGAGCTTTTTCATCACTTCGCTTTAACCATGGGTTAACCCACGTCAAATAATGATTAATCATGGTTTAAATGAAAACTGTGGAGGAAGGGAATCCTTTAATTTAATTCCACATAAAGACAAAAAAGAGTGTTGGCCACCTCACATAAAGACACATTCTGTTAAAATGAGAATCAGAAGATCTAAATACTGTGTGCATGTTCATGCATGGAAAAATGTGTTTTCTGTCCTAAGAGTTATATATGATAATGAATTAGGTTCTCCCACTATTATTGTCTACGGTTCTGTGTGGAGATCCTTTTGGGATATTTAAGCTCACTACCTTGATTCTTGGTCGCTTTCTGACTGTGGTTCGCCAAATACTCGAAACAGTCTGGGAGAATTTTCACAGTATATTAAAGACAAGAATAAGCTAGAAACCCATTGTTTTCTTGTAAAGCCATTGTTTGCAGTTTTCACCAGAAAATGGACAGAGCCACACAATAGAATCCCAAATAAAAAATCCCAGAATTCCATGTAATAAGAATGGAATTTGACTCCGTCATCATAAACTAGTAGCTCTCATTATTTGACCGTCTACTTTTAAACATCAAGGGAGGGGAATCATAACAATACTGGTAGTAAAGAGAACATACACCACAGTGTCCAAGGGCTTCTGGTATACTGTAATACTTTGCACATAAAGGAAGCATTTAGACATAGAGCTGGATTCTCCTCCTACTGGTAAGTTAATGAAGGGGCGGGACTTCCTTCCACTCATCCAATCCCACCATGAATCCCCTCAAACTTCCTGGACTGGCCCTCATTAATTACACAGGGCAGTAGGAAACGAGGTGCCAACATCAGATTGGTAAAGGCCGGGCAAGGGGGAAGCACAGGTCCTTTCAGCTTGATGTAGATTGTTCCAGCTAGAATGGTTGTGCACTTAACTGCTATTTCTTCAAGGAGTCCTGTAAGTAATTGCACAGCTAAACAAGCTTCTGCGTTTTTGAAATCCTAGGGGGATGACTTTGAAGAAGAGACCAGCTGCTCTCAAGATTCGCAACTCTTGTCCATCCTCACCACTCCTTCATGGCCTCTTATCTACCCTGGCACTAAACCAGATATTGCCACTGGGAAGGAAGCAGTTAGTGAATCAGGGGGCTTTCACTGAGGATTGGTAAGCGTGAAGATTCAGTAGCAGAGGGGGAGGGAGAGTGCCATTTCTTCATGGAGGGGTGGAGAAACAACCGTCTTTGGCTGATGAGCCTAGGGACCCAGCTCTCAGGGGCTCAGTCTTCAAAATAAGAATGATTCAGGAGCATAGGTCTCATGTGCAGGCAGTGGAGACAATTTCCATGAATATGGTTCAGATGTGGGAGGAGTCCACTACACATCTGCAACACATTGCAGGAAGTTTCTCATAACATGCGGAACACCCTGGAGAGACTGACAGTCCATGAGATTTCTAAAGCAACAAGAAGCCAGGGCTTCCAAAGCTTGATTGGAACTATGCTGTCTCTAATGGCAAAGACAAGAGCATAATTTTAATTTGCGTGATAAAGTGACTGACATCAAACGCTAGCTAGATATCTATTTAATGAAAACCCTTCCTATTAATAAACTGAGGGAGCGGTCATATTGGGCTTTCAATGCCACATATTTTTCCATCTGTTGTTTCTTACACCTGTGGGAACCCGGCCAATCTGTAGACTTGAACTGCTTTCTCTCTTTGTTTTGGAGCTGCCGTGGAGGAGTTAATGAACGGTGAGGTCTGCCTGACTCGACCGTCAGTGACAAAAAGTCAACGGAGGCTGCCTGGAATGGTCCAATGGGAAAAAAAATTCAAGGCTGTGGTCATTTTCATTGTTACAGACAATACTGTTCTACTGGCGCAATGGGCAACAGGTCTTCAGCAGAGCGGGAGGTGAAGTGCAGACTTCGGAGGCACTGACAGGCAGAGAAATTTGAACAAGACCTACTAGGTCTGTAAGCCATTTGCAGTGAGTATTGGCATGTAGGAAATAAACATCTTCTGTCTTGCCTCACTCTAAGTGCCCCAATTTAGCCTCTTCTATATCCTCCTCCTCCTAATAGAATGATAAAGCACAGAAGGAGGTCATTGAAAGAGCTATCCCATTAGTCCCACTCCCATGCTCTTTCCCCATACCCCTGCACACTTTTGCCCTTCAATTATTTATCCAATTCCTTTTTGAAAGTTATTGTTAAATCTGCTTCCTCCACCCTTTCAGGCAGTACATTCCAGATCATAACACCTCGCTGCATAAACATTTTTTTCCTCATGTCGTCTCTGGTTCTTTTACCAATTACCTTAAATCTGTGTCCTCTGGTTACAGACCCTTCTGCACTGGAAACAATTTCTCCTTATTTATTTTATCAAAACCCTTCATGATTTTGAACACCTCTATCAAATCTCCCCTTAACCTTCTCTCTCTCTCTAAAGAGAACAACCCCAGTTTGCCTAGTCTCTTCACGTAACTGATATCTTTCATCCCTGGTACCATTCTAGTAAATCTCCTCTGCACCCTCTCCAAGGTCTTGATATCCTTCCTAAAGTGCGGTGCCCAGAATTACCCACAGCTGGGGCCTAACCAGTGTTTTATAAAGGTTTCGCATATCTTCCTTGCTTTTGTACTCTATGCCTCTATTTATAAAGCCATAGATCTTGTCTGCCTTTTAACAGCATTCTCAACCTGTCCTGCCACCGTCAATGACTTGTGTACATACACCCCCAGGTCTCTCTGTTCCTGCCCCCCCCCCTTTAAAATTGTACCATTTAGTTTATATTGCCTCTCCTCATTCTTCTTACCAAAATGAATCTATTCACATTTCTCTGTGTTAAATTTCACCTGCCATGTGTCTGCCCATTTCTCCAGTCTGCCTATTCCTTCCTGAAGTCTGTTATATCCTCCTCACTGTTTACTACATTTCTGAGTTTCATGTCCTCTGCAGAGTTTGAAATTATGCCCTGTATACCCAAGTCCAGGTCATTAATATACAGGTAGACTATCCTTTATCCGAAAACCTCGGGACCAGCCGTGTTTCGGTTTTCGGAAAATTTCGGATTTCAGAAGGCATTTTATAAGACTGGGAAATTTGTCAGGGGTGGGGGTCGGCGGGGGGGTCGGGGTCGGGGTCGGCGGGGGGGGGTCGGGGTCATGCGCACGACTTACGCTGAACGAAAAAACCTTCGGTTTTTAGAGGGTTTCGGTTTTCGGAAGTTCGGATAAAGGGTAGTCTACCTGTATATCAAAAAGAGCAGTGGCCCCCTGGGGGACACAACGCACTTCCCTCCAGTCTGAAAAACAACCTTTCACCACCACTATTCTCTACTTTCTGTCCCTTAGCCAATTTTGTATTCATGCAGTCACTGCCCCTTTAATCCCATGGGCTTCAATTTTTCTAACAAGTCTATTATGTGGTAAACATACACAACATCAACTGCACTGCCCTCATCACCCTCTTCGTAGTACATGAATAGAGGGATTCTAACTGGGCGATCCATTTCCCCAGTCCAGAAATGTACTTTCTCAAGTACTCAAACACATATTAAGAATGTTTTCAGAGAAGTTCTAAAGCAAGAACCAACTGAAAATCGCTTCTGCAAGCATCAGTCAAAAAATCTAAAATGACCTCCACACCCACCTCAGGGATACGACTGTGTTGCTCATAACTGTCATTTATATGGTGACGATGTTCTCAGAGGTCTGATTTGGGGCAGTAAATGGGGGGAATTGTACAGAGGCCTAGGCCAGGCTCACCTGCCCCTATTTACATACGGCAGGGCTGGTGAATATTGCAGATTGGTGGTTTTTAAGGAGGAGAATTTTGGTTCAACTTTTTTGGGGTGGTATTGCGACAGCAGACCACATCACCCAATTCTACTCTTTGAGCACCCTATACCACCCAAAAACAGGTGGTTTAAAGGAGGCAAATCCTGCCCACTGTATCTCCTTGCTCCTTTGGTTCTAGGCTGTTCAGATAGCTCCTCTCCCTACACCGCCCCTGTGGCTAATCCCCTCCCTTTAGGGTGCATTTATAATACAACTGCAGCCAAGTGGGAAGAGTCAGCTTGAGACTGGTAGCTGCGCTCTATAAACACCCCAAGAGACTGAGAATTTCAAAATACAGTGACTGACTTTCCAAACCTCACAAAGTTCACTCGACTGAATTCCCCAGTAACTATGGGTCGTCTCCTTCTGTAAAGTTACCTTTGAAAGTTACATTTAGCTGCAAACAACTGTGGATTTCCCCAAACTTTTTCTAATACTTGGGGTTCCCCCTCCCACTGGGGACGACCCAAAGTCCCAGTGCCCGCTCCAACTTCGTATTTATAGAAACCTGGCACTAAAATGTTAGAGGTTTCCTCATTCTTTAACACAACCAGGCCTGTCACAATCGCAGCGACCTTACGTCTTAGTTGCAATCGAGAATAATGGAAGGAAATTAATCTAAACAGTGTTACGGTGTGACCCATACAGTAGCGCAAGCTCGCCTTATTTACAGGGTACACACTGGACCTTTGAAAACAAGAGCCCTTTGAAAAAGTGTTTGGGTTGGGTGTGTGTGAGAGAGAGACTGCTGTAAACAGTCTAGGTCTGACCCTAATGAGATGGGGGCGGGAATTACGATAGCAAAATACTGCAGATGTTGGAAATCCGAAATAACAACAGAAAATGCTGGAAAAACTCAGCAGGTCAGGCAACATCCGTGGAGAGAAATTTGAGTTGACGTTTCGGGTTGGACCCTTCTTCAAAACTGGAAAGAAAAGAAACTAGATCGGAGGCAGGGCTGCGATCGGACAAAAGAATAAAAGAAACAAAAGAAGTAAAAGAGATTAGAAGCTAGACGAGATGGTAATAGGCTGGGATTAGGTGTAAAGTGTACTGGCAGGGCAAAAGATAGCTGCCAGGTGTGAGAGAGAAACAAAAGGAAAGGGGGGGGGGGGGGAAAGGAGTGGAACAATTACAAGAGAAAATGAAATGGGGGCCGAGTTTATGATCTGAAATTGTTGAACTCGATATTGAGTCCGGAAGGCTGCAGACTGCCTAATCGGAAGATGAGGTGCTGTTCCTCAAGTTTACGTTGAGCTTCCGTGGAACAATACAAGAGGCCAAGGACGGTGAGGTCCGAGTGGGAATGGAGCGGTGAATTAAAATGACAGGCGACCGGAAGCTCGGGGTCACCCTTACGGACTGAACGGAGGTGTTCCGCAAAGCAGTCACCCAATCTGTGTTTGGTCTCCCCAATGTAGAGGAGACCGCATCGTGAGCAGCGAATACAGTATACTAGATTGCGAGAAGTACAAGTAAATCGCTGTTTCACCTGGAAGGGGTGTTTGGGGCCCTGGACAGTGGGAAGGGGGGAGGTATAGGGGCAGGTGTTACATCTCCTCCGCTTGCACGGGAAGGTGCCAGGCGAAGGGGAAGGGCTGTTTGGGGTGATAGAGGAGTGGACTAGGGTGTCTCGGAGGGAGCGGTCCCTGCGGAATGCTGAAAGGGGAGGGGAGGGGAAGATACGTTTGGTGGTGGGATCACTTTGGAGGTAGCGGAAATGCCGGAGGATGATCCGTTGAATGTGGAGGCTGGTGGGGTGAAAGGTGAGGACAAGGGGAACCCTATCGTGGTTCCGGGAGGGAGGGGCAGGGGTGAGGGCAGAAGTGCGGGAGATAGAACTGACACGGTCGAGGGCAGTGTCAACCACAGTAGAGGGGAATCCTCGGTTGCGGAAAAAGGAAGACATGTCTGAAGCACTGGTGTGGAAGGTGGCGTCGTCGGAGCAGATACGGCGGAGGCGGAGAAACTGGAATAGAGTCCTTACAGGAAGCGGGGTGGGAGGAAGTGTAGTCCAGGTAGCTGTGGGAGTCGGTGGGCTTGTAGTAAATATTGGTCGATAACCTATCCCCAGAGATGGAGACGAAGAAGTCGAGGAAGGGAAGGGAAGAGTCCGAGATGGACCATGTGAAGGTGAGGGAAGGGTGGAAATTGGAGGCAAAGTGAATGAAATTGTCAAGTTCGGGGCGAGAGCAGGAAACGGCACCGATACAGTCATCAATGTATCGGAAAAAGAGGTGAGGGTGGGGACCCGAGTAGGACTGGAACAAAGATTGTTCCACATAGCCCACGAAAAGGCAGGCATAGCTAGGACCCATGCGGGTACCCATGGCAACACCTTTGATTTGGAGGAAATGAGTGGAGTTAAAGGAGAAGTTGTTCAATGTGAGAACAAGTTCAGCCAGGCGGAGGAGGGTCGTGGTGGATGGGGACTGGTAGGGCCTCTGTTCAAGGAAGAAGCGGAGCGCCCTCAGGCCATCCGGGTGGGGGATGGAGGTGTAGAGGGATTGTACGTCCATGGTGAAAAGGAAGCGGTTGGGGCCAGGAAACTGGAAACTGTTAAAGTGGCGGAGGGCGTCCGAAGAGTCGCGGATGTAGCTGGGAAGAGACTGGATAAGGGGAGAAAAGATAGAGTCAAGATAGGAAGAGATAAGTTCTGTAGGGCAAGAACAGGCTGAAATGATGGGTCTACCAGGGAATTGTTGTCATGGTATTATTGAACACGTCCAAAATCTGATTTTAACTTTTTTTGTGAAAGATACACTACTTTTTGTGCAACTGTTATAACTTGGTATTCTAATGCAAAACAAGGGCGTAAACTCTAGCAATTTCGGAGCTAAAATTACTGGGGTCGGGGGGTGCCAATAGCGGCTACTGCCCTTAAACAGAAACAATTATCCCAATAAAATTCACTTCAAAAACAGTGAAGCCAGCGGATTTGAGAACAGCTGGCCTTTCAGACGGTGAAGAAAGACCTACGCGAACCGAAGGTTTGACAAATAGTGGACGGGGCTCCAAAACTTCTCAATCCCCTCCCTCCGCCTAACATTATTAACAAAACATTTTAATCAACTTTACATCCAAAAAACTCTACATTTTAAAAATTCTTACCTGTAACAATATCTTGTAAACAACGAAAGCAAAAAATATAATTAGCATTGTATTGTAAATCAATTTACTTATGGCAGAGTTTGTGTAGTGCAAGCTTTAAAGGAAGATAGTAAAATAGAACTTGTATATAATATATATACTCTTGTATACGCACAGTACATCAGACTGAAAGGCTTGATTTGTAATATATACATATACAATATAGCCACGTAAAAGGCTTCTTTCTCTTTCGAGCAAGTCTTTGGGCGAGATCCTGGTCAGGCACCAGAAGAAATATTTACAATATAGAAAGCTGCAGTCATTTACCTCTTCCCCGAAACAAAGCCCAATGTGCTTTCGGTGTCTTCGCCCCGCTCAAATCCATCAGTTCGGCATCTTCGCTCTTCCGTTTTCAGAGTAGAGTCTTCCAAAAAAACAAAAGGAGAAAGTCGAACCTGTCTTCGTGGCTAAAAAACTTCGGCTGTGGGTTAGAAGAAGAGAATCATGTTTCCCCGAAAAAGGCGACTATCGTCCGGGTGTGTGTGAAAGTAGGAGCCGAGGAACACGAATGAAATACACACACCCACCCCCCCCAGAATTCAATGTAATCGATCGAGGAAGAAGAAAGGGCTGATTCGACACTGTGCCGGAACCGCCCTCTGTTATGCGATCGAGCGGAGCTGGAGTCTGTTTAAAACCTTCGGCTCCTCCTCGTTTCTTCACGTAAGCAGTTACGTGCTGACTTGCACGACACGAACACCAGCTCCAGACTCCGGTCCATGTTGTGAGATGAGGAGAAGGTTCGTCTGGACTGCACCCAGTTGTATTTTAATTCTTCATGTTGGATAATTCCCAGCCACCAGCGAATAATGAATTACAAGTGTGCGAATAATGAATTACAACTGCCGTGTTTGGAATAGTATAGTTACTATCTGCTAATACAACCCTCCCTTTAATTACAGAGCTCGACATCTCAGTGAGCCTCGCTGCTTTTGGGTGAGATCTGGGTCAGTGAAACTTGTTTTTTTCTGTGTCTCGCTGTGAAAAAAAACTCTACCTCTAAATTGGTTTGCAGATTATCTGTAACTGTGAACACAATTTAACCCAGTTTGTTCGTGTTTGTAGTTTTACAGTCTATTTTACTGTAATAAGCATATCTATATTCATTTTAATGGAGTATTTAATATGAATCACTGTCATTAATCCAGCGTTATTTATTTTGATTGAGTTGCAATCTGTCTCAGTAATGAAGCCTATTTGTGATCAGGTTTGTAATTTGTCTCATTGTAATAAATCAGGCTGGAGTCACTTCGATTATTGGGCACATTTATCATATTGTAACAAGCTCAAGCTTCTACATTTCAATGGGTGCTGCAATGTTTCACTGTAATAAACTGTGTGAATTTATTTCAATGGTATCTCTGTTTATAAGCATGTCCTCAAATGTTATCATAGAATAGTACCGCATAGAAGAAGACCATTCGGCCCATCGAATCTGCGCCAGCTCTTTCGAAGAGCAATCCAGTTAGTCCCACTCCCCCGCACTTTATAACCCTGCAATTTTTTCTCCTTCAAGTATTCATTCAGTTTCCTTTTGAAGGCTACTATTGAATCTGTATCCACCACCCTAGCAGGCAGTGCATTCCAAACCCTAACCACTCGTTGCATAAAAAAGTTTTTCCTCTTTATCGACCTATCTACTGTATCAAAACCCCTCATCATTTTGAACACCTCTATTAAATCTTCCCTTAACCTTCTCTGCTTTAAGGGAAACATTTTTTTATCCTGGTTTTGCACAAAATGGATCCACATTATTAATTCTGTTCATTATTTAAAACACCTGAGTTACATCCCCATCTTTTTTTTCCTGAGAAAAAATTTAGCTTCCTTGGCTTTCATTCATAGTTTAATGAATCAACCCCCAAGTTACCCTTATCTGAATCATCTCTCCTGCCTGAATATCTTTTGGAGTTGGTGATTCATTTCATTGGAATAAACCAGCTTTGTTCATCTGAATCGATTTAAAGTCCATTGCAGTATAATAAATACTGCTTTGTTCATTTCAATAGTTTCATTCTGGCTCACTATAATAAACACAGCTCTATTCATTTCAATGTGTTTGCAATATGTTTCACTATAATAAACTCAACTCTATTTATTTCAGTGTTTTTTTCCCCCTTCAGTTATCTCTCCTCCTGTCTGGTAGACTGAACGGTGTCCAGCGGCACTAGTTGCTCTCTTGTACCTTGCCCAAGTAGCTATTCATCATATGTGACCTTTACAAAATTGAGATCCCTGTATTTTAGAAGGTCCATAAGGGATCCTGGGGATCCCTGAGATTATCAGATATCTGCCTGTCATCAGAATTTTACATTTTGTCGTATGATGGCTTACTGTATGTTATTTCTATTGCTGTATGTTAATAAAAAAAAATTCTGCAACGATAACACTGTTTTCCTTTGTGTAGCTGACAATGTCTTTTGGCAATTCGGGCAGGAAATCCCTGGGAGTGTATCAATATTTGCAGGGGCTCCCCCATACAGAAGGGTTTAAAAGTGATGCCTTAGTCGGTGAGTGCTGGCAGAATAGTTCACTGTGGGAGGTGTCACAGATGAGTATGATCTGATAATCATCTAACATCAACAAATACATATTCTCATGAGAGTGATGAGGTATGGTGCTGGAGCCCTGGCTGATTATTTACCTCCTCCTTAGTCCAGATATGTCATGGGAACTCCACGCTGATAGTTTTGCTCCTCATTAGCCCAAGTATGCTGAGACCAAATCAACGGGCTTGAGATCTGCTTCATGGTGTTTCTTGCAAGTGTTCTCATTAGCATATCAAAAATGCAGAAACAAAAATAGAACAAATAGAAAAAAATCTATAAAAACAATTACAATTATTTACAGAGTTTATGCTTAGACTCAAATCTGTAATCTGAACTGGATCAACAAATGCACCATCTACTAATTCATTAAACCAGATTTTTTTTATAGTGCAGCAGTTCCTTGGTCCAGTAGTAGAATAAAACCTGGTTGCAGTGTGCAAAAATAAGGCTGTCACGTCCCTGACAGTTTACCAACCATCTGCAACTGTCTCACTCTCTCTTGCACCTACAGGATAGGACTCCTGATCCCTGTATGAAAAATAAAGTAAAATATATTTTTATTTTAAAATTCTGCATGTGTCAGATGTGTGTGTAAGTACTGGACTGCTGCAAGGAAATCGTGGGACTCTGCATCCTCAATCTATTGAAATCAAGATTAATTTTCCCATCTCATCACTCCAACCAATTCTTTCCCAAGATTCTCAAAACTGCAGAACTCCTTGCCTGCCTCAGTGTTCCTATCCTCCTGCAATCTGTAGGTTACTAAAACCCAAATCTGGCATAGCCTAAACACTACTTCTTGATTTATCTCATCTTCTTCTTACTGTTTCTTAGTGATGTGCTGCACTGTAGGCCACAATTCTTTACCTAGGTTTTATTCATTAAAAATGCACATGTTTGTCAATGATTAAAGTGTTTAAACTTGTATGCTTAATTGACACTCTCCACATCCCAAAAAAGAATAAAACGTTATACTCACTGGAGTTTAGAAGATTGAGAGGGGATCTCATCGAAACCTATAAAATTCTGTCAGGCCTGGACAGACTAGATGCAGGAAGGATGTTTATGATGGCCGGGGAGTCCAGAACCAGGGGTCATAGTCTAAGGATAAGGGGTAAGCCATTTAGGACTGAAATGAGGAGGAATTTCTTCACCCAGAGAGTGGTGAACCTGTGGAATTCTCTGCCACAGAGGGCGGTGGAGGCCAGTTCATTAAATATATTCAAAAAGGAGTTGGATATATTTCTTAAGGCTAAAGGGATCAATGGATATGGGGAGAAGGCAGGGACAGGGTACTGAATTTGGATGATCAGCCATGATCTCATTGAATGGCGGAGCAGGCTCGAGGGGCCGAATGGCCTACTCCTGCTCCTATCTTCTATGTTTCTATGTTATGATGATTCAAACAGTGGCAAGTGGGTTTGGTGTACTAAGGGGAGTGCTTGAGATTGTTACCATTTTGGGGAGGGGGTGCAGTCAGCGTGCCTACTTGTATAAAACAATCCCTGGACCATATACAAGGTGCTAACACAATTACACGCTTGAGTGAAGACTTTTCTGAAACATTAAGGGCTTGAAATTACACTGTAGGGTAAACAGGCTAATAACATTGTTAAAATAACAAAGGAATTTCATACGTTATGCTAATATGGCGGAGCGTAATTTCAAAAGCTAAATCCCCCCACCCCCATGCATGAATGAAAATGTCTGCTGTCTTGCAAATTTCCCTCCCCACCCGGCAAGAAGCACCTGGAATTTCATTGGCAACCTTGCTAATTGCATAGCTGAGCAAATGAGTTTTTTATGTGGAAGCAAGTCATCCTCGGTTCCGAGGGCCTACCTAAGAGAGAGAGAGAGCTGAGCAAACTGCCTTATGGGCAATCACAGAAGCAAAACCTTCAATCAAACACTCTGTGCACAACGTATCATGAAATGTCAAGCTTCTTGAGAATAGCTCCTTCCTGATTTTTGGAAATTGGACACATTAAAAAGAAGTACCAAAATTTGTTTTGTATACTCACTTCCTCTTTAAATATTAGCTGGCCCAGTAACTTCTGTCAAACTTGAGCGTGTGGAGTCGTTTAAAGCATTGCATTCGCTGTAAAGGATTTAAACAATTCGGTTTTAAACCCAGCCAGCTGTGGCATTCAGTTTGTTGCTGTGGTTTCTTGGCCCTGATCCGCCTGTGCAGCTGGCAGACACCAGTGACCATTGAAAGGATTTTTTTGTTTAATGCGGCTATTGTCATAGTTTGCTGGACAAATAATAAGTAACGTCTGACTTTTTTTTTGGTTACTGAAACGATTGGCGTTCCATTCAAAGTAACCCGTTATTTACACAATTCAGTTCCACTGCTCCACTGTAGCTGTCTTACTTTCCATTTGATTTACTTGCCTGTCAGGTTTAGTCAATGCGAAATTGACCCGTTGTGTAATCTGCAAACGTTAAAAAAATGAATACATTTTCTGGCCTTTTGTAACCTTGGATGTGTTAAAATTGAGTACAAGTACAATACGTTAAACATCTGGGCGTTTTATAAATATTTGACTTAGTTTTGCAATGTCAATGGAAAACATTCCACTCGTTTCTTTCGGTATTTGTGTATATACAGTGCAGATTATATAAATAACGATCTCTTTCTCTTTCGAGACAAGATTGAGCCGGTTGGATCCTAACTGTAGACGAACTTTTTTGTTGTTGTTGCAAACTGAAACACTAAAAACGGTGAAGTGTAACTGAGTGAAGCGGTTTATTCCTGGCGGAGGAATCGGCGCTCGGGAAGGAGTCAAACACTGGCTCCTGCTCCAGTGAACCTGAGGGTTAGATTTCCCCATCACTGTCTCACTAATTTAAACGGTGGGGCCCGGGGGTTCCCTTTCTTTGCTTATTCCCCCCCCCCCCTATTTGCAATTGAGCCGATCTGGAAATGGCGATTTGATTGACTTCGGGACTGGCGAGTGGGAAGTGTTAAAATCGTGGGCTGGGCAGTCCGGGGTGGGGAGGAGACCAATTTGCGTTGAGCAAGGGCGGGACATGACGGCGGCTTTAAAAGGAGGTGATTGTGCGGGGCTTCGGTGAATCGGGGAACCGAGGAAGGTCGAGAAGGTAATTTAATATTCTAAATGGTGGATTTAAAAAAATATAATTTCAGATTAGTTCATCTAATATATTTTACCGAAGGAAAGACGCTTTGGTAATCTACAGCACCAGAGCTTGGTGGAGATATGTTTGTTCGATATTATGTCTATTAAATGTATACATTGTGTATTAGTTTATATATTTGCATTCACTGTATATATGTATTGCACTTGTAGTTTTTGGAAACTGGTATTGAGTAATTTGCTGGAGTCCCGGTACACTCTCTGGTTACAGTGTAACTGCTGATTGTACTTTAATCTCAGTGAAACGCCCGGTTCCATTGCTGAGCGACACGGTGTCTGCTGATCCTGCTACACTCTTGCCCGTTTGTATGAAGTAGCTGGAAAGTGAACGGATCGCCGGCCTGAAGATGGCAGCGGGACAAGTCCGGGCATATCGCGAGTGCCGCACCGCACCGGGGGCTGACCCTGAACTGGTGACTGCTGAGGCTCACTGTGGGGGAGGAGCCAGTCTGCTCGGCACAAATCCCAGTCTGTTCAGCGGCCCATTGCTTCTGTTCTATTCAGGCTAGCTTAGACCTTTTTTTAATTAACCCGGCTAGAATGTTGATTAACCTAACTTAAAGCAACTTGCCAGAGTGCTGCATATGCTGCAATATACAGCAAGTCTACAAGCATCTGTAGAAAAGGTTAGATTAATATTTTGGGTATGTACACTTAAAAATTTAGGCTGACACTCCAGTGCAGTACTGAGGGAGTGCTGCACTGTCAGAAGTGCCATCTTTCGGATGAGATGTTAAACCGAGGCCCAGTCTGCGCTCTCAGGTGGATGTAAACGATCCCAGGGCACTATTTTGAAGAAGAGCAGGGGAGTTCTCCCTGGTGTCCTAGCCAATATTTATCCCTCATTCAACATCACTAAAAACAGATTATCTGGTCATTATCACATTGTTGTTTGTGGGAGCTTGCTGCGTGTAAATTGGCTGCCACATTTTCTACATTACAATAGTGACTACACTTCAAAAAAAGTACTTCATTGGCTGTAAAGTGCTATGTGACATCCAGTGGTCATGAAAGGCGCTATATAAATGCGAGTCTTTCTTTGTCAGAACTCTCAATGTGCAACCGTGGCTTTTTCTGTAATCAGATGCTGATAGACCTGTTGTCTATTTTTAGTATCTTATATTTTCATCAAATTTGTATTTTTTAAACTGTTCAGATGTAATGGCTAACTGCTGTTAATCCATTGTGGAGGGGAAAGAAACTTGTATCACTTTCGTACTTGGCACATTCTGGCCTGGTGGATTTAATATGCTTGCTGCGCCAGTGTGTGTTTTTAAAAGTAGAACTAATGACGACTAAGAAAAATGTATAATGTAATTTATGCTTAGAATTTGCTTTAAATATGCAGTTTTATTCTTGTGCCGCTACTTAGCACTGGGTGTCTGTTGCGATGCCATTCCTCTAACAGCTGTTTTGGGCGTTTATCATTGTCTAAATTCTTTGTCACACATTGAGATAACGCAGCCTCCATGACCATCTGTCGTCCTGTAGAAGAGCTTTATTTTGCTGCTTGCAAATTCTTTCTCTTGTAAGATATACATTCTTGTCTGCGTGTGCTCTGTGTCTCTTCACAGAAGCAAGTAGGCTGGCAACATTTCTCTGCAGCACTTGACATAATTTGGAACATAAATCTGTTATGCACACCTAGGATGTGGCGAGAGGATTTACAGCAGGGGTTCCAAGCTTTTTGTCTTTGTGGCCATAATGGATGCGTACCATGGAGCCTCCGAGGGGATGTTAAAGCCATGATCCCATGATTTGCATATCTGAAGTCACTAGTACAAATAGAGCTGCTTGCTCTGATTTTGGATTTAATCACAAATGAGAACAGTATTAAGACCAGCCCTTTCCAGAACTGCAAAATTCAGATGGGACAAATCAACCAATTAGAAATATAAGCACATATCTGACTGAGTTGCCTGGGCTTCATGGGTCACCTTTGGCCCATGGGTGCCAGTTTGTGCAAGATGTACTTGGATTGAGAAATCAAGTGAGCTCTTTTCCTCTTTCTGCTTGTAGAGAACAGATTAACAATATAAGCTATCCTGTGTTGAATTCAAGTCAAATCCAGGAGGGTGTTTATAGGAGGCACAGGTTCTTGGATCTCTGATCTCATTTTGGTATAGAAGTGAAACTTGTATATCACAAGTGTACTCCAGTATTTACTTGGATGTTCAGAGCTGTTAAGTGACAATATTGTGTGTTTTTGACCTTCTGTTCAAGATGATTGGAAGTGAAACACAAGGAGCAAGCAGTGAAATCCTGGCACTTGTGAGCCAGCTAAATGTACACTTGGAACAAGAACCAAAATATCAGCCAAGGATAAATGGTTTGAAGGTCATCGAATCAGCGCATGAAAATGGAATCCGGATGACTGTGCGACTGAGAGAACTTGAAGTTAGGGACCTCCTTAGTCTGTCCCAGTTCTTTGGCTTTAGCACTGACTCATTTGTCCTGGCTATCAGTTTGCTTGATAGATTCTTAGGTTTGATGAAGGTGAGGTTATTGAGTTATTTTTCTTCTGCATGGCAATGCATAGCATCTCTAACTTTATCCAGTTCTGACGAAGGGTCATCGACCTGAAGCATTAACTCTTTCTCTCTCCACAGATGCTGCCTGACCTGCTGAGTATTTCCAGCATTTTCTGTTTTTAATTCAGCAATGTGTTGAGTGACTGTTGCACCAGCCACATTATGCAATGCAGATCTCATTTGCATTGCAAATAGAGTCCCAGTGAGCCTTGCATGCAATTAAAGGGCACACAATTGGCACCCTAAGCGCTGCACTTACCTGCGCTCAGCACACTGAGCTTGCAGCAGGCCTCAGGCTTTCACACTCTACCACAGAAATTGTGGCTTTCAAATGGGACTTGGATAAATACCTGAACGAAAAATATTTGCAGAGCTACAGGGAAAGGGCGGGGGAGTGGGACTAGCTGAAGTGGTCTTGCAGAGAGCCAACACGGGCTTGATGGGCTGAATGGCCTCCTTCTGTGCTGTAACCATTCCATTCGATATTCTAAAACATTTTATGACCACTATAATAAGGATATTAAATCCCCTGCAGATATTAATATATCCTTCTACCACCTAGAAGGACAAGTCAAGGGCAGCAGGTGCATGGGAACACCATCACCTCCAAGTTCCCCTCGAAGTCACACCATCCTGACTTGGAAATATATCACCATTCCTTCATCGTTGCTGGGTCAAAATCCTGGAACTCCCTAACAGCACTGGAAGTACCTTCACTACACGGACTGCAGCGGCTCAAGAAGGGGGCTCACCACCACCTTCTCAAGGGCAATTGGGGATGGGTAATAAATGCTGGCCTTGCCAGCGACACCCACATCCCTGGAATGAATTTTTTTTTTAAATTACACCACATTGGCACTGTAGATACATTGTAAAGCTTCTTGTCACCATTTACATTGGAGGCTCCCAATTAATGCAATCCAGGAATAGGGAATGAAGGAGTTCAGTTTGAACCTGCTGGCAACTCTATCTTGGGAATGAGAATGAGCTTTCCTTTGGCATCATGGGTACAGTCCTACTGTTAAGACTGAACTGCAGCTTGTGTAGACTTTCTACCAGTGTGAGGCCAGAGCTATCAATTCAGCTTGATAATTGCCTGGGTACATATATGCCAAAATGTGCCTTTTCTGGCTGCATGTCCAATTTTCTGGGGATGCCTGGCCCAAATGCATGTGACTCATCTGGGCTGGACTGCAAATATTGTAATGTTTTAATATTTAAAATAACTTTTCACATTGCTAGCAGATCTCGTGTGGTGTTCACAACAAGTCCGAGGATAGTGTTTTTGATAATGGGGGCGTTCTCAACAAAGTGTGATGAGGGAAAGTGTGACACTGGCAGGAAGTGCATGTTAATGCACAAGACATTTAATATATTAGATTTAACTACGTACTTGAATTCTTGGATGTTAAAACATTAAATTATGGGGCTACTGGTGATGTACAGATCGTTAGAGATGCTGGTGCAGGCCTGTAATAAGATGCCTCCTTTTCTTTTGTGTTCCACAGAGGACTTTCTTCGTGTTGTCTGTGGAGTACCTAAAAAATTTTTAAATGCAAAGGAAAGTGACATTTTTAGGGAAACCGTAGACAATCACTAACTTGGGACATATTTATCTTTTGAATTACACTTGCTGAGATGGCTGTAATACTTCTAGATTCATTGTTCGCACCATGTTTGTCTCTGATTAGTGAAGTATATTCGTATAATCTTTGATTCTAGGTGCAGCCAAAACATTTGTGCTGTGTTGGCCTGTGCTGCTTTTACCTGGCTGTGAAGGTGACTGAAGAGGAGCACAGCATTCCACTCGCCAGTGACCTGATTCGAATCAGTCAATGCAGATTCACAGTTTCGGATATGATGAGGATGGAGAGTATTATACTGGAAAAGCTGCACTGGAGGGTGAAAGCTCCGACTGCCTTGAACTTTCTGCGACTATATCACCAAATCATTCTGAACTGTTCTGTATCTGAAAGGTATGGGTGACTTTTTAGTGTTATTAATTTGGTTTGAGTTATCATTTTGGTTACCTTGTATTAGATCTGTCCGCCCAGGGCCAGTTTGTGATTTTTGCAGTGGTACACGGGAGTTGGAAATATTGCTGTGCCGCTGTAAATGAGATGCTGTCTTAATACAGGCATCGGGATTTCTAATTAAAGGTTAGGTCTATATGTTGTATGTACTTTTGTGAACAGAGTTTGAAGGTTATGTAGAAAATGGTAATGTCCAATATTAGCAATTCTGTGCTGAGTTTGGGGTTGTGGTGGGGTCTGCAAGTTACTAATTAACTGCACCTTGCTGCATAAGTGACAGTCAAGGCACCTGCTGTGAAAACATCTTGCTGAATATAAGTGGGGAAAAAGTTTGGATAGAATGAAATGCAGGAGTTATTTAGGGTGTTAAAATCTCAACATTGATACAACGTGGATTAGTCAACAATCATGAGCACGATTTCTCACATACACAGTTCCTAATCTTACTCGTGCTGTTGTGGAGAGGTGCTAATGTGGCTCTGATGTTTCTACAGAAGATTGATCAGACTTTCCCCTGGGGTAATGTACCCTGCCCAGCCCCAGGGGTGACTCTTGTACACCTTCTTGTGGCGACTTAGAGTTTGCACAGACTACCATTTACTTGCTCGCTCTCAGCCAGGGGTTATGTGTAGATTGTGTGTAATGTGCAGATAAAAAGAGGGGAAATTTTAATAAAAGGGACAATTCTCCTCTATGTTGCATGCTGTATTGGACTGATGAAAGTTGAGTCCACTAGTGTAGAGAAATTGTACAACTATGTTTAATGTGAGGAATAGAATCTTGTCTGACAGACTCTCTCTTTAGGAACAAGATGCTGACTCTTGAGCGACTCGAATCCCAGCTTAAAGCTTGTAATTGTCGCTTTGTCTTCTCCAAGACGAAAGTAAGTTTAGACAGTAGTGAGAAAAACTTTGTTAAAAAAGTTAACTGTTCAATTTTTTTTAATTTAAAGAAAAATGTGAATTTTTTAGGGGTCCACATTGGCACTGTCGATCCTCGCACTGGAGGTCCAAAGTCAAAAGTTGCATGAATTAATGGTGACCATAGAGCGTCTACAGCAGCATTCCAAAGTGAGTGGTATAGTGTTACTTCAAGCCGCGTGACACGAGGCTGCACAGTTACCTTGTAGTTAAAAATAAAACCGCTCATCTAGCTCCTTCTAAAGTAATGAGTTAAGGATTTAAATAGAAGATAATTCTATTGAGTACTTGCTTTTTTTTAGAGAAACTATACCAAGGAACTAGGGGTTTGGCAAAATTGTTTTCAAGGATTTTATCAACTTTCTACTGTAACAGTGGAACAGGATGAATATTTTATAAGGAGGGATTTGTGAAACAATTTTTTAATTTGAGCAATACCATGGGAAATCAACACTGGTCAAGATATTGGGGGTAAAATTCCTCTTGGGCTGTAGTGCAAAACTGACAATAGGGACTCGGCCGCCAGTTTTACACTTCGCCTGATTTAGAAAATTGGATGTAATCTCTCAGTCTGGCAACACCGCGATTTAAAAATTCTCCTTTGTTTTCAAATCCCTCCATGGCCTCGCCCCTCCCTAGTTCTGCAACCCTCCAAGATCTCTCTGCTCCTCCAATTCTGGCCTCTTGCATTTCCCTGATTTTCATCGCTCCACCATTGGCGGCTGTGCCTTCAGCTGCTGAGGCCCTAAGCTCTGCAAATCCACTCCACCCCTCTCCTTTTTAAGGTGCTCCTTAAAACCTACATCTTTGACCAAGCTTTTTGTCACCTGTTGTAATATCTCCTTATGTGGCTTGATGTCAAATTTTGTTTGATAACGCTCCTGTGAAGTGCCTTGGGATGTTTTACTATGTTAAATGTGCTATATCAATATTTGTTGTTGCTTCTGCTGCTGTACTTTTTTTTTTAGGGAAAATTCTAGTTTTATAACTATATATTTTGTTTTGCACAGATAAGTGACCAAGATTTGTCTCTCTGGAGAGAACTTGTTGCAAAATGTTTCGCAGAGTATTCATCATCCAGGTGCTCCAGACCTAGTAACAAAAAGCTCATGTGGACAGTATCAAGATGCACATCTAGGCAACTTCACAGTTACCATCGTATAACTCCTCTTCCAACGATCCCTGAAGCTGTCACTTGTACTGAATGAGGTACGGATAGCTGTAATCCCTTTTTTTTTGCAGTAATCAATTAAACTTACAATTGACTTGTTTTATAACCCAATTGCAAATCTTTATTTTCTCTTTCCCTCTGAATTCATTCCCTCCCCCACCACCACCATAAATGTGTTTTCCTGCCCATGTGAGCATTACCTGACTGGCATTCCCTTGTGTCCCTCGGTTGCTATTGTACCATATATTAATAGATGTACAGAAATGACCAAATTAGAATTGCATTTCCTTTTACTTATGGTAGATAAATTGTATGTATCCTTCTACAAGAATAGCTCCCCAATTTTTGCGATGACTGAATGCTCCATGTGGAAACTAGGTAGACAAGACTGATGCACTCATTTTGGGATTTTTTTTCCCCCCCACGGAAAGCATAGGGGAAGGGATGGGGAATTACTTTTAAATGTTGGGGTTTTTAAAGCTTTTTATATTCTTTTTGGGGAAAAAAGCATTAGGATGATTTGTTAAAATTAACCTTCCGTACAAATTGTAAACGATATGCAATTCAATAGCTTGTCATAGTCATGGTCATAACGGCACAGAAGGAGGTCATTCGGCCCATCGAGTCCATGCCAGCTCTCTGTAGAGCAATCCAGTCAGTCCCATTCCCCCGCTCTCCCTGTAGCCCTGCAAGTTTATTTCCCTCAAGTGCCTATCCAGTCTCCCTTGAAAACATTGAGGCCTAGAAATTCAGTTGCGTTCGCCAGCCGCTAACGCCATAAGAGGGGTAGATTTGCAGCGCTAGGCACTTAGCGCCCGGGCGCAGAACGATCTGCGCCTACGCCCAACTTCAGTTGACATTTAGCGCCGGCGCAAAGTGTTTGCGCCCGCTCAGCTGCGCGCGCAGCTTATGACGTCATTTCGTCGTGCAACGCTGTTTGTGCGCCCCAAACCGGAAATTCAGTGGCACCCGGCCAATGTGGGCGTGGCGCTGTTAAGAACTGAAGTGGAACGCAACAGAGGCCCTGTGGGCCTCGGGGAGCGCTAATTAAAGGGCACTTACACTGACCTATAAAGCCCAGCCATTTTGCTGCAATGACTTCAGTGCTTTGGATTTCTGGACAGAGACCAAGGAACAGAGCTTACTGATTTGGGACAACGTAGGAGAGGTATTTTTGGCTTCTGGCCAGAGCTTGGAAATTTGAATCATTGTGATTTAACTGTTTGCAAGTTTATTATGGGGGCTGTATGGGGTTCCAACCCTCAGTTCCAGCATTATGTGCGAAGGGCTCGCAGACGCTGTGTGAGAGGGCCAGCCATGCCTAGACGCAGAGGGGCCATCAGGCGTCGGCAACGTAGGCCTTACCCACTCAGGGAATACCGGCAGCAGGTGTCCTATCTCACCATGACTGCCGCGCATTGTGTTAAGAGGCTGCGCTTCAGAAGGGAGGTGGTTGCAGAGATCTGCCAGCTGCTTCACAGAGATCTGCGTCCACAGCTGATGTGCAGGACGTCTCTCTCGGTGGAAGTGAAGGTCACGGTGGCTCTGAACTTTTATGCAAGCGGCTCCTTCCAAGCCGCTGCTGGGGACATAGCGAACATCTCCCAGTTCGCCGCGCATCGCTGCAGCCGGCAGGTCACCGATGCCCTTTTCGCGAGGAGACACCAATTCATCTCCTTCCCCATGACCCGAGAGAGGCAGGAGCAGCGTGCAGTCGGATTTGGCAGGATCGCGGACTTCCCCATGGTGCAGGGCGCCATTGACTGCACGCATGTGGCTATGCGGGCACCTATCGACAATGCCGAGAATTACCGCAACCGGAAGGGCTACCATTCCCTCAATGTACAGCTGGTGTGTGACCACAGGCAGCGCATCCTAGCTGTCAATGCCCGCTTTCCAGGAAGCAGCCACGATGCATTTATCCTGCGCCAGACTACTGTGGCTGACATGTTCGAGGCACAGCCTCCACCAAGGGGATGGCTTATTGGGGACAAGGGCTACCCTTTGTGTACATGGCTCATGACCCCGCTCCGCGCGCCCAGGACCCCTGCGGAGGAGGCATACAACGAAAGCCATCAAGCCACAAGGAACATCATAGAGCAAACGATTGGCGTCCTCAAGCAACGGTTCCGCTGCCTGGATCGCTCCGGCGGATCTCTACAGTATTCGCTGGATAGAGTCTCCCAGTTCGTCGTCGTTTGCTGCATGCTGCACAACCTGGCTATCCGCAGGACTCGGGCACTGCCACCTCACGTTGGACCACCACCTCAGGAGGACGAGCAGGAGGACCATGAGGAGGAGGAGGAGGAGGAGTACCAGCCCAGGAGGGAGCCACAAGGTCCAAGGGCCGTCCGCCGGCGGCTTATTGAACGACACTTCTAGGCCCCCTGTCAGGGAATGGCTTGTGGCAATGAACGCACCTGAATGCAGGCGCTCCGCAAGCCCTCAGCCGCTTAACGCAACAACCGCTGGAAACATGACACCTGGACAAGCTGAATAAATAAAAAGCTTTATTTAACAAACTCAGGGCCCTTCCCACATGAAACAGAAAAACAGACAAGACCCCCAAAAAACAGTCACAAAAATATCTCGCTCCCACAACCTGGGGAGGAATAACAAAACTTGCCCATCCAATTGGCCTTCATCCTCGGCCTTACCAAAATAAGCCCAGCCCCCCCCCCCCCCCCCCCCCGCCCACAACACAAACACCCCCATATAAAAAAAACCATTGCCAACACACTCTACTGGGTGTGTCGAGAGGGCGAGTCCTTGTGCGGCCCCTGCCCGACCTGTTGCTCCGCCTCAACCTGGGCCCTGTGGGTGTTGCACGGCTGGGGGAAGGCTCCTGAGGGGCAGAATGCGTGACGGCAGATGCCCTTGGGTCGGCCCTGGAGGGGCCGGCTGCTGACTGCTGCAGCTGTGGCTGGGCAGCATCAGTCTCTGCAGCAGCTCATCGCACCTTGGCTGGGGGAGTTGCAGTGGCGGCTGCAGCAATGGGGGCAAGCTGGCTGATGCCAGGCGCTCGCTGGTCGCCAGAGACACTGGCACTCGGCCGGGCTGGCAGTGCAGCAAGCGCAGCAATCTGGTGGAGGCCAGACCGCTGTGCTGCAGCAGGGCGGCGGGTGCCCTGGCGATACTTGCGCGACACAGCGAGTGTGGCAGAAGTGAGTGCCCGAACTGCCCTGGTCTGTGCCCGCATCAGATCAGTGAGTGTCTGCACAGCACCACTCATGAACTCGCGTCCTGCGCTGCCGCGAGTTGCTGGACACCCCTGTCCTGTGCTGCCGCGAGTTGCTGGACACCCCTGTGCTGCCGCAAGTTGCTGGACACCCCTGGCCTGTGCTGCCGCGAGTTGGTCGACACCCCTGGCCTGTGAGTCCCCGAAAGCGGCCACACTATGAGCCAGGGACTCAATGGCCTGAGGCAACTGTCCCACAACCCCCATGAACTCCTTGTGGCGGCGCTCAGAATCCGCGGACATTTCATCTAGGAGGCGCACCTCCTGGGCGAGGACCGTCTCCGGACTGGAGGCCGGACTCTCCCTCTGGGGAGAAGGCCGCCGTTCTGCCCGACCCTTCCCACGTGCCTGGACGCCACTGGGCCCAGGAACTGGCCTCCCCTGCAACACTTGCCCCCTCTGGGGAGAAGGCCGCTGTTCTGCCCGACCCTTCCCACGTGCCTGGACGCCACTGGGCCCAGGAACTGGCCTCCCCTGCAACACTTCCCCCTGGCTCTCCTCCAGGCAAGACGTCTCCCCTCCATTGCCATCCCCTGGCGCGGATGAGGCTTCGCCCGATGTGCTGCCTTCCTGTTGATCCTCGTCGTCGTCCTCTTCCGAGGGACTGGCACTCTCAGCTTCAAGGACCTCCTCCTCACCAGCTGAAAGCAGGAAGGCACAAGAGTAGCTTTAGAGTGAGGACAGGGCGTCAGCGAGGGAGGCATGAGTGGTGGCATTCAGCGCATTGGTCAGACAGTGGCAAAGGATGTAGATCTGATGCGCTAGGGGAACGAGAGGTCCAAATGGTCATGTCCTTACCATTGGGTCGCAGCACAGGGTCGGCATCTCCAATGGCAACAGGGCCAGCCACCCGGCCACGCATGAGTCGAGCCACGTTCTCCTCCAGCTCACTGAGCTCCTGGAACTGGGCACGGCCTCCCCTGGTGACATTCTGGCTCTTCAAATTCCAGGCCATCTTGGCCTGCAAGAGAGAGGACGGCCTCTAAGTACATTGTGGTGGCCTGTTGTGTGCACTGCCTCCCATGGTGGAATAGCTTGGCCAGTGTGGTGGCCTGTTGTTGTGTGCACTGCCTCCCATGGTCGAATAGCTTGGCCAGTGTGTTAAGTGCAGAAAGTGCTATTGAGGATCATGCCAGTGCCATAGCTGCGGGAGGAGGGCTGGCCATTAGGCCTTTGAGGTCCCTTTGCCCATAATGTGAGGTGCACATGCAAGGATGAGGAGGACACTGGAAAGGGTACTCACCTTCACCATCCGAGTGAGGTCGTTGTACTTCTTGCGGCATTGGTCACCAGTCCTGGGGACATCGCTGTTGACTGACACCCTGTGGGCGATTTTCCTCCAGGCTCTCCTGTACTGCCTCCTGGGAGCCTTCTTGCCACTGTCCGGGCACAAGATCTCTTTGTACCTTTCCAACCCCCTAACCAGCACCCTCAAAGCATGCTGGGAGAAGCACTGCGCTCGTTCACGGGCCTTCTCCATGGCTTCAGGCGCTATTTGGGTCCACCAGCCGTGTTCAGGCCTAGCTGCAGGGCTCCACTATCCAGGGCGTGGCTGCAGACCAAGTCGACCCTTCCCCCTTAAGAGCTGGCCGGTGTCAGGGTGTCTGCTGTCAATCAAAACATGACCGCACCTGCGCTGCGCCCGGCCTCGGCGTTATCAGTCCGCACCGCCGGCTTAGCGCCTAAAGATAGGAGTGCAACGCCAGTTTCAGCGCTCGCCCAAACTCTTGGCCAAATCTACTGAATTTCGGCGAACTGACCTGCACTTTCCGGCGGGCGCTAACTTTAGCGACCGCCCAACTTTACCGCCCCAAAAGTGGCTATACTGAATTTCTAGGCCTGAGTGTCTCCGCTTCCACCGCTTCTGTTGGCAGTGAATTCCAGGTCATAACCACTCGCTGTGTTTATATATATATAAAAAAAAAAGTTTTTCCCCACCCCTGTATCTCTTGCCCAAAACCTTAAATCTGTGTCTTGACAAAGGGTTCACCCGAAACTTTGACTCTATTTTCTCTCCACGGATGTTGCCTGGCCTGCGTTTTTCCAGCATTTTCTGCTGTTATTTCTTAAATCTGTGTCCCCTAGTATTTTTACCATCAACTAGTGGGAACAGCCGTTTCCCGTCTAGCCTATCCAAACCCGTCATAATCTTGTACACCTCTATCAATTCACCCCTCAACCTCCTTTGCTCTAATAGAAACAAATCCAGCTTCTCCAAGCTGTCCCTGTAGCTAAGATCCCCCATCCCCAGAACTATTCTGGTAAATCTCCTCTGCACCCTCTCCAGTGCCTTCACAGTCTTGATAATCAGTAAGCACCTCAGACCCATTATGTTGATTGCCTGTTCCCAGGCAGTCGACAGGGTTATCTGGCAGGCCTTGTTTAAGATTAAGAGAATGTTTATATATTTTAAGAGACTGGCACAGACAGTTGGGTCTAGCAAAGGCCAGGCTTAGAAGTTAACATTAAGGGGGGTTGCTAGGAGTTACTTTGTTGAAGTCAAGTAAGACAACCAAAGCATAGCATCTTAATTATTTTATATTATAATGCAAAGACAAGTTGTACTGATTGAATTAATGGTGTCAGATCATAACTGTTCTGTCCTCTTCACTTGCTGTGAAATCAAGCAGGTTAACAATGTGTATCTGGCCTCATCCTGTCAAGTGCTTTTTTTTTGGTCTACCTTCAAAGAGTTTGGAGAGGCATGCGAGAACATGTGTGAAAGATGTAAATATCTGGTTCAAAACTCTGGGCGGGGGGGATACAATTGTTGGACTATGCTAGTGTAAAATTAGATATTTGGAAGTACAAGTACACCCCTCAACTTGAGATGCTCTGACCTTTGCTGCAGTACCCTAGAGAATATCTAAAACCGGACCCTAAACCTGTAACACAAACCTAGTAGTGCTATGTTCTAAATTTGGATCACTTGTTTTTTATGCTTAATGTGCTGTTGCTTGTGTGCAGGAATATAGGAATGCTCTGGCTGGTCAATGCTGTAAAATATTTAGACACCCTGATGTCTGGACATGGACATATTCTGGTTTATGAGCCATAATTTTAGAAAGACATGTCCTAATACATGGTTTCCTTTTTTCTCTCTCCTGCAGAACCTTAATAGTGTGCACCAAAAAGGAATGACTTTTTTCAGATTAAGTGCCTCAACCGTGAACTATTTTTGTTCAGTCTTCACAAGAAGTGTCCTTCTATTCAAGAGCTACAGCTTGCAGTGAAGCAGTGTGTAGGATGTAGTTCTGAAAATAACACTGCAGCTATTTTTTACTGTTGATCTTCTAAAAGTTTTTAAATTCTGAAATGTGATCAATATGGTGTAAAAATCTTTGCATACAGGTACTTCATTCAATTTTTGATAGTTGAATGTGGGGTTCAGGCAAATATTGACTTTATATGTAATCATTCTTTATTGAATTTATTGGTTTAATTTTAAAAACACAAGTGAAGTTTTTAATTACTGTAGATAAGGTCAATGTTGTAGGGATCTAAATGTGCATGTCTCATTCATTAGGGCAGTGGAAATTTATTGATTCTCTCCGAGGCAAGTTCCATCAGCCTACAGGTCACGTCACTTAACAATCATGACTTTCTCTCTTCCTCCCACCCAAAACTAAATTGAATTGCGATTAGATGCAGACATCCCATAAGTGACCCGGAAAATGATTTATTTGCACAGTTACTCTATGGAGGTTACTTTTGCAGATTTCTGGATCAGATGTGATTGGTCTTTGGCTTTTTTTGCCATATCAATGGCTGAGAAGAGCCTGCAGCTTCATAACTGTTACTTCATTTTTCTCATTTCAGTTTCTGCTGCCTCAACAAACTGCATCTTGTGCCCCCCTGGATAAAGTGACAATGCAGCCAGTCCACACCCAGAACAGTAGATGGAGGGGAGGGAAATAAAAATGTTTTGCTTTAAGAGCTGAAGATAAACATTTGTGCTAGCATTGACTCCGTGATAGTACTGTCCCATCTAAGTCAAAAGGTTATGGGTTCAAGTCTGACACTACAGTGCATTACTGTGTGTATTGGAGGTGTCAGATGACATTAAATCAAGACCCCATTTGCATGCAAATGTTAAAGTTCACTTGGCATTTTGTGAAGAATAGGGGTGTTTTTCTGGTGTCCTCAATCCAACATCATTAAAACAGACTCTTTGGTCATTTATCACATTGCTGTCTGTGGGACTTTGCTCTGTGCAAATTGCCTGTCAAATTTATTACAATACAAAAGTGACTACACTTCAAAAGCAATTCATTGGCTGTAAAGTTCTTTGGGATGCTCTGGGGACTTGAAAGGTGCACTATACATGCATCATTTATCATTCCAGGTGATGCGGATCTTGTTTGTTGTGCAATGGGACTTTGGTTAACAAAGGAAAATCCATGCTTGTCCCTATAAATTTATTTGCCCTATGTTGTTAGATCTGTGCCACTACCTAACCTTTATCAGTAAACAGTTGAGTTGTAAGGTGCATCCCATGGATCCAGATTGTACACCAGAAGGCACCCATTGGTTATCCACTGTCTTCATCATGCTAATAATTCAGTTGTGTTTGGAATCTGTTTTTGTTGGTAATCTGAGGGATGGGTGTCCATTTCCAACCTTGTAACCTTTGTGATTTGAACTGATGAAGGAGGATGTAATTAGATAATGATTCACTTTATGCTCGTAATGGCCATCTCTTGCTTCTCTTTGATTTCATATTTAGTAAAGGTTCCTAAACCCTACAAACAAACTTAATTTTGCAGTGTTCAGGTTTGATGCACCTTAATTTCTGGAGTAAAATTGGATTAGTGGAGAGGGAGATCTCTTTTTATTTGTATAGTTTTAAAGAAGTACAGTGTTTAAATTTCAATCCTACAACTCATTCTGCTGCATTCACGATTTGGTAGTGTTTCTACTGGAGGCTTTAGTCCCAGAAGAGTGTAAATGGCCATCACTGTTGACTAGGTGTAAAGCTGATACAGACTATAGTGAGCAGTCCTAATGGCCATGCTTCACTAGCAATCTACATTTTGCTTAGTTCTCAGTTATATATTAACCTAAATGCAGAAATTGGAGCACAGCAGTACAATGGCTTTAATTTTTGTCACCAAGAGTCGATTTAACACATCTATCAATCCTAGTACTGTACTTAAATTGGAATTGCCTTGTGGAGACTAGGAATGGAGCGTTTTGATGTGGCTTCCGCAGTACTTTGAGACATGAAGGACACATTGTTGCCATGGACAGACTGATCATGATTTCCCGACTACCCCATGAATGCTTCCATAGCGCTGTATTATTGGCATCCCCCCCTTCCATAAGAATCCCACACCCTTTTGGGGAGCCATTCATCCCCTGATTGTTGCATAATAGACAGTTGCTATGCTTGTTTTTAGAGGCTTTTATTCAGGCTTCACTTAAAATTCAAGCATTGTTTAAGATGCTATTTTCTTTTAGTCTGCGGGAAAATCCATAGTAAAGGATTGTTTTAACTTCAAGATAGCCTCTAAGCATAGAAGCTGCTTGACTGTAGTTCCCTAACTCATGAAAATGTTTGACTAGGGTTATGCCAGTAGGAGAAACTAACTTCAGATAGTTTTAGGAAAATGGTTTGAGGAAGCGAATATAAATTTGGTTACTAAGATGAGGCTTTTGAGCATGGATTTTAGTAGAATCGGATGTTGAGTTTGTATCTGAACCATAAAGGAGTTATGTGCCATAAACCAGCTTAGTGAGATCAGTTTTTAATGAAAGGAATGGTTGGAATACATTTTTCAGCAGCAAGATTGTTTAGCACTTTTTATTTATAAAGAAAACCCTAAAAAACCTAAATTAATCTAGTGCATTCACTGCTTGAAAGGCATATTCCCCAATGTTGCAAAGCTACTAGGTTAGTATATTTTTAGCACTTTAAAAAAATATAATAATGTCTAGATAAGATTCACATCAAATCACCTGAAGCGTTCACAATTCACTTTTATATTTTTTTTAAAAAGAAATCTAAACTTCTTGGAAACTTACTAAAATTCTTAGTTTGTTGCACCAACCCAACCGAATGCTTTGCCTCTCTGCTCCTTCTACTGTTTTACTGATTATTGCATGTTGTGACTTGAGCATACTCTGCACTGAGGATTTAAGCTTGTTGGTCACCAGGTCACTCGCAGCAAAGAAAATTGGTTCTTTATATTACCGGTATCTGGGAGGGGAAAAGTGTGCAGCTGTGTGATTTCTTGATCAAACAACACAAGAAGCTTGTATAATCTTGCTTTTTGAAGTTATTTACATTTGATTTACTAGGTTTTGTGATTCAGCATGTTTGAGACTTAAATGTTATTACTGTAAAATGCATTATGTGGAGGAAATGCTTCTGAATTTTACCATTTGGCTTGACTTTGTTTTAAAATCACTGAATTGGTAACAAAGGAAATACGATTAATAAAGGAAAACTAAGATTGAAATCAAACTACATGGAAATTCAGACAAATGTTAAAATTTTATGTTGTGTAATACTTCAGGACCCTCCAAGTGAATTTTTCAGTCATTTTGTATTTTGCGTTTGTATTTTAATTTATTTAAATTGGGCTCATTCATTTTAGCCAATGAATTCCTCATTTTCATTGGTGCAGTGCAATATGTGACGGGTTTAGTTATAAGCCTGCGGAAAAAAGTTTACAAACAACTGTGACTTGGTTATACTTCTATATTTTAACTTAAAACACACTTTGATTTATATTCTGTAAAGAGATGTTACACTTTTGGCAGTATTGAAGCCAAATGTTTATTGCATAGATTACTTAAACACTTAGTGAATCTGCAGTTTTTTTTTTAATAAACTATTCTGTAGATTTTTTTTTTTTTTTAAAGTATGAAGAACTTGCTCATATCTCAAAGATGTTTATCTACCAGTGTGAAACCATTGATGGCTGTTAAACAAATGCTTTAGATCTGTGATGCTATATAAGCTAAAAACTGATGCTGGTTAGTGTCTCTCAATGAACTGTGCCTTTTTGGAAATTGTGGCTTAAAACAATATCTATATGTTGTGTACATAAAGTATTCACCTCCAGAAATTGGTCCAAACTCCAATGTTTGATCACTTTTTAAGAGTGGCCTTATTGAATAAACACTGAAACTGTCGTCAACATTTAAGTTTGGCTATTTTTTATTTCAACTGTCCTGGGTTCGTGGCTGAAAGAACAATAGTCTTCTATTTGGGAAGGGCACTTCTTTATTTCTACTGTCTCCCTCCAGCTCCTCCTCTTCTTCGGCAGTCCCTTGGAACCGAGGATGACTTGCTTCCACATTAAAAATGAGTTCTTAGGTGACTGATAAATCCAATGCGGGACCTACAGTCTCTGTCACAGGTGGGGCAGATGGTGGTTGAAGGGGCGGGTGGGTGGAGTGCGTGGGTTGACTTGTGCTTGGCTTCCACTTGCTCCCGGCAAAGAGACTCGGTGTTCGGCGCCTTCCCGGATGCTTCTCCACTTTGTGCGGTCTTGGGCCAAGGAGTCCCAGGTGTCGGTGGGGATGTTGCACTTTTTTTTGAAGGAGGCTTTGAGGGTGTCCTTGAAGCGTTTCCTCTGCCCACCTGGGGCTCTCTTGCCATGTCCTTTCACTAGGACAGTATTTTTAATGAATTCTACATTTTTTGGGGGGTGGTGGTGGTGGGAGGGAATTGTAGTTGTACCAGTATTGTGGCCACTTTAAATTGGTTACTGAGAGTAGCTAGTTTAGTTGGAATACATGTTATTAGGACCAGGCCTCCCAGCAGTTTTGGGGCCTTCCAGCTAAAGCCGCTGGCAGCAGGGATTCAGGTCACAGGAGGCTGAGGTAAGTATTTTTGTATATAAAAGGTTCATTATGGGCCAGGAAGAGCAGGAGTGCTCCTGGTCTCACAGGGATGCCTTGGTCCTCACTAAATATCCAATACTTACCTTGTCTGCAACTGTAATGTGGGTCCCCAGGAGCGTCCCCTCTTTTTCCCCCTCTCTCCCTAACCTCCTTACCCCCCCACCCCCCCTGCAATCTTTAACCTCAACCCACTTGCAGTGACTTTGACTCCTGCCTGAAGACAGCAGGAATTTTGTTGGAATACGGGACATGGGTTCAGATAGAGTGAGTGTGTGTGTGTATCACAATATATACACTCTCGCCACCCCCCACCCCCCCCCCCCCCCCCCCCAAACCATGTGACCTCCTGGGAGAGGCAAAAAAACATTAAAAAACCCAGGATAATTTGGGGGGGGGGGGGAAATCTGGAACATTCCTCTCCGACCCTTCTAGGTGATCAAAACTAGTCCAGGAGATCACTCCAGCCCTGAATTCCGTGAAGTACTCACCATCTGCAAGAGGGGATGTCTGCCCCAACCAGAAACAGGTCCAGCTCGCGCTGGAAGGAATTGGCGTCCACTGTACGTGGCAGCAGTGTATTCTAGAGGTCCACTATTCTCAGGAAAAAGAACCACCTTTTTAAAAATTCGTTCATGGGATGTGGGAGTCACTGGCAAGGCCAGCATTTATTGCCCATCCCTAGTTGCCCTTCAGAAGATGGTGGTGAGCTGCCTTCTTGAACCACTGCAGTCCATGTGATGAAGGTACTCCCACAGTGCTGTTAGGTAGGGAGTTCCAGATTTTTGATAATTAACCTAGATCTAGCCTTACACAACCTAAAATTGTGACCTCAGTCCTTCCTAACCTATTTAATTGGAAGAAACTGTCAACTGGAACACAATCTATTCCCTTCATCATCTTACAAACATCAATCAGATCACCGCAAAGTCTGCGCTTTTCTAAAGTAAAGATTAGGCACACATGGATGTTTCTTGATTGGCAAGATATCGGTTATGGTGTGACCCAGGGATCTGTGTTGGGACATATCTTGCTTTCCATACACAATTGATTTTGTACCACCGTACACTCCTTGTGGAGACAAAGTCCCATCTTCACACTGAGGGCATCCTCCATTGTGTTGTGTGGCACTACCACCATGCTAAATGATTCAGAACAGATTTAGCAACTCAAAATTGAGCATCATTGATGCGCTGTGGGCCATCAGCAGCAGCAGAATTATATTCCACCACAACCTGTAAACTCATGGCCCGGCATATCCCTCACTCTACCATCACCATCAAGCCAGGTGGCCAACCCTGGTTCAATGAGGAGTGCAGAAGAGCATGCCAGGAGCAGCACCAGGCATACCTAAAATGAGATGCCAACCTGGGGAAGATGAAATTCGGGACTACCTACATGCTAAACAGCAGAAGCAGTATGCTATTGGCAGAGCTAAGCGATTTTTGACACGGATTTAGAGCAAATGATTTCAAAATTTGCTGACAATATTGAATTAAAGGATATGACAAATTATGAGGAAGAATGCATGATACTTCAGAGCACAGGTTAGGGCAGTGGAAAGATATATGGCAAATACATTTAAACATGAATGATAAATTAATGGTAATATTCTCAATGGAGTGGAGGAGCAGAGCAGACATGACCAGCATTGGTGAGGGTAGTAGTTTTGCAGAACTTGCACTAATTTATGGAACTGTAGGAGCAGCAACTATCAGAGTAAAGGCCGATGTGAAATTGTGGGGTATTGACCTAGATGGCTACAAGAGAAACATAATGGGCAGCACACTGCAAAAGAGAGATATGTATGGAGTTCCTCTCCATGTTAAATACACATGTTTAAAAGCAAAGTTGCAGGTCAAAAAACACTGTGGAAAGGGCAAATTGGATTTCTGGTTTTACAGAACTATTTCAAATAGAAGGAGCAATAGTTCACAAAATAAAGACACAGATTGAACCAAGATGCTACAGTGGATTAGAGTGTTATTCTTTCACCTTTGAGACATAGGTTCAGATTCTTTCCAGAATAATAAAATGAAAAATGTCTCTGATAAACATTTAAAAATCCCATGTATACAAAGATGAGCAGGACATCCTCCCACTGATCCGGCCAGCAATCCTCCCTCAACCAATACCACTAAGAAACAGATTAACTGGTCATTCACCTTTTCCTGTCTGCAGGGTGCTGCTGGCACAGGCAGTTGTCATGTTTGCCTACATAACACTACACTCCAGTAGTAATTCATTGTGGGAAGTGGTTTGAGATGCTGTGATGTGATAAGGCACTATAAAAAGTAAATATAATTTGTCACTAATTTGTTCTAAATAATCTCACTCAGATCAAAAGGACAGTTAATTTGGGAAGTGGAAAGATTTGTACAGATAAATAGGGGCTATTTAGGTTAAGACATATTAAAGGTGTAGCATTTGTTTACAGTTCAGTTGGTAAAAAACTAGAACAGACTTCAGAGCTTAAAAACATGTATGTTTTTTTATTCGTTCATGGGATGTGGGCGCCACTGGCAAGGCCAGCATTTATTGCCCATCCCTAGTTGCCCTTGAGAAGGTGGTGGTGAGTCTCCTTCTTCAACCACTGCAGTCCGTGTGGTGAAGGTACTCCCATACTGCTGTTAGGTAGAAAGTTGCAGGATTTTGATCTAGCAACGATGAAGGAAAGGCGATATACTTCCAAGTCAGGATGGTGTGTGACTTGGAGGGGAACTTGGAGGTGGTGGTGTTCCCATGCGCCTGCTGCTCTTGTCTTTCTAGGTGGTAGAGGTCGCGGGTTTGTGAGGTGCTGCTGAAGAAGCCTTGGCGAGTTACTGCAGTGCATCTTGTAGATGATACACACTGCAGCCATGGTACACTGGTGGTGGAGGGAGTGAATGTTTAAAGTGGTGGATGGGGTGCCAATCAAGCGGGCTGCTTTTGTCTTGGATGGTGTCGAGCTTCTTGAGTGTTGTTGGAGCTGCACTCATCCAGGCAAGTGGAGAGTATTCCATCCCACTCCTGACTTGTGCCTTTTAGATGGTGGAAAGGCTTTGGGGGGTCAGGAGGTGAGACACTCGCCGCAGAATACCCAGCCTCTGACCTGCTCTTGTTGCCACAGTATTTTTGTGGCCGGTCCAGTTAAGTTTCTGGTCAATGGTAACCCCCAGGATATTGATGGTGGGGGAGTCGGCGATGGCAATGCTGTTGAATGTCAAGGGGCGATGGTTAGATGCTCGCTTTTTGGAGATAGTCATTGCCTGGTATTTATGTGGCGCGAATGTTACCTGCCACTTATCAGCCCAAGCCTGAATGTCGTCCAGGTCTTGCTGCATGTGGGCATGGATTGCTTCATTATCGGAGGAGTCGCGAATGGCACTGAACACTGTGCAATCATCAGCGAACATCCCCACTTCTGACTTTTATGATAGAGGGAAGGTCATTGATGAAGCAGCTGAAGATGGTTGAGCCTAGGACACAGCCCTGAGGAACTCCTGCAGCGATGTCCTGGGGCTGCGATGATTGACCTCCAACCACCATAACCATCTTCCTTTGTGCTAGGTATGACTCCAGCCAGTGGAGAGTTTTCCCCCCGATTCCCATTGACTTCAGTTTTACTAGGGCTCCTTGATGCCCCACACAGTCAAATGCTGCCTTGATATCAAGGGCAGCCACCCTCTTCTCACCTCTGGAATTCAGCTCTTTTGTCCATGTTAGGACCAAGGCTGTAATGAGGTCTGGAGCCAAGTGGTCCTGGCGGAACCTAAACTGGGCATCAGTGAGCAGGTTATTGGTGAATGTGCCACTTGATAGCACTGTCGACGACACCTTCCATCACTTTGCTGATGATTGAGAGTAGACTGATGAGGTGGTAATTGGCCAGATTGGATTGGTCCTGCCTTTTGAGGACAGGACATACCTGGGCAATTTTCCACATTGTCAGAGAGATGCCAGTGTTATAGCTGCACTAGAACAGCTAGGCTAGAGGCGCGGCTAGTTCTGGAGCACAAGTCTTCAGCATGACAGCCGGCATGTTGTCGGGGCCCACAGCCTTTGCTTTATCCAGTGCACTCAGCCGTTTCTTGATATCACATGGAGTGAATCGAATTGGCTGAAGACTGGCTTCTGTGTTGGTGGGGACCTCAGGGGGAGGCCGATATGGATCATCCACTTGGCACTTCTGGATGAAGATGTTTGTAAATACTTCAGCTTTGTCTTTTGCACTCACGTACTGGGCTCCACCATCATTGAGGATGTTGATATTCATGGAGCCTCCTCCTCCCGTTAGTTGTTTAATGGTCCACCACCATTCATGACTGGCTGTGGCAGGACTGCAGAGCTTTGATCTGATCTGTTGATTGTGGGATCGCTTAGCTCTGTCTATAGCATGCTGCTTCTGCTTTTCAGCATGCATGTAGTCCTGCATTGCAGCTTCCCCAGGTAGGCACTGCATTTTTAGGTACACCTGGTGCTGCTCCTGGCATGCTCTTCTACACTCCTTATTAAACCAGGATTGGTCCCCTGGCTTGATGGTAATGGTAGAGTGAGGGATATGCCAGGCCATGAGGTTATAGATTGTCATGGAATACAATTCTGCTGCTGCTGATGACCCACAGCTCCTCATGGAAGCCCAGTTTTGAGCTGCTGGATCTGTTTTGAATCTATCCCATTTCGCACGATGCTAGTGCCACACAACACGATGGAGGGTGTCCTCAGTGTGAAGACGGGACTTCGTCTCCACAATGACTGTGCGGTGGTCACTGATACCAATGCTGTCATGGACAGATGTGCCTGTGATAGGTAGATTGGTGGGGACGAGGTCAAGTAGGTTTTTCCCTCTTGTTGGTTCACTCACCACCTGTCGCAGGCCCAGACTGGCAGCTATGTCCTTCAGGACTCGGTCAGCTGTCAGTGGTGGTGCTACCGAGCCACTCTTGGTGGTGGACATTGAAGTCCCCCACCCAGAGTACATTCTGTGCCCTTGCTATTCAGTGCTGTGGTGTTCAACATGGAGGAGTACTCATTCATCAGCTGAGGGAGTGCAGTAGGTGCTCATCATTAGGTTTCCTTGCCTATGCTTGACCTGAAGCCATGAGGCTTCATGGGGTCCAGAGTCAATGTTGAGAACTCCCAGGGCCACACCTTCCTGACTGTATACCACTGTGCCGCCCACCCCTGGTGGGTCTGTCCTACTTGTGGGACAGGACATACCCAGGGATGGTGATGGAGGAGTTTGGGACATTAGCTGAAAGGTATGATTCTGTGTGCATGACTATCAGGCTGTTGCTTGACTCGTCTGTGGGACAGCTCTCCCAATTTTGGCACAAGTCCCCAGATGTTGGTGAGGAGGACTTTGCAGTGTGTACCGTTGTCGTGTCTGTAGCCGGTGCAGAGGTCGACACCAGGTGGTCTGTCCGGTCCACCTGTTGATAGCTGCATGTGGTTTAGTTGAAAATCGTACCAACACTAGAAAATCAGAGGAAAGTTGCTGCTCCTGACTAGGGATACAGCTTGCATTTCTACAGCATCATTAAAAAAAGTCCTAATTGAGCTGCAATTTCCTCCAGTTAAACACTGGGAAGGTTGGTACCATAGTCTTCAGCCCCCACCACAAATTTTGTACCCTTGCCACCAATTCCAACCCCTTCCTGGCCCCTGTCTCAGGTTCAAAACTGTGGCATCCTATTCGACTGAGCAGAGATTCAGAACCTCTACCAGAAACACCATCCACTTCCACAACATCGTGTGGTTCCGTCACTGCATTAGCCCATCTGCTGCTGAAACTCTGATCCATGCATTTGCCATCTTGATTATTCCAATACTCCTGGATGACTTCCCATCCTGCACCCTCCATTTACTTCAGCTCATCCAAAACTCTGCTACCGATACCACACCATCACCCCTAAACCTCACTGACCTACATTGGCTCCTGATCTCCCAAAAATTGCAACTAAGTTAGTCAGGCATGACCCATCCTTCACAAATCCAAGCTTACTTTTTTTGATCAGCTCATACTTGTCCAAGTACTCAGTCATTGTCTCACGTGAATTATACCAAGTTCTCAGTCTGGTCTGTGATGAGTTCTCAGTTTTGGCAGTTGGGATACTACAGCCACCTCACACTACTGAGACGAGGCAAGGATGCCCAAAACCAAATCATTTTTGTTGCAGATGCTTATTGCTATTCAATCCAATGATCCAATATTTTAACTGGAGGCAGTTTCCTTCCATGTTGAGGATGCCTTTCCAATTTCTTCCCAGACTACAAGTGCAAGTCATTTACTAAGGCAGGCATTTGAAGGGAAACACACTTGGTATCTAAACTGAGAAAATGGCCTAGGGTTTCTAGTTTCCCCCTCCCCCACCCAATGGATTTTTCTACAAATCTGGGATGGGTGCGGACAGAAAGTTGCTCGGGATCATATCCCTTTACCATATCCACACCTTTCCTTTTCTCAGAAGCTGGTCGTCAGTGCAGAATAAGCTTGCTCATACAAGGTGGGTGTATGCAAAATATAGTACATGATGATGATTCACCTTGTTTCCTGGCATTTGAATGCTGGGTGCACAGGCCACCTTTTTGAACAAGTTGAGGAAAGGTGGAGTGGGGAATTTTTTTTTATTTTTTTAAATCCCATTTTTCAGCCAATACAGAGGCTGCCTGTAAGCCCACACTGCGACAGGTGTGTGATCCCCTCCAGGCTTGCCGGGTCAGAACTTTATCCTCTTATTGGAAACTGCTTCCAGTATGCTAAAGACCCAGAGGCTGAAAAGTTGTCCAGGGCAGCATCTCTTTGGTAGGTGGAAGTCATGCCTGCCTGTTATAGATGCAGCCCAATCAAGGAGGAGGAGAGGAAAGCCCAGGAGAATGAGTGACCCGGTGATGTGGGGAGAAGGGAAATAGTATCACAGATGAACCCAATCCTGTCATCACTGGCATGCAATTTACAGCACAGTGGGGGTAAAAGGAGGCAAGAACGGGAAGAGCGAGGTGTAGGACATTTGAATTTGGCTCACTTTTTTGTCCTTCAACTCAGGGACACAATAAATCAACTGGAGTAGACTGTATGGCTCAATTGTATACCAGTTACCCAGTGAGCCAATTCCTTTGAAGGAAAGAGTAACTGGATTTCCTGAGATAATGCTCCATCCCAGTCTATTTGAAACCAACCCAAAAGCCCACATAATTTACCAACCTTCATTTAAAAAAACACACAAATTGTTCATTCAATTTCTTTTATTGCATTTCACACTCTGTTCAGTGAAATAGCGAGAGTATAAATATACAGTGGAAATAGCAACTCTCAAGCCTTGTGACATGGTATATCAATGAACAGTGTTTGCAAGACTTGCAGTCCTTGAAATTATACAGTCTGATGACTATAATGAATTACCACCCGTTATATTGGAGGTGCAGCTTCATAACTCAGTATGCAATAATTAAGCAACAAGAACTGGAAACTGAACAGACTTGACTAATTTCTCAGCAAAGAGATATCCTAACTGGTCTTATCATATCAGACACGGTACTTTACACACCGCGTTATTAAAAAGTAATTAAAGTAACCTGTGTACGACATACAAGGTTGTTGAGGGATGAAATGTAAGTAGTGTAAGGGACAAGGGGCACATCCTTTTTAATCAAAAAAAAAGACTGGCATATCTACAGCGATTCAATATGCACAGCACGACTCTCCTTACGTCCCTTCCTCTGCCATGACCATTTATTCTTTTCTATATAAAACTGATCATCTCCAGTTACAACACTATGAAAACAGACAACAAAACTTAATGACACCAAAGCAAACGCCAACCTTCATTCCACACATAAAAACAATACAGTAGATTAGGGGAAGAGGGATGAAAGAGAACTCAGCTACTTATTTTTAATCCGGTGCCATGTACCTTCAATTATTTGTGGTTGCCCAAATTGCAACAGCTCACGGTTTTGGGGTGTGGGGGGAGAGGAAGCACTGCTTCTTCGTGCAATGCATTCTGGGGAACTTGTGTCATAGTTCAATTTATACTCTGTTTCTGCACTGCTAACACATGGAAAAGAAAAACAGGTTTGTTTAGGAGCTCATAAATGCCCTCAAAATTTAATGGCCCAGCTACAGGAGATTGAAAATTGGTTACCAACCCATCATCCTTCCCAAAATTAACCACACAAAGAAGAATCAGTAGTATTCCCTCAGTGCTTAAAAAGACCACTGCTTTTGCTATAGTGCTGCTTGTTCTTTTGAATATAGTTTATCTTCCACTTGGGCCAACAGGTCCATTATCCTGCAGGTTTAACAAAAACTATTATATCACAATCTGGTTCTCTTTAATTCACGATTCAGAACACTTGGCATGTAATAGACCGCTCAAGTTAAATAAAAATGAAGGGTGGCATTCCCCCTTAATGAATTATAAAGTTGGTTGTAGTGTTTATTTATGGATCACTTATTGCAACATTATAAAGCCCGACAGTGCTGTCAGTTCTTCTGAAGTTGCTGTTCTTTGAGAAGTCAACACTGTATTGCGCTATATGAATGCAACTGAGCATTTTATTGGTTTTTCTCTCCACTCCTCCCAAAATTTGTATTTACACCCAACACCACCATTAAAAAAAACCAAGAACATTACCGTACACGAGCAAATTCAAACAATTTAAATTTAATATGGGAATTAAAGGGAAGAAACCAGTGTCACAGATCAAAGAAATTTAACTGAGAGTGTAGATATTGTACAGCAGCATTAACTGGTGCTACATCGTGCCTGTGATCAATCACAATCTGCCTTAGCAGTGAACCAATATCGGTTGTCAAATACTTGGACAGACAGCATGTTTCTTTTTGTTGGCCAAACACAGGATTTATTTAATTATTTTGAATACTGAACCTAAAACATTTTCCCTTTAACATATGACCCAAGCAATTTTAATTTTGACTTCAACACTTGACTGTTGTAAAATACAAATAGGTGCATAGGTGGAAACTGATGGTAGCATTCTAAAAGGAAAAATATGATACGTGCAAATCTTTTGAAGATTGGGATTCTTTAAAAAGGCAGGCAATGTAACTTTGTTTCTAATAGTTGGCAATAACCATCAATGCAGGCGAACAAAAAAAAACACAAAACAAGAACACAGCACTCGAGCAGAATGCGAGCGACTTCGTGAAATGCTGTAGACATTTTGCTATCCAGCATTCTAAATTACCAGCAGAAAGCTTGCTAGGAAAGTTCACAATCGCGTCCTGCAGTGTCAGCAATCGCCACATTTTGGGGTGGAGAGAGAGAGAGAGGGGGCTAACAGCAAACAAAAAAAAATTACCTTTTTCAGTGAAACAAAGCCACAAGCAAAACTATTTTTTATAACCAAAACATTTAACTCAAGCCCCAGTTGTATCAATTATTTCCCATCCCATTGCAAAGTTAGGGCAGGGGTAAAAAAAAAAAACGACTAAATTTGCCAGAGAGGTTCAAGAATACCAGGTTCAGGTTACTCCATTCACCATAAAAAGGGGAAAAAAGCTGCCCTGCAGAGTCCATGACTTTAAATTTTACATAGCAGTTTGGGTATATGATTGTTGCATCGTTACTCAATATCCATCTCTGGTAGAGTTTGTTGGTGTTGTTCTGCATTTTTCTGGGCACTCTCAGTGGTAGCAGGTGTAGAGCCCTCGGAGTCAGCGCTTGGTTGCCCATTCACTGGTCCATTCTGTTCTCCCTCTTTCTCTTCCTTTGGAGGCTCTACTTTAGGCTTTGGCTTGCTAACAATGGGGTTGCAAAGGTTGACCAATTCCTGAGACAGAAAGTGAAAACTATTAAGGTTGCTGGCAGCATTATTTTAAAAACATGAAAAGGGCAAGAAAAGAAATCACTAGTAATGCTAACTCCTGGACGGAGGGGTGGAATGAAAAAAAAAAACATGGGCAATTTCAGGAAAAACGTGGGAAATTCTTGCTCGACTCCCTAAGGTGGTAAAAGAACCAGGAAACCATGCTTACTCATAACGCATCATCAGACTACTTAATTAGCCTTCTTCCGGATATATTCTCAACTACCTTTAGAAAATAGAACTGGAAATGACCATTTTTGTCTGTTGGGCCGTTTCCTTCCCTCTCTAAACCTCCCCGCCTTTCACCTACCTCTCTGACCAATCTTCCCCAATAGCTCCTTATATGGCTCAGAGTCAAATTTTGTTTGACAACACTCTTGTGAAGCGCCTTGGGACATTTTACGACAACAAAAGGTGCTATATAAATGCAAGTTGTTGTTGTTCCAAAGGTCACAGACTTCCTTCTCCACTTTATATCTCAATATCATTCAATAGCTCGGTCTGCGGAAAAGTTACCCACCCACTGCTTTCCTGGGCAACTCTTCCACATAGTCATCAAATTCTCCATGAAGCTATATATTAACTGCATATTTACCTCAACAAAGCCATAAACATTTTGGAAGCTTGAGCATCAACAGTTTTCTACTAATTTAAGAAAATCCATTACAGCATGCGCACACACACAGTACAAATCATCCAAAATAATTTTGAGTAGCAAGAGCCTATATTATATTTTCCTGTACTCTCATCAAAACCAACCTTTATAGTACCTGTTGGATGTTCTATGCCTTCAGGTACTGTACTGCTTTCACCTTTCAACCAGGTCATGTAGAATAACTGGCAGCAATGCTAACAAAATTAATATGGAAAATATACCATGTAATATTCTACATGACAATCATGAAGGCACCAGTTTGTTTTGTTCACCCCTTGCAACTTCTTTTCCAAGCTAGTAAAAACAATGACAACCTACATTTTGTTCCAGAGATGGGTAGATGCTAGTTCTCAGGCTCCAGGGAAGGAAATAATACTAAGCAGTTTTAGGAGGAAACCCCATTTGCATCAGATTAACAGAAACCACTAGTAACCCAAGTAACAGGCAAACTTCCTTCACTGAATGCTGTATTTACACCATACATTCTCCAAGATACAATACTACAAAGAGTAGGATAATTTTGCAAAAATAAAAATCCTCAAGCACCATCCCCATCATTTTTATTTGCCATCCATGGGAATAGCAGTACAGCAGTTCCAGAGAAAAATCTAACCATAAAACTATTGTTATTACTGAACATTCATCTATTCTTGATACTTCTGCCTTCCCTCCCAAGTAACCAAACTGGTCACACGTTGCTAGTGGCCTCCAGGAGCCCGGAATAGTACCTGCTCAAATAATATAGGTAAGTCAATGTTCAGAAGCCTTGGGAACTCTAATTACAGAGATGAAAACCAAACCCTTTGTAATTCGTTTAAATAGCTTGTAAGGTTTTGCTTACCTTAACTTTGGCTCGGATTTCTGCACATTTTATAAGTGGAGCTTGAGTTAGAGACTGTTTGCTCTGCAAATTCATCTTACTGTTCATCCATTCCATTGCTTCTTGCACATGCTTTCCCACATTCTCCATCTCCGCTGGATCCAGATGATCATATTGTTCTTCCTAGCAGAGGAGGAAAAGCAAATCACAAAAATCAGAGACTCACTGATATGAATGAGCTTATTTGAACCAGCTATTCATGAGATATTACCACATTTGAAGATCTATTTCAGCTACTTTTTAGCCACATCATCTGCCATAGATTAATGTTTGAACTGCTAGGAGAAAACATATCGATTTCTGTTTGTCACACTTTCTGGATTGTGATTAGTTTGGCATGGTTGATTAGTGTCACAGCTCGCTTACAGTGCTTCAAAAACACTTTTCCGTTTTTGTTTCTAAAACCATTTGTCATAGGCTTCCTTCCAATTCACCTATTCCTCCAACATGGCCCAGTCCCTCCTTGCTTACCCCAGCTTCATCTGCAGCCAACTCTCTTGCCATCATCTTTTCTATTAAAATGAATATAACTTTTACTCAAATCTCTGAGCTAGATGCCCGATTCTTCCTTCTCCTACAGCACATTTATCCCAAAATGTGGTCACCTGCCTGCAAGGATATCTGCAGCTCAGCTGGAACAATCTTGACCAACTCGTGACAAGTCTACGCTTCCAGGTTCTATTCGTGAGCTGGGTTGGCTGGTTGGTCAGTCGTCAGTGCCCTGGAGTACTGCAGACCTGCCTGGTTCAGGTATCGGATTACTAAGTCTACTATAGAAGATTAAATTGGTTCTAAACTTCCAGTCAGGCATGTCATTTTGAAGCCATCCTGATCCCAAGATGACCCCGCCAAGTTTTACTAATGATGAAAGTCTTACAAAACTGAACACAGTGGCTGCTGAAAGTTTAAAAAGGCTTCAGAATTTGCATTGGGAATCTTGAGGGGGTAATCAGAGAATTAGAGGCTCAAGTTATTGCGATGCTGCAATTGGTGCCAATATAATTGCTTAGAAAGAACATTACAAGGAAGGGAAGTAATTTTAATTAAAATGCTCTTTTCCCTTTTTTTTTGGGTGTAAAAAAAATTCTCCAAACAAACAGAAATTAAGTGCTTGTCTTCTTGCCAACAACTCCTGCAGACCTGCCATTCTAGTTCTGAAAAAAGATAAGACAGCTTGTGTCAGCAGCAAGCTCTTCATTATTAGTGTGCATCAGCAACCTTCTAAGTCTTAGATGTTGAACCAGATGCATGAGCAATTAAAAAAATCAGTCGGGCTCATGGTGTGACATCTCTGGATTAACATACACGACCAAGAATGCTGCGATGAATAATATGATTCTCACTAATGTTCCAAAGCTAGTTGAGTGCCTTTTCTGTTGTTCAGATTCAATAATGCAGGTCTGCAGGCAGGGAGCAAAAATACAAGATTTCTGATAGAGAGAAATATTTTATTATACTTCCACATGCAAAGTATTCTGCCCAGGTCTAACTAATGTTTCCGATACTGTAGCTTTGAGTTATTGCTACAATCTACACAGGACAATATTTCTTGGTAACCAACTGTGAATTTATCAAATTGTTAACCTGCGTGTGTAAATATCATCTATCAACAATATGAAATATGTGGACAGCCACTGACAGGAAAAAAAACATGTTATAATAGAAAAAGATAACAGACTGTTTCAATTGACTTTCCATGAGCAATGGGAAGGTGCACTGGTACTTATTTTAAAAACAAAGCTGCAATTGGATAACCTTCAAGCTCAGGTGGCAAGTTACAAATTGCTCATGCTTCACTCGTGAAGTATGACATTTGAACCCCTCTATTGGAATTCTACCTGCGGTATCCTTTAAGAGATACAGATGAAACAGTATTACAAATATTATGAACAGACTCAAAGAAACTGTAGTATTATTCATCATACACAGTTCAGTTCACCAGATAGTACTTTTGATGACAAATGCCCTTGCTCACATACTTTATTTCTATAGGAGTTTATTATCTTCATGTACTGCTGCATCTGTCTTCCAAGCTCATCAAAAGCCCTCGGGCGATCCTCAAACTCTTGATAGCGGTCCCGAATTGGCTGACCAAGTTTCTGTAAAGAAAAATTAAGACATTAATGATTTGATTGCATATTAAAGTATGCATGTTCCTTTGAAACAAGGATGTGTGGGGGGGAAAAAATTGAACGAGAGGGTGCAGGAATGCAGAAACTGGCCATTTTGCCCTGATGCTTTGAATTTATACCAGTCTGATGGGATGAAAGATTTGTCTGTGTGCTGAAACAGTCCGTAAGAATTTTGGCAGTCTTAACTTGGCTACAAGTTCTGCAACGTTTGCAGCAATACCAAAAACATTGTGGTGTAAAATTTTGCCCACCTGAATCACAGAATTGTGCCCCAACTTCTGGGTCAAGATTCCTAGCTATGCAGAGCAAGTGCCCAAGTGTGAATTGAGCCTATGCTGAGAGCTCACACAATTTTGGAGGGGCGGGGGAAAGTGAAGATTGGAGATAGGAATTGCAGCATTTTTGCAGCTCTTCTACAATAGCTTTGGCCTTCCCAATATATCACTGGAGAAAATTGTGGCTCCTCCAGGACTGGATGTCACGCACACACACAATCTGACAACAGAGGCAGTGCAGGGGTCGAGAGAGCAGCTGGAGATGTAGAGCTGGATGTTGTCAATATACACGTGGAACCTGGCGCCACATCTTCGGCTGATTTCACCATAGGGGTGGTGTGTAGATAAAGAAGAGGAGGGTCGAATAGATTTTTAGGGGACTCCAGAGGTAACAATGCAAGGGCAGGAAGATAAGTAATTGCTGACGCAGCTCTGGATATGATTGGGTAGGTAAAAATAGAATCAAGCAAGGGCAGACTCACTCAGCTGGATAACATAGGAGGTTGGGCGACCGCTTTGCGGAACACCTCCGTTCAGTCCGCAAGGGTGGCCCTGAGCTTCCGGTCGCCTGTCACTTTAATTCTCCGCGTCACTCCCACTCTGATCTCTCTGTCCTCGGCCTATTATATTGTTCCAATGAACCTCAACGTAAGCTCGAGGAACAGCACCTCATCTTTCGATTAGGCACTTTACAGCCATCTGGACTCAACATCAAGTTCAACAATTTCAGAGAATAATCGCTGCCCCCATTTTTCATGCTGTATGATTTTTGCCATTCCCATTTGCAACATTTTATATTTCCTGCCTCTTACACAAGTACAGTATGTTCTTTCAATTCCTTCCTCCCCTCCTAAACCCCCCCACCCCCGTCTCTGCACCTGCTTAATATCTGTTACATCTCCAGCTTTTTCCAGTTCTGATGAAGGGTCCCAGACCTGAAACGTTAACTCTGTTTCTCTCTCCACAGATGCTGCCCGGCCTGCTGAGTATTTCCAGCATTTTCTGTTATTTCAAATTTCCAGCATCCGCAGTATTCTGCTATTGTAACATAGGATGTGTTGGATTAGCATGGCGGGGTCGACTATGTTAACAGCTGCAGAGAGGTTGGAAATGACGAGGCGGAATAGAGCTTTATAGTCACAGTGGATGTAATTTGTGACTTTGATTAGGGCCAATACAGTGCTGTGGCGGGGCGGAAAACTAATTGGGAGAGATTCAAACATGGAACAGCGATAAAGATGGGTACACATTTGGGAGGTGGCAACACCTTTGAGGACTTTGGACAGGAAAGGGAAGTTGGAGATTGGCGGTAGTTTGCAACGGTGGGTTTTTTGAGCAGGAATTTGTTGTTGACAGCAGTTTTGAAAGGGAGAGGGGCAGTACCCAAGGAGAGAGGACCATTTACAATGTCAGCTAGTATGGGGCCAGAAGGGAAGTTCTGTTGTTGGTTATGAGTCTGTTCCTTTGTATTAGAAGGCATCTTATCCTGCAAGCAAAGAAGCAGTCTTCTATATGTGCTCCTTCAATTTACATTTCAAGACGGTTTCTTTGCTTACACGATAAGATGCTTCCTAATACAAAGGAACAGAACCATACCAACAGCAATGACAAGCCCTTGACTCCCTTTGAGGATGCATCTTGGACATTCCTGCCTGCAAGAGCATGAATTCAGTACAAGAAAGTGAAACAGCAGACCGCCCCCAAGCCCTGGGCTAGTACCATCCACTGCTCAATGTCTTAGCCCCCTTCTTGCACAATGACACATGGCACGCATACAACTACAAAAATATTCACACATCTTGCAAATCAAGGTCTATTCAAAACCCAGCATTCTATTAGTGGCCAAGAATTAGTTGGCAGCTCAAAGTAGCCTCCATCCCTCTCAAGCACCAGAATAGCTAAACACACCCCAGGAGGATGGAATTAGTGAGCTTTGGTAGGTAACATTGGGTGAGTTGCAGTGGATAGGAGCAAACAGCAGCGCCAGAGCAGGAACCTAATGCCTCTTTAGCCACATGCCTGCCAGGAAGGACACCTGTATTTTGGGAAATGCAGCAATGTGATGAAATTGAGCAGCAATGTCATAAGACCATAAGAAACAAGAGCAGGAGTAGGCCATACGACCCCTCGATTGTGCTCCGCCAGTCAGTAAGATCATGGCTGAACTTCTACATCAACTCCACTTTCGCGCACTATCCCCATATCCCTTGATTTCCTTAGTGTTCAAAAATGTATCGATCTCAGTCTTAAATATACTCATCAACTGATCATCCACAGCCCTCTGGGTTAGAGAATTCCACAATCCTGAGTGAAGAAATTTCTCCTCCGTCCTCAATGACATCCCTTATCCTGTGACTATGGCCCCTAGTTCTAGCCTCAACAGTCAGGGGAAACAACCTCTCAGCATCTACCCAGTCAAGCCCTCTCAAAATTTTGTGTTTCAATGAGATCACCTTTCATTCTTCTAAACTCCCAATATAGGACCATTCTACTCCATCTCTCCTCATAGGGCAGCCCTCTCACCCTCAATCTAGTGAGCCTATGTCATGTTGTGACTGCTATTCAATGGGATAAGAGATCAAAGTGTTGGCCAAGCTGGCAATGCACGAGTCATGTTTTATCCCAAGGTGGGCAACACATGCCAGTGCAGAAGAAGTAGGAAACAGCAAAGTTAAGAGTAGTGCTGACTTTAATTGCAAGTGACAGTGCTGTCCCTGTTCACAATTTAGCTGCAGGTGTCCCACAACAGAGAGCACAGCTAGTGACTCATTACCCGCAGAGGCAATTGCTTTTGGTCACTGACAGGTAGATGTGCTAGGCAATATTTCCTTTAAGCTGTGCGGCTGTCTGGGGATCCCGTGCAGACTGCTTGCCGGCTTTCCGATAGAAAAAACGCCCATGAGCAAAGATTTAAATGGGATGTGCAGCCCGTTACAGGGGCCGTTGGTGCCAGGGTCTGCAGATGGTTGGTGGTGTAACTGTGGGTGTGGGCAGTCAGGCTCCAGCATCAGCTGATCTCCATCACATGTTTTCTTTCACCTTGCAGCACTTTAACCAGAACATACTGTGATGGGGTTTGCACATCACTAATTTTAAATTGACTTGCCAACTTGCACGGGGCTCTGTAGCTTTGCAGTTAGATGCCTTTTTGCTCTGAGCTGAAGTGAAAGTTTGAATTCTTGGAGCCCATTTTCTAGTCACCATCTTGTTTAATGAATTTCCTGCTCTGCTGATCTCTTGTAAATGCTTCACTTATAGACTGCATTGCATTAGGACATTTTACTATGTGAAAAGGCTCTATATAAATGCAAGTTTTTGTTGCACTGACTTTGCACACATTTGGCAGCTTTGGTTTCAATATAAACAGTCTCGGAAGTTTTAATGCTAACTCTTACCCCACTGAAAGAACAGCAAAAACAGCTACTGATTTTGTTTTTAAAGCCACTGCCTCCAAGATCTTTTTGTATGGAGCTCTTTATGTCTACTCCATGTAGCCAGGTTGAACACACAGCACAATCCGGTCATAAATGATGGAAAATCACATGATGGGTACTTTTAGTATAAGAGTACTTGCATATGATAATGGTATTCTTGCATGTGACAGTGCACTTTAGGCCAAACTGAAATCAAAGCATGGTGTGAATTCAGGAGGGATCTGCTGAAATGGATAGCTGCTCAGTTTATACGGTCTTGTACACCCGTTGTGCTTGCACAATTAAATTAACACAAAAAATCCAGTTCGCGTCATTCTATATACTAGTGGCAGTGGTTTGCAACAGTAATTTTATTCCATTTTCCAGGTCTGCTTTGCTGATCCCGATTATCGACAATTAATGACAGAGTTTTGTCATCAATATCTCAGAAATTCTACTCCTACAAACCTATAATACAAAGTAGAGTAAAACCTTTAACTATAGGAATACAAAGTTTTGTTTCACTGCATGTTAGAGAAATAGTTATGCATATGTATCTCCCAGTTAGAGTCTCACTAAGTTGTACATATTTACCTTCAATTCAGCCAATTTATCTAAATACACTTGTTTTCCCTGATCCTCACCGTCTTCGTATAACCAGTTTTCTGTGTCTTCTAGCAGCAGGCTTAATTTGCTTTGTTCCTAGGAGTAAAAATAAAGTTTCATATTGGTCTTTATGTCAACCAAGAGTACAAAAATTTACATTTCACTATTAATTCAAAGTATAGAAACATAGAAGATAGGAGCAGGAGTAGGCCATTCGGCCCCTCGAGCCTACTCCACCATTCAATGAGATCATGGCTGATCATTCAAACTCAGTACCCTGTCCCTGCTTTCTCCCCATATCCCTTGATCCTTTTAGCCTGAAGAAATATATCTAACTCCTTCTTGAATATATTTAATGAATTGAAATTATCTGGTCTAATGTCCCATACAGATTTTGCACATTTAATACAAATTAATTCGATATTTTGCAATTGAAGCATATTTCGCTATGAAAAATAAGGAGTCACAGGCATTAATGCAGACAGACATTCACTAAACACACGACAGTATATTTAGACAATAGCAAAATACTGCGCAGGCCAGGCAGCATCCGTGGAGAGAGAAACTAGATAAGTTCATTCACTTTACTTCCAATTTCCATCCTTCCCTCACCTTCACATGGTCCATCTCCGACTCTTCCCTTCCCTGGCTTCTCCGTCTCCATTTCTGGTGATCGGCTTTCGACAAACATCCACTACAAGCCCACTGACTCCCACAGCTACCTGGACTACACTTCCTCCCACCCCGCTTCCTGCAAGGACTCTATTCCATTCTCCCAGTTTCTCCATCTCTGCCGCATCTGTTCCGACGATATCACCTTCCATACCAGTGCTTCCGAAGTCTTCCTTTTTCCTCAACCGAGGATTCCCCTCTACTGTGGTTGACACGGCCCTTGACCGCGTTCGTTCCATTTCCCGCACTTCTGCTCTCACCCCTTCCCCTCCCTCCCAGAACCATGATAGGGTTCCCCTTGTCCTCACCTTTCACCCCACCAGCCTCCACATTCAACGCGCCATTTCCGCCACCTCCAACGTGATCCCGCCACCAAACACATCTTCCCCTCACCTCCCCTTTCAGCATTCCGAAGGGACCGCTCTCGCCGCGACACCCTGGTCCACTCCTAACAGCCCTTCTCCTTCACCTGGCACCTTCCAGTGCAAGCACAGGAGATGCAACACATGCCCTTTTACCTCCTCCCTTCCCACTGTCCAGGGCCCCGAACACTCCTTCCAGGTGAAACAGTGATTTACTTGTACTTCTTGCAATTTAGTATACTGTATTCGCTGCTCACGATGCGGTCTCCTCTACATTGGGGAGACCAAACGCAGATTGAGCGACCACTTTGCGGAACACCTCCGTTCACTCCATAAGGGTGACCCTGAGCTTCTGGTCGCCGGTCACTTTAATTCTCCGCTTCACTCCCACTCTGATCTCTCTGTCCTCAGCCTATTACATTGTTCCAATGAAGCTCAACGTAAGCTTGAGGAACAGCACCTCATCTTTCGATTAGGCACTTTACAGCCTTCCGGGCTCAACATCGAGTTCAACAATTTCAGACAATAACCCCTGCCCCCATTTTTCATGCTGTATTATTTTGCCATTCCCATTTGCAACATTTTATCTTTCCTGCCTCTTCCACAAGCACAGTATGTTCTTTCAATTCCTTCTTCCCCTCCTAAATCCCACCCCCCCCCTCCAGTCTCTGCACCTGCTTAATATCAGTTACATCTCCAGCTTGGTCCAGTTCTGATGAAGGGTCCCAGACCGGAAACGTTAACTCTGTTTCTCTCTCCACGGATGCTGCCTGGCCTGCTGAGTATTTCCAGCATTTTCTGTTGTTATTGCAGTATATTTAGAAGTGGTTTAGAATTTTACTAAAGCCCATCTTCATTTTATCCATCCTAGTTTATCCCCTGCCACTGCGTTACATATGCATCTTTGATATTCATGGAACAGGAAAATGGATATTCCAACACACAGGAGTTTTCAAAAATGGTTGCAATCTCAGAAGCAGCAGGTTAACTTCCACTAATTTTCAACAGACCTGAGGTGTACCAAATGATCCAGTATCACACTGCTATTATCACTTCTCCATTCAAATTTGAGAATTCAAAAATAAAAGCATTTAAAGCCAAAATAAAAATCACTTTGTTCGCCTACTCTATGTAAACGCCATCATCACAAATCTACATAAATTACACAATCACCGAACACAACTGCCATATTTTTCCTCAATTGTGTGGATGAACATAAAGTAGGTCCTAGGTTCCTTTAAATTGAAAGCATTCCCCTCTCGCACAGAAAAATAAACTTACCCACCGCATAAATAAATAGAATATCTCTCAGGCCCGAGTGGGACCACATTTAAACAGTATGTGGACCTAACCATACACAACAAAAACTGTGTTGCTTGTAATAAGGTCATGTCTGCTTAAAATGTTTAGCACAATTCCTGCATCCAGTCGCTATAGGCCCTCGGTAGACATGTTTAAGTGATTCAGGAAGAGATCCCTCTCCCCACGGCCCTTCAGTTTGGCAAGCGCACACTGCACAAAATCCTGACCATCTAGTCAAGAGGAGAACTTGGGACTCCTACTTGAGAATCCAAACAGAATGCTGTCCAAGTATTAGGATTAAAAAAAAACCCTGTTCTTTGAGTTTGGAAATTACTACAAACAGCTGGCTTACACTAAACTGAATAGAAAGCAGCCTCTTGTTGGGTAGGGTTTGCTGTTATGGTGGAACAACTACAGAATCATGTGCAGGCACAATTCTGCCAGTGCAGTGAACTGCACCCCACCCCCATCACCATCCAACTCAAGAGGCTATGCAATGAACCCAAAGGAATGGCAGAGAAAGTACTTGACCAGCATCTTAATCCCTCCCCAAAGGCAAAAACGCAAGAATAGTGGAAAGCAACTTTAACTAAAATAGCATGATCAAGTTAGCCCAGAGGGACAAACCTGAAAAAGATCTCAGCAGTGTACACAAACTGTAATGGCTATTTTCTCTAACCACATTTTCAGAATGACATTTCCCCACCCCACCCCTCCAATTAGCAAAAAAACTCCCATAGGGAAAATCTTGGCAGTATTAAAAGGTATGTTTTGATCATGGATTTCAGAGCACCGAGGACCAATTTGGCACAAGGTAAAATAGAGAAACAATAAAACGTAGGTAAAAATACACAAGTTCATTATTTCTATTGCGTTATTTAATAGACTTATTTCCCATTGCTGTTCACAATCGCCTCGCTTCAAAGCAGGAGCTGAGACATAGAATAGCCCATTATAAAACTCCAGGTATAGTTTTAGAACCCTCCACTTTTATTCCTCATTACACACATATAGCCTGACATTTAATTAAATACTTACATCTTTACTGACAAACTTTTCATAGATTCCACTTAGCTTGTCCCTACTTTCATACACATATTCTTCCAGTGCATTCTTTGCATCATTTCTTTCCTTTTCAAGTTTATCCTGCATAATCATTTTACCCTAAATGGAAATAGAAAAAACTATTTATAGTTAAGATATTTCAATAATTTCAAAGCTGCTTGCATAATTTCTATTAAATTGAAGATAAAATTGCATTTGTAAGGCATCTCATAACAAAAAGTGAACACAGGATTTTTAAAAACTCTTCTCAATATCATAAAATAAATAAGGATTCAATGAAAACAAATATGGAAATGGACAGAAGAGTACCAAACTGTATGAATTGACAGTACAAAAACTGCACAAAGTATAGTATGAATTGGCATTGGAAGGCCAGAACCATGGCTCATTTAAGATAACATTTACCCTGGTGAAGTAGTGAGCACTCTCCTGAAGAGGAGGTTAATAACAGATTTATGGGAAAAGTGGAATAGTCTGCATCAAATCAATGCACTTGGACATGGGTACAGAGGAAGAACTGAAATGTTTGCTTTAGCACATTCATCCCTCATCCTGATGAGTTGAAGATTTGTAGAGATCGATAAAGTAGCAAATTTGAAACTTGCAAATCTTGCAGCTGAGTACATGGGAAGCACTTTTGTTGCCAATAAGAATTTGCTGTTCCAAGCATCAGAGAGGTCACGCTTCAGAGTTTGTGGAGTTCATTGTGATCATTCTGCATGCCCCTGTTCTATTCCACAGGTAGAGCATGAAGTTTGGTCCCTTTGCAAACATTAAGGGCTGATGGTCCCAGAAGTAGGCTGAATGACTTTTTTAAATTTTTTTTAAATGCTACATTTAAACCTCCAATTATAAGAAATTAAACCTGCAATTTACATAAAACAGAATTCAAATGTGTAAAGGAGAAGTTACCCTTTTAAAAAATAATTTTAAAAAGTTCAGACCAAAGATAGATTGGAAAGAGGCTATTTAGATCAGCGTTTTGAACATCTAAACACAAATCCAGATCTCATGCTTCACTAGACATTGATGCATACATTTGGGAGACAAACAGGGTTTGGTCCAACTTACATAGCCTCAAACATTGGGAAATTAAATATTCTTAACTGAGCGTTAAGATGCAATTATGTTGCAACATGATCAGTTGTGGATTTCATTTTCTCACACCATCCAGGACAAAGCAGCCCGCTTGATTGGCACCCCATCCACCACCTTAAACATTCACTCCCTCCACCACCGGCGTACTGTGGCTGCAGTATCTACCATCTACAAAATGCACGGCAGTGACTCGCCAAGGCTTCTTTGACAGCACCTCCCAAACCCGCGACCTCTACCATCTAGAAGGACAAGGGCAGCAGGCGCATGGGAACACCACCTCCAAATTGCACACTATCCTGACTTGGATCATGGATTGAGACTTGGTTAACAGACAGAAAACAAAGAGTAGGGATAAACGGGTCTTTTTCAGGATAGCAGGCTGTGACTAGTGGGGTACCACAAGGATCGGTGCTTACATAAGAACATAGGAAATAGGAGGAGTAGGCCAATCGGCCCCTCGAGCCTGCTCCGCCATTCAATAAGATCATGGCTGATCTGATCCTAACCGCCAATCCACTATCACAGAACCATCTCCTGAATCTAACAGAATTAGACACACGAAATAGGAGCAGGATCAGGCTACACGGTCCCTGGGCTCGCTCCGCTACCCACAGGGCCATGACCGATCCGAACCTAGACTCATGTCCAAATCCCTGCCCGCTCCCCATAACCCTTAATTCCCTTTACTTCTAGGAAACTGTATTTCTGTTTTAAATTTATGTAATGATGTAGCTTCTACAGCTTTTTGGGGCAGCATATTCCATGGACCTACCACCCTCCGAGTGAAGTAGTTCCTCCTCATCTCAGTTTTGAAAGAGCAGCCCCTTATTCTAAGACTATGCCCCCTACTTCTAGTTTCACCCATCATCGGGAACATCCTCGCCGCATCCACCCGATCCAACCCCTTCACAATCTTGTATGTTTCAATAAGATCGCCTCTCATTCTTCTGAACTCCAATGAGTAGAGTCCCAATCTACTCAACCTCTCCTCATATGTCCATCCCCTCATCCCTGGGATTAACCGAGTGAACCTTTTGTACTGACTCGAGGGCAAGTATGTCCTTTCTTAAGTATGGACACCAAAACTGTACGCAGTATTCCAGGTGCAGTCTCACCAATACCTTGTACAACTGAAGCAATACCTCCCTATTTTTATATTCTATCCCCCTAGCAATGAAAGCCAACATTCCATTGGCCTTCTTAATCACTTGCTGCACCTGCATACTAACCTTCTGAGTTTCGTGCACCAGGACCCCCAGATCCCTTTGTACTACAGTACTTTCCAGTTTCTTGCCATTAAGATAATAACTTGCTCTACGATTTTTCCTGCCAAAGTGCATAACCTCACACTTTCCAGTATTGTATTCCATCTGCCAAATCTCTGCCCACTTACTTAGCCTGTCTATGTCCCCTTGCAGGTTTTTTATGTCCTCCTCACTCACTACTTTCCCTCCCATCTTAGTATCATCTGCAAACTTTGATAGGTTACACTCAGTCCCCTCCTCCAAATCGTTATAGATTGTAAAGAGTTGGGGACCCAGCACTGACCCCTGTGGAACACCACTAGTTACTGATTGCCAGTCCAAGAATGAACCATTTATCCCAACTCTCTGCCTTCTGTTAGATAGCCAATCCTCTATCCATGCCAGAATATTACCCCCAATCCCGTGATTTTTTATCTTAAGCAATAATCTTGTGTGGCACCTTGTCAAATGCCTTTTGGAAGTCTAAATACACTACGTCCACTGGTTCCCCTTTATCCACCCTGTATGTTACTTCCTCAAAGAACTCCAGCAAATTTGTCAAACATGACTTCCCCTTCATAAAACCATGCTGACTTTGTCCTATTAAATTATGATTATCCAAATGTCCTGTTACTGTCTCCTTAATAATGGACTCCAAAATTTTACCTACCACAGATGTTAGGCTAACCGGTCTATAGTTTCCAGCCTGCTGTCTACTGCCCTTTTTAAATAAGGGTGTTACATTAGCAGTTTTCCAGTCTACCGGGACCTTTGCCGAGTCCAGGGAGTTTTGGAAAATTATTACCAATGCATCCACAGTCCCTACCGCCACTTCCCTCAAGACCCTAGGATGTAAGCCATCAGGTCCAGGTGATTTATCCGCCTTGAGTCCCATTATTTTACCGAGTACCACTTCCTTAGTGATTTTGATCGTGTTTAGCTCCTCCCCCCCTTTAGCCCCCTGTTTGTCCAGTGTTGGGATATTCTTAGTGTCTTCTACTGTAAAGACTGATATAAAATATTCATTGTGTTTTTGCCATCTCCATATTTCCCACCATTAATTTCCCGGTCTCATCCTCTAAGGGACCAACATTTACTTTAGCCACCCTTTTTCTTTTTATATAACTATAAAAACTCTTACTATCTGTTTTTATATTTTTTGCTAATTTACTTTCATAATCTATCTTCCCTTTCTTAATCAATCTTTTTGTTATTTTTTGCTGTCTTTTAAAGTTTTCCCAATCCTCTATCCTCCCACTAGATTTGGCTACCTTATATGCCCTTGTTTTTAGTCGAATACTATCCTTAATTTCTTTCCTTAGCCACGGATGGCTGTCTTTTCTTTTACACCCTTTTCTTCTCAGTGGAATATATTTTTTTTGGGAAGTTGTAAAATAACTCCTTAAAAATGTACACCACTGATCATGTATCGTCTTACCCTTTAATCTATTTTCCCAATCCACTCTACTCAATTCCGCTCTCATACCTTCATAGTCTCCTTTATTCAAGCTTAGCACGCTTGTTTGAGATCCAACCTTCTCACCCTCTAATTGAATATGGAATTCAACCATGTTATGGTCACTCATTCCAAGGGGATCCTTTACTAGGACATTTTTAATTAATCCGGTCTCATTACACAGGACCAGATCTAAGGTTGCTTGCCCCCTGGTCGGTTCAGTTACATACTGCTCAAGAAACCCATCCCTAACACACTCAATGAACTCATCCTCAAGGCAGCCCTGCCCAATTTGATTTGTCCAATTAATATGATAGTTAAAATCCCCCATAATTATAGATGTTCCCTTATTACAAGCCTCAACTATTTCCTGATTGATACTCCGTCCAACAGAGTTGCCACTGTTCGGAGGCCTATAGACTACGCCCACTAGTGTTTTTTTCCCCTTATTATTCCTTACCTCCACCCAAACTGTTTCATTATCCTGATCTTTTGACCCAATATCATTTCTCTGTATTACAGTGATTCCTTCCTTTATTAGCATAGCCACCCCACCTCCCCTTCCTTCCTGCCTGTCCTTCCTGATCGTTAAATAACCTGGTATGTTTAATTCCCAGGCATTGTCACCCTGCAGCCATGTTTCTGTAATGGCCACAAGATCATACCCATATGTAGTTATTTGTGCCATTAACTTGTCTATTTTGTTACAAATGCTATGTGCATTCAGATAGAGAACTTTCAAAGATGTTTTGTGACACTTAGTTCCTGCTTTTGCCCTTTTTATTACTTTACTTTTTACTCCATACCTTCTGCCCCTTCCTGACACGCTCTGGTTTTTAATTTCCCCACTGCTACCTAAGTCTATGACCTTCTCTGTTGTCATTTTTATTATTTGCTCTCTAGGAACCTCCCCCCCACTAGTTAGTTTAAAGCCCTCTCTACAGCCCTAGTTATATGATCCGCCAGGACTCTAGCCCCAGCACTGGCCAGGTGAAGCCTGTCCCAACGCAACAGCTCCCTCCTGCCCCAGTACTGGTGCCAGTGTCCCAGGAAGCAAAACCCATTTCTCCCACACCAGTCTTTGAGCCACGCATTTAACTCTCTAATTTTATTTGTCCTAGCCAAATTTGCTCGTGGCTCAGGTAATAATCCAGAGATTATTACCCTTGTGGTTCTGCTTTTTAATTTGGCCCTTAGCTGCTCAAACTCCCTCAGCAGAACCTCCTTCCTTGTCCTATGTCGTTGGTACCAACATGGACCACGACAACTGGATCCTCCCCCTCCCACTTTCTCTCCAGTCCAGAGGAGATGTCCTTAACCCTGGCACCGGGCAGGCAACACAGCCTTCGGGACTCTCGCTCTCGGCTGCAAAGAACTCTATCTATCTATCCCCCTAACGATACTATCCCCTACCACTACAACATTTCTTTTAACTCCCCCCACTTGAATGGCCCCCTGCTCCACGGTGCTGTGGCCAGGTTGCTCATCCTCCCCGCAGTCCCTGTTCCCATCCTCACAGGGAGTAAGAGCCTCGAACCTGTTGGACAAGTGCAAGGGCTGCGGCTCCTCCAACACTACCTCCTGGATCCCCGTACCTGCCTCACTTCTAGTCACACCATCCTGACCCTGGCCACGGACTACATCTGAATTAATCTAATTGGTGTGAATACCTCGTGATACAGAGTCCAGGTAACTCTCCCCCTCCCTGATGTGTCTCAGTGTTTGAAGCTCGGACTCCAGCTCTTCAACACGGAGCCGGAATTCCTCGAGCAGCCAACACTTACTGCAAATGTGATCACCGTGAGCATTAATGGTGTCCACCAGCTCCCACACATTGCAGCAGCAACACATCACCTGACCTCCCATTCTATATAATTAAATTTATTATTCTTAAATACCCTCTGCCCCGATATCACACCTTAGAAACTATAAACCAAAGAGATTTAAGCTTCAAAAGGGAGAAATACTCACCAACCAATCACTTACCCGCTTTCTGGTGACGTCACACTTGGATTACTTTTTACCTCTCTCCTTCCCTCCGAGTTCCCAGACTGGAGACTGGTAAACCTTACCTGGTCTCTGGGACTTTTATAGCCCCGCTCTGCCGCTCGAGATTCCCGCCGACGCTGTGAGGCCTTACCTGGTCTCTGGGGCCTTTTATAGCCCCGCTCTGCTGCTCGAGATTCCCACCAACGCTTGGAAACCCTAGCTATTCACAATCTATATCAATGATTTGGATGAGGGGACTAAATGTAACATTTCCAAATTTGCTGATGATACAAAGTTAGGTGTCGGTGTCAGTTGTGAAGATGATGTGAAGAGGGGATCTTGACAGGCTCAGCGAGTGGGTGAGAACATGGCAGATGGAATACAATTTGGATAAGTGTGAAGTTATCCACTTTGGTAGAAAAAAAAACAGAAAAGCAGAGTATTTCCTAATGGTGAAAGATTGGGGAATGCAGATGCTCAAAGGGACCTGGGTGTCCTTGTACATGAGTCACTGAAAGTGAATGTGCAGGTACAGCAAGCCATTAGGAAGGCAAATGGTATGCTGGCCTTCATTAAAGAGGATTTGAGTACAGGAGTAAAGAAGTCTTACTCCAAATTATATAGGGCCTTGGTGAGACCACACCTGGAGTACTGTGTACAATTTTGGTCTCCTTACCAGGATATACTTGCCATAGAGGGAGTGCAATGAAGGTTCATGAGATTGATTCCTGGGATGGCGGGACTGTCGTATGCGAAGAGATTGAGTAAACTAGGCCTGTATTCTCTTGAATTCAGAAGAATGAGAGGGGATCTCATTGAAGTATACAAAATTATTACAGGGCTTGATCGATAGGGTGGATGCTGGGAAAATGTTTCCCTTGGCTGGGGAGTCTAGAACCAGGGGCCACAGCCTCAGGATAAAGGGTAGGCCATTCAGGACTGAGATGAGAAGAAATTTCTTCACAGAGGGTGGTGAATCTTTGGAATTCTCTACCCCAGAGGGCTGTGGAGGCTCAGTCGTCATTGGGTATATTCAAAACAGAAGTCGATAGATTTCTGACTAGTAAGGGCATCAAGGGATATGGCGATAGGGCCGGTGAATGGAGTTGAGGCAGTAGATCAGCCATGATCTCATGAATGGCAGAGCAGGCTCGAAGGGCTGCATGGCCTACTCCTGCTCCTATTTCTTATGTTCTGATTTGGAAGTATATCGCCGTTCCTTCATTGTCGCTGCGTCAAAATCCTGGAACTCCCTCCCCAACAGTACTGTGGGAGTACTTTCACCACACGGACTGCAGCGGTTCAAGGCGGCGGCTCACCACCACCTTCTCAAGGGCAATTAGGGATGGGCATTAAATGCTGGCCTTGCCAGTGACGCCACATCCCAGGAACGGATAATTAAAAAGTGAGATGCAATGCTGTAATTCGAGCTTGAAAACACTAAATGCAGATATGTGGAATGTCTCTGTTACACTAATGCATACAGAATCTGTTTGAACTGGTAAAGTGAAACCAAATCTCTTGGTAGGAGGTCTTGTTTACTTCATCACCAGTTCAGCACACCCTGTTCAGATAAGTTATTGTACACGTCAGGTACTAGATTTAGGCATGTTGGGAGCCAATGTTGGTGTGCAACAAAACCAGTGCAAGATACTCTTTTTCTGGCCCAATAAGCACCATCAAAAAGTAGTTGGTTTTCCCCTACCCCGTACAGATTCACAGTATCTTCTGATGTAAATGTAACATCTTTGAAAAAAGTTGACATCACGTGTACAGTACAGAAACAGGCCATTCGGCCCAACTGGTCTATGCTGCCGTTTATGCTCCACACAAGCCTCCTCCCACCCGATCAGAATATCCTTCTATTCCCTTCTCCCTCATGTGCTTATCTAGCTTCCCCTTAAATGCATATATGCTATTTGCCTTAACTACTCCTTGTGGTAGCACGTTCAATATACTTACCACTCTTTGGATAAAAAGGTTTCTCCCGAATTCCCTAATGGATTTATTAGTGACTATCTTATATTTATGACCTCTAGTTTTGGACTCCCCCAGAAGTGGAAACATTTTCTCTACGTCTATCTCAACCCTTTCATTATCTTAAAGATCAGGTCACCTCAGCCTTTTTTTCCCCCCTAGAGAAAAGAGCCCCATCCGGTTCAGCGTTTCCTGATAAGTATATCCTCTCAGTTCTGGTATCAACTTTGTAAATATTTTTTGCACCTTCTCCAATGCCTCTATATCCTTTTTATAATAATGGAGGCCAGACCTGTGCACAGTACTCCAAGTGTGGTCTAACCAAGGTTCAATATAAGTTTAACATAACTTCTCTGCTTTTCAATTCTATCCCTCTGGACATGAACCCCAGTGCTTGGTTTGCTTTTTTTATTAAATAAATGGTCTTACTAACCTGCTCGCTACTTTGTGATTTGTGTATCTGTATCCTTAGATCCCTTTGCTCCTCTATCCCATTCAAAATTGTATTATCCATCTATCTATATTTAGTAGTATGTGAACTCCTTTTTCTTACTACCACCTCACACTTACCTGTATTTAAATTAATTTGCCAATTACACACCCATTCTGCAAGTTTATTAGTGTCTTCCTGTATTTTGTTGCATTCTTTCTTTGTATTAACTACACCTCACAATTGGTGTCGTCCACAAATTTTGAAATTGTACTCCTGATTCCCAAGCCCAAATCATTTATGTAAATTGTGAACTGGTCCCAGCACTGATCCCTGTGGAACACCATTTCCCACCTTTCACTAGTCAGAGTAGCTGCCTTTAATCCCCACTGTTTTGTTTTGTAGTCAGCTTGCTTTCCATTCTGCTACCTGTCCCGACCTTATTCATGAGTCTACTATGCGATACCTTAGCAAAGGCCTTTGCAAATCCAAATATATTACATCTACTGTATTACCCTTGTCTACTCTCTGTTACTTCTTCAAAGAATTCAATAAGCTTGGTCAAGCATGACCTTCACTTTTGAAATCCGTGCAAACTATTCCTCATATTTTTGGTTTCTAGATGTTTTTCTATAACATCTTTGAGTAAAGATTTCATTATCTTTCCTACCTCAGCTTCAATGTATATATTCAGCAGTTGCTGACCCAGTTGCCACTGCAGATTGTTCTCTATAGGTAGGTCCACAGTCTTTGTTTTGACCTTTGCCTTCTTTGCCTGTGGAGGCTGGTCTCTGTTTTTATCTTCCTTTGAAGCCGTTTCACATGTCTAAAAAGAATAATGAAGCAATTAACCAAAGTTTTGAGTTAAACACAATGAAAACATTTTTTTCATAATATTGTATTCGAAAATCAAAATCAAGAGAACTGTTAAAAGGAAAGTTTTATACAGCTGAGGAATCCATCTCCCATGAGTTTGCATACGGGAAGTGAAGACTAAATGGCCTAGAAATTCGATAGCGCAGCAAAACGGCTGGTGCCATCGTGGAGTGAGGTTAACTCCCGCCCATAAAAAGAGCGCAGGCAGCACCGTTATTTTGGTGCTGCCTGCTGATTTAAATGATCGGAGTGCAGAACCTACCATGGAACATGCTGGTTTCAAGCAGTAGTTTTAGCAAGAGGCCCAATGTAGCGTGATCGTAGCATCCCTGGAGCAAGGCAGTGTTGTCGAAAGCTAGCCTATCATTTTAGAAAAGCAGTCTTGAGCCCTTAAAGGGGAACTGCCTTCTAAAATGAAAAAAAACATTAAAAATAATTCCAAAATGGTAGTCTTCAGCTCTTGAAGCAGAACTGGCTTCTGCATGTAAAAAATGGTAAACGTGCTTCAGCATGAACACCAATGGCTCAACATGCCAGGGACAAGGCACCCAGGGTCTCGCAAGCAGCATTCCAACTTTGTGCAGGGGGTCAACACTGCAAGAGAGGTCCTTTACCCACAGGGGCCCATGAGCCCCTCCAGAAAAAACAATGTGGGACCACATCACCATCACTGGCAGCAGTGTCTCCTTCAGAACCTAGCTCCAGTGCCCAAAGAAGTTTTATAACCTCAGACCAGTGGTCAACGTCAGTGAATGCATCTTCAAAAGCCATCTCCAACCAACTGCACCACTAGCCTCACACACTGCTCATTGCACGACACCCCCACCTCACCCCCCAACAATCACTCACCTACCAACAATCTGTACCAAACACAAGGCACATCTCACATTTCTAACTTCACCTCACTCCCTTGGAGAAGACGGTGCTAGCCATTCTTGGCAGGGGCATGGCTGGGCCCTTGGCCAGCGGCAGGGCTGAAAGAATACAAGATGCTTGGATCCTCAGAAGTTAGCCTCCTTCTCACATCCCACTTCCCCCTTATCTCACAGTATCTTCTGATTTACAAGGTGCACATGGTGTAAGCATGCAGCTCTTGCTTTCCTGCCCTCCCCTCACCACAACTCTACCGTTGGGTGTCTGAAAGCCTGCCCAGCCAGTGGTTGACCAAGAAGAGGGAGAGGAGATTGAAGAAGAAACACCATCACTCGGTTTCACACTCACAGCCACCAGCTCCTCGAGGTTGTCCTGTAAGGCCATCTGCAGTAATCCCGCTGAAAGTAAACAGCCTTCCACCAGCTATGCTGCAGCCACTGGGGTAGGACTGCGTGACATCACTAGGATAGGCAAAGGCAGGCACAAGACAGTCACTAAGGGAATGCACAAGGGTGATTAGTTGATTTCTTGATGTCATATTGGATGCATTTATGGATAAAGTTGGATTGGAAAGTTTGCTTTGTGGTGGCTTTTATTTCAGCAGTGTGGCCAAGAGAACACTGTGATGGTCAGTAACAGAAGGAAGGTAAGGTGTGGGACAAATGTTGAAAGGGGAATTGGGGTCAAGTTCACTGGTACCGCAGATGATTCCATCCCGGATATCCTGGCCAGAAAGGGGCCGTCTGGGTTGCATCCTCCTCTTCTGCTTCCTCCTCTTCCCTCTGTGAGCAGCTTGTCCGCTTTGCTGCCTCGGCTTCATTTCCATGTGCTCCCCAGGACTGTGAGCAAGTGGTCTTCTCAGAGGTAAAATACTGCAGATGCTGGAAATCTGAAATAAAAGCAGAAAATGCTGGAAGTACTTAGGTCAGGCAGCATCTCGACGTGAAACGTTAACTCTGTTTCTCTCTCCACAGATGCTGCATGACCTGCTGAGTACTTCCAGCATTTTCTGTCTTCTCAGAGGCCTTCCTTTACCATCCAAAGCCTTGCAATCATCCAGCAGCACACCCTGCAAACTTTAATAACTTTTTAAATCTATTGCATCAAGCACCAAAATATTTTTAAAAAGTCCAAAAGCTGAAATCCAAACTTATCTGAAAGATGCATGTGCCCCTTTAAGAAGCGCTGACAGCGTCTCTGCAGGACTGCTTCACACATTTTTCTGTGCGTATTCAGGACACAGCATTACGGAGAGCAAGAACGTTCAAGTTAACAGTCGTGACATCAAATCAGGTGTTGCACGCCGATTGACATCACAGTTTACTTATTTAAATTTGAGAGGCCAGTGTTGTCAACGGCAGCGCTATGGCCCTCACCAAAATGACAGACGCCATGTCCCGTCCCGGAAGCGGGCAATAGAGAGGCTGCCGCCACTTTTTCAACTAAACCAGCCTTAATGGCCGGCGCTACAACATCGCATTTCTAGGCCAGTGTGTCTTCAGAGGCAGTGGGGTTAGCGGACCAAGATGTACAGGCATAATTCAGTCCCCATTTCAAAGTCATACATTCAGTCTGTATTTTTATACAACAACATTTGATAGTCATCTACAATATATAAAAAATCTCCATGACTGCATGCACTTTGTTAACTTTCCTTCCCTATTATAAATTCCTAAGCTCACTATTATAATGTAATCTGCAAGGAAGCTTGTCCTACTGTAATTACATCCTCCTGCCAGTGAGGACAATGTAGTGGATAGGGAAGGAGGGAGAAGGGAAGGTGGTAGTAGACTGGAAGAGGCGAAGGAAGATGATGTGGACTGTTAGCTTGGGGGGCGGGGGGCGCACGGCAGCAGGGAGGAGGAGTTGTTGAGAGGAGTAGGTTAGAGCACAGGAGGGAAGGAAGAAGTGGCAGACCAGCAACACCTCAATTTTAATATTCTCATCCTTGTGATCGAATACCTCCCCCTCCCTAGCTCTGTACTCTCCTCCAGCCCTACAACCCTCTGAAAACTCTGCATTCCTCCACTTCGGGCCACGTCCACCCCAGATTTCCTTCGCCCCACCATTGGCAGCCGTGCCTTCAGTTGCCTTGGTGCCATGCTCTGGAATTCTCTCCTTAATCCCCCCCCCCCCATATCATTCCATTAGATTAACATTTTATAATTTTTAATAATTATGAATTTGAAGTTAAAGAAATGCTGCAGAATGGGCTGCCATTCTCTCTTGATCCAATGTTTCATCAATGACCATCCCATCATCATAAAGTCAGAAATGGGGATGTTCGCTGATGATTGCAGAGTGTTCAGTTCCATTTGCAACTCCTCAGATAATGAAGTAGTCCGTGCCCGCCTGCAGCAAGACCTGGACAGCATTGAGGCTTGGGCTGGTAAACGGCAAGTAATATTCGCACCACACAAATGTTTGGCAATGACCACCTTCCCTTGACATTCAACACCATTACCATTGTCAAATCCCCCACCATCAATATCCTGGGGCGGGGGGGTCACCAATGACCAGAAGCTGAACTGGACCAGCCACAAACGCTGTGGCTACAAGAGCAGGTCAGGGGCTGGGTAGTCTGTGGCTCACTTGACTCCCCAAAAGTCTTTCCACCACCTACAAGGCACAAGTCAGGAGTGTGATGGAATATTCGCCACTTGCCTGGATGAGTGAAGCTCCAACAACAGTCAAGAAGCTCGACACCATTCAGGACAAAGCAGCCCACTTGATCGGCACCTCAAGGTGGTGGCACCTTGAGCATTCATTCCCTCCACCACTGGCACACGGTGGCTGTAGTGTGTACCATCTATAAGATGCACTGTAGCGACTCACAAAGGCTTTTTCAGCAGCACCTCCCAAACCTGCGACCTCTACCACCTAGAAGGACAAGGGCAGCAGGTGCATGGGAACACCACCACCTCCAAGTCACACACCATCCTGACTTATATCGCCATTCCATCATCGTTGCTGGGTCAAAATCCTGGAACTCCCTACCTAATAGCACTGTGGGAGTACCTACACCACATAGACGGCAACAGTTCAAGGAGACTCACCACCACCTTTGAGGGCAATTAGGGATGGGCAATAAATGCTGGCCTTGCCAGTGACGCCCACATCCCACGAATGAATTAAAAAAAAGTATCCCATGCAGTTGAATGTGATAAAAATGATGGGCATTCACTTGTGGTAAGATTTCTAAAGTAGTTTTCTATAATTTTCTTAAGTACAGAGTTTTATTATCCTAATGAATGCTCTGGAGTGTCCATTGATCCTTTAATGCTCACTGGGATAATCCATAATGCCACTTCATGATGTAAAAATCACAGAAGAAGTTAAACCACAAAAATTACCTCCATTTCATCGATTTCATTTTTCTGACCCTCTGCTGATCCTGGTGGGTGATAGCCATCTCCATGAGCTGGTTCTTCCTGCTGGTCAATTTGCATCTTACTCTGAAAAGAACAAAAGTATGTTTGCTCCAAAATCCATCATTTCTTAAAAACAATATAGAAACATAGAAAAATAGGAGGAATAGGCCATTTGGCCCTTTGAGCCTGCTCCGCCATTCAATATGATCATGGCTGATCCTCTATCTCAATACCATATTCCCGCTCTCTCCCCATGCCCCCTTGATGCTTTTTGTGTCTAGTAATCTATCTACAGGAAACTATTATCCGGCACCAACGGGACCGGCGTGGTGCCGGTTTATCAAAAAGTCCGGATTACAGAGAGGTATAGTTTAAAAGGTACGAGAGCTCCATACACAGCAACAAATCCAGGCTTCCCTGTTGCTTAGCAACATGTGCAGGGACTCCAGCCACAGACCAAGTGTCCCTGTTGCTTAGCAACAAGTGCACGAACCCCAGTTACACAGCCACAGATCCAGGAACTGCCACTAATATGAAGTAAAATTTACCTGAACCTACTCTTGAATTTTGCCGGTTAAGAGATTTCCGGTTATTTAGGTGCTGGGTAAAAGAGTTTCCTTCTTAAATACATTCAGTGACTTGGCCTCCACAGCCTTCTGTGGTAGAAAATTCCACAGGTTCACCACCCTCCGAGTGAAGAAATGTTTCCTCATCTCAGTCCTAAATATCCTACCCCGTATCCTGAGACTGTGACCCCTTGTTCTTGACCCCCCAGCCAGGGGAAACAACCTCCCTGCATCCAGTCTGTCTAGCCCTGTCAGAATTTTATACATTTCAATGAGATCCTCTCTGATTCTTCTAAACTCTAGTGAATACAGGCCTAGTCGACCCAATCTCTCCTCATACGACAGTCCTGCCATCCCAGGAATCAGTCACGTGAACCTTTGCTGCACTCCCTCTATGGCAAATATATATCCTTTCTTTGGTAAGGAGACCAAAACTGCGCACATGAAAGAGACTAGTTTTTATTTGGGGGAGCAGTGGGAACAAATCATCAATCCTTGGTCGTGAGCAACACACCCCTTTATAGCTGACAAAGATTCTGAAGGCTGGCCCAGCATAGCTGACAATTCAACTTTTCCTCCCTTTTTGTGGTCCATCATCCCTTAGCTCTTCCCTGTTGACAGCACAACTCAGATACTCATGAGGTGTGGAAATCACAGCAAAAAATAAATAAATATTGGCTTATGTCTGTTAATCTTTTCTGTGTAAAGTACTGGCAGTAGTGGTAATAAAGCCTCAGCAGCTAGCACATCACTTGTTAAAACTCAATACTAGTTTTGGTGCAGGACAATTGTCTGTATCCATATTAACCCACAGAGTTCACAATCTTGCTGCTGTGTGCAATTACTGAATGGAGGTCAGTCACATCCCTCTCGCAGAGGAAAGGAAAATCAAAGAGCTGAACAATCAAGCACTAATTGGACACAAGGCTAGAAAGTTGATCTTTAGTCCATCCTTTCAGGTAGGGAGGTTGCACAGAAGCTTTGAAGAAGAGGTAGATTGTTGGTGGTGGGGCCGGGGGAATAAATGAGGACTTAATTTTAGCAAGCAACCTAGTGTCTTAACACTACTGATGAATTAATACTTTTAATGTTACGATCAAGACAATCTTTTTCTTATGAATGGTTCTGCTTCCCAATTGCATAGGTAGACAAGAATTCAAAAGGAGCGCCAGATATAAATCTCAACATTGTTCATGAAATAGCCCACTAAGAGCAAGGCAATGCAAGCTAAGTATACCTCCTCCTCTTTTAGATTAGTCTGGGATTGCTGATCCATTTCCATCGGAATATCATCCGTCTCTTCACATTTCTGCACTTCCACCAATGAGGCACTGGATACACTGAAGACACCGTGAATGTTAACTCGCACCTTCACTTTCACCTTCGAACTGGACCCATCGCTTTGAGGGACCACTTTCTGAACAGTAAAGTGACCTAAATAGTAAATTCAAATGATCTAATAAAAATCTGTACATCGAAACACCCCTCCCCTCAAATAAAAACCTTCAAATTAATGCTGCAAGTAATGAGTTGAAATAAAGAGTCATTTTTATAAGGAATACAAATTTCAGGTCTGCCTTAGATATTCTCTCTGGTCAGAATCACTTATCTCTCCTGTAAGAAAAAGAAATGAAAAAAAAGATTTGCATTTATATAGCGGCTTTCACGACCACCGAACGTCTCAGAGCACTTTACAGCCAATGAAGTACCTTTTGGAGTGTAGTCACTGTTGTAATGTAGGCAACGTGGCAGCCAATTTGTGCACAGCAAGCTCCCACAAACAGCAATGTGATAATGACCAGATAATCTCTTTTTGTTATGTTGGTTGAGGGATAAATATTGGCCAGGACACCGGGGATAACTCCCCTGCACTCAAATCCCTCACAATCAGGAGTTTATTTTTGCTATTCAATGTCTCGATATAAGCTAGCATAACCTGGGGCGGGGTAAGAGACCCCTTGTTATATGAACTAGATATTATGATTCTCACAAGTGTCCTCACAGGCACTTCTTCAATTTTCCAGAAGGTGGACTGATTAATACTTTAGTGAAATGAGGCAAGATACAAATCATTAAGCTGCTTTATTTCAAGCAGTAAATGAACATAGAGCAACTGTTACCTGAATACAGTGTACATGCAGTACCTCCTCATAAATAATAAAAAAAATACACAACACTGTCCTGGTTAGCTGTCTAAGTAACACTTCATTTGTCAGTTTTCATCACTGAATGAGACTTAAGGTAGACTGACCTAAGCCTTACTTGCCTCTCAGCTAACATTACTTCAAACATGTGTCTCTTCATTCTTCTTATGGCCTCCTGGGACAAGAAGTTTGGCATTAGGACCCCCAACTCCTTCCCTGCCTGGAAGTTGGCCTATAGAACTATCAATTCAGCCTGCTAAATCTCTTCCACGGGTTGTTAGCCAGCTCCACCCAGCAAGACACCTAACTACTGAATAGTGTTACATCAGTGTAATGAGCCTGGATGATTCATAGGAACAAGCTTAACGATCTCTCCCATTGTTTGAACAGAGAATATGCAACATTCCAACAGACTGCTCATCTTCTCCACCCTGCACATGGCTGTATGCTGGATTTTAAACCTAATACTTCAATATAACTCTTACCTGAATCCTTCCACAGGGAAATGGTTGAAAATCGTGAAATGCAACACTCCGTGTTCTCAAACCAATCCCATTAGAGATATGGGGAGAGGCATGGAAAGAGACAAAACTTCAGCTTGGAGAGATCTTCATAGACTCTCTAACACCCTAGAAACTATGGTTGAGCTTCGTAAGGACAGCCATTATACTCCAAGCTAGTTTTAACAACCCTCAAAGAAATCCATTCAAATTGCGCAAACATTCCTCTCAACGTGAAAACAACATTTAGAGGAAACAGAAGCATTTGCTACATCTCACCAATTTGGGGGTCAGGATATGGTAACTCCTTAGGACAATTGTAAATTGCTTCAAGGTCGAAGGATTCTTTTCTATAGAAAGTAAGAACTTTGGAGAATGGTGCTGCATGGTTCTTGGGGAACACCTCACAATCACTAAAGAGAAATTAAAAAAAAATCGTAGAACCTATTAGAATCAATTTCAAATGCACTGAAAACTAAATATACTGATCATTCGCCACACAAGTCGCTAATCTGAGGAAAACTACATGTGTAACAATGGTGTAAATATTGCATTACAAAAGTCTAATAGCAAAATGTTTGTTTGCACTCAATGTACGCTAGGTCTAGAAAAAATATTTTCTCTCATTGGTTAATTATATGCAAAAAAGGGGGTGAGAAAGAGAAATTAGGTCAAATAATAATTTGCATTTATATAGAGCCTTTAATGTAGAAAAACATCCCTTGGTGCTTCAGAGGCATAATCAGAAAAGCAGGTCTTAAGAGGGGTGGCTAAAAGCTTGGTCAAGGGGGTGGATTTTAAAAGGAGTGTCTTAAAGGAGGAGCGGGAGGTGGAAAGATATAGGGAGGGAATTCCAGAGTTTAGGGCCTAGACAGTTGAAGGCATAGCCTCCAACAGTAGGATGGAGAGAGTGGGGGTGCACAAGAGGCCAAAGATGGAGGAACGAAGAGCTCTTAGAGGGTTGTAGGGCTGGAGAAGGCTACATTGGTAGAGTGGCGAGGTTATGAAGGGATTAAAACAGGAGAATGAGAATTTTAGATTGGAGACGTTGGGGGACCAGGAGTGAATATAGGTAAGCGAGCACAGGGATGATGGGTGAGTGGGACAGGACACGGGGCGCAGAGTTTTGGATCAGGTGAAGTTTATGGAGGATAGCCAGGAGAGCAATGGAATAGTCGAGTCTGGTGGTGACAAAGACATGGATTAGGGTTTGGGCAGCAGATAGGCTGAAGCAGCGGCAGAGATGAGCAATGCTACGGTGGTGGAAGTAGACAGTCTTTGTGATGGAGAAAATACGGGGTTCGAAGAGGTCAAACAGAATGATAAGGTTGCAAACAGTCTGATTCATCCAGAGACAGTGGCTGAGAAGGGTGATGGAATCAGTGCCGAGGGTATGGCATTTGTAGCAGGTCCGAAGATGACAGCTTTAGTCGTCCCAATGTTTGGTTACTCGAAGAAATTGCAACTGGCTCATCACTGACTGGATGTCGGACAAGTAGTCTGACGACACAAGAGGCAGTGGAGGGCTCGAGAGAGAGGAGGAGGACAGGTAGCGCTGGGTGTCATTTGCACTGATATGGAACTTGACCCATGTCTTCAGATGATGTCGTCAAGGGACAGCATATAGATGAGGCAGAGGAGGACCACCAAGGATAGCGCCTTGGGAAACTCCGGAGGTGACTGTGCAGGGTGGGAAAAAATCAGCCACTGCTGGATACGGTATGGCTATGATTGGATAGACAAGAGTAGAACCAAGCAAGGGCAGTCGCATGAGCTACACAACAGAGGATGGCGTTTGACTGTGTCAAAGGCTGCAGAGAGGTGTAGAAGTAGGAGTAGTGCACCATGGTCAGTCACAGAAGATGGAATTTATAACTTTGATTATAGCCATTTCAGTGCTGTGGCAGTGACAGAAACCCGATTGGAGAAATTCAAACATGGAATTGCAGGAAAGGTGGGCATAGGTTTGGGAGGCGACAACACGCTCACGAGCTTTAGACAGGAAACGAAGGTTGGAGATGGGGCAGTAGGGAATTAAGGTGGATTTTTTTGAGCATGGGGTGATGACAACGGTTTTGAAAGGGAGGGGCACAATAAGGAGGAGCGGGACCATTTTCTTTTATTCATTCACTGGATTATGGGCGTCGCTGGCAAGGCCAGCATTTATCGCCCATCCCTAATTGCCCTCGAGATGGTAGTGGTGAGCAGTCTTCTTGAACCACTGCAGTCAGTGTGGTGAGGGTACTCCCACAATGCTTTTAGGTAGGGAATTCTAGTATTTTGATCGAGCGGCGATATATTTCCAAGTCAGGATGGTGTATGACTTGGAGGGGAACTTGGAGGTGGTGATGCTCCCATGCGCCTGCTGCCCTTGTCCTTCTAGGTGGTAGAGGTCGTGGGTTTGGGAGATGTCGTCAAAGAAGCCTTGGTGAGTTGTTGCAGTGCAGCTTGTAGATGGTACACACTGCAGACATGGTGCGCCAGTGATGGAAGGAGTGAATGTTTAAAGTGGTAGGTGGGGTGTCGATCAAGTGGGCTGCTTTGTCCTGGATAGTGTCTAGCTTCTCGAGTGTTGTTGGAGCTTCACTCATCCAGGTAAGTGGAGAGTATTCCATCACAGTGAGTAGCAAGGGCACAGAATGTACTCTGGGTGGGGGACTTCAATGTCCATCACCAAGAGTGGCTCGGTAGCCCCACTACAGACCGAGTTGGCCGAGCCCTGAAGGACATAGCTGCAGCCTGGGCCCGTGACGCATGGTGAAAGAACCAACACGAGGGGAAAAACCTACTTGACCTCATCCTTGCCAATCTACCTGTCGCAGACGTATCTGTCCATGACAGCATTGGCATCAGTGACCATCGCAGTCATTGTGGAGACGAAGTCCCATCTTCACACTGAGGACACCCTCCATCATGTTGTGTGGCACTACCAAGATGCTAAATGGGATAGATTCAGAACAGATCTAGCAGCTCAAAACTGGGCATCCATGAGGCGCTGTGGACCATCATTAGCAGCAGAATTGTATTCCACCACAATCTGTAACCTCATGGCCCAGTATATCCCTCACACTACCATTACCATCAAGCCAGGGGACCAACCCTGGTTCAATAAGGAGTGTAGAAGAGCATGCTAGGAGCCAGCACCAGACATACCTAAAAATGTGGTGCCAACCTGGGGAAGTTGCAACACAGAACGACATGCATGCTAAAAAACAGAAGCAGCTTGCTACAGACAGAGCTAAGTGATCCCACAATCAACAGATCACATTAAAGCTCTGCAGTGCTGCCACATCCAGTCGTGAATGGTGGTGGACTATTAAACAACTAACGGGAGGAGGCGGAGGCTTCATGAATATCCCCATCCTCAATGATGGTGGAGCCCAGCACGTGAGTGCAAAAGACAAAGCTGAAGCGTTTGCAACCACTTCAGCTAGAAGTGCCAAGTGGATGATCCATATCGGCTTCCTCCCGAGGTCCCCACCCCTACAGAAGCCAGTCTTCAGCCAATTCGATTCACTCCACGTGATATCCAGAAACGGCTGAGCGCACTGGATACAGCAAAGGCTGTGGGCCCCGACAACATACTGGCTGTCGTGCTGAAGACTTGTGCTCCAGAACTAGCTGCGCCTCTAGCCAAGCTGTTCCAGTACAGCTATAATACTGGCATCGATCCAAAAATATGGAAAACTGTCCAGGTATGCCCTGTCCACAAAAGGCAGGACAAATCCAATCTAGCCAATTAAAAAAAAAATTACCGCCCCATCAGTCTACTCTCAATCATCAGCAAAGTGATGGAAGGTGTCGTCGACAATGAGGGAAGGTGTCGTCGACAGTGCTATCAAGCAACACTTATTCACCAATAACCTGCTCACTGATGCTCAGTTTGGGTTCTGCCAGGACCACTCGGCTCCAGACCTCATTACAGTCTTGGTCCAAACATGAACAAACCAGCTGAATTCCAGAGGCGAGGTGAGAGTGACTGCCCTTGACATCAAGGCAGCATTTGACCAAGTGTGGCATCAAGGAGCATTAGTAAAACTGAAGTCAATGAGAATCGGGGGGGAAAGCTCTCCACTGGCTGGAGTCATACCTAGCACAAAGGAAGATGGTTGTGGTGGTTGGAGGTCAATCATCACAGCCCCAGGACATCACTGCAGGAGTTCTCCTAGGCCCAACCATCTTCAGCTGCTTCATCAATGACCATCCCTCCATCATAAGGTCAGAAGTGGGGATGTTCACTGATGACTACAGTGTTCAGTGCCATTCGCAACTCCTCAGATAATGAAGCAGTCCATGCCCGCATGCAGCAAGACCTGGATGACATTCAGGCTTCGGCTGATAAGTGGCAGGTAACATTCGCGCCACAAAAGTGCCAGGTAATGACTATCTCCAAAAAGCAAGCATCTCACCACTGCCCCTTGACATTCAGCGGCATTACCATCGCCAAATCCCCCACCATCAATATCCTGGGGAGTCACCATTGACCAGCCACATAAATACTGTGGCAACAAGAGGTCAGAGGCTAGGTATTCTGCGGTGAGTGTCTCACTGCCTGACTCCCCAAAGCCTTTCCACCATCTGCAATGCACAAGTCAGGAGTGTGATGGAATACTCTCCACTTGCCCGGATGAGTGAAGCTCCAACACCACTCAAGAAGCTCGACACCATCCAAGACAAAGCAGCCCGCTTGATTGGCACCCCATCCACCACATTAAACATTCACTCCCTCCACCGTGGCTGCAGTATGAACCATCTACAAGATGCACTGCAGTAACTCGCCAAGGCTTCTTCGGCAGCACCTCCCAAACCCGCGACCTCTACCACCTAGAAGGACAAGAGCAGCAGGCGCATGGGAACACCACCACCTCCAAGTTCCCCTCCAAGTCACACACCATCCTGACTTGGAAGTATATCACTGATCCTTCATCGCTGCTGGGTCAAAATTCTGGAACTCCCTCCCTAACAGCACTACATGGACTGCAGCTGTTTAAGGCGGCTCACCACTACCTTTTCAAGGGCAACTAGGGATGGGCAATAAATGCTGGCCTTACCAGCGACGCCCACATCCCATGAACGAATAAAAAAAAACCTCCTGACTTGTGCCTTGTAGGTGGTGGAAAGGCTTTGGGAAGTGAGTCATTGCACAGAATACCCAGCCTTTATCTGGCTGGTTCAGTTAAGTTTCTGGTCACTGGTGACCCCCAGGATGTTGATGGTGGAGGATTTGCAACATCAGTTAGCATAGGGACCAGGAAGGGAAAGAAGTTGGGTGCTGAGCAGTTTAGTGGGAATAGGTCATGGGAGGATTAAGGTGGATCTCATTGACAAGATGAGCTTGTAGAAGCCAGTGTGAGGAATGGTAGGAGAGAAACTAGATAAAGATGTGGGTTCAGGACTAGAAAAGGAAAACCTTGTTGGAAGTTTGGCATTGTGGGCAAGGGGAACGAGGAGTCCGGCAGATGCAGTTGAACGGATGGTCTCAATTTTGGTGACATGAGCTCCTTGCGCTTGTTGCTGGTGAGGGTGGAAGGGTCAGGGGAGCGGGGTTGAAGGAGACTATTGCTAGTGGAGAGAAGCAGCCGGGAGTTATCTTTGCTTTCTGGGATCATCCCAGATTGTCGAGTGGTTTTGGCAGGAGAGCAGGGACAGATGGTGTTTGTGCAGAAATCCAGGAATTTACCAAAAGCAGAAACAATCAATTAAAAAAAAAAATGCATGGACCACAGGTTCCTTTCCTATGCACAACAAATTACAGGACAACTTCTCCACCCTATTTTCTTCGCTCTTGTCCTCTGGGACTCTAGTGCGAAGGTATGATTCCAAGATTGATGACAGCCCTCTGGTACATCACCTGTGAGCCATGACAACCTCAGGAGCCATCAAAGGCAAACTGATTCTGTCCTTGCTGGAGAATTTCCAGTAGAGGTCAGTGGATAGTGATGCAAGAACCCTGTCCATATTAGTATTTGACCACAATGTCACTAGCACTATAAGCAACAACTAAGCACTTAAGCAATCTAACTCTAAAGTACAGATGATTATTGCTCTACTTTTTTTTCTTGAATACAATACTAAGACTCCTGAAAATTGCACATGGGAAACTGAATGGACTCCTAACTTCAGACACCTAGATCCAAAAAGTAATCCAAACTGTTTATGATTCAGAAGCTGGAAATAAATGCTCACCCAAGCCCTTCCTCAGCAGGCGAATTCCACCTCATGGAAATTGGGAATGGAACCAAGTCTGTGATAGAGAATTCCCTCACTTTGAATGCAGGTGAAAGAATAGCGCACTAGAAAAAAAAACAGAAACTTGAAGTACAATATTTGAAAGACAGTTTTGCCTCAAAAGCTTTAGTACACTTGGAAAAAATGTCTCAGAAGTACAGACACTGACCACTTAATCTATATGTATCTCTTCACTGTACCAGTCTAGTCATGCCATGAGCATAAAGGCAGCTGAAAAGCACCTATTTCTGCAGTATATTGATGTGTTAATGTTCTGTGCCACAGAGGAGCAGGATATGAACTCTTGCCTATGATTTCTCCTATAGTGAGTCTACCAGCTAACTCAGGCAATCTATTTGTGTTTCTGAATAGAACTGTAATAGGCCTTGGAAGCTGTAGAAACGGTTGTTTATCTTACAGGGCGTAATCCATGGCAAACAGGGCATATTCCACAGGGCAAACAGAACATTGAAATGATAAATATGGAAGATTGCTTGTAAACCAAAGCTGCACTGACATAAAGCATCAGGTGATGCAATCCATCTTAAATGGTTTACAAATATGTATCTGGCTCGAATATCTTCCCAATGACCTAGAGAGATACATACAGGGTAGTGATTGACTCATCCCACCTGTACATTCAACCAGCAGCCAAAAAACCCATGAATGCCTTTGCTGGTGTTAAGGTAGTAGCACCACCTTTTTACTTTACCCCATTGCTGACATCAGAACTGGATTCAGCACATGAACAATAAATATTTTGTTAGAGCCCGCAACATTAGGTGAATGCCGGGAATGGCAATTGCCCAATTGAGTGGCACTGTTTAAAAACTTTCTTTTTTTAAAGAGAAAGATTGCTTTTAACAGAACTATCTATATTATTACTGATGATTTAAAGGATCAAAATTATAACTGAGTAACAATGTGCATACATAACTGAATGAACATATAAATGCACCTGGATTATTAGAATTATTATTTTCCTATACTAAATTTAGAATTTGTTTTCTAAATCAGATTCTATATTTTTTTAAAAAACCTCATTAGATAATTTAAGTAAAAGATGTCCACAGTTCTTGAATTATTACAGAGCAGAAATGTATAATTACAGGTAAGATGCAGCAACTCATTTGACTTTTTGTCAACGCACATTGTATTGGTGCACAGCAACAATTTTGATAAATATTCAGGAGGGGAGGAAAAGCAGACAATATTCAATTTTAAACTTCAGCACAATTTGGTGAATAACTGAAAATCTTCATCTCTGCATATTAAGTGCAAGTGACAAGAGGGTCAGTGCTTTGGGGAACAACGAAACGTGGTGGGAAGTGGATTCGTGAACCTCAACATGGAGAGGCAATGGCTAACATTTAAGGAACGAATGCATGAATTGCAACAGTTATACATTCCTTTCTGGCACAAAAACACAAAAGGAAAAGCAGCCCAGCCATGGCGAACAAAAGAAATTAAGGATAGTATTAGATCCAAAGAGTCATCATATAAAGTTGCCAGGAAAAGTAGCAAGCCTGAGGATTGGGAGCAGTTTAGAGTTCAGCAAAAAAGGACCAAGAGATTGATTAAGAAGGGAAAAATAGAGTACGAGAGTAAATTTGCAAGGAACATAAAAGCGGACTGTAAAAGCTCGTACAAGTATATAAAAAGAAAAAAGATTAGTGAAGACAAATGTAGGTCCCTTACAGTCAGAAAGGGGAGAATTTATAATGGGGAACAAGGAAATGGCAGAGCAATTAAACAAATACTTTGGTTCGGTCATCACGGAAGAGGACATAAATAACTTCCCAGAAGTGCTAGGGAACCAAGGGTCTAGTGAGAAGGAGGAATTAAAGGAAATTAGAATTAGTAAAAAGATAGTGCTGGAGAAATTAATGGGACTGAAAGCCAATAAATCCCCAGGGCCTGATAATCCTAGAGTACTAAAAGAGGTAGCCATGGAAATAGTGGATGCATTGGTTGTCATCTTCCAAAATTCTATAGATTATGGAACAGTTCAAACAGATTGGAGGGTGGCAAATGTAACCCCACTATTTAAAAAAGGGAGAGAAAACAGGGAACTACAGACCGGTTAGCCTAACATCAGTAGTACGGAAAATGCTAGAGTCTATTATAAAGGATGTGATAACAGGACACTTAGAAAATATCAACGGGATTAGACACAGTCAACATGGATTTATGAAAGGGAAATCGTGTTTGACAAACCTACAGGAGTTTTTTGAGGATGTAACTGGTAGAATAGATAAGGGAGAACCAGTGGATGTGGTGTATTTGGATTTTCAGAAGGCCTTTGATAAAGTCCCACATAAGAGGTTAGTGTGCAAAATTAAAGCACATGGGATTGGGAATAATATACTGGCATGGATTGAAAATTGGTTAATAGACAGGAAACAGAGAGTAGGAATAAATGGGTCTTTTTCGGGGTGGCAGGCGGTGACTAGTGGGGTACCGCAGGGATCAGTGCTTGGGCCCCAGCTATTCACAATATATATCAATGATATGGATGAGGGAACCAAATGTAATACAGGAAACTTTGTGTTATCCGGAGGCGAACCGTCCGGCAAGCTCGAGCCACCGGCAAAAATCAGGAGCCGTTTTTTATTCTTTTCGTTTCTTTTCTTTGCTTTTTTTGAACAGTCAAGCTCTGCAACGTCTGTAGCTAAGCAACAGCTTCAGCTAGAGACGCTTGCCGACTGTTTAGAGGCAGCAACAGGGTTTGTTGACTCATACGGAGATGAAAAATCTCCGTATGTTTCAACGTTAGCTCTGGAGTGTACGGCAGTTTTGAGGGAACGGCAGCAGCTTGGTCCCGTCGGTGCCGGATAGCACAAAGTTTCCTGTATTTCCAAGTTTGCCGACGACACAAAACTAGGTGGGATTGAGAGTTGTGAGGAGGATGCAGAGAGGCTTCAAGGCGATTTAGACAAGTTGAGTAAGTGGGTAAATACATGGCAGATGCAGTAGAACGTGGATAAATGTGATGTTATTCACTTCGGTAGGAAAAACAGAAAGGTAGAGTATTATTTAAATGGCGCTAGATTGGGAAATGCGGATGTACAAAGAGACCTGGGTGTCCTTGTACACCAGTCACTGAAAGCAAACATGCAGATGCAGTAAGCAGTTAGGAAGGCAAATGGTATGTTGGCCTTCATTGCAAGAGGATTTGAGTACAGTAGCAAGGATGTCTTACTACAGTTGTACAGGGCCTTGGTGAGACAACACCTGGAGTACTGTGTGCAGTTTTGGTCTCCTTACCCAAGGAAGGATATACTTGCCATAGAGGGAGTGCAGCAAAGGTTCACCAGACTGATTCCTGGGATAGCAGGACTGTCGTATGAGGAGAGATTGGGTCGACTAGGCCTGTATTCACTAGAGTTTAGAAGAATGAGAGGGGGTCTCATTGAAATGTATAAAATTCTGACAGGGCTGGACAGACTGGATGCAGGGAGGATGTTTCCCCTGGCTGCGGGGGGGGGGGGGGGGGGGGTGGTGGTCTAGAACGAGGGGTCACAGTCTCAGGATACGGGGTTGGACATTTAGGACGGAGGTGAGGAGAAATTTCTTCACTCAGAGGGTGGTGAACCTGTGGAATTCTCTACCACAGAAGGCTGTGGAGGCCAAGTCACTGAATATATTTAAGAAGATAGATGGATAGATAGATTTCTAGACACAAAAGGCATCAAGGGGTATGGGGAGAGAGCAGGAATATGGTATTGAGATAGAGGATCAGCCATGATCATATTGAATGGCGGAGCAGGCTCGAAGGGCCGAATGGCCTACTCCTGCTCCTAGTTTTCGATGTTTCCAACAGTAGGTTCAAATTCAGGTATCAGAAAGTAAAGATTTATATTTGGATCTTGATTCTGACTCAACTCACCAATGCTTCCTGAGGGGGGAGAATGCTGCACTGCACCAAGCAGACTGCCCAGGGTTGTAGAATACTGCATAGTTCTACATCATAATGCTTTCATTTTGGCCCAAGAAAATGCAACTACAACCATTTAGTTTGGATAAATGCCAATGGTCAAGAGCACTGCCAAAACTTAACAAACTACATTGAAATGGCACAGGCAACACACTTGGAGAGAAAGAAGAATTATTTTTGCTCTACAGAAGATCTCAATATTTCTCCAGAGAATTTTCCCTGAACCTTTTCTACTGCAAAATGCTCATGCTCCAAGACCTCCAATTTATTGAATCCCACCTCTGCAATGCGAATGCAAAAAGCAGCCCGTTAATCTCATTATCATGGCTTGTTGAGTTTTCCCTAAAGATTGATTTAAATTTGAAAGATTTGCTGATCAGTTCAGCAAAGCTCACGTGGCTGCACTTCATAAATCATAGATCAATGAATTTCTTTGCCAATTGACTGGTCTCATTCAGTAGATATGGGAAGGCTAGAAACTGAGTGGAATAGAAATTCATTTAAGACAAGTCTTTTAAGAAAAAAACCCCATCTCTTTTAGACATACCACCCTCTCCCTGAAAAAGGCGACAGAATGGAACGTCAGCCCTATTCCCAGGCTTTTGCTAATGACTCTTAAATATGCCTGTAAAAGATTTGTAATAAAAAATACAGGAGACTTTCCTTTTCTTCCTGTGAAAAAGTACCTGACTCCACTAGGCCGAGAGAGATCAGGTACACATTATGTGGTGAATCACAGGCATAAACCTTAAACCTGCTAATCCATTAACGAAGCACATTGGTATGCCAACGTGTTGGACCCTGGACTGCCTATGGAAGTTTTCTTTTTGTACATTAAGTATTACAACAGAAACTAAATTATCAGGCTTCCCAAGTTCCCCCACCCATCAATGTCACTCAAAAAATATTAATTGCAATTTTAATTTTTTTTAAAAATCATGTGGCGACACTCAATATTTAAATTAATGGCAGACACACCAAAACTGAATGTAAAAAAAAGTGATTGGGAGGAACTTAGCATCAGCATTGAGGTTTCTTGCACATAGAATTAAAAATAATTTTACAGCACAGAAACAGGCCATTCAGACCAACAGGTTTATGCTCCACCCAAGCCTCCTCCCACCTTGCTTCATCTCATCCTATCAACATATCTACTGTACTTTGGACTGGTATGTAATTTGTAGCTCAGTCTGCACTACTGGTATTCCAACTCAGTAATTTCCTTGGTACAATAAAAATACATGTTCAGTGACAGTCATGACCAAGAGAGAACGGCAAACTACGCACTATGCGTCGGTCCACAAATGATAAACTTCTCACCTGCAAAGCACAACCACGTGCTACAGCCTCATCTGCATTTAAAGTTGTACTGAGGGTTTTACCAAAGAACTTGCTAATTCTTTCTTTAACAGCAGGGATACGAGTTGCTCCACCCACAATCTCAACAGCATAAATATCTTCTCGTTTAAGCTCTAAAAAGGGAGGAGAAACATTTGTTACTGAAGGATTATGGTAGCAGTTTTACAATATTTATGGTATAATGGGAGGGTGAAAATGGAGAAAGATAAAATGTTCCATTATGAAAGACTTTCTTTTTTAGAATACCCATTAATGTAGAGACAGAACTGTATGCCGAAACTTGTAAAGTAATCCATTCTAAAAGGTACCATAAAAATTCAGAATTTACACTTTCAAGACTGGTTTCTGACATTATAAGTACCGTGGTGTGATAGAATCACCGAAGGGGAACACTTTCCTTACTTTGGCACTTTGCTCAAGTGGTTCTCCTTTTAGCTAAACTATAGCATTTTCATCAAGTAGGCTTTTTTGGTGAACAGACTTCAGGATTTATTTCAGAATTATGGACAATATTTAGTATTAAAATAGCAACTAAAAAGGGGATAGCTTCTACACAAGTCAGCCTTTGACATCCAATAAGAACATCTAAGAAGAAAATAAACAAGTCAAGATATTTATAAAAAAGGTTTCTCCCCTCCACTGTTCAAGATGTTGCCTTTTTGCTGGGGTTCAGTTCCATAGACACTGAAGGCCCTCTGGCACTTTGCTCAAGAGGTCATTCTTTAGGTGTGAGCCATGGCAGTGAATATCAGCAGGCTATTTGACTGCTGGGGCATCACAGACTTCAATCATATGTTAATTTAAAGTCCATGTCCATGCACATCCGCATCCACATCATGGCCTACTTTGCCTTCCCTATCCCAGAGGCACCAACACCAATTTAGCACCTACTACAGGAAACTTTGTGCTATCCAGCACCGACGGGACCGAGCTGTTGCCGTCCCATCAAAACTGCCGGACAAACCAGCGCTAATGTTGAAACATACGGAGATTTTGAGCTCCGTATCTGGCAACAAACCCTCAACAGCTTCTAAACAGTCGGCTGTACCTTGCAAGCGTCTCTGTAGCTTAGCAACAGCTTCAGCGAGACCTTGCAGAGCCTGACTGGTGAAAAAAAAGCAACGAAAAGAAAAAAAACCTAACGAAACGGCTCCTGATTTTTGCCGGTGGCTCGAGCATTCCGGACAGTTAACCTCCGGATAAACCAAAGTTTCCTGTACCATCTTGGACAAGGTCAGCAAACTCAGCCCTGACTGGGGATCAAACTTGGGATTTTCCTAGTCTTTATGTCTGCTTTAATAAACTGAACCATCAAGAAAGCAATGTTAAGAGTTATTAAATTGCAACAGTAAGTTAGAAGAAATATTTTCATAGATTTTTTTTGAACATGGAATGTTTTAGCACAGAGAATGGCCCAGAAATTCCGTTTGCAGGCGGAGGCTGCGATCTGGAAAAATCTGCGCCAAGTCCGCAGGTCCCACGTATCCCAGAGGCACTGGCGGTTCGCAGCATCCCTGGGATCACGTGGGCCATGGGGAGCCAATCAGAGAAGGGAATCTCCATTCATACATTTGACAGGAAGACCTGTCAAATATATGAATGCCGATCACCCCCAAAACATAGTAAAATTTAAATAATTTTTTTTAAAAATCACATTTTTAAAATGACTTGAAATTACATAAATTAACCATTTTAAACAAAAATTTAAATTTTTGAAAAAAATAATTAAAGTTTTTAACGGGGCTAAAAATAAACTTACCGTTCTTTAAAGTATTTTTAAATGATAAATCAGTGGAAAAAATGTTTTAAAACTTTTTTTCAACTCTTATCCTAGTAAAAGCAGGCCTTGCACCTGCTTTTACCAGGCGCAAGAATTGTAAGTGTTTTCTGCGGGCAGAGGGTCTCCAAAAAATGGAACTCTCCGCCCGCAGAGGCCCTGCTCCAGGGCAGCTGGAGGATCTGTCAAGAGCTTTCTTGACAGATCGGAAATGCCGGTTTCCAACGCATGCGCTGTGCATGCCTGAAACCGGCATTTCCGATGTCCCTACGGCCGAGTACACAGCGCGTACCCACCCGTAGGGATCGGAATTTCTGCCCCATTAAGACAGAGACTACATTATTTAATAAGAAATTAGGAACGTTAGAACAGGAGAAGGCCATTCATCCCTTCGAGCCTGCTCGGCCATTCAATTAGATTGCAGCAGATCTGCACCTCAACCCCGTTTACTCACCTTTGATTCATATCCTTTGATTCATACCCTTACCTAATAGAAATTTATCTACCGCAGTCCTGAAAGCTGCAACCGTCCTAGCATCCACAGCCTTTTGGGAGAGCGAGCTCCAGATTTCTACTACCCTGCGTGAAAAAGTGCTTCCTGATTTTGCTCCTGAATAGCTTAGCTCTAATTTTGAGATGATGTCCCTTTGTTCTTGATTCCCCCGCCACAGGAAATTGTTTCTCTGTGTCTACCCAATCAAATTTCTAATGTTTTAAACATCCAGATCAGATCACCCCCTCAATCTTCTATACTCAAGGGAATACAAGCCAAGTTTATATAACCCGTCCTCATAATTTAACCCTCTAAGTTGAGAGAAGTTTTGATCCAAGATTGGAGAAAATGTTATACTGCTATCCTGTGTGTAAAAAGATGTAATCTGTCCATGTAATTATCTACAATTTCTGTTAGGTAAGGGTATCAAAGGATATGCAGAAAAGATGAGTAAATGGAGGCAAGGTGCAGATCTGCTGTGATCTAACTGACTGGCAGAGCAGGCTTGAGGAGCTGCATGGCCTTCTCCTGTTCCTAATGTTTCTAATTCATCATTATGGTAAACCTGCATTGCATCCCCTCAAAGGTCAATATATCCTTCCCAAAGTGCCCAAAACTGAACGCAGTGCTTTAGATGGGTCTTGACCAAGACCAGGAATTGGATAAGTATTTGAAAAAGGAATATAAAAGCTACAGGAACAGATTAAGGAAATGGAATCAGAGTTGAAGAACAAACTGCTATGAGCTGAAAGTAATTACAGCACTGAAAGAGAACAATGATTCTATAATGAGAAAAACAAAGTGAAACTGAAGTGTGGAACATCCAAAGATAGACCAATCTGAATGAATTTGTTTACTCACTAGTTTGTTCCAAAAGACTGCGAAGAGGAGACTCCACTCTAGACAAAAGAGCACTGCACATCTCTTCAAACTGGGCCCTTTGAACAATCCAAAATAGAAAAATATTGAGAGAAGTTTTGACCCAAGATTTGAGAAAACGTTACACTGCTATCCTGCGTGTAAAGATTTAATCTGTCCACCAGCTTTTAAGAGATAATTACACAAAAATTACTCCCATCACCTGCAGTTTTTGAAAACCATATCCTTGTAAACTGCATTTGTAGATTGTTCCCATATTGAAACCACTAATATTAAAATAACTAATATTAAAATAGTGCAGCAGAGCAGAAGCTGACTAAACAGTTATTCAAGATGATACAAATCTCTGGTCAGGTTATAAATCAGTGTCTCCACTGAATGCAAAATAGGCTTCCAATATTTATTGGTCCAGTTTCCTTGACAATTGTTTCTTCTCTCCTATCCTTTTAAATTTGTCTCTCAAACTTTTGGGTCAATGTCACAATTTCCCAGACACCATCTTAACTTGGGCATATATTGCCATTCCTTCATTGTCACTGGGTCAAAATCCTGGAACTCCTGACCAATAGCATTGTGGGAATACCTTCACCACATGGACTACTGCAGTTCAAGAAGGCACACCACCACCTTCGAGGACAACTAGGGATGGGCAATAAATGCCGGCCTTGCTAACAACACCCACATTCTGAAGATATATAAAAAATTTAATTCAGTGTTGTTTTTTCATAATTAAAATGAGCAACTCAGTGGCAGCAAGTCTGGATTGTCCTTCAAAATATCTGATTTTATATACATGAAGAACGCTCAATTTTATAAAACTGATTTATCTCAACAACTCAGGAAAACCCAAAAGCACTTAGTTATTCCATGTACTGTATGGTATCATAAATCAAAAGGTTTGATGAGCTTTTGGAAAATAGGTGACAGATTCTACTTTAAAATGCAGTGGGAGTTTTATCCTCCAGCAGGAAGAGGTTCATCCTTCAAACTAGTCCAGTCCTTGAGGCAGTCCATGTGGACTCAAGTGAGGGAGTCATTAGATTGTGCAGAATCCATGAAATTTTGAAGCGGTACCTTTTGATAAGCAGGGAAACTGGGCCAGCTGCCAGCTAAGCTGTTGGTTCACTTGCTATTTTGAGTTTCGCACAGCTGCGGCTGTCCTGACTACACCGTGTGTCATGGTCTTGAGTGTGCACAGCATGCAGCCCTGTTCACAAACTGATAAGACATCCCAAAGCTCAGACTTACCACTGATCAACACAATATAGCTCGATCTCTTGCAGCCAATTAAAAAGTATTACATTTTCTGTCACCTACGTGACTTTAACAAACAACTGGTCAAATGGTCTAGACAGCAGTGATGATCTGCCTTTGAAATGACTTGTATACCAGACAGTTGTTCTGTGCACCCTCTCCCACATGGATAAAGCAAGTCAGGAGAGAGACAAACAGACAGATTCAGCATGCAGTAATCACATTTAAAATGATTAGCCACATCTCAAATATTGATACGTATAGTTCTTTGATTTGAAATGCAACACATCTCCCTTTCACAGATATCAGGAAAAACTTTTTAAGAAATGATAAAACACAATCTATTAGGCAGGATAGTAAAGGCAAAATAAATACAGTTGTATCATGTCCTCAGTGCAGAGGCGAGGTGAGAGTGACTGCCCTTGACATCAAGGCAGCATTTGATCGAGTGTGGCATCAAAGAGCCCTTGTAAAACTGAAGTCATGGGAGTCAGGGGGAAAACGCTCCACTGGCTGGAGTCATACCTAGCACAAAGGAAGATGGTTGTGGTGGTTGAAGGTCAATCATCACAGCCCCAGGACATCGCTGCAGGAGTTCCTCAGGGCAGTGTCCTAGGCCCAGCCATCTTCAGCTGCTTCATCGATGACCTTCCCTCCAACATAAGGTCAGAAATGGGGATTTTCGCTGATGACTGTACAGTGTTCAGTGCCATTCACAACTCCTCAGATAATGAAGCAGTCCATGCCCGCATGCAACAAGACCTGGATGTTGTTCAGGCTTGGGCTGATAAGTGGTAGGTAACATTCGCGCCATAGACGTGCCAGGCAATGACTATCTCCAACAAGCGAGAGTCTAACCACCTCCCCTTGACTTTCAACGGCATTACCATCACCGAATCCACTACCATCAATATCCTGGGGGGGGTCACCATTGACCAGAAACTTAATTGGACCAGCCACATAAATACTGTGGCAACAAGAGCAGGTCAGAGGCTAGGTATTCTGCGGCGAGTGTCTCACCTCCTGACTCCCCAAAGCCTTTCCACCATCTACAAGGCACAAGTAAGGAGTGTGATGGAATACTCTCCACTTGCCTGGATGAGTGCAGCTCCAACAACACTCCAGAAGCTCGACATCATCCAAGGCCCGCTTGATTGGCACCCCAGCCACCACCTTAAACATTCACTCCCCCCACCACCGACGTACCGTGGCTGCAGTGTGTGCCATCTACAAGATGCACTGCAGCAACTCGCCAAGGCTTCTTCGGCAGCACCTCCCAAACGTGCGACTTCTTCCACCTAGAAGGACAAGGGCAGCAGGCGCTTGGGAACACCACCACCTCCCAAGTTCCCCTCCAAGTCACACAGCATCCTGACTTAGAAGTATATCGCTGATCCTTCATCGTCGCTGGGTCAAAATCCTGGAACTCCCTCCCTAAGAGCACTGTGGGAGTACCTTCACTGCACGGACTGCAGTGGTTCAAGAATGCGGCTCACCACCACTTTCTCAAGGGCAACTAGGGATGGGCAATAAATGCTGGCCTTGCCAGCGACGCCCACATCCCATAAGCGAAAAAAAAATGATCTAGGCTATGCAAGAGATTTACATCAGGATTTTGTAAAACAAGTGTTCATAAAAATTTCCAAAACAAAATTAACCTGGGAAAATACTACATGCTTTGGACATATTTAATCTTTCAAAATGAGAAGAGTTTCCATGCTGCCCATTGGCTTTTGGTTTAGGTCATGGTTCAACACCATAACCAGCATTAACATCCTTGACGCTGCACCATTGTACCTTAACTGTGCAACCAGCGGCTGAAGACAACCAAAATTATTTTTTTCTTTTTCTACTGCCTGGTTATCAAACAGAATTAAAATTTACTTTTTAAAAATCTTCCAGTGCAGGGAGATACATAGGAGTATAGAGTCATAGAGTTATACAGCACAGAAAGAGGCCCTTCGGCCCATCGTGTCTGCGCCGTCCATCAAGCCCTGTCTAATCTAATCCCATTTTCCAGCATTTGGTCCATAGCCTTGTATGCAATGGCATTTCAAGTGCTCATCCAAATGCTTCATGAATGTTGTGAGGGTTCCTGCCTCTACCACCCTTTCAGGCAGTGAGTTCCAGGCTCCAACCACCCGCTGGGTGAAAAAGTTCCTCCTCAAATCCCCTCTAAACCTCCTGCCCCTTACCTTGAATCTATGCCCCCTTGTTATTGACCCCCCTTGTTATTGACCCCCCTACTAAGGGGAAAAGTTCCTCTTTATCTACCCTATCTATGCCCCTCATCATTTTGTACACCTCAATCAGGTCCCCCCTCAGCCTTCTTTGCTCCAAGGAAAACAACCCCAGCCTGTTTAGTCTTTCTTCATAGCTGAGGCGCTCCATCCCAGGTAACATCCTGGTGAATCTTCTCTGCACCCTCTCCAAAGCAATCACATCCTTCCTATAGTGAGGCGACCAGAACTGCACACAGTACTCCAGCTGTGGCCTTACCAGCGTTTTGTACAGCTCCATCATAACCTCCCTGCTCTTATATTCTATGCCTCGGCTAATGAAGGCAAGTATCTCATATGCCTTTTTAAACCACCTTATCTACCTGATCCGCTGCCTTCGGGGATCTATGTACATGTACACAAAGGTCCCTCTGACCCTCTGTGCTTCCTAGGGCCCTACCACTCATTGTGTATTCCCTTGCCTTATTTGTCCGTCCAAAATGCATCACCTCGCACTTTTCAGGGTTAAATTCCATTTGCCACTTTTCCGCCCATCTGACCAACCCGTTTATATCGTCCTGTAGCCTGAGGCTTTCCTCCTCGCAATTTACCACCCCATATTTTAGGCAATCAGAAATCTTGATTATATGACAACATAACTGGTTCTTGATGCATTTTATCTTGCAAAAATGTAATTTGTGCGCCTTTGTGGTCAGTGTTACAATAAGCCTAGAGGTAGTAACCATTACTGTATCTTTTATAACTTCTAAAAGGACCAAGATCCTGAAACTTCAGCATTATTTTATACCTGTTCAATGCTCCAGAAACATCAATGTCATTCATGAAACACTCAATATTCATTGGTAGATCAGATGCATTGGCACTCATTAGTTTCTTCAGCTTTTCACATTCCTGGAAAAGCCGCACTACGGCTCGGATTTTTGATTTAACATCTAGTTTGTATTTTTTACTGAATTCTTCACAGAAGTGATTTACTAGAATCTCATCAAAGTTCCTTCCGCCCAAGTAAGGGTCAAAAGCAGTAGCAAGGACCTAGGACAACACAAACCGACAGTTAAATGGCAAGGGAAAAAAACTGCAAATATTGGAAATCTGAAATAAAAACAAGTTATGAAGTTTTGGGTGTGTACCCATCATCTATTCTAATGAAGAGTACACGCCCAAAATGTCATAACCTGTCTTTTCTCTTTAGAGGTTGTCTGACCTACTGTATATTTCTAAACCAAGAAATAAGCAGTTACAGAGTATTAATTTTTAATGGTGGAGCCACATGTTTGGGTTAATTTGAAAGAGTAATACATGTATGTAATAATTTTTTATATGTCAGCCAACAGATGAACTTTCTTACCTCTGTGGCTATTCTTTATCGCACCAATTTTGGTAGGTGACTGCCAAAAATATAACTAATGAAAGTTGACATTTTTACTCTCGACCGTAATAAATTTATTTTGTTTTTAGAAGTGGCTTTCAGCATTGGAGAAGAGATCTCACCCAGTACTGACGTTGCATGTCTAATTTGTCAACGTGGTAAAGTGGTCTTGCTGCAAAGACTTAAAGAACTGGGATATCTGGCACTGCTAAATGTCATTTAAAAAAAAGAGTAGATTGGAAGTTCAATTGGATGCAAAGGATGAAATTTTGTCTAAAATTCCAGTATACCATTCGCAGGACTGTGTAAACTATCAACACAATCATCACAGTCACAGCACAGACACAAAGATAGCAGCTGTTATAGAGCTCGATCATTGGTCGATATACCCGTTTGTTACAAGAATTAATGATCTGTTGGAGTCATGGTAATAAAAAGGGTAGGAAGGCAGGAGTACGGATTTCTCTTGTGGACTGCCAAAAAGCCAATTAAATTAATAATGGTGATACACTGCTTAAAATACAAGGCCAGAGACCAGTGCATTGATTATGGTTGCTAAAGAGTTCCAGAAGCAGTGTTTATGCATGCCTATGTGAAAGAAGAAAAGGGAACATGTGAAATAAGCCATATTATGAGAGTTGTGTGGCTGCCTTTTCAAAGTTATTCTACCGCATAAAGTTCTTGCTCCCAGAAATAATTGACAAGGTAAGTAATGCTCTAAAGAAGATATTGTAATTTAAACTAATGACTACATTCAGACTAGAACCACTTTACTAAAGTTTGTTGATTATTTCTAAGACCAAGAACTTTATGCAGCAGAATTAAGATCAAAGTGAAGCAGCTTGCAGCTTCTCTATTATCACGAAGTCCTCAATCAGTAGTAGTGTTTGTGAGCATTTACTGTATGTACATTGCTTACATTTGTTCCACAAAATGTCAAGAAATGAGACTTCATATGCATTAAAAAAATACTGCTTGACCTTACCTTTAGTTTCCCCTTATTGAATGCACAGACTGAAACCTGAAATGCTGAGTGTCCCATATCAACAAAAACAACATTCCTTGGCTTCTCCTCGGGGGCTGGTAGGTCTTGTTTGTATATCCCATAAGCAAGTGCAACTGCATATAAAGCAATAGGTGTAACTACACAATGTTCCAGAGGAAGTCATTTTAATTAAGAACAGCAGGGGAGCCCAACACAATTGGGACAAAATAATAAAATCACACTGTATCAAAGTGTGTGAGTAAAGAGCCTATTCAAATACCCACATTTCTCCTCCATAAGCATAGATTGAAAAAAGCTGATTGAGAAAAGACAATTCAGACCAGTGCTACCATTGGACTCAGCAACCCCAGGCTAAGGAGGGACAAATTCCTATTCCTGATCACCAGATCAATGATCCTTACTAGACACTGTATGCACATGTGGGCACTGTTGTAGGACTTGTGGTTTCCTCATGGCTGACTAGTCTGTTGACGTTCACGGTTTAGGCTTGTATAAACAATGGGTGACATGAGACTGTACCCCAAAGGCTGAGACTCAGGTTGAGAGAAAAGGAAGTACGGCCTGGAGTTTCCACTCAATTGCACTGGTTCTAAAAGCATCGCGCTAGAAGTAGGCCCTGCACACAAAACTGGCTAAGCCCCCAGGATGAATTAATCACCATTGGGAGTTTGCGCTAATTGCGCTCGTTTGCAGGCCTTCAAGGAGGCTCCAAAAATTATGAACTTTTGGGCACAAGGACACCAATAGGTATGCTGTGAAAGGTTTTGAATGTTTTTTTTAAAAATTTACTAAAGGAACTGACTACTATATCCCAATCTAACACGAAAATAGTCCTGTATATTTTTTTAAAGCCATTTTCAGTAATTTAAAATCAGGTTACTCACAGGTGGTGGATTGACACTGATATAAAATGCTTATTTTTTGTGATACTCATTTTCAGCTGTATTAATCAAACTTTACCAAGTTACCACTCTTAAATATATCAAGGAATTTTTTTTAATTTTTTAAATTACATTTTAAAATGCTGCCCGATTGCGCTGGCTCTTTGCAGATTTTGCATTCGCCGATACGCAAATGAGTTTGAGCGGAAACGCGGGAAGGAAAAACGGCCGCAATTTGCGCAGGAATCGCCGATTCCACCCAAAGCAGAAACTCTACCTCCATATCTTTAAAAAGTTAATTTAAATTAACTGTTTGATGGATATCAATTTCATAATGCACTCTGAAAAAAATTCTGCCCACTTGAGTAACTTCATGTTTGTCAATTTGTACTCGTGGCGGAGTTAAATAATTTACTTTCACTGTGTCTTTCAGCATTTGAAAGGACTGATCACATTTGCTTTCATTCTTTTTTCCAAAAATAACTAGCTGAAATTCAATTATATAGCCTATTCTCATTACACATAATTATCAATAAACAGCACAATATTTGAAATCATGTATGCACAAACTTCTTTGTAAATTTGAGGATCTACTCATAGATTTCTGAAGACAGAACTACATAGTGGTGCAGCAAGCTGGGGTACAGAAAGATCTACAAGAGTGGTAGGATGTAGGTTCTCTCCTAGAATTACCCACATGACAAATTCTCATTCTTGCCTTTGCATATAGAAGGCGACTCCAAATGGAGATCAAGTTATTTCCCCACAGAGACAAAGAAGAAAGGAAGAAAACAACAGTCCCATTCTCACATGCATTTTACTAATTGGTTACAGGCTGTTATTAACAAATGTTCTGGTACTTTTGATACTATTTGAACCCCTTAATGCTTCACTGCATTGAAACAATCCTACCCATCTATTAACCTACACGGAGACTGCTTCTCTCTTGCAATAGACAGATTAAAATCATGGATAAACTTTGTGAATATCACATCAAGGATATAATTAACAGTCAATTGCTACCAATAAAAGTTACTAAAAGCCCACCAAGAAATAAAATGGTATGGATTTAATAAATAAGATAAATACAACTGAATTCAAGTTAGTTATCTAATTAGGATTCGAGAGCTCAATAGATATTACTCATGGTTTCTGATGTTATAGAAGGTTGCAGGTGCAAACCCCAATCCAGAGCACATAATCTAGACTAAACACTCCAATGTAGTACTGAGGGAGTGCTGCATTGTCAAAGGTGTCATCCTTCAGATGCGACATTAGACCAAAAGTCAACATTAAAGACTCCATGCCACTGTTTAAAGGGAGTTCTACTTGTGCTCTGATCAACATTCTTCCCTCAACCACCAAAACCAGATTAAATAACCAATCATTCATCACATTGCTGTTTGTGCAATCTTGCTACATGCTAAATGATTGCTATTAACCTACATAACAAGTCACTACATTTCAAAAAGTAATTAATTGTATGTGAAGCACTTTAAGATGCTTAATAAACTTGTTAAGGCACTACATAAACAACAGTCTTAACTAAAGCTAGATTACTGCTGTGCAACTCCCTGGCATTCATTATTATTTGTACAGGTTGCAATGGGATAGTAATTCAATGAGCTGGGCAGGCCAATGGTTTGAATTCTATTCTCACCAATAGAACAGCTGATTTTCTATTTTTCCCCTCAAACTGCACCAATATACTATTGTTCTAGTGCAAGTCAGCGGCTAGAATGTGACAACTCCAGTCCCCTCTCTCCCACAATAAGAATGCCTATTGTGTCCAAAAAGCATTTAACTATTACCTGAAGTAGTTTCATTAATTAGCCGTAAACAGTTGAGCCCTGCAATCTGCGCAGCATCCATGACTGACCTCCTCTCAGCATCTGTGTAGAAACATGGAACCTACAGATAGTACACAGAAGATCAATGAAGGGAAAGGCATCTGGCCAAAAGAATTACATTAAAGAGACTCAATTTTCAAAAGTGAATACTACATATTATACCGTACAAAATTAGCAGTACTTTGACTACTTACTGATATCACACAATCCATGACTGGTTTCTTAAGCGCAGTTTCAGCTGTTTCCTTCAGTTTAGTCAACAACATTCCTGCCACTTGCTCCACACTAAAGCACCGTTCCTCTTCCATGTACGAAACCTTTTAAAAAAATGAAAACAAGGAAACTTAAAAAAAAAATCTTTTCATCGTTACATTAATAAAATCCTTTTATTTGAAAAATACATCTTGACCAAAAGCATTTGTTGTTCACAAACATCTTTCATTAAATCATAATAGGTGACGAGAGGAAAATAACTGATATCAGGGAGGAAGGGACTTGTACATATAGTGCCTTTCGTAACATCCCAATAGTACTTCACAGCCAGTGAAGTACTTTTGAAATGTAGTCACTGTTGTAATACAGGAAACTGTGTGTTATCTGGCTAAATGTCCGGCAAGCTCATAAGAAATAGGAGCAGGAGTAGGCCAATCGGCCACTCGAGCCTGCTCCGCCATTCAATTATCATGGCTGATCTGATCCTAACCGCCAATCTACTATCACAGAACCATCTCCTGAATCTAACAGAATTAGACACACAAAATAGGAGCAGGATCAGGCTACACGGCCCCTGGGCCCGCTCCGCTACCCACAGGGCCATGTCCGATCCGAACCTAGACTCATGTCCAAATTCCTGCCCGCTCCCCGTAACCCTTAATTCCCTTTACTTCTAGGAAACTGTCTATTTCTGTTTTAAATGTATGTAATGATGTAGCTTCTACAGCTTTTTGGGGCAGCATATTCCATGGACCTACCACCCACTGAGTGAAGTAGTTCCTCCTCATCTCAGTTTTGAAAGAGCAGCCCCTTATTCTAAGACTATGCCCCCTAGTTCTAGTTTCACCCATCGGGAACATCCTCCCCGCAGCCACCCGATCCAACCCCTTCACAATCTTATATGTTTCAATAAGATCGCCTCTCATTCTTCTGAACTCCAATAAGTAGAGTCCCAATCTACTCAACCTCTCCTCACATGTCCATCCCCTCATCCCCGGGATTAACCGAGTGAACCTTCTTTGTACTGACTCGAGAGCAAGTATGTCTTTTCTTAAGTATGGACACCAAAACTGTATGCAGTATTCCAGGTGCGGTCTCACCAATACCTTGTACAACTGAAGCAATACCTCCCTATTCTTATATTCCATCCCCCTAGCAATGAAAGCCAACATTCCATTGGCCTTCTTAATCACTTGCTGCACCTACATACTAACCTTTTGAGTTTCGTGCACCAGGACCCCCAGATCCCTTTGTACTACAGTACTTTCCAGTTTCTTGCCATTAAGATAATAACTTGCTCTACGATTTTTCCTGCCAAAGTGCATAACCTCACACTTTCCAGTATTGTATTCCATCTGCCAAATCTCTGCCCACTTACTTAGCCTGTATGTCCCCTTGCAGGTTTTTTATGTCCTCCTCACTCACTACTTTCCCTCCCATCTTAGTATCATCTGCAAACTTTGATAGGTTACACTCGGTCCCCTCCTCCAAATCGTTAATATAGATTGTAAAGAGTTGGGGACCCAGCACTGACCCCTGCGGAACACCACTAGTTACTGATTGCCAGTCTGAGAATTAACCATTTATCCCAACTCTCTGCCTTCTGTTAGATAGCCAATCCTCTATCCATGCCAGAATATTACCCCCAATCCTATGATTTTTTATCTTAAGCAATAATCTTTTGTGTGGCACCTTGTCAAATGCCTTTTGGAAGTCTAAATACACTACGTCCACTGGTTCCCCTTTATCCACCCTATATGTTACTTCCTCAAAGAACTCAGAAAATTAGTCAAACATGACTTCCCCTTCATAAAACCATGCTGACTTTGTCCTATTAAATTATGATTATCCAAATGTCCTGTTACTGTCTCCTTAATAATGGACTCCAAAATTTTACCTATCCCAGATGTTAGGCTAACTGGTCTATAGTTTCCAGCCTTCTGTCAACTGCCCTTTTTAAATAAGGGTGTTACATTAGCAGTTTTCCAGTCTGCCGGGACCTTTGCCGAGTCCAGAGAGTTTTGGAAAATTATTACCAATGCATCCACAATCCCTACCGCCACTTCCCTCAAGACCCTAGGATGTAAGCCATCAGGTCCAGGTGATTTATCCGCCTTGAGTCCCATTATTTTACCGAGTACCACTTCCTTAGTGATTTTGATCGTGTTTAGCTCCTCCCCCCCCCCAATAGCCCCCTGTTTGTCCAGTGTTGGGATATTCTTAGTGTCCTCTACTGTAAAGACTGATACAAAATATTCAGTGTTTTTGCCATCTCCATATTTCCCACCATTAATTTCCCGGTCTCATCCTCTAAGGGACCAACATTTACTTTAGCCACCCTTTTTATATAACTATAAAAACTCTTACTATCTGTTTTTATATTTTTTGCTAATTTACTTTCATAATCTATCTTCCCTTTCTTAATCAATCTTTTTGTTATTTTTTGCTGTCTTTTAAAGTTTTCCCAATCCTCTATCCTCCCACTAGATTTGGCTACCTTATATGCCCTTGTTTTTAGTCGAATACTATCCTTAATTTCTTTACTTAGCCACGGATGGCTGTCTTTTCTTTTACACCCTTTTCTTCTCAGTGGAATATATTTTTTTGGGGAGTTGTAAAATAACTCCTTAAATGTACACCACTGATCATGTATCGTCTTACCCTTTAATCTATTCTCCCAATCCACTCTACTCAATTCCGCTCTCATACCTTCATAGTCTCCTTTATTCAAGCTTAGCACGCTTGTTTGAGATCCAACCTTCTCACCCTCTAATTGAATATGGAATTCAACCATGTTATGGTCACTCATTCCAAGGGGATCCTTTACTAGGACATTTTTAATTAATCCGGTCTCGTTACACAGGACCAGATCTAAGGTTGCTTGCCCCCTGGTCGGTTCAGTTACATACTGCTCAAGAAACCCATCCCTAACACACTCAATGAACTCATCCTCAAGGCAGCCCTGCCCAATTTGATTTGTCCAATTAATATGATAGTTAAAATCCCCCATAATTATAGATGCTCCCTTATTACAAGCTCGAACCACCGGCAAAAATCAGGAGCCATCTTTTTTCTTTTCGTTGCTTTTTTCTCAACAGTCAAGCTCTGCAAGGTCTGTAGCTAAGCAACAGCTTCAGCTAGAGACGCTACAGAGACGCTTGCCGGCTGTTTAGTGTTTGTTGATTCACACGGAGCTGAAACTCTCCGTATGTTTCAACATTAACGCTGGAGTATCCGGCAGTTTTGAGGGAATGGCAACAGCTCGGTCCCGTCGGTGCCGGATAGCACAAAGTTTCCTGTATAGGGAAACCCAGCAGCCAATTCTGTGTACCAGGCATCCCATGGTGCCTCAGGCAAGTGGCCATTCTTTATATGTGAGCTATTTGCCATCAAGCCTGATCTGGTCCTATCTGACATCAAAATATATGCATTTCCACTAAGGGTCATCCAAGAACAATCACTGATTTCCCCTCCTTAGGGGCACCAAGGCCAATAGAATTCCTACTGCTGCCTTAGTATAGACTGGGGATTGGACATGGAACTTTCCTGGTCTGTGCTGCTCAGTTACTCAGTACCTTAACCAGCTGAGCCATCAGATGGATACTAGTGTGGCCTTTAAATGCATGCCTACCACATAGTAGTAGGATATGCAGACATGATGTCCTCCATGACAAGTTTACAATCTTGGGACAGACCATCCTTAGTTGGGGGGTCATTGCATGTTAGGCTACTTTTGTGTACCCCTATCAGTTGGAGTGACAAGAGAGAGACTGGGAGCATTACACCCACCCATCCTCTGATCTTAGGGTATGGTGCTTTGGAGTCTAACAAAATGAAGGAAATAGATATTTAAAAGCTGCTTAACAAGAGCTTGGGGTTCCTCTGAGCATATTTGGATGTTCAAGTCTATTTAGGGGCAACTGGAGGCTTCTAATTAGTAAACACATTAACAATTTAAAACTATTTCGCAACTCACTCATTACAGCAATTACTGCAGGACTTAAAAATCAACACTGTTCCACTAAAGTGAGGCATTTAGCAACGGACCAGTGAATGTATTCTAATGTGTTCACTACTGTATTCACACATAGATGAAGTATCTCGAGTAAGCTTTTCACTAACCATCCCTAACAAATGTTTGTGTTTAACTTTCACTGGGGAAAAAAACTTCAATTTATGTTATTAGACCAGTGACAGTTTTATTGAAAGGTATTGCAGTTCTATACTGAAAAGTAAAAAAAAAAAAAAACACAATCTAAATAGGTTAGGCAAAATAGAAATCTAAAAAGGAGTTTTTCCTTTAAACTCCTTTGGGCATTCTCAAGCATCACCAATATGGAGGTAGGTCACAACAACATGAGGTAGTGCTTGGACCAAGTGACATCAACTTTTCTACTTCCATCCTAATGATAAAGCATACACTTTTGTAATAAGCCAGCCATTAGTTACAGAGCAAGGTGACACTAACCTTAACACCTGTGGTACCATTTGACATCTGGACAAGTTCATATGCAAGCTTGGATTGCTCAGTGTTTACAAACGGGTCTGTGAAAGCCCGGCCATGGAGCCTTTTAAATCCTTGTAAAGTGTTTTTCACATTTGACACTACCTACAAGAGAAGTTAAAACTTGATTCTTAATACCTAAAACACAATTATTTCTACTTTCAAAGTTCTTGAATGAAATTGCAACAAATTTTAGTTCATTTACATAAGGTGCAACTTGCAGTTATAGTTTGGCTCCAATTTCACGATAAATTAAATTTAAGATTTTTGTACAGGATCAGGTTTCTCTGTTGCTAGTTATGTAAGTCTTGTAAAGGAATGGTCAACTATCTGCTTTGCAATTTAAAAATGCACTGTACTTAGTTAAAAGGATTAAAACGTCTGGGATAATTATAGGTTTAACTCCAAGGCATCAATAGGCAGTGCATGCAGTGTCCATCAACACACACACTCAGATCGAAGGCAGGCAGCTGACAGAAATGGGATTCTTGACTAATTTGTCTCCCAAGTTGGGTGCTGAGGTCAACTGTAGCTCCCAACTGCTACTGCAGCACAGCACAGGGTTTGAATCATGACTTTCCTGGTCTTTTTGGTTCACCAGCATACCCGACAATGCATTTACCTTTAAGCGCGATAGCCAATGTTTTATCAAATACCTGTCCTGGTTGATCACCACTCACTTACTGAAATATACTGCATCTTACATTAATAGTGGTTCTGAATTGTAAAACAATGTTTTAAAGGGGATTTTTTAACAGCGATATTAGAGCATAAAAGCTGAAGTTCTCATCAGTTCAGTGATTTCAAAAAGTTTGCCGTCTGCGGGGTGTTCAACAGTGCGCGTCCTGTGGAGGAGCAGAGAATCACTGACAGCAACTTCTGGATTTCCACGTTTAGCTGCGCATGTGTGGACGCCCGAAGTTACTGTCAGTTTCACAGGACAATAATGGCGAGCACTGACAGTTTTGCTGTTATTACAACCTCAAAATCCGGCCCATTGTTTCCAGCATATAACTCATGGATTTGGGAGGAAAAATAATCAAATATTATTTAAAACACTGGTAGACTTATACACCCAGGACCACAGCTAGATTACAAATGAGCTTCAGTAACATATTTTCCTGGAATTTTCCAACTCTCTATAAAGAAGGATGCACTGAGCTCTTCCTACCTGACTTTTGGCTGCAGCTCCAACCGAACGATTTCTGGGTCCCAAAGATACACAAGACCTGCAATTTTAAAAGCAGTGTACAATTTAACCATTCCAGGATCCCAACCTGTACTTTTTGCTTTGGATATACAATACAGATGTACCATATTTGACCCTGGTGGTTGTTGAGAGCACAGAAAGGCTGAAGAAACAGTACCGAACTGTCATATGGCAAAAAATAAGTTGCTTTTATACTGGTGAGATTACATTTGGTTCCCGATTAGTGTCCGCAAGCTGGTTTCTGGCATTTACCCTGAAAAATCCGGCTCCCTTATCTCTAACAGACAAGCAGGCCCAGTGTCTGCCGCCAGGATAAGGGAGCCAGATTTAGCATCATAAGCACTGGGAGCCATTTTGCAGATGCTGGTGTCCAGGAATTCCAATTAAAAACAGTGTCAATGTAAAAGGAGCTAGAGATTTCCGATAGCTTAATGAATGCTGTGTTAACTATAATTAACTGAATGCCACTTCGGTAAATTATGGTTAACACTTCATTTGCATTTCTGCATACAACTGGAGTTTCAGGTGCCAGTGTCTGGGACAGAGTTAAACAGGCAGAGGCATATTCTGTGCAGATTCTATCAGCGCACAGTATTGATTTGCAGCTGCTTGTTAAAATTCTTGCCACACAGAAAACCCCCAGATTTCCTGCTCAGGTCATGCTCTTGTAGAGAACTGACAGCAATAGTAATGTTGGTCATGACCAGCATCAGAAAGCCACAGTATTCTTCAAGCCAGATCCACAATCCCGTCATGGCCACCTTCAGCCGGACTCCAATTCTTGAGCAGATAGCAGTACAATGACAGATGCAATCAGATTTAAAAGATTTTCAAGAGAGGCATTGTGGAAACTGTAACTTTGATTTATTTTGGTATTCATTTTAATAATTTTGTCACAAAACCTTTAAGTGACCCGACCCATATGCTATGGTGCTGGAAAGAGCAAAAGCCTGTTACATTCCAGTACTCACTGCAAAGGACGCCTCTGCCTCTCTTTCTTTCATGCAGTACATTCTAGGCGTGAACATTTTGTAGCTAACTTGTAAGCAGTAGTTATGCCATGAAGATAAACTGTTCAGTGAATTTAACACAACTTTACTGCAGTGATAGTCTTCCCAGAATATGCTGCCTGAAGCAAAGCAAATGATGAATAAAAATACAATGTTTGTACTTGTATTTATTTTTCGCATCACACGGGGAAAAACACAAGAGGATGTGAGTGAGCTATTGAAAATGGATAGCGCGCTCATTTAAATCAAGGCGGCGATTTCCTTTAAAATGAGACAGAAAACCTTTTCCAAAATGAACTACAGGATCAACATGCCCCATTAGATTAAAAACTCCAAATTGAGAATTATCGGAGCTCAAACTGCTTGCCAGATCAGTATAGTAGGTGACCAAAGGGCATGGCTGTGGGGTTTTGGACAACTGCCAATCAATCTAAACCAAGCTTTTACAGTGATTTTTGACCTTGAAAGTAGCTATTGCACTTTTGTAACTGTATGGTGTTATTTTAACTCCCAAATTGCTGAATAAACTCAGGAAAATAGGCAAAATCTCAGGAAAATGCACAAAGGGCCCATATGGAAGCCCATAAACTGTACATTTTCTGCAGACTGGGAATAAAATAGAACACATATTGAACACAAAGTGAAGTTCTTTTGCAACCCAATTCTACTGAAACCATTGTCTATTGGATAATAGCAGCAAAGGTCAGAGATACAGGTTTCCATTAAAAGTGCACTGTTACTACTGTTAATCCGCTCTGTCAGCTCCATCAATGTAGCCACAAAACAGTGGCGGCAACAGAAACAATGCCGCAGGAAAATTAATGCTGGAGCACTCAAAGGCCCCGCTAAGAAAGCCCTATTCAGCCTGTGCCTCACAAACAACCGGACGACTCCCAGTGATGCAGAGACAGAGAGTGCCCACAGCGCCTGGTCTGCACTCAAGGCTTCCATAATCAGCACTTGAAGAGACGCTCAGTCACTCGACCAGGAAACACCAAGACTGGTTCGACGAGAACGACCAGGAGATCCAGGAGCTAATAAGCCGCAAGCGCAAGGCATTCCGGATCTGGAAACAGCAACAGAACTCGAGCGCAAGAAAGCAGCTTTACAGACACCTGAAGGCCGAGGTCCAACAAAAAACTCGCGACCTAAAGAACAGATGGTGGGTGGAGAAAGCGCAGGAGATCCAGCAGCTAGCCGACAACCACGACGTGCGTGGATCCTTTAACGCAGCCAAGACCATCTATGGCCCAAGCACCCAAGGCCCTATCCCACTGCGGGCCAAGAACGGAGAGGTACTCATCAAGGACAGAGAGGCAGTCAGTGCCCGCTGGAAGGAGCACTTCAAAGATCTCCTTAACCGCGACTGTCTTCGACTCGAGTGTCCTCAACTCCATCCTGCAGCATGAGACCCGCCACCATCTCAGCACAACCCCAGCCTGGCATGAGGATGAAAAGGCCATCCAACAATTGAAAAACAACAAGGCCTCAGGAGCAGATGGAATCCCCGCCGAGGCACTAAAGTATGGCGGAGAAGCACCGCTGGCTCAAATTCATGAACTCATTTCTCTTATCTTATCTGGAAGGAGGAGAGCATGCCAGGGGATCTCAGAGACACCATAATTATGACCATCTTCAAGAAAGGTGACAAGTCCGATTGCAGTAATGTCAGAGGAGTTTCCCTGCTGTTTGCCACAGGGAAAGTCATCGTAAGAATCCTCCTCAATCGCTTTCTCCCAGTGGCCGAAGAGCTCCTCCCAGAGTCGCAATGCGGATTCCGCCCACTAAAGGGCACAATGGACACGATCTTCACCACACGTCAATTACAAGAGAAATGCAGGGAACAGCACCAACCGTTGTACATGGCCTTCTTTGATCTCACAAAGGCCTTCGACACTGTCAACTGTGGGGGATTATGGAGTGTCCTCCTCAAATTTGGCTGCCCTCAAAAGTTTGTCACCATCCACCGCCTGCTTCACGACGACATGCAAGCCGTGATCCTGACCAACGGTTCCACCACAGACCCAATTCACGTACGAACCAGGGCCAAGCAAGGCTGTGTCATCTCACCAACGCTCTTCTCGATCTTCCTTGCTGGAATGCTCCATCACACCCTCAGTAAGCTCCCCGCTGGAGTGGAGCTAATTTACATAACAAATGGGAAACTGTTCAACCTCCATCGCCTCCAGTCCAGATCCAAGGTCATCCCATCCTGTCGTCGAATTACAGTATGCAGATGACACTTGCGTCTGCGCTCACTCGGAGGTCGAACTCCAAACCATCGTCAACACCTTCACCAAAGCGTACAAGAGCATGGGCCTTACACTAAGCATCCGTAAGACAAAGGTCCTCTACCAACCTGCCCCCTCCACACAGTACTGCCCCCCGATTATCAAAATCCACGACAAGGCCTTGGCCAACGTGGACCACTTTCCATACCTCGGGAGCCTACTGTCAACAAGGGCAGACATCGACGACAAAGTTCAACACCGCCTTAAGTGTGCTAGTGCAGCCTTCGGTCGCCTGAGGAAGAGTGTTTAAAGACCAGGACCTCAAACCCGGCACTGAGCTCATGGTCTACAGAGCAGCAGTGATACCCGCCCTGCTGTTTCTCAGAGACATGGACCATGTACAGCAGGCACCTCAAAGCACTGGAGAGGTACCACCAACGCTACCTCCGCAAGATCCTGCAAATCCATTGGCAGGATAGGCGCACCAACGTCAGTGTTCTGGCTCAGGCCAACATCCCCAGGATCGAAGCTTTGACCATGCTCGATCAGCTCCGATGGACGGGTCACATTGTCCGCATGCCCGATACGAGACTCTCAAAACAAGCGCTCTACTCGGAGCTCCGGCATGGCAGGTGGGCAGAGGAAACGCTTCAAGGACACCCGCAAAGCCTCCTTGAAAAAGTGTAACATCCCCACCGACACCTGGGAATCCCTGGCCCAAGACCGCACAAAGTGGAGGAGAAGCATCCGGGAAGGTGCCAAACACCGAGTCTCTTCGCTGAGAGCAAGCGGAAGCCAAGCGCAGGCAGTGCAAGGAGCGCACATCAACCCAAGCACCCCACCCACCCGCCCCTTCAACCACCGTCTGCCCCACCTGTGACAGACTGTAGGTCCCGCATTGGACTCATCAGTCACATGAGAACTCATTTTTAACGTGGAAGCAAGTCATCCTCGGTTCCGAGGGACTGCCTAAGAAGAAGAAGAACTGTTACTAGGATTTCCCCTTAAGGGAACAGAAATACCCAATTAAATTAAATAGGCCAACTTTTACAATGCAATAGGGCTTAATCAATACATAATTTTAATAAAAATAGAGCTACACTTTAAACATATAGGCCTAGAAATTCAGTATAGCTACTTTTGGGGCGCTAAAGTCGGGCGGCCGCTAAAGTTTGCGCCCGGCGCAAAGTTGCGCCACCTTCGCCGATATTCAGTCGCATCGCCCCAAGAGGTTGCTGCTGCGCTAAAACAGGCGATGCACGACTATCTTTAGGCGCTAAGCCGGCGGTGCAGAGCGATACCCCCGAGGCCGGGCGCAGCGCCGGTGCGGCGAGTTGTTGATTGACGGCAGACACTCTGGCGCCGGTCAGCTCTTAAAGGGGGAGGGTGGATTTGTTTGCCTGCCACGCCCTGCACACTGCAGCCCTCAACCTAGGCCTGACCACTTCAGCTTCATCTGCACAACGCCCAGGGCTATGGGGAAGGCCAGGGAGAGAGCGCAGCGCTTCAGCGACGGTGACCTGAGGGTGCTGGTTGGCGGAGTGGAGCGCAGGCGCCATGTTCTGTTCCCAGAAGGTGGCAAGAGGCCGCTGCCCAGCGCCTACTGGAAAGCCTGGAGGGAGGTGTCCAACAGGGTGTCTTCCAACAGCGTGGTTGCCAGGACTCCTGTGCAATGCCGGAAAAAGTTCAACGACCTCACTCGGGTTGTCAGGGTGAGTACCCTTTCCAGTGTCCTCCTCATCCCTGCATGTGCACCTCACTTTATGGGCAAAAGGGACCTGAAAGCCCTAATGGCCAGCCCTCATCCAGCAGCTATGGGACTGGCATGGAAATCACTTGCACATTCAGCACTTTACACACTGTACAAGCTATTCGACCATGGGAGGCAGTGCAGACAAGATCAGGGCTTCACACTGTACAAGCTATTCGACCATGGGAGGCAGTGCAGACAAGATCAGGGCTTCACACTGTACTTAGAGGCCGTCCTTTCTCTTGCAGGCCAAGGTGGCGCACAACCGGCGGAAACGAACTGAGACCGGGGGAGGCCGTCCTGACGTCAAAGAGCTCTCCGACCTCGACCAGCGTGTGGAGCGCATTATGGCAGGCCGGCTGATTGGCCCCGTCGCCAGTGGAGATGCCGACCCTGTTCTGGGCACCAATGGTAAGGGCATCACCTTTTTGACCTCTCGTTCCACTTGCGCCTCAGATCAGCATCCTTTGCCACTGTCTGACCAATGCAGTGAATGGCAGCACTCATGCCTCCCTCGCTGCTGCCTTGTCCTTACTCTAAAGCTACTCTTGTGCCTTCCTGCTTTCAGATGGTGAATCGCCAGGTGAGGAGGCGGGCCCTCAAGCTGCCACTGTCAGCTCTTCCGAATTAGAGGAGGAAGAGGAAGCCGGCCCATCAGTGCCACCCTCAGCCGCGCCAGCCCATGGCGATGAAGGGGACACGTCTTCCCTGGAGGGGAGCCGGGGGGAAGGGTCGGAGGAGAGTGAAGCTCCAGGGCCCAGCGGCCTGCAGCAACGCGGGAGGGGTGGGGAAGCTCGGCGGACTTCTCCCCAGAGGGTGAGTGCGGCCTCCAGTCCTGTGACGGTCAGCGCAGAGGAGGTGCGGCTCCTGGAGGAAATGGCCGTCCAGGCTGAGCGCAGGCACAATGAGCTCATGGCTGCAGTGGCAAGGATGCCTGACTCCATTGAGTCTTTGTCTAGGAGTGTGCAGCAATTTAGAGCAGCACAGGCCAGGAGTCTGGATCAATTCAGTGCAGCACAGGCCAGGAGTCTACAGGACTTCGCAGCAGCACAGGCGGCTTCGAGCCAAGTGCTCAGTCGTGCCGTCCATTCACTGGCTGTTGTCATGCGGACACAGACCAGGGCCACACGGGCACTAACTGCTGCCACCCTCGCTGGATCAGCCAGGCATCGCCAGGGCACTCGCCGCACAGCAGCAGCCCAGCAGTCTGTTCTTCAGCTGTTTGCTGCGCATGCTGCAGTGCTGGCCCGTGCGAGTGCCACTGTATCAGGCGACCAGCGAGCACCTGCGATCTGTCAGGTTGGCACCATTCCTGCAGCCGACACTGCCACTCCGCCATTGCAGCTGCCACGAGCCGCTGGACAGACTGCTGCCGCCCAAGCAGAGTTGCAGCAGTCAGCAGCCGGCCCCTCGAGGGCCAGAGCTGGTGCAGGCCGACCCCCAAGGGCATCTGCCGTCTCGCCAACTGACCCTCAGCAGCCTTCCCCCAGCCTTGCTGCAGCCACTGGGGTCCCATTGAGGAGGAGCTGCAGGGCGGGCAGGGGCCAGGCAAGGATGCGAAAGGCATCGCCCTCGCAGGGCAAAAAGTAGAAGGTCTGCACAAATGGTTTGTGGTTGTTGTAAGGCCGAGACTGGTGTCTTTTTTAGTTTTTGTAAGGCCGAGACTGTTAGTTTTGTGTTTTTGGAGGGGGCTTCTCCACATGAGGTTGTAATGTGGGAAGGGCAGAGGTTTGCAATAAATTAATGTTCTTAAATTGCACTGTGCATGTTTTTTTTGTCAAGTCCTGGTTGCCCTGCTCGGCTGAGGGCTTGTGGAGCGGCTACATTCATCTGCTGACATTGGCACAAGCCATTCCCTGAGAGGGGGGTCTAGAACCGACGTTCAATAAGCTGGCGACGGGCGGCCCTTGCACTTTCTGCCTCCCTCCTGTGCTGGTCCTCCTCCGGTCCTCCAATCTCTGGTGGCAGTGGCCGAGTCCTGCGGATAGCCAGGTTGTGCAGCATGCAGCAAACGACCATGAAATGGGAGACTCGCTCCGGCGAATATTGTAGGGCTCCACCGGAACGATCCAGACAGCGGAACCGTTGCTTCAGGACGCCGATTGTTTGCTCTATGATGTTCCTGGTCGCTTGATGGCTATCGTTGTATCCCTCTTCAGCAGGGGTGCTGGGCGCACGGAGCGGGGTCATCAGCCAGGTACACAAAGGATAGCCTTTGTCCCCGATAAGCCATCCTCGTGGGCGAGGCTGGGCCTGGAACATGTCTGCCACAGAAGTCTGGCGCAGGATGAAGGCATCGTGGCTGCTGCCTGGAAAGCGGGCATTGACAGCTAGGATGAGCTGCCTGTGGTCACACACACCAGCTGGACGTTGAGCGAATGGTAGCCCTTCCGGTTGCGGTAATCCTCGGAATTCTCCAGAGGTGCCCGCAAAGCCACATGCGTGCAGTCAATGGCGCCCTGCACCATGGGGAAGCCCGCGAATGCTGCAAAGCCCATTGCAGGCTGTTGCTGCTTGGCAAGGGTCATGGAGAAGGAGATGAACTGACGTCTCCTTTTGAAAAGGGCATTGGTCACCTGGCGGATGCAGCAATGCACGGCGAACTGGGAGATGTTGGAAATGTCCCCAGTAGCGGATTGGAAGGAGCCGGTGGCATAGAAGTTGAGAGCCACCGTCACCTTCACTGCCACCGACAGAGATGTCTTGCTCCTCAGCTGTGGCTGCAGATCACCGCCAAGCAGGTGGCAGATCTCTGTGACCACCTCCCTTCGGAATCGCAGCCTCTGAACACACTGCTCGTCAGACATGTTGAGATAGGAGAACTGCTGGCGGTATACCCTGGGTGGGTAAGGCCTCCTTTCCTGACGCCTGTTGCCCCCTCTCCGTCTAGCCAGGGCTGCCACTCTCTCACGGCGTCTGTGAGCCCTTTGGATGCAATGGAGAAAGCCAGCGCTTGCACCCATTGCAGCCCCCATAATATGTTAGCAAACAATGATATGTCAATGAAGGCAAAGACAAGTGGAAAGCTGTGGCCTGAAGCCACAAGTACCTGTCCGAGTGTTGAGCCAAAGCAGAAAGCTCTCTACCTTGGTCTCTCTGCAAAGATCCGTCTCTCAAGGAGTGCTGCGAAATGGCAGCCTTTTATAGTGCAGGAGGAGTGCCCTTTAATTTGCGCCCCCCGCATCGACTCAGCACCGTTCCACTCTACCAGTCGCTAGGGGCGCCAGGCGCACAATGGGGCGTCGCGACTGAATTTCCAGTTTGGGGCGCACAAAGGGCGTTGCACGAGGAAATGACGTCAGGATCTGCGCGCGCAGCTGAGCGCGCGCAAAGACTTTGCGCCACCGCTAAATCGTGAGTGAAGTTGGGGAGAGGCGCAGATCGCGCTGCGCCCGGCCGCTAGCCGCCTAGCGCCCGACATCTACTCCTCCTAAGGCGCTACCGGCTGGCGCAACCAACTGAATTTCTAGGCCATACTCTTCATAAATTATACACCATTCCACAGACAAGAGAGCAGATGACCTGATCTTGACCATTGCCAAACTGGTCTAACTCAAATCTGGCTGTATCCTAATTCCTCCCATTCTGGATACAGAATTTTGTTTAACTAAATTCGGGAGCTATTCTATTGAACTTAAAATAAACCTGGATGGCACTGCAACTTTTAAGGATCTTACAGAATTTTATTAAGTGGTACCACTGCACTCCCTTCATGTGCACTTCTCATATCTTTCACTCAGCTTTAAGTTGCATGACATTTGTGTTGGCCAATCTAAAATTTGTTTATTAAAAAATAATAATTTGTAAGCTCTAAGACTTGAAAAGGTGCTATAAGTTTTAACCGTGGCTAATTCTGCTAAACAAGTATTAATGGAATGCTAAGTATTTTTCAGTAGCTGGGTGTCTTTGTACAGCGGCTTTTTAAGTCAAAGACATTTACTTGAAGACTAATGTGGCAGTACACTAAAAACATGCTGGGTAACAACTGTTTGGTGAACTGTTTCCAAAACAGCAGCGTTGACTTGGACAACAGATAAATATTTTTCAATCAGATAAGCAGATAAAGTATTTTTAAACAAAAATATTTAGATAAATAAATTAAGTTTATTTGGCAATAGAACTCCTTTGATCTCAATTTCCTATGTCTTCAGCCTCCACCAATACTACAAGAACTGAATTCAGTGTCACCGTTGAAGGTCCATTCAGCTGTCATAGAGTCATAGAGTTTTACAGCACAGAAAGAGGCCCTTCGGCCCACCGTGTCTGCGCCGCCCATCCATCCCTGTCCAGTCTAATCCCATTTTCCAGCATTTGGTCCATAGCCTTGTATGCAATGGCATTTCAAGTGCTCATCCAAATGCTTCATGAATGTTGTGAGGGTTCCTGCCTCTACCACCCTTTTAGGCATTGAGTTCCACATTCCAACCACCCTCTGGGTGAAAAAGTTCCTCCTCAAATCCCCTCTAAATCTCCTGCCCCTTACCCTGAATCTATGCCCCCTTGTTATTGGCCCTCCTACTAAGGGGAAAAGTTCCTCTTTGTCTACCCTATCTATGCCCCTCATCATTTTGTACACCTCAATCAGGTCCCCCCTCAGCCTTCTTTGCTCCAAGGAAAACAACCCCAGCCTGTTTAGTCTTTCTACATAGCTGAGGCGCTCCATCCCAGGTAACATCCTGGTGAATCTTCTCTGCACCCTCTCCAAAGCAATCACATCCTTCCTATAGTGAGGCGACCAGAACTGCACACAGTACTCCAGCTGTGGCCTCACCAGCGTTTTGTACAGCTCCATCATAACCTCCCTGCTCTTATATTCTATGCCTCGGCTAATGAAGGCAAGTATCCCATATGCCTTTTTAACCACCTTATCTACCTGTTCCGCTGCCTTCAGGGATCTATGTACATGTACACCAAGGTCCCTCTGACCCTCTGTACTTCCTAGGGTCCTACCACTCTGTGTATTCCCTTGCCTTATTTGTCCGTCCAAAATGCATCACCTCACACTTTTCAGGGTTAAATTCCATTTGCCACTTTTCCGCCCATCTGACCAACCCGTTTATATCGTCCTGTAGCCCGAGGCTTTCCTCCTCGCAATTTACCACCCCACCAATTTTCGTGTCATCTGCGAACTTACTGATCATACCTTTTACATTCTCATCCAAATCATTTATGTAGATCACAAACAACAAGGGACCCAGCACCGATCCCTGAGGTACCCCACTGGACACAGGCTTCCAGTCACAAAAGCAACCTTCGACCATCACCCTCTGCCTCCTGCCACTCAGCCAGTTTAGGATCCAACGCGCCAAGGCACCCTGGATCCCGTGGGCTCTTACCTTCTTGACCAGTCTCCTATGCGGGACTTTGTCAAAAGCTTTACTGAAGTCCATGTAAACCACATCCACAGCATTTCCCTCATCCACACACCTAGTCACCCCCTCGAAAAATTCAATCAGATTTGTCAGACATGATTTACCCTTGACAAAGCCATGCTGACTATCCCCGATTAATCCTTGCCTCTCCAAGTGGAGACTAATTTTGTCCCTCAGAATTTTTTCCAATAATTTCCCTACCACAGATGTTAGGCTCACTGACCTGTAATTCCCTGGTTTATCCCTGCTACCCTTCTTGTATAATGGTACTACATTAGCTGTTCTCCAGTCCTCTGGTACATCCCCTGTGGCCAGAGAGGTTCTGAAAATTTGTGTCAGAGCCCCTGCAATCTCCTCCTTTGCCTCCCACAGCAGCCTGGGATACATCTCGTCCGGGCCTGGGGATTTATCCATTTTTTGGCCTGCTAAAACCGCTAGCATCTCCTCCCTCTCGATGCTAATATGTTCAAGTATGTCACAGTCCCCTTGCCCGATTTCTATGTCTGCATCGTCTTTCTCCATAGTGAACACAGATGCAAAAAATTCATTTAAAACCCCGCCTACATCATCTGGCTCTACACACAGATTGCCACTTTGGTCCCTAATGGGCCCTACCCTTTCCCTGGTTATCCTCTTGCCCTTAATATACTTATAAAACATCTTAGGATTTTGCTCGCCAGTGTTATCTCATGGCCCCTCCTCGCCCTCCTAATTTCTTTTTTAAGTATGCCCCTGCACTTTTTATACTCCTCTAGGGCTTCTTCCGTCTTTAGTAACTGCCAAAAGCCCCCCTTTTATTTCTAATGCATTTTTGTATATCCCTGGTCATCCAAGGTTCCCTTTGCTTGTTGGTCCCACCCTTGACCTTTACAGGAACATGTTGGCGTTGTACTCTCTCTATTTCCCTTCTGAAAGTCTCCCACTGCTTTGATGTGGATTTTCCTATAAGTAGCTGCTCCCAGTCCACTTTGGCCAGATCCTGCCTTATCATATTAAAATCGGCCTTCCCCCAATTTAGAACCCTTATTTCCGGGCCGTCTTTGTCTTTTTCCATGACCACCTTAAATCTCACCGAATTATGGTCACTGTCGCCAAAATGCTCTCCTACTGATACTTCCACCACTTGCCCGGCTACATTCCCCAGAATTAGGTCCAGTACCGCCCCCTCTCTTGTAGGACTTTCTACATGTTGGCTCAAAAAGTTCTCCTGGATGCACTTTAAGAATTCTGCACCCTCTAAGCCTTTCACACTCTGACTCTCCCAATTTATATTGGGGAAGTTGAAATCCCCCACTATTATTACCCTATTATTTTCGCACTTCTCTGAGATTTGCCTACATATCTGTTCCTCTATCTCCCCCTGACTGTTTGGGGGCCTATAGTACACTCCCAGCAAAGTGCTTGCCCCCTTTTTGTTTTTAAGTTCTACCCATATGGCCTCATTAGAGGAACCCGCTAATATATCATCCCTCCTTACAGCAGTAATTGACTCCTTAATTAATATTGCAACACCCCCTCCCCTTTTACACCCCCCTCTGTCTCGCCTGAAGATTCTATACCCCGGAATATTGAGCTGCCAGTCCTGACCCTCCCTCAACCATGTCTCCGTGATAGCAACCATATCGTACTCCCATGTGTTCAACAACAACTTCAGTTCATCCACCTTATTTGCAAGACTCCTTGCATTAAAATAAATGCCTTCCAGCCCTGCCATATTCCCTTTTTTCACATATTTGCTCTGCCTTCCCATCTGACTTGTTTTTTCCTCTGTATTTGGCTGTAAATCACCCCCTACTATAGCTCCACTCTGTACCCCATCCCCCTGCCAAGTTAGTTTAAACCCCCCCCCAGCAGTGCTAGCAAACCTCCCCGCAAGGATATTGGTTCCCCACTGGTTCAGGTGTAAACCGTCCGACTTGTACAAGTCCCACCTTTCCCAGAAGCAGACCCAGTGATCCAGGAAACTAAAGCCCTCCCCCCTGCACCATCCCTTTAGCCACGCATTCATCTGTTCTATCTTCCTATTCCTATACTCACTAGCACGTGGCACCGGGAGTAATCCAGAGATTACAATCTTTGAGGTCCTGCCTTGGAGGTCCTGCTCTTTAATCCTTCACCTAGCTCCCTAAATTCTTGCTGCAGGACCTCATCCCTCTTTTTTACCTATGTCGTTGGTACCAATGTGGACCACGACCTCTGGCTGTTCACCCTCCCCCTCCAGAATGCCCTGCAGCCGCTCAGTGATATCCTTGACCCTGGCACCAGGGAGGCAACAAACCATCCTGGATTCACGTCTACGGCCACAGAAACGCCTATCTGTTCCCCTACCCATATGGCCTCATTAGAGGAACCCGCTAATATATCATCCCTCCTTACAGCTGTGGATGATATACGAGTACTGAGACACCAAAAGAAGGTGCATGTGGAAAAATGTTATGGGTTACTTGTTTATGTCTGTCCCGACAAATAGATGAACGAGTAATTTTATCTTGTGCACATGGATAGGAGTCAACTGAAAGGAATTGCTTATGTTTTGACTGTTTTCTCTTCACTCAGCTGCTAATATAGTGGCATCATATAAATTCACAGCCTGTGCTACTAAACATGGATGACAGAGCGAGCCGCAGTTGCAGAGAAGTTCTCACATTAGGTTTAAAAATGTCAAAACAGAATAGCAGCCATGATTCACTTCTGCTTAGATAATGCTGCGATAGCTCTAGATTAACATCAGAAACTCATCTGCATTTCACCTAAATATATCTCTCGGGGATGGAATATCCTGTTGGTTTGATGCACTTACTCCAAGGATAGATAGCAAGAAATTTGTGCTTAATTCAGCATATTTGTAGCAACAGAAATGAATATTTATTTTAATCTGCTTGTATACTGTAATTAAAAAAAAAACTGTACATACTGTGGTTATTCTCCAGGCGAAGAATGATGATTCCTACCAGTAGATAATGTTTCTAACTTTCACTAATATTTCCTTACTCCACAACCTTACAATTCTTAAATGTTCATGCCTTATTATGGCCTCTTCCTGGTGTGGGGATCGTCAAGTGCAAATCCAAATGTGATCCTTTTGTACATCAACCCCAATCTAACCAGCAATGTATGGAAGCTGCCTACAGGCATTTTTTTTTTTTTTTTAAATAAATAAAAAGCTTTATTTTTCATTTGCTTGTTTTAAAAAATGAGAAAGTGTAAGCTCCAGAAACTTTAGTGGAGGGAGGCCATAATGAGGAATGGGCATTTAAGAACTGACAATGGAGGTATTAATGAACGTTTTGAACTACTGTACAATTGGAGTACAATGTTAAAAATCATAGCCATTCTAGAGAAAAAATATGGTGCGACTTACTTTATGTACAGAGAACTTCCTTTTGGAAAGAAAACACAGTATACAGGCAGGGACCAAAACGACCACCCATCTTCCTAGTATAGGCAAATATGAATTAAGCACATATTGCTTACTACCTGTCTTCCAGCAAGCATCAGCTGGCTTTCCATCCCCTTGCCCCAGAGGGGAGATGCAAAATTAGTGCATTTGCCATTAAGTTATAAACAAAGCATTTTAGTTAGTATGAACAGAATTGCTCTCAGTTTTGCATCAGAGAACATATCTAGTAATGTTACAAAATTTGTTGAGGACATCAAGTTTACTAATTTATTTATTTATTTATTAACACTGGTGCATTTGACGGGACAAGCTAAGGAATGGCAAATGGATCTTTACCATGGATAAACAGAAGGCAGTTCACACTGCTTTAGGAGATATGACATTTGTGTATCTAATCGATTCAATTAATAAAAGTAGAAAGGAAAAGAATTGTGGGATTAGCCCATTCACAAATTCCAGTCAATGTAAGGCTATTAGCAATAAGATAAAATAAGGACTAGGAACTATCACAAGGTTGCTGATTAACCATTTATAATCCACTAATAAAGGACATTTCTGGAACACTAGAGTAGATGTTCCTGTCTTGACACGGAGTGTGCAGTCATGTGCACTGCAAGCTTTGCATCGACACGAAATAGGAACAGTTTTTTGGGGTCAGCCATAACTATATGTTTGATGAGAGATCTTGGCTGGGATTAAAGGAGAGTTGCTTTCTTTCGGCATGAAGGTAGACGTCAAATTATTGTTTCCAATCGCTAAGGTGAGCTCACAAAGCAAGCTCCCAATAAAAATATTTGAATGATGCAAGTTAATTTACTGACCCACAGTAGGATGCAGGCCAGCACTTGGACATCATTTTGTGTGCTCTTCAAATTTCAACATCTGAACACTAAGGGCTGGATTTTACCAACCCCGAGGAGGCGGGACTGTTGGGAAAATGGGAAAAATTGGGAGCCGGCCCCAACCCACCTCTGAACCATCTTCCCGGGAGGTGGGTCCCGTTTATAGACTACAGCTCAGCATTCAACACTATCGTCCCCAACAAGCTGGCCACCAAACTCCAAACTCTCGGCCTGAACACTTCCCTCTGCAACTGGACCCTGGACTTCCTAACAAACAGACCCCAGTCTGTCAAATTAGGCAACCACACCTCCCCCCACCCCCCCCCCGACCCTGAACACGGGGGCCCCACAAGGATGTGTGCTGAGCCCCCTCCTCTACTCCCTCTTCACCCACGACTGTGTGGCTGTTAATGGTTCCAACACCATCATCAAGTTCGCAGATGACACCACGGTAGTAGGCCAGATCACCAACAACGATGAGTCAGCCTACAGGGAGGAGGTCCAGCATCTCGTGAAGTGGTGCGCTGACAACAACCTGGCCCTTAACACCAAGAAAACAAAGGAAATAATCGTGGACTTCAGGAAGTCCAAAGGCGGAAGTCGCACCCCCATCCACATCAATGGGGCGGAGGTGGAAAGGGTGGCCAGCTTTAAGTTCCTCGGAGTCCACATCACGGAAGACCTCTCCTGGTCCCTCAACACCTCCTCTCTGGTGAAGAAGGCCCAGCAGCGCCTATATTTCTTGAGGAGGCTGAAGGGATGTAATCTGTCACCCCCGATCCTCTCTAACTTCTACCGCTGCACTATAGAGAGCATCCTGACAAACTGTATCACGGTATGGTACGGCAGCTGTAGCTCCCATGACCGGAAAGCCCTGCAGCGGGTAGTCAAAACTGCCCAACGCATTACCGGCACCCGGCTACCGACCATAGAACATATATATCAGAAACGCTGCCTACGGAGGGCACGGTCCATCATCAAAGACCCTACCCACCCCAGCCACAGTCTGTTCACCCTCCTACCATCTGGAAGACGCTACAGATGCATTCGCACCCGTACGACCAGATTTAGGAACAGCTTCTTTCCCAGGGCTGTCATCCTACTGAACTCCACAAATAAACACTAAAGCCTGCACATCTGCCAATGCACTTTATTATGGTCATATTTATGCTAATATATATGTACAAATGTATGTTGAAATGTTTAAGTGTCCTAATCCAAATTGTACACTCTCGGGAGCCGCAAGCCTACGTTTCGTTGTACTGCACTTGTGCACTAACAATGACAATAAAAGTTGATTTCATTTGATTTGACTCGTGCAGGGACCCGACTCCGAGGCGGGAAGGGGATTAAAGCCAATTAACTGCCCGTTAACAGGCAGTTAAGAGGCTTGTCCCCATTTTACGCCTGCTGATGCGGGCTTCCCGATGTCGGGAAACCCCGCTAGGGTCAGCGAGGCGAGCAGTGGGTCTGCAGGGATGAGAGGGGTCGAAATATCAGCTGTAGAGGTCAGTGATGGGTGCAAGTGTGGACAGGTAAGTACGAGAGGTGAATGTAAAGTGTTGGAAAAAGTTTCCTTACCTTTGCTTCTTTCTGCAGGCTTCAACCTTTTTGAGGATCCGGAGGTGCCTCATCTCAATGGCAGAGAGGACAGAATGGCTGCTGCATTCTCAGATGCAGCAGCCTTCTGCTTTCTGCTGAGGAGAGAGGTCTTGGTGAGCCTGTGTGCAAGGGCTCACCTTAGAACAGAGACTGTCAGTGTTTGACAACTTCTCAAAGCGGTCAAATGCTGACAATTCATCTGTCAAAATTTGAGACAGATGAAGCGTCACGTCATCTGTCACCGGCTTTCCCTTAATTGGCCAGGGCTTAACAAGGCCAATCAAGGGAAAATAGCGTGGGTTGGTCAGATGTCACTGGGGGCGGGACTGAAACCCGGAAACCAGCAGTCCCGCCTCCAGCACATCTCCATTGAGAAAATCCAGCCCCAATTCTCTGCTAATAGGACACGGTGGCACACAACAGCAAGGAGCAAGCCAGCACAGGAGAAGGGCCCCAAAACCTTTAAGCTTGAAGAAGTCACTTTGCAAATTCTGGGGCTGATTGTATCTGCTGAAGCAACTTTGCATTGTCTGTCAAATTGTCAGGGTTTTGTTCTGCTCTTGGCTGTCGATGGGCTCCTCCTCCATCTCAGCTGGTTGGTTAAGTTGTACAGCATGCAGCAGACAGCTTGGAAACCCTTGTGGGCTCTATTGTAATACAGCTCCAATCTGTATAGGATCTGATATGCTGCTTCAAGATGTCTGCAGTATATATGCTCAATTTTCCTGTTGGTTGCATGTATGTTTGTGACTGTTGTAATGGTGTTGCAAACTGAAGTTCAAAAACCTTGGTCCCTTAGGAGTCACTCTTCCACTCTGTTTTCTCTTTCAAATAACCCAGTCACAGGATTATCTTAAAATAAAATTAAATTATAACCATTACCTGGGAAGCAGGCATTCACTTGCTGTGTTTCTGGGCACTAGCCATCAGCACATTGATCGAATAAAAGTCATTGTAGTTCATGAAGGCCACAACATTGTTGTAGGGGCCTAGATAGCCATATGGGCACCATTAATAATGCCCTAGACTTTGGGAAGTCCGGTGATGCAGAAAAATTGCAGTGCCCTCTCATTCTGATCAAGGTGCTTGCCAGAATAAACAGTAGTGACCCACTTGATGTACCTGTGGACTGTGAATCGAATTATGTCCCTTATGATGGCTTGGATAGAGTCGAGGCATCAAAGTTTATAGTGTTATGGTGGCCTTCACTGCCACTGGCAGTGCCATTCCTCTTGTGGAGGTGGTTGGCAGCAGGTCAAATTCCAGCAGATGATAATCCATCAATGCTTTCCGGATGAAGCGATCACTGTTGGACATTCCCAGGTAGATGTGGTTGGGTTTGAAGACATGACTGTGGGTTAACAGCAGGTGCAAATGTACCTCAGCAGCATCCCTCCTTTCATCCTCTTCCAACAAAAACAGAGAGGAAAACCCATAGGAATTCGCATCGTTTTTGACTGTAGCAAACAAAAATCCATACAAAATTCCTGTAATTGAAGCTTTAACAATTAATTTCCTCAAAGTCCTTAATGTGACTGGACATCATTGCTCATTTTATATGGTGAGCTGAGTGCACAACCAGAGGGCCATCCAATGATTTAACGCAGAGAGATTCAGGATTTGGTGACATTCATCTCTGCTTACTTTCCCAGTCCTCACTTGCCCATTCCATGCCCCAACAAATTATCATTTCTGATGAAAACAAGATATTTATAAATGCATAGCACCGACCCTATTGTATCCAATTATAAATGCCCAGTTTTCAAAAAGATGCATAGAGCAAGTAGGAAGAAATGGTTTCCTCTGGCAAGTGGGTCAATAACCAGAGGTCATAGATTTAAAATAACTGGCAAAAGAACTAGAGGGGAAATGAGGAGACACTCACCCCCCCCCCCCCCCCCCCCCCGCACAGAGGATTAGTAAGATCTGGAACGCACTACCTGAAAGGGTGGTGGAATCAGATTCCATAGGGCCTTTCATGTACTTGACGAGGACTAATTTGCAGGGTTGGGAGGAAAAGGCTGGGGTGTGGGATTAAATTGGACAGCTCTTTGACAGAGCCGGCACAGGCACGACAGACCAAATGATCTCCTGCTGTGCTGTAAGATTCTATGATTAGAGAGATTTAAACGTGGATAATTTCAAGACCTTGAATCTAAGTTATGAAGAAAAGAAATCACACAGAAGTAAATCTGACTGGAGAACAGAACAAAGGAAATCGCAGTCTTTAAAACATGAAAGGTGTGGATAAAGTAAATGTTAGCAAATGATGTAACTTAAATTGACTGCAGAACTGGTGGGCACTACAAAATTACCAAGCCATAAGCAAAACTTGAATAAAAGAAAACTGCCTCAGAAACTACAAGATGTACAAAAGACAGTTAATACAATATTGATTAGCTCCTTCAGGTCATCGGTACAGAGGAGATTTAGGAGGATGTTGCCAGGACTGGAGAATTTTAGCTTTGAGGAAAGGTTGGATAACCTGGGGTTGTTTTCTTTGGCAGGAGGAGGCTGAGGGGAGACTTAATTGAGATGTATAAAATTATGAGGGGCCTAGAAGAGTGAATAGGAAGGGCCTATATCCCCTTGCAGAGTGGTCAATAACCAGGGGGCATATCACAGAATCTACAGTGCAGATAGAGGCCATTTCGGCCCATCGAGCCTGCACCGACACATATCCCACCCTATCCCCATAACCCCACGTATTTAATCCCCTAACACTAAGGGTCAATTTATCATAGCCAAATCAACCTAACCCGCACATCTTTGGGTTTAAAGTAGAAGGACTAGAGGGGAGTTGAAGAGAATTTTTTTCACCCAGATGGTGGTGGGGGTCTGAAACTCACTGCCTGAAAGGGTGGCAGAGGCAGAAAGCCTCATTGCATTTAAAAAGTACTTGGCTGTGCACTTAACAGGACTACAGACCAAGAGCTGGACAGCTCTTTTTGGCCGGCAGGGACACAATGGGCCAAATGGCCTCCGTCTGTGCCGTAAATTTCAATGATTCTATGTCAACTAAGGCAGGCAGTGAGCCGTTACTTAGCAACAGGAAAAGAGTATCGCAATCTGTCAGAGGCTGGCTCATTAGCATGAAGGATAAGAGGACTGATGTGTGACATGCAAGAGTGAAAGTCAGAGGCATTAATAATAAAAAGGAAAATTAATCAATTTTCTCTGATGCAGGTTCAAAAAAATGATTTAGAAATAGTATAATGAAGTAGCATAATGCTGCACTAGACCAATCAAAATATTTCACATGTTTGTCTGCATCTCAACATGCTTTGAGGAACGGGGGTGTAAAGCTAGTCAGGACGGGAAGAGGGGGAGGGGATGCAAGCTAGACACGGAAGGAAGAGGTCAGGCCACTTACTATACAACTCCCAGCCACTGAAAGGACTCAAATGGAGGATTTGCTGAAACTGTGATCAATCATACATCCTGCATTACCTTGCCAGCACACACACACTGCAATTTGTTTAGCCATTAAATAGAATTACACTGAGTAGTGCAATTTATGCGAATGTGAAATTGAAAGTAACCGCAATTTAAATGCTATTTCAAATGAAAAATTGCGAGGTAGCAGTTTCTATTAATACAAAAAAATCTAAATTTCTGTGGAGAAAAAACAGGACCCCTCCCAAAAAAAAAATTGGAATACTGTCAATGCAGGTAGGATATCGCAATAATCCGAACACTGCAATTCACCTTCAAACTTGCATTAATAAAAAAAAAACCAGAATCTCTGTTGAACTGAATTTAAAATTAAACTGGGTATTTCTGACGGTTAAAAAATATTCGACAATGGATCAAAAAAGCAAGTTTTAGAAGGAAAATTCTAGAAGGCGAAGGGCATGGGGCAATGAGCAAGATGTGAAGCTTCAATGCCGCATCCAGCCAGTCAATCAGTCAGTACCTCCTCCCTAGGCCACGCGTGTCAGGGAGGAGGAGGAGGAGGAAGGTGGAAACTAGGCCTCAAAGCAACCGGCACCCTTAAAACACTGCCCCCGGCGCCAAAAAAAAAACCCTCACACGGACCGTCTCTCCCGGATACTCACGGGGTGCTTCTGTCGCTGTATTCGTTGGCGGCCGTCTCGATGCCGCCGCCTCTCGCCACGGCCACATAACAGCTCTGAAAACCGACATCAAAGCCGACCACTGACATCTCTGGGCTAAACGCAGACTGCGAACACCTCGATCGCTTATCTTTTAAAGTCTGAAAGGAAAGTCGCCCAAGTAACTCGCGTCCAATAAAGATGCCGTATTTTTTTTAGACACGAATCTACAGGGAGGCTGAGACTTTTTTTTTATATATATGTGAAGAGCAACGAACCGCCGCTCTTCCTTCTGTCTCTCACTCCGATAGATTCTCGTGCGCCGCCGGCCGGCTCCGGTATCGCGAGATTTGGCTCTATCCCGAACGAGAGGTCGTCTCGGCACTCGGCTCTTCGGGTTTTCTGCGCAGTTTGAGCCGTGACTCGCCAACTTCAGTGACGTCCGCTGCCTTTCTTGCGTACTGCGTAGTACGGCCTTCTCCGATGATGTCATTGGAAAGCGGGGCTTTGCTGCGGCCTGCGTCCAGCGGGCTGAGCCGGCGGGGTTAAACTGGCGGAGGTTTGAGAGCCCACGCACGTTACTCAGCTGTTACCGGTAATAGTTGTATTTGGTGTCGCCTGGTCCTTCCGTTGAATATAAAGCGTTGAGCAATTTGGTCGGAGACGGGTGTGAGTAGAGGCGCGGCGGTGTGTTTGGTAAAACCCGGGAGTGGTGTTAAGTTTGGGGGCTGGATTTTGGCCTCAGGTGAGTCCACCTGACAACATGTGGGAGGCCGAGCTGGAAGTAAACGGGTGCATTGGGAGGGGACCAGCCGACAGAAAAGATGTTGCACATGCAGAGAAGCAGCTGGTCCCCGGTGACTTTTGGGTGTTGAGGAAAACAACTGTCCAAATTCGCACGCTGCGTACTGGCGGATCTCCCCTGGTGTTGCTATAGTGAGTTATTTATAATCATGGGGAGGTGCTGCCATGGACACAGCAGGGCTATTGATTTGTGCTAAGTCGCATTTTGTTATTATATGGCATTCTTGGACTTTTCGTTGGTGTTTTGGGATTGAATTCAAAAGACCCTGGGTTATTTTTTGCGAAAGCCTTAAATGTGGACCTTGCTCGATATATGCTTTATTGATCTTGTGTATGTGTATGTGCGCACTTTCTGCCCGCAAACTTAACTTTCGGTTGTCACAGGTTTTGGTTGCACTTGGATGTCATAATTTAGCAATGAAACAGCCTTTGTAAACATCCATAATGGGAATTGCCGTGTAAACAGTGAACCATTCAAATTACTCAAAATATTCATTAAAAAGTCTGTCTTTCTTTTTCTTCAGTAACTGAAATAATAATGTTCAAAACATTCTTTTAACCAAAAAAAAAATTAATATATTTTCACAGTAAAATGATAAAATTTATCCATTGCATTGTGTTTTGTGTCTTTTAATTTCTTCTTTAAAGTTTTACCTTCAAGACTTCAGCCTGTCTCAGAAGCCTGTGCTTGGACTGGAAATATTTACCTCCGAGATGTTGCACAAAGCTTTCAACCACATCTCTGTATTCTGAGTATATAATATATATAAATGCAGCTGGCAAAATTTCCTAGCACGCAGTCAGTACATCAACAGGAGTAGAAGTGTGGGTCCCCTTATCCTGTGAGGTTTCTTTGCTTTTTCCGAAAGACTGTTAAGTGAACTGAAGATTGACTTCTCAAAGATTTATTTCAGGTAGGCCTCATTTAATATATGAACATCTTTTCTATTGTGACGTGCTCAGTCAGGCAAAAAGTCCTATTAACACCACTTTGCTGAGCAACAGCTGTAGTTCCTGTGTTTTTCTTCCTAGGTGCCACCAAAGGTTGTTAAGCGCATTGAAGAATTGAAGTAAAATCTGGTTAAGAAATCTTTCTGTTGTGAAGCACTTTTGGGTTAAGGAATTTTCTTCTATTTAAAAACTATATGATCAAAACACTTTTTGAGTTTTATGAAGTAATTTTTAAGGAAATCTATATTTATTCAAATCTGTAGAAGCCAGCAATCTCACTAATAGTGCCCTATTTGCTTTTAAGACAGAGCATAAAGACGGGAACTAGCTGCCTATGAGGAAAGCGATAGGGGGACGGGGTGCCTGGTGACACAATGGGGACTATAGACCAGTTGGGAAAGTAGGCTGATGGGGGAAGCTGCAGTGTGGGTTGATGTCTGATGGGCTCTAAAAAGGCCAGGTGCAGTTCAGGTTACATTCTCCTGGCCCTCCTCCCTCACAAGGCTGCTACATGATACCCCCAAATACTGCTAGATCCTAGCAACCCTGAATTCTGCAACATGATACTACACAAATCTCTCATTCGTTCATCAGTCCAGCTGGACCATTCTCCATGCTCACACACCCTTTCGAGTTGATCCTGTGCTCCCCGATCCCAAGATGGCCCCAATGCTCCCAGACCCCGAGACCTTCCTTTCTCAATAAACCCATGACCTGTCCGTGATCACAGTTATATAGTGTTTCCAGCACTTTGCGATCCCTTCCCGTGGTCCCCCCCCTGCCAAAACTGGCCCATATCCTGTAGATACAGGAGTCCAGAAGGAAGGTTTTTTTTAAATTTAAGATTTTAATTACAGGTGGCCCTAAAACAACAAACTGAACTTCTAGTAGTAAAAGAATCTCAATTTTGTATATAATCCATTTATTATCTTTCTATTCTCCTTTTTCTTTGTTACTTTTCAGATTCTGCTACACCATTTGCAGATCTGCCAAGTGTCCTTTATTGGGAGTGATATTTACTCTTTTTGAAATAAAAATTAACCTATTTTGACATGCATTACTCTGGAAAAAATATACACAGATTCATAGATTTAATTAGTTTGCAATCCATCTGTGATCTCATTCTTAGTGTTTCTATGACATTTGCAGCTTTGCATTCAGGCAGGCAAACAACCTGCCTCAAGTGTGAATTTGTTATGCTAGTCAACGTGTTAGAATGCTTAGCCATACTCATTCAGTGAAAATCATCTCTAATCTTTCTCGTCTATAATAGGTTTAAACTGGCATTGGTCAGCGTGGGCAAACCTATCTACCATTTTGACTGACAAAACTGCTTTATTAGATTTCGGACTTAAAAATGTGATATTTTGTTTCAGTGGGAATTGCTCCTTTTACCCACTAACATGTTGGATAACTTAATGACTAGTACAGGCAACATTGTTAGATAAATGTACGCTTGATTCAAGCATAAAATTACAGTGGATTAAACTTCTTTCTGATTACACAGAATTCAATTGAACCAATTTTTCCCACTGTATTAGGTTTAGACTTGATTATAATGTGTGCTTATTAGAGAAAAGAATGTCGGTGCTGTCGAGTGGAACACTATTTCACTTGCTATCAGTGTCAGTAGTGGGAGAAATCTCACTTTGCTATCAGCAGTGGGAGAAATCTCTGTCTATCTGAATGTGTGCCAGTCTAACTCTGGCGTGATGTCCAAGTGGCTGTTATTTAGTTATGCGTGAGGCTTGAATGAGGGTCGGCGGGATTGTGTGTGGGGATGAGTAGGGGGGTGGGCAGGCATAAAAAATGAGCTCAATCTTGCCCTCACCTGATGTCAGCCCACGCTCTTCCTGTTGGGGTTGTTGGATAAAGTTCAAGAGTGGGAACCCAAGCTAATGGTATTTCCATTCCACTTGCTACCACAGGGGTGTCGAGGACAATTGTAGCACCTCACTGGCACCGTGGCTGGGATTGGCTAACAGAATTGACACTGAGGATAAAAATGTGTGTGCATGATCTGTATAGTTCAACTGAGCCATCGGGGAGCCACCTCAGATCAGATATATCAGAAATACAGTAAATATGCCTCTACACACTAAATGTAAAACTTCACCTAGGAAGTCAATCTGATTTTATTTTGTATAGCAGCCATCCTGTCAGACTTTCTAGATAAAATAGACAATTAAAACTGACCACAATTTGTTATTGTGCTGTCTACCAACGTCCACTAGGAACCAAGTTGAGATTGTCCAATCTCCTTTCCTATAGCACCCTTATAACTGGCAAACAAAGCTGGGTTTAAACCTGTGTCCACACTATTAAGGAGCAGTGTGCTGAATCTGCTGCATAGTGAAGTTTCTTTCCCTTCCCATTGTATAGAATTCTAATGGGCCAAACTCATTCCTATTCACTCTGCATGTATAACATTGCTGATCTAGGATTCGATCAATAGTTAAGTACAAAATCAGCAAAAGTGTTGCTTCTTACTTATTTTTGTTTGTATTGTTTGCTGAATGAATGAGTTGTGGCAGAACTGTTTAGAAATTGTCCCTTTTATATGCTTTTTGTGGAAGTCTTAATTCAGGCTTTGATATTTATTGGCAAATTTATTCTGTGGTTATTGAGATTCTGATGTACTTGAAAGTGGTTAGGCAGAAAATTGTTTGAAATGCATTTGGAAGAATTTGCTGATTCTGTGAATTGCAAGAAAAATATTGACAGTCTTCTCTTTCCCTCAAAGAAAAAAGTGCAGAATGTCAAATTTTTTAGAAAATCCAATTTCTTGTGCAGTAAGAATTCAATCTTGGGAATCAACTCAAGATAACGGATGACCCTGGGGTAGTCAGCCACTCATGGTTCTGATAACGTCTTAAGCCACTAGAGTGAAGCTTTATTAGTTTTGAGAAGATTATGAAATCTCATTGTTAGCTCTTTGTGCTTTTGTAATAGAGATTTTCGGTTTCTAGGTTTTGATTATTCTCACTGCAAAGCAGTGGATGCATTAAGTTCAAGTTATCATGACCCAGGTAAAAGTGTTATAAAGGTGATGATCACAAAGGAGCTGGTATAATATGCCCTATGGCAGAGGTTCCCAAACTTTACTTATTGTGTACCCCCTTCCAGATCTGCCAGCTGCCCTCGTACCCCTACCAGCATCCAAGTTTTAGACTCCCAGAACCACGATAGGGTTCCCCTTGTCCTCACCTTTCACCCCACCAGCCTCCACATTCAACGGATCATCCTCCGGCATTTCCGCTACCTCCAAAGTGATTCCACCACCAAATGTATCTTCCCCTCCCCTCTCCTTTCAGCATTCCGCAGGGACCGCTCCCTCCGAGACACCCTAGTCCACTCCTCTATCACCCCAAACAGCTCTTCCCCTTTGCCTGGCACCTTCCCGTGCAAGCGGAGGAGATGTAACACCTGCCCCTATACCTCCCCCCTTCCCACTGTCCAGGGCCCCAAACACCCCTTCCAGGTGAAACAGCGATTTACTTGTACTTCTCGCAATCTAGTATACTGTATTCGCTGCTCACGATGCGGTCTCCTCTACATTGGGGAGACCAAATGCAGATTGGGTGACCGCTTTGCGGAACACCTCCGTTCAGTCCGTAAGGGTGACCCCGAGCTTCCGGTCGCCTGTCATTTTAATTCACCTCTCCATTCCCACTCGGACCTCACCGTCCTTGGCCTCTTGTATTGTTCCACGGAAGCTCAACATCAACTCGAGGAACAGCACCTCATCTTCCGATTAGGCATTCTGCAGCCTTCCGGACTCAATATCGAGTTCAACAATTTCAGATCATAACCTCGGCCCCTATTTCATTTTTTCTTGTAATTTTTCCACTCCTTTCCCCCCCCCCCCTTTCCTTTTGTTTCTCTCTCACACCTGGCAGCTATCTCTTGCCCTGCCAGTACACTCTACACGTAATCTCAGCCTATTACCATCTCGTCTAGCTTCTAATACCTTTTATTGTCTCTTTTTTACTTCTTTTGTTTCTTTTATTCTTTTGTCTGATCGTAGCCCTGCCTCCGATCTATCTTTTCTTTCCCGTTTTGAAGAAGGGTTCGACCCGAAACGTCAACTCAAATTTCTGTCCACGGATGTTGCCTGACCTGCTGAGTTTTTCCAGCATTTTCTGTTGTTATTTCGGATTTCCAACATCCGCAGTATTTTGCTATCGTTTTAGACTGGACGATTGTTGGGCAACTGAAGCCACATTGTAGTGTACGGTGATTGGCGGTGAGGTCGCTGTACGTTACCGTATCTGTGTTCTTATTGGTACATCTTGAATAAATTAATTACTTTATGTAACAAATTCCCACAGAGTTTTAAAGCTTCGTCTCAGTAGCCTATTATAAAAATGCAATAAATAAACAAATTAATAAAATCCGCCATTAGACAATTTCTCCCGCGTACCCCAGAGATGTCTCGTGTGCCACAGTTTGGGAACCCCTGCCCTATGGTTATCATAGTACTTGAGTTTTTTTTGCAGCATCAAAAGACCAGGAAGCTAACTGTACCATCTGGGTTGACTTGTCTTAAGAAATTGTGGTCCTTACTAAAAAAAAAAAAAAAAAAACTCTTTTAAAGTATAGCAGATAATTGCAAAAACCTTTTTTGGGGGGAGGGGCAACAAATTTGATCATTGTGATGTCACTTCACTAAAAGGGGCTTTCACTTGCGCTGTTTTCCCACACAAGTGTTAGTGTGCTTGATGCGTTTCCTGGGGAGTTTCCTTTTAACTCTCCCACCAGAACCTCTTTATCCTTTCAGTTAAAAATTCCATTTGAACTAAAAGTGAGAATGGGTTGAAAACCTGATCTTAAGGTAGCCACTTGCAACTCATAAGGAGCTATTTGGCACCAGACGACACTTTTTAAAAACTTGTTTAATTCCCAGGAATCTAGATGTCCTCCAGGGATAAAGAAGAGCAAGAGGATGAGCTGCTGGCTCTTGCCAGTATTTATGAGGAGGATGAATTTAAACGTGCAGAATCTGCTCAGGGTGGAGAAATTAGCATTTGTTTGGAGCTGCCACCAAACTTCAGAATATTTGTTTGTGGTAAGTTGAACTAATGTGTTAATGTTTTAAATGTCTATCTGTAATTGTAAGGTTTGAAGTACAGAATGGATTAGCAAGATTACCACCAGAAGTCATCCTCAAAATAACAATTGTTTTTCTTGATTCAGGTGATGAAAAGCAGAATAAAAAAGAACCGATTGAATACATAGTTTCTTTCCTGCCTCCTCTTGTGTTGAACTTTGAACTTCCACCAGATTATCCATCGTGTTCAGCTCCTAAATATACCCTGAGCTGCAAGTGGCTTTTCCGAGCTCAGGTTTGCGGCTCATTCTTGTTTTTAATAATATAGAATATTTAAGGGGAAAGGACAAGAGTTTGTGGAATTACACAGTTAAAACAGCAACTCCGAAAACAACACAGTGTATTCCAACACTTGTGTGGGGTAATAAAAGTGGAAATTAAATTAAATTTTCACTGATATGTCAATTTGCCATTTTATTTGGTTACAAAGAACCTTGATCTTCTGGGATTACTAAAATGTGTTTTCATTACTTTTTAAATTAAATGCCAGTGATAAACGTGAAAATGCTATGGCAAGTAGTGTAATTTAAATATCATCACTCATTTTCTTTTGTGGAGAGATTCACCGTGATGGCTGCCATATATCCTCCTTTACTAAAGTTCAACTGCATTCCCCTGCTATTTGAAGTGTGAGGTAAAAGTCACCAGTGCTTTTAAGTAGAAAATTCTTATTTTTCTATTTCCCCTTCCATTCTCTATGTGTAACTAATTTATAAGTAATCAGACTGTGACTTAGCTATTGATAATTACACTAAGCACATTCACATTAACTTGTTAAGCATGCTGGAAAATGCTTTTTTGGAAGAATCTTTCGACAGTCAATGTTTTTTCCCCCCAACATTTTAGGTTAAAAATTCCCCAAACGTTCTTTTAGGTCTCGGGCAAAAATGCTGGAGTTTCCTTTCAGAATTTACCACCAACATTATGCTGGTCATGCTGTTTTGGTATGAACCATTCCACTGCATGAGATTATAAAATGAACAGATGATGTAATCTGTGTGCCTGAGAATTGATCCATGACATAACTGAAACATTCCATTTATGTGGGTTAGGGAGGGATGCAACATAAAAAGATCTCCTGCAAATAGATCTCTCAAATTTAATAAGATTAATAGAAGAGCTCTATCAGTAACTTTAAGTAGAATTTCTAAATTTGCCAATGACACCAAACGTGGGGGTGTGGCAAACAGAGGATGATACCAATCGACGTCCTTCCTAAAGTGTGGTGCCCAGAATTGTACACAATACTCCAGCTGAGGCCTAACCAGAGATTTGTAAAGATTTAGCAGGACTTCCTTGTTTTTTTTTAATCCATTGCCCCTATTTACAAAACCAAGTGCTTTCCTAACCGCCTTATCAACTGGCTCTTATTAAATGAGAGATTTACGACTGAGCAGGAGAAACCTTTTTACGCAGAGAACTGTAATGCACTACAGAAGTTTGTGATTAAAGCAAAGACCATAACAGCATTTAAGAATAGGTTAATTAGTTGGTTGAAGGAAAGGGAACAGGCTGGGCCTGTGAGATTAGAACTACTGCTCATGTAGAGGATAAATAGCAACATGGACAGATTGGCCAAACAGCCTGTTTCCATGTTGCAATTTCTATGTAATCTGCAGAACCCCTAAACGGATTTATAATTCACAAGAGTATCTTCTTTGGAATCCACCAAGGTGCATCCTTTTTCCTTGTAGTATTTTAGGATCTACGCAGGGAGAAATTTGCATGTGCCCTGTTATAATTCTGATGTTAATTCTATACTTTATTCCCTACGTTGTTTGATAAATTGCTTGCTTGTCTCCCAACAGCTCTCTGCACTTTGTGCTTGCCTGGATAGAATTTGGAAAGACAATGGCAGTTGTGTAGTGCTATTTTCATGGATGCAATTCTTAAAAGAAGAGACACTTTCTGTTTTACTAATTGAGTCTCCATTAGAAATCCAAAGAAACATTAAAGGGAAATCTGACTGCATTTTCTCTAATAAGAAAAAAGAATTTGGATCGCAGGACAAAACCGAGAACTTGAAAGAAGAGTTTCCTCTTGACCCAAGGGCTATCCAGGATGTGGAGTCATGGGCTAGTATTTTGCCTGAAATCTTGGACTTTGATCAGAGTCAGCAGCAGAAAACCTTTAATAGCAAGGTGTTCAGCTGTAGTGTATGCTTTTCCGAAAAGCTGGGCATTGACTGCATGCACTTTAAGGAGTGTAAACATGTGTACTGCAAGGCTTGTTTGAAAGAATATTTTGAGATTCAGATCCGCGATGGGAATGTTCAGTGCCTTAACTGTCCGGAGCCAAAGTGTACTTCTATTGCCACACCTGCTCAAGTAAGGTCTTTTGAATATTAATCTATATAATTGCCTGTTCATTAATTACTTTAGTTTATTTCTTCACTGTGAATGCTATTACACAGTAGCAGCATGGAAGTGGTCTGGTTGTCAGCATCTTAACTCAGGAGTTAGCATAAAAATGAGCCAGAAACTGAGTGACCCCAACCCATTACGAAGTTCAGAATGCATGTGTGTCTATCCTTCACGTGCACACATTTTCTATCTGTTGCACTTCAGCCATCACACTTCATCTATAACATCTCCGCTATCACTTCAGATCTGTAAAGTCTGTGTTGCACTCGCACTTGATTGGCTAAAATTCTGTCTTCAGAAGTTAGCTACAAATCACAACTGAACATCTCAGTTGAATGTGAGAAAAATGGGTTAGTAAACTTTCAATGCAAAACTACCGAGGGTTATGAAAACAGCCAATCTTCAGTTTCTGGGATATGGGTGCAATGGTTGGGCACCTCAGAATTTGAAGCACAGGGCAGGGGTATGACACATTGTGGGGAAAGAATATTGGAAAGGTACTGGGTGTGGAAAGTCCTGGGTATACTGGCATTGGGTGGCTGGTAGGGGGATGCTCCGGAGATCTTCATTTCCCAGAATGAAATCAAGCAACATTTCTTTCCTTGTTGGATTAAATTTTTATTCGTTCCTGGGATGTGGGCGTCGCTGGCAAGGCCAACATTTATTGCCCATCCCTAGTTGCCCTTGAGAAGGTGGTGGTGAGCCGCCGCCTTGAACCGCTGCAGTCCGTGTGGTGAAGGTACTCCCACAGTGCTGTTAGGTAGGGAGTTCCAGGATTTTGGCCCAGCGACGATGAAGGATCGGCGATATACTTATAAGTCAGGATGGTATGTGACTTGGAGGGGAACTTGAAGGTGGTGGTATTCCCATGCGCCTGCTGCCCTTGTCTTTCTAGATGGTAGAGGTCACGGGTTTGGGAGGTGCTGCCGAAGAAGCTATGGCGAGTTACTGCAGTGCATCTTGTAGTTGGTACACACTGCAGCCATGGTACGCCGGTGGTGGAGGGAGTGAATGTTCAAGGTGGTGGATGGGGTGTCAATCAAGTGGGCCGCTTTGTCTTGGATGGTGTCGAGCTTCTTGAGTGTTGTTGGAGCTGCACTCATCCAGGCAAGTGGAGAATATTCCATCACACTCCTTACTTGTGCCTTGTAGATGGTGGAAAGGTTTGGGAAGTCAGGAGGTGAATACTCACCGCAGAATACCTAGCCTCTGACCTGTTCTTGTTGCCACAGTATTTATGTGGCTGGTCCAGTTAAGTTTCTGGTCAATGGTGACCCCCCCAGGATGTTGATGGTGGGGGATTCGGCGATGGTAATGCTGTTGAATGCCAAGGGACAGTGGTTAGACATTCGCTTGTTAGAGATAGTCATTGTCTGGCACTTGTGTGGCGCGAATGTTACCTGCCACTTACCAGCCCAAGCCTGAATGTTGTCCAGGTCTTGTTGCATGCAGGCATGGACTGCTTCATTATCTGCTGAGTTGCAAATGGCACTGAACACTGCAATCATCAGCAAACATCCCCACTTCTGACCTTCTGATGGAGGGAAGGTCATTGATGAAGCAGATGAAGATGGTTGGGCCGAGGACACTGCCCTGAGGAACTCCTGCACCGATGTCCTGGGGCTATGATGATTGACCTCCAATCACAACAGCCATCTTCATTTGTGATCGGTATGACTCCAGCCAGTGGAGAGTTTCCCATTGACTTCAGTTTTACTAAGGCTCCTTGATGCCACACTCTGTCAAATGCTGCCTTGATGTCGAGGGCGGTCACTCTCGCCTCACCCCTGGAATTCAGCTCTTTTGTCCATGTTTGGACCAAGGCTGTAATGACGTCTGGAGCCGAGTGGTCCTGGCGGAACCCAAACTGGGCATCAGTGAGCAGGTTATTGGTGAGTAAGTGCTGCTTGATAGCACTATCGACGACACTTTCCATCACTTTGCTGATGATTGAGAGTAGACTGATGGGGCGGTAATTGGCTGGACTGGATTTGTCCTGCTTTTTGTGGACAGGACATACCTGGGCAGTTTTCCACATTGCCGGATAGATGCCAGTGTTATAGCTGTACTGGAACAGCTTGGCTAGAGTCATGGCTAGTTCTGAAGCATAAGTCTTCAGCACGATAGCCGGGATTTTGTCAGGGCCCACAGCCTTTGCTGTACCCAGTGCGCTCAGCCGTTTCTTGATATCACGTGGAGTGAATCGAATTGGCTGAAGACTGGCTTCTGTGGTGGTGGGGACCTCAGTAGGAGGCCGATATGGACCATCCACTCAGCACTTCTGACTGAAGTTGGTTGCAAACGCTTCAGCTTTGTCTTTTGCACTCAACGTGCTGGGCTCCACTGTCATTGAGGATTAACAACATTTTGATCTCGGAAGCAGTCCTGCGCATTCACATACCTACAACTCCATCCTGACTCCATTCTTTTTCCTGGTTTGCTTGTTTAATTTTTTAATATTTTTTGCCTCTTCTCATTAATCACACTCTCCCTCTCTAGTCTCAAACTTAAGACATTCCTCACCTTTCTGCCATATTAGTTTAAATCCTCCCCCCACTACTCTATTTACCCTCTTTGGTGTCACTTCATTTCGGGTGACTTCAGTATAGCCTTCCCTTGTTCCAGAAATCTCTCCAATGCCCTGAGAATCTCAAGCTGCCCCTTGTGGACCAGCTCTGCAGCCATGCTTTGACCTTCCTAATCTTCCTCTCCTTAACTTGTCTGTGGCACAGGAAGCAATCTGGAGATTATCACCCTTGTGATCTTGTTATTCAATCTAGTGCCTAGCTTCTTGATCTGTCTATGCAGTATCTCAAATGCACTTTGTCATTGGTTCCATTGTGGAACATGACTTTTGGCTGCTCTCTCTTCCTTTCCAGAGTTTTCCACCTGTTCCATGACATCTTTCACCCTACCACTAAGGAGGCAACATATCATTTGGGACTCTTGATCATAACTGACAAAAAGACCCTGACTATAGTGTACTCCCACTACTACCATTCACTCATTCTTGTAGTTTATTTGCCTCTCGCCCCCTTGCATAGTCACTTTTTCCAAGGTGTCGCACTATTGCTTAGGACCACTCTCCTCTGAGTTGTAGTCCCTCCTCCATCGAGTTTTAGTCAACCCACGCGATTTTGACTTGATTTTTTAAAATTCATTGATGGGATGTGCGCGTCGCTGGCTGGCTAGGCCTGCATTTAGTGCCCATCCCTAATTGCCCTTGAGAAGATGGTGGTGAGCCGCCGCCTTGAACCGCTGCAGTCCATATGGTGTAGGTACACCCACAATGCTGTTGGGAAGGGAGTTCCAGAATTTTGGCCCAGCGACAGTGAAGGAACAGTGATACAAGTCCAAGTCAGGATGGTGTGTGGCTTGGAGGGGAGCGGGCTCAGCAGGCCAATTAAGGGCCACCCGGCAACAGGTGATGTCACAGATTAATATTTCATCTGTCAAGACCTTTTGACAGATGAAATATCAGCGTTTCACAGCTGTTTGAAGCTGTCAAACACTGACAATCTGTACTCCCAAGTTAATTCCTTCCTCTCAGGATGATTTAGAGATCTCCCCGGAACAGAAAGCTGAATGCTGCAATTTTTGACAGCTCGCAGCCATTCTGCTTTCTGTGCCGGTGAGATGAGGGACTCCCAAGACCTGAAGGAAGTAGAACTTCTTTAAACACTTTACACACACCAAACACACTTACCTTTGCACTCATGCACCCATCACTCACCTGAACACCGGACATCTTGACCCCTCCAAGCCCTTCATCCCAACAGTCCGCCTCCTCTAACTTGGCCTGGTTTGGAGCAGTCGGGAATCCCACACTTCAACATTAAAAATAGGGATTAGGCTAAAAAGTGCCTGTTAACTACCTGTTAACAGGCAGTTAATTGGCACTAATCCCCTTCCCGCCTCGGGGAGGCGGGTCGGGTGCCTGCCTCCTTTGAAACTGGCATGGAGGCAGGTTGGGTGCGGGACATCCGATTTCGGAATTTAACCCCCCACACGCCTCTAAGCCCGCCTCCACGGCGCAATGAAAATCTTGCCCTCGGTTTCTGACAATTAATGCAAACGTGCTGCCCCTGGATATACCAAGTATCCATAATGGTCCACAGACTGCCCTACAATCAGAAGGGTATCCTGCACTGCCATCCCTTTGTATCTAACTTAGGGAAAGTGTGTAGTGTTGGCCACTACCACCAAAATATAAGCAATCAAAACTCCTCTTATTCACCTCGTGCAAGTACAGGAAACTTTAGATTTACCGGCACCTAAATAACCGGAAATCTCAGTTAACCGGCAAAATTCAGGAGTAGGTTTTACTTCATATTGGTATTTGCCGCCTTCCATCTGTGCTGTGCAAGGGTGTGGTTGCAGCTGTTGCTAAGCTACAGAGACGCTTGAAACTTGTGTTCATTGTTCTACAGTTGTTGCTAAGCAACAGGGTTTGTTGCTTTAAACGGAGCTGTCAGCTCTTCCTATCTTTTACTATAGCGTTCGGTTATCCAGAATTTTTGATGAACCGGCACCACGTCGGTCCCGTCTGTGCCGGATAAAAAAAAGTTTCCTGTATTGATTTTAGGATAAAGAAGAAAAAAAATTGTTTGACACTCCAAGGCTAAACTCCACACCTCTCTCTGCGCTCACACTCTACTGGCCTCTCACAGCTTCAAATGACAACTGAAGAGTTAGGGAACATATAAATCAAACATGGAAATCGGGTTTAAAAAAAAAACAACCAATGAGGAATCACTGAAAATGGATAATTAAGTATATTGGCCATCAGTAATATTTTCCAATAAAAGAAAAGACGAGAAACCAATCAGATTACTCAAAATATTTTTTTGATGATTTTGTTTGCCATTTTGCTTTCTTCCCAAAGTGAGACATTTAGTCCAGGAAAAATTGTTTGTAATTACCAAATTTAAAACCAGAAACCTATACAGTATTTTTATTTGTGTTTAAAATGAGTTCATGGATTTCCCAAAGATATCGCAATCAGTTGAAAGTCAACAGGTTAGCATGCTACAACCCCCAGAATACATCCTAGGATTTTTTTTACTTTTTACAATTTACAGAGTATGCTAGGACTTCATGTTCTAAGTCCCATTATCCTCTTCTCCCCCCCCCCCCCCCCCCCCCCCCCCAATCCAAGCCAGTGATAGACATGCACTGACAACGGTAAAATTAATTGTAATTTGCTTTTTTGGCATAACCAAATCAAAGCAAGGTGAAGTATGAACATTTCAACCTTTTTATGAAGTAACATTGCTGAGAAAACAATTTTGGTTACTATGCATCCTCTCCATCTGTAACTTCCCATTTCTCTCCAAGTTACTTAAATATATTTTCACTTCCCAGCACACTGCACATCTCTCAAAACTCCCTGTTCAAATCTCTTCAGTTTGGCTTTTGCCCTCCTCACAGCACTAAATCTACTCTGGCCAAGTCACAAATGACATCCTCTATAACTGTGACACAGTACATTATCCCTGTTGTCCTCTTGACCTCTGTGCAGCATTTGGCATGGTCGACCAAATCATCCTCCTCTCGCCTTTTCTCTTTTGTCCAGCTCTGTTGGACTGCTCTTGTGTGGTTCGACTCCCACCTGCCCTAATACAGTCAGTGCATTTCCAGCAAAGTTTATCTTCCCGCCCCTGCATGGTCACCTCCAGTGTTCGGAAAGGATCAGTCCTTGGCCCCCTCCTCTTCCCTCCTTTCTTCATCTACATGCTACCTTCGGTGACTTTATTCTCTGCTATTGGATTAGCTTCGATATCTCTGCCGATGACACCCAGCTCTACTTCTCCACAACGTCCCTCAAACTCATGACTCTGTGCTGACTGACATTAAATCATGGAAAGTTTGGATTGAAAATTATCTCCAACTGAGCTTGGCCAAGCAGGCAGTTCGGTGTGTACTCTGGGCAGGTGAGCTAGGGAGCACTTAGGCTGGATGACCAAGCAGGTGAGCTGTCGGGCACTGGGCTGGATAACTCAAGAAGCAGATAGGTGGGCTAGGAACCACTCGGGCTGAGCGCATGGCCAGTTGATCTATGGCTTTGCTTAGGGACAAAATTCAAATTCAAATCTGATTGTCCTGTTAATCTAATTGGTACTTGCCTTTTATTACATTTGTTGCCACTCCCAAGTCCTGGCTGAAGAACCAGGTCAGGCTACGGATAGAGAAAGAAATGTTCTCTTCTGCCCACACTGAAACCGTGCTACTTTGCTGGAAATTCTATATTCAGGCTAATTGTTTCGATAGAATTGTAATGTTAGCAATTCGACTGCCAATGCATGTATTTTGAAGTGCAGGTTAATTCATTCCAAATTTCATCTATGGCTAATTTACTAAACATTCTACTAAGTAATCTGAAGGAATCGCATTATCGAAGAAACTGTTACATCTTAATGTCCATTTTAGAAGTCACATCTGTTGAGAAGATACAAAAACATGAATGAAGATGTAACTTGTACGTCAGATTCTCTTGAATTTCTGGAGTCCAAATTTAGAGTTTGAAAGTATTGCGTCTTTATAGGTCAAAGAGCTTGTCGAGGAGGAGATGTTTGCACGGTATGACCGCCTTCTCCTTCAGTCTACATTGGATCTAATGACAGATGTAGTGTATTGCCCTCGTACCATTTGCAAGTCAGTGGTGGTGCTTGAGCCTGGGAACACCATGGGTGTCTGTCCAGGATGTCGTTATGCCTTTTGTGCACTATGTGAAATGGCTTATCATGGAATTTCCCCGTGTAGATTAAAAGCAGGTAAGAAGAACATGTTTTCACTTGACTTTTTAAAGAATAGTTATCTTGCACTTAAGCCGGTCTCTGTCCTGTTAGATTAAAATATACAAATGGGCACTGATTTGGAAATGTTTTATTGGGCAGATGGTGACTGATACTTTGAAGTGTATATTGGTTGATGGGGAATAGGGGGTACTTTCCTGTCTGTATCCCCATAACTTTCTCTTTTATAAAAAAAAAAAAAAAAAATTAAATTGTGTTTCCCCTGCTCCTACTGCCCCTTTACTTTTCCCTTAGAGGAAGGGAAAGTTCAGCAGGGGGGTGCTGGTTGTAGAGGGTGAAAGAGGTTACAGGGATTGGGAGGGGAGAGGGCGGTGGAAGTGAGGCCATGAAGGGATTTATAAATGAGGATGAGAATTTTAAATCTGAGGCGTTGAGGAATCGTAGGTCAACAACGACAATGGTGATGGATGAGTTGGGCTTGGTGCAGGATAAAGTACAGACAGGAGAGATTCCCCATTCCACTATATAAAACCTACACACAAATTACGACGAGAAAGCTAAAACCTGAAATGTACCTGAAGAGAAAACAAGATGGTGGGTGGAGGCTCTGAAATTTTTCAGAAGAATCGAGATGTTTACACAAAGCCCTTCAGTGGCCAGATTCTGTAATTACAGCGTGAAGAATTTATATCAGCAAACCAGTTATAAATTTAGATTATAGGAATTTATAATGGAGAAATAGTTGACACACAAGTCAAGGGTGCAGACAGGAAGTGTGAAAGAGAAGATGAACTTGAATTTATATAGCGCCTTTCATTTATAGCCCAAGCTATGGCAAACACTTTTATCCCTAAACATATATCTACTGACAATATAGATGTTTGGTAGAGTTTTTGTTTTAGGCACAATCAGCAATCCGGGCGCAAATTGCGCTAGTTTTCCGAACTGAAGTTCTGGTTCAAGTTTCCGTTTAAACTCATTTGCACAATCACATGGAAGATTTTACATGAACCAGTGCAAAAATATTCCTTGATATATTTAAGAGTGGTAATCTGGTGCAAATTTTTTTTAATACAGATGAAAATGGGTTTATAACAAAAATAAGCATTTTTAATAAGCATGTCCAGTGCACCACCTGTGAGTAACCCAATTTAAATAACTGAAAATGACTTTAAAAACTATACAGAATCATTGGTGTACACTAGTCAGTTTCTTAGTAAATTAAATATTTTTTAATAAACTTTTAAGAGGTGCCTATTAGTGCCCTTGCACCAAATAAAACCCCCCCAGCTTAATTTGAAGAGCCTTCTCAAAGGGTGTAATTAGCATAAACTCTCCAAGCTGATTAATTCGATCTGGCAACATGGCCAGTTTTGTGGCTGGGACCAGCTTCCAGCGCGATGTTTTTTAAACCAGTGCAAAAGATCATGGAAATTCGATTTGCACTGGACAATTATTTTTGTTTGCTATACAACCAATCTACTTCTAGTGCAGTAAAAGCAGGAGCAGTAGGAAAATCAATTGGATCAACAGCTGGATCTCTAAACGCTACAATCCCACATCCTGCAACAAGTGGTGGGGGCAAGGGCTTCAGATAGTGGCTTGCGGCTGCATCGGGCTAGCAGAGCTTAAGCGCCCCACGGACTCGGGCCAAAACTACCCCAACGGGAGGGGAGGGGAGTGAAGGCTTCAGTCAGCAGGGCAAGGACTATTGTGGCAAAAAACACAAACCAGGGGACAGGGTAGTTAGACCTACTGTCCATTGTGCACACTGGGAGTTGAGCCACTGCACATCTGACCGAGATATTGAGGTGCTATTAGTTACATGTTGGGAGGCAGCGTGTGTTATTTCATTATATATTAAATTAAAAATAAAATCACAAAACAGCAGCCTAGAAGCACCCAGGAATGGGTGAAGGCCATTAGGCGCAGACAGGAAGCCAATTTATTTTATGGAAGAAAGAAACTAAAAAAAAAAGCAAATTTTAAATTAAAGTTGTTTTTTAAAAAATGGCATAGAAAGCTAAAATAAGAGGAAAATCTCACCATTGAAAACAAGATGGTAAGTTGGACTTGCTGGAAATGTACAAAGGTCTCTGAAAATGTTCAGACTGTGCATAAGTGAGCCAGTGGCCAGATTGTAGTGTGACAAGTTTACATAGGCAAAACCCATATTAAATGTGGACATAAGAAATTATAATGGGGAAAAGTTGACAGAAGAAGGAAGTTAAGTGGTGCAGACAGGAAGTATGTGCAGTTGTAAGATTTTAAATAAATTATAGTTGACAAATTCAAAACTTGCTAATAACTTGCTCTAAATGATTTCCACAAGCTCCAGAAAATGCGGTACTAAAGTATTTAGCTGTATAAAGATGAATGAATTTTGATGCATACAAAATGATTCTTTTTGTGATCAATAGTTTAAAACAAGGGATTAGAAGGCAGAAACAATCCTGCCCCCTTTATCTGTTAGGATTACTGTTGTGCAAATTAGATGTAGTTGGAAGGTAGCAACTTATATGATCAACTTCAGTCATGTATGTCTTCATCTGTAGAATGTACAGTAATATAGAACTAGATATGAAATATTGATAGTTACCTAATATATAAACTGTTAAGTATTTCAAGTTGGGATTGATTTTTGGAGATGTTCTTAATTCAAGTTTTATTCAGTCAAACTATATTGGTTAAAGAGCCTTGGTTTCACCAAAGCACATTAGATCAGAATGATTCACTTACAAACTTAAAAGATGTTTAGGACATGGAAGAGAGTTGTTCATAAGACATGCAATTTAGTGGGTTAGAATCTGTTAGAAGAGCACAGTGCAAGACACTAGGTAATGGGAGGAGAATGGGATAAGGTTGGTTTGACTAGAGTTAATTGTGTGTTTTGCGTCATTTTAAGTGGACACATTGCTGGTTTTCTACATAATGTTCATTCTGGTAACTGGAATCCTGGAGCAATAGGCTATCGGCTAGGACAATCTAGAATTTGAGTCCCACTGTCATTCACACATGGACTTTTGTTGGCCGAGCAAGAAGTGCGAGGAAAGAAATATGTTATTCATGAGCTAGCTAGTTACTTTATTTCTCAGTCTTTCTTGGGTGTTTATTTTACCAGAGAAACTTTCTGAGCTGCGTGATGAGTATTTGGCGACCGATGAATCTGGCAAAAAGCTTTTGGAAAAGACTTATGGCCGCCGAGTGATTCAGAAAGCAGTGGAGGAGTTGTGCAGCCAGGAATGGCTCGATAAGAACTCCAAGCCATGTCCCCGCTGTGGCACAAACATACAGGTTGGTTGATCAGCCTAAAGGCGCACACTGAATTTAAAATCATCTTGTAACATAAGGAGATAGTTATGTCACTGAACTTTGTCTCTTTTATGAACTTCTGTTTGTTCTTTTGAATTTTAAAAACATTTTGTCAGAAATTTAAACCAATCCTAGTCTTATGAAGCACTGGTAAGTTGATGAATTTTGCAATAGTTTTGGATGTTTTTTATGTATGGTTCATATATTGCCAGGTCCCTAGTTCATGGAATTCACTATTTTCATTTTCATTTGCCATATCATGAGTATATTTCCATTGTCGTTGGTTTGAATGCCTAGCCAGATCTAGTGATTATTTTTTCTTTAAAGTACGGTTATGTATTTTCCTTTGATCATGCCTCTTGAGAGGAACTATTTGTTTTGAATTTAAATGAAAAAATGCAAAAAGAAATCGAGCAAAATGGACAAATTAAATTTTATGCCTGATTTTTTTTTTACTATTTAAGCTGAATATTTTTTGGTAATTGTTAGGAATGCATTTTCAGAAATCTCCAGGGACAGATATGTTCACATTTATGTCCCTGTAAGCATGATATTTATGCTTTGGTATCAAGACAGCCGTGAATCAGCTACTAGAAAGTATGTGGGAGTAGCCCAGGGATACCTTTTTCTTCCATCCCTATAGGGAAATGCCTGGACTGTACTCATCATTACTGTGCAGTGACAAAGTTGAGATCGGGAACCTGGCGGCTGATGAAGCCTGCATTGCACCATTTGTTAGTACTCCATGAAGGAACAAAATTTCCTGCATTGCAACAGTGACCACTTCAAAAGTACTTCATTGGCTGGAAAGTGCTTGGGGGCGCCCTGGGTCGCTTTATTAATGCAAGTTCTTATACACAGAATGCATGTTTTATAGCAGCCTGACTTCTATAAACTTCAAATATTGTTAGAGCTTCATGACATTCGACCCTGCTACCACAGCCCTTACCAACTACCAAATGTTTGCCTGAAATTCAAAACTCAGTCAAGGAATCATCGATACCAATGTAGAATTTTTTTTAGCTTGTAATGGAATGCTTTGTCATTGGGTCGCTGCAGTAAAATGTTATTCATGTTCCTTTCCAGAAGGCGAATGGATGCAATAAGATGACTTGCACTAGCTGTAAGCAATACTTCTGTTGGCTTTGCATATGCCCGCTGTCGAGAGTAAATCCATATGGACACTTCAGCGATTCCTCATCACCATGCTTCAATGAGTGAGTTTCTTTTTTAATAGCTTTATCTTGAGGTATTCTTAAACGTTAGATTGCTCATAAGGCTTTCATGTTTATCTTATTCTGGTAGTTTGCTGCTGTGGTATTGACCAGCAACTGTGTTTGTTTAGACGGTGCAGATTTTTCTTGATCATAAAATGATGCAAAGCGCAGCAAGTCTTGTAAATCTGCAGAAGATGTGCTGTTATGTTTTAATTAAATTCCTCACTGTAATGCAGCTTGAACCTACATCAACCTATTATTTATTTACTCGTTATATTTGTCACAATGCTTAGTAAGTAAATAGGTTCAAGCTGCATTATAACAAGAATTTAAAAAAAAAAAAACCAGCAAATGTTCCGTGGTGTTGCTCCTTGAGTTGGAGGGTGTGCTGATTTATAATGGCCATTATTATGCCATGTGACGTATAATGTATTATAGTGTGGAATTCCTGTGACATTGCTCATGGTAAGTGGAGGGATATGCTATTGCAGTGGAAGGGGAATGTATTTGGAAGCACTTGGATGGGTAGGGAGTAGAATGATTCGAAGGTGGAGGGGTTGGAAGAAAGGCGAGGAGACTTGCGAGGACTTCAAGGGGCTTGGATCTACGAGCACAGATAGTGGTCTAGAGTTGGAATGTCTTTGAGCCTGGGATTTGATAACATGAGGCATTTGGAAACTGGCTCTAATAGTATTGGTGGATAGGAAGCTGTGTATACAGAGCAGCCAAGCAGAACGAGAGAGATTTTGTGGCAGCCGATCAGCTAGAAATAGAGCAACCAGGACGGTGGCCAAGCGATCATGGCGAAAGCCTCCCATGAAGGATAGGGGCAGCATCAACAACTTGCATTGATACAGCACCTTTTAATGTAGAAGAACGTCCCATGGCATTTCACAAAGGAGAAGCGGAGTGCTCACTGACACTTTGCGAGAGGGATAGGATAGGAGAGGTGACAGAATGCTGTAGAGAAGCCATAATTTCTTGGAAATAAGGATAAAAACTTCAAATGCTGGCTCAAGCTTTTTTGTTGAAAGCAAAGTTCCCAGTAATTTAAACAGTAACACTTAAAACAGCCTTTAGTTGTGAAAGCAGTGGTAAATTTATCACAAATTGAAAATGTTTATGCATCATTGTCCTGTGGTGTGCTCAGTGATAATAGTCTTATCGAATTTTCCTGCATGTATGGAGTGTTGACTAATTCTTCATGTGCAATGGAGAGGAGGGATTCACAAATTGCGCATGCATAGATGAGAATGAGGAGCAGTGAGGTTGCTCACTGACTCTGCCGAGTCCTGCATTATGATGTGTACGTAGAAGGCCAAGAAATGTCAGGGGCCAAAGCTAAATGAAAGACTGAAGATCTGGAAACAGTAGTAGGCAAGGCAAAGCCACCAAGAAGAGGGGATGATAGTTTCTTTTGCTATAGAAAGATAAATGGGTGAGTTTATTGATGAGTTTTTGGGGATTTTTGTCAGAATGTGTTGGTCCTAAATTATATTTTTATGAGTATATAGTGAGGTGGATGATGAACAACATCTGCTGAAAAGAATTATGAAAACATTCTTCAGAGAGGTGTTTGGAGATGATAGTGTCTGTGTGTTTTGATTGGATGTAATTTCCCAGAAACCAGGCACTGCTTGCTTCCTACAGACGTGTCAAAACATTTCCCATGTCCTATATACATTTTCCTCACTAGAGAAAGCGCTCCAGACATAACATTTTCTTTGAGCAATGGAAATCAATAGATAATACAATGACGCAAGTTTTTAAATAATTGTCCTCTTGAGTTGAAGCTACCAGAACTAATTTCATGGCGGACTCTTAGTCATCTATCTGGGGCCTGAGTCCTGCTCTATATATCCTGAAAGTCTAACCTGAGTTTTAGAAAGGTTGTGAGGCCAATGCTTGTCCTGATATGTCCTGCAGTGTGGGTTCACATACATTAAAATTATGAAGTAATGGCACAGGTGGATCAAGCTTCGAGAGATTCAGTGGTGGGCTAATTGTCATGTTACTTTTTTTTTATTTTGTAGGCTTTTCCAAGGTATTGAGTTTGAAGCGGAAGACGATTTCCTGAGTGATGAAGATGACGATGGAATTGTTTAAGCTGTTTTCTGAAGTTGCCGATGATTTATCATTATGTGAAGCTTATGTGTTAACCATTTAAACTGACAAGCTGCTACTATCTTCAGTGTAATCAATCGTAGTTGAGGCATCCCCTGGTGTAGGTCATTCATTTTAACACTTATTGTTGACCGTGATGAACCCTGTGGCTCAGAATATACAGTATTCCAGGGCTTTTTGTTTTCGGCTTTCAAGCATATATACATAAAAGATATTTGAGCAAATGAAGCATACAAATTTGAGAGGAAGATCATGTTTCATTTAACTTGGACAGCATTCAGAGGAAAGTATTGGTGTAGCTGAGTGAAATTGAGAACCCTAGTCATTGGGAGCCATTTTCAGAAATATTTGGCTATAGAGAAATATCAATGCTATCTTTATTTTCCAATTTAAAAAAAACATTGTCCCCCCCCCCCCCCCCAACAAATCCTGGGTCTTTCCATAACACCCACATTGGCAGCTTGCTTGTAGACCTCTTGCTGCAGCTCTTGATCTATTGGCTAGGACATTGATGGGCCACTTAATTAGGGAGCTTTGCAAACCAACATATGCAGTAGTTTGCGAATGGAATTTCCCTACTTGGTGCAACAGCACAAACTGTGAGAGCTTTTATTGATGCATTTTCAGTTTTGACACCGGAACGGGCAGGGGGTTTAATTACAGTCCTGATGTTTTTACATCCTAGTTGCAGCAACATGGGTGTGGTGGAAGAGAGAGAAGAGGCAGATAAAAATGTATATTTGTACTATGCAAGAAAGTACTAGGTGGTAATAAAGGCGCAGTCACCCTCAGTCCTGGGGCCCTTCAGAGTCCCTCTAATGCTTGTGCCAACACTCATCAGCAGCTCTCAACTCTTAGCTGTTTGGTGCCTTCACTTGCCCCAAAAAGTGCCCAAAGCAATGATTTATTACACATTAAAACAAGAAACAACTGTCATTTCAAGGTTGAAGTTAAAAGTTGCTGCACTCAAATGAACTCTGGTCAGTTAGTCTTTCTTTATTCTGCTTTCTCTCTTTCTCCCCCGCCCCCTGCAAATCATTAAAAGAGAATCATTCTTCCCTCTGCATTGTAAGTCATTCATGTGCATTTTACTTCTGGAGAGCCTCAGCATCTTTTTGCGGGGTAAAATGTGAAGCTCTCATCCTGCTATCTGTCACTGTATGCATCTTGATAGCCTTTTTTCACCCCAAAGCCCTGCCAGTCACTAAAGCACGCCTTACATTACTTTATTTCTTTTAAACAGGTTCATGTTATGTGATTGGCTACCACACCATGGCAATGGGGACTAACATGGAGAATCAGCACGAGAAGGTGTTCTAGGAGATGCATATACTTCAGGAATGGTGAACAAGAATTTGTGGACCAGATAGCTAGGGCTCACAGGCCACTTATTAATTGTAGCTGTAGTTTGAACATTATAGACTAGATGGTGCACAAGAACAGTTTCCTCCCTGTGGGAAACACTCTCTCTTGCCTCCACTCTCCATTGTCGCTTATAGCAGAACTTAGAAATTAATTGAGGAGGATCATAGGCTTATACCTTGCAATACATTGGAGTACACAGTGACAGCTTTCCTTAAAATAAAGCAGTGATCTACAGAACCAAGGCGCCACATTACCATTCATACATGGTTATTAATCCTCGTGGTAGGCTAAGTCTCATTCAAGCAAGTTCACCTGATGTCAGTGCAACTCGGTGTTTAAACAGTCGAAAAATAATTTTTAAAACGGATACCTAGGCTAACGATTCTTTGTAATGATGTATCGTAGATTTTGAAAGGTATCGAACTGTGAGATTCTCTCAAGTTAATCTTTTTTGCGTGAATTAGGTTTTGCTTTGCTTAATCCTGAAGGGATATTGTGAAGTTCCTGGGTTTTCTTTGCTTTCTGATGAGGCATTTGGCATAAGCTTCAGTGAAACAATACTGTGCTAATTCAAGACATTTATCGTCAGTAAGAAACTATGGTCGTGGCAGGATGTTGGTCAGTTGAAGGAAGGGGACTAGGTGCTGAGTAGACTGAATGGTTTTTATAAAGGGAAAGAATATGTCAAGTCCTGTCAACCTGCAATGCACTGTAAGCCTGTCAAGCAAAGGCCTCGGAGCAAGTCTGCTAATCCCTCTCTTGGACAGTTGGGTGGTGGAAAGGAGCAATACAATTGTTGGTTTTAAAAAAAGAAATGATTGAAATTGCTGGAATTGTGAATCCGACTGAAATGATCAGCTGGTCATACTATAAATACTTTTTATTTGCTGCATATTTGTGTACAAGGTGACTGCTGTTTCGGCTGCATTTCTGTTGTGTTTCCTTGGTATTACATAAAGCTAATCTATTAACTCTGGTGCAAGAAAGGCATTTCTGTCAATTAAACTGTCCAGCCATTCTCAGTCTGTTACATCACCATGTTCCCTTAGAGTAAGACATATTTAAAGTATCATGCAAAAATTCTTTGGAATTTCAAGAAATAATTGAATAAAAAGATGTTTTGGTGACTTCTGGTAATCCTATCTTCTGAGCATTGCTAAAAATGTTGCAGTTATCTTTATAGTTAATCACATGACTACTGGACATAATTCTCTTAAATGGTTTTCTTTCACTGCATATTCTTCAAGTGGGTGCTTTAAATCTCATTTAACTTATTGTTCTTGACAGCATACTGTCCCATATCAATGAAGTGACATACAAAATGGTGGTGTATAGTGGATATTTTACTGCAACTGCAGTGGATTTGAGAAGTTAATATTCAACAATGAATGCTAAGATTTTCTATGAAGGGAATATCTATAGAGCGGCAAGTTGCCTTTTTATTTAGCAAATTATTTTTGAAGTAATTCTGTTTCTTGTTTGGAGTTTCATTACTAGGAGTAATTCATTGAAAAGTATATCTGTGACAACTTTGTAAATTGGTATGCTTTTTGAAAATGATAAATTGTAGAAAACTCTTAACTGATGTGGGCTATGATTGATGGAGCCACCTACTATCGCTCTAACACCTTTACTGAGATTTAATGATCATTCTGGATCTGTATCAAAAATTCTCCTGTCAAAAAGTCTGTGAAGTCCATCCTGAAGGTAGTCACTATGGGCAAGTTTTACTGTGTTTTATTAATCCTATCTGGTTGTCCTAGGGCATAATTATGCACCTGGGCTTTTAGGGATTCATCCCAGGGCTTGTTAGTTACTCACTGCACTAAAATGTATTTGACTTTTTTGGACATTTTGAATTGTTTCTCTTTTCTCCCCCCCCCACCCCCCCTGCTCCATTCAGTGACCCCAGTAACTGCTTAGATATGTACCCTGGTACAATTGCATCGTTTTACAATGTAGGTCATCCAGGTGTAATTGGGTAAGACATCCTTTGTAGTTAATGTGCAGTGACATCGCACCAATGCATTAATAATTGTGATCTAATTACTGCAGGTTTATTAAGTCAGTTACTGGGAGGAGGAAGAACCAACACCTGCCATGTATAATGGTTGCTGAAATGATGGAAGCACGCGAATGACATGGCATCCTCAATGTAGGATGTTATTTAAATCCTAAGATCCTGTTTTTTTTTTTTTAAATAAACTTTTCCCCTAACCATTCACTAAGAACTTTCCTGTTGTATTCCAGACACACTTCATATCTTCCATTAAAACAGCTAGTTTTACCCATGTAGCTCTGCTTTTCAGATGGCATGTTCTATTACACAACACAAGACTGGGGTTACAATTGGATCAGCTCACAAGAAAAATGTTACTGGGATATGTTGCTCTCATACGTTTAAAATAAATAGGTTAATTCAGATGGGCATAATTTCAGGGTTGAAGTGTTTTTTGTAAAAAATACAATCTTCAAGGAAAGATTACCTTAAGCTTTTTGTTGTAAAGCAAGATTTTTTTAAACTGCTGTGAAGTAACTTTACTGCTAGAAAATCTATATAATCAGATGTTTAAAATTGAATTTCCTCTTGTATAAAAGGATTTGATGAAGGTTAACAATTCTGTGGAATAAACAATTGATGGACTCATTGGCCTGAAGCTTTATTTCACAGAGTTTTTGTATTTTTCCTTGAAATGGTGCTGGCAGAAGATTAGATTATAGTAAAGAGGAAAGGGGTTTTCCTCATAAGGTTTTCAAAATGGAAAGTTTCCTTTAATCTATATCCATAAATAATATTTTTAAAACTTGCATCTGCATGCATTTTCTGTCAACATTTTACATGATACATTTCTATGTCTCCATTTATAATGGTAACAAACAACCTATGTAAACTTGTCACACTCTAATTACACCTTTGTTCACACCCAGTGGAGTAGTTGCAGTGCTACCACTAGTGGCAGGGGTCAATTATATACTGCTTCACTTGAAGATTACACTTGGTTTTGACACCCCATGGAGTGCAATGCCAGAAGGAGATTGACTAGTGTATTAAAAATCTTATATAGTTCCTGTCACCTTTTTCAACAATATATTCCAATGTCTACTTTTATAATACATCCTCCCACCAGTGAAGGTGCTGTGCTCCATGCCAGAGACCTACTTGGCCTCTCCTAGCTCCCCCTTAATATCAGGCCCCACTGGATTATCCTTGTAGCAGGGCCTGTCTTGCTTTTGTTCCACTAAGAAATAATAGGAAATCCTGCCTTTGCACAAAGAAAAGCCATATTCCTGGCAGTGACTAGGAACCAGTTTCAAATTGGTTAAATGCTTTTAAAAGGCACAAATCTTTAAAAAGCACCTAGCCAGGCTTTTCCAGCTCAATTCTAGGAAGCCAATTCAATTCAATTCAAATCGCTTTATTGGCATGACAAGTTACATCTTATGTTGCCAAAGCATCGGAAAACATTCATGTTTGTTCACTTCTTTATCGATATGGTAGAGATAAGAGCTTGGCTTGGCAGGTTGTGATGTAGAACTGGATCAGTTTGCGTGCAGTTAAGAAACCGCAAAGGGCGGAAAACATTGGTGGGAGTTGTGTATGCCACCAAACAGTAGTGGTAATGTAGGGCACAGTATCAATCAAGAAATTAGAAGTGCATGTAACAAGGGCAATACGGTAATCAAGGGGGACTTTAATCTACATATTGACTGGGCAAATCAAATTACCACTGGAGGATGAATTCTTGGAATGCATGCCAGATGGTTTCCTGGATCAGTATGTGGAGGTACCAACCAGGGAACAGGCTATTCTGGATCTGATACTGTGTAATGAGAAAGGGCTAATCAATAATCTTGTGGTAAAGGGGCCTTTAGGGACAAGTGACCATAATATGATTGAATTTTACATTAAGTTTGAGAGTGATGTAGTCCAATCTGAAACTAAGGTCTTCAATCTAAACAGAGGAAACTACAAGGGTATGAGGGCCAAGTTGGCCATGGTAGATTGGGAGACTATGATATGAAGGTGGACATACAATGGCTAACATTCAAGGAAATAATGCATAATTTGCAACAAACATATATTCCTCTAGGGCATAAAACCCCAAAAGGAAAAGTGATCCAACCATGGCTAACAGAAGAAATTAAAGCTAGTATTAAGTCAAAGGAGGAAGATTATAAAGTCGCCAGAAAAAGCGGTCAGCCTGAGGATTGGGATCTTTTTAGAAAGCAGCAAAGGGGGACCAAGAAATTGATAAAGGGAAAATGGAATATGATGAGGAAATCTACATATTATAAGGGGTTAATTTCAGGTGCTTGCTAGGTATAAGTTTTCAGACTTGACACCGATCAAGAGTCGATGTGTAACTAGAGCTATTGCACGTACTTGGATTACAGCCAAGAACAGATGTCTGCCCACCTAATGAGAATGTAGAAGTGAAACAATGGGTTTCATTTGAAGTACCCAGTGACTTAATAACTTGTACATGATTAAGATTAAGGAGGACCTCCGGTTACACGATTCATATCCTGTTATATCTTAACCGTTGACTTATGTGTCCAGGATCCTTCTGTCAATATGTTATTTCTACCTGATGATTAATCTAAAATGTATCCTGATAGAGGAACAAAGGAATGTCAATCAAACTTGTTTGTTACACTGTATAAATATAGTACGCTCACGCTGTATCATTGGAATAGTAGCCTCACCCCTTGAGTGGAGGTACTGATTCCCCTTGCAAGTTAAATAAAAGGCCTGTCCGTCTGACGAATCCAAGTGTGTATTGAGTCATTACCCAGAGCTAAGAAGTAAGGCACTTCTACAATTAGCACAAACTAGTGAAAAATATAAAAACTGATTGTAAAAGCTTCTATAGGTATGTGAAAAGGAAAAGACTGGCGAAGGTAAATGTAGGTCCTTTACAGTCAGACGGGAGAATTTATAATGGGAAATGAGGAAATTGCAGAGAAATTAAATAAATACTTTTTCTGTCTTCACGGAGGAAGACACAACAAAAAACCTCCCATAAATACAAGAAAACCAAGGGCGTGGCGAGGATGAGGAACTTAAAGAAATTACTGTTAGTAAAAAAAACAGTACTAGCAAAATTAATGGGACAAAGTCAATAAATCCCAAGGATCGGATGACCTACATACTAGGGTTTTGAAAGAGGTGGCCATTGGGATAGTGGATGCATTGGTTGTCATCTTCCAAAATTCTATAGATTCTGGAATGGTTCCTGCAGATTGGAGGATAGCAAATGTAACCCCGCTATTTAAGAAAGGAGGGAGAAAGAAAACAGGGAACTACAGACCTGTTGGCCTCGCATCAGTCGTTGGGAAAATGCTGGAATCTATTATAAAGGTTGCAATAACTGGGCACTTAAAAACTAATAGTAAGATTGGGCAGAGTCAACATGTATTTATGAAAAGGAAATCCTGTTTAACAAACCTATTGGCGTTCTTTGAGGATGTAACTAGTGGATTAGACAAAGGGGAACCGGTAGGTGTGTATTTGGATTTTCAGAAGGCCTTCAATAAGGTCCCACACAAGAGGTTGGTGAACAAAATTAGGGCACATGGAATTGGTAACATACTAGCATGGATTGAGAATTGGTTAACAAACAGAAAACAAAGTGTAGGGATAAACGGGTCTTTTTCAAGATGGCAGGCTGTGACTAGTGGGGTACCGCAAGGATCAGTGCTTGGGCCCCAACTATTCACAATGTATATCAATGATTTGGATGAGGGGACTAAATATAACATTTCCAAATTTGCTGATGATACAAAGCTAGGTGGCAGTGTCAGTTGTGAAGAGGATGTGAAGAGGCTTCAAGGGGATCTCGGCAGGCTCAGTGAGTGGGCGAGAACATGGCAGATGGAATATAATGTGGATAAATGTGAAGTTGTCCACTTTGGTAGAAAAAACAGAAAGGCAGCGTATTTCCTAAATGGTGAAAGATTGGGGAATGCAGATGCTCAAAGGGACCTGGGTGTCCTTGTACATGAGTCACTGAAAATGAATGTGCTGGTGCAGGAAGCCATTAGGAAGGGAAATGGTATGCTGGCCTTCATTACAAGAGAATTTGAGTACAGGAGCAAAGAAGTCTTACTCCAATTATATAGGGCCTTGGTGAGACCACACCTGGAGTACTGTGTACAATTTTGGTCTCCTTACCTAAGGAAGGATATACTTGCCATAGAGGGAGTGCAACAAAGGTTCACGAGATTCATTCCTGGGATGGGGGGACTGTCGTATGAGAAGAGATTGAGTAATCTAGGCCTGTATTCTCTTGAATTCAGAAGAATGAGAGGGGATCTCATTGAAGCATACAAAATTATTACAGGGCTTGATGGGGTGGATGCTGGGAGAATGTTTTCCTTGGCTGGGGAAGTCTAGAACCAGGGGCCATAACCTCAGGATAAAGGATAGGCCATTCAGGACTGAGATGAGAGGACATTTCTTCACCCAGAGGGTGGTGAATCTTTGGAATTCTCTACCCCAGAGGACTGTGGAGGCTCAGTCATTGGGTACATTCAAAACAGAAGTCGATAGATTTCTGACTAGTAAAGGCATCAAGGGATATGGTGATAGGGCCGGTGAATGGAGTTGAGGCAAAAGATCAGCCATGATCTCATTGAATGGCGGAGCAGGCTCGAATGGCCTACTCCTGCTCCTATTTCTTACCTTCTTATGTTTAAAACCTTCTGATGGATGGAAGGGAAGAATTTTTCTTCATCTCTCTTCCCTCCCCTCACCAACTCAGGCTTGCTGCCTGCCTCCTTCCAGCAACCTCTTACCACTCCTGTGCATTCCTCCCCTCACTGCCTCTTATCACCCATTATTCCAAGGACCTGTACTGTTTCCCCCCTCGTTCCCTTCTGCCATGTCTCACCATCGCCACCTCCCTAACCCCCCCCCCCCCCCCCCCCAGCACCCATATCTTTCCCCACACTTCCAAATGCTGACTGACCCTAATAAAATCCTTTCCACTTTTTCCATCCTGCTGTATGCCCTCCTACTACTCACCCATCCCCAATAGGGTCTCACACCACCACAGCCTGCTTCCGCATGAACTCGCCTATCCTGGGCAATTGCAGGAGATCCTTTTCTTGCAATCCTGGTCAATTTTTAGTCATAACCACTTTGATATTTTAAAGCATGTTGGTGATTAAAATTAGTGTTCTGCCTCGCTCAACCTGCTTATTACTGTAGGAAATTTCCAGCTAGTTTACTGTAACAAATGGTCTACAGTCAGTAACTTCTCAGGTCACAGCAGCAAACCGTAAAAGCAGTTGTTAAGAGTAACTAGCTGGAAACCTCCCTGCTAAGTAGATTGAGAGAAACAGAAGGCTGTTACTTTAAAGACACACGACTGATCGCAATTAAAGTGCTGAAGTGGAGAGACTGCCGAGGAAAGTTGTGCTGTCGGGTGAAAATCTTATTGGTCGTGGCATATTGTACCACAACAAAGAGTTGCTGCTCTGCCTGTCCAGAGCCCTTCCCAGTCCACCTCAACATTTTCCTGTACAATCAAATGTGGTTCTGGCCATCCCTTGCACAGTTGAACCTCTGACTCACCACGAACTATGCCACAGGAGATCTGTGTATGTGTATAGTGCTTATTTGTCCCTCGCACCTTTGCCATCACACTGTCCACTTACAAGCTTATTTGTATCACATTTCACTTGCATGTTTTAAATTCTATATTCATAAAACATCAACAAATCTGGAAGGGACTCTGTGCACAGAGCTGGAAGTATCTACTAAACAGAGTGGCAACGGGAATTTGTTGAGAGCTAAATAGTGGGTAAATAGTAGATGGTATGTTATCAATCTGAAATTTAACATACTTTTCTTACTTTACTTTAAAACTTTACTTTAAAATTGAAAGTCAGTGGCAGCAAACAGTGGCTTGCTAAACAGAATGGCAACGGGAATTTGGTGCAGAGAGGGAAGGAGGTGCTAAGTAATTTAAGGGCAATTTAACCAAAGGGCAACAGCAAATAATCATCTTAGGCAGTCCCTCGGAACCAAGGATGACTTGCTTCCACATTAAAAATGAGTTCTCAGGTGACTGATGAGTCCAATGCGGGACCTACAGTCTCTCTCACAGGTGGGGCAAACGGTGGTTGAACGGGTGGGCGGGTGGGGTGCTTGGGTTGACGTGCGCTCCTTCCGCTGTTTGCGCTTCACTTCCGCCTGCTCCCGGCGAAGAGACTCGAGGTGGTCGGCGCCTTCCCGCATGCTTCTCCTCCACTTTGTGCGGTCTTGGGCCAGGGATTCCTAGGTGTCAGTGGAGATGTTACACTTTTTCAAGGAGGCTTTGAGGGTCTCCTTGAAGCGCTTCCTCTGCTCACCTGGGGCTCTTTTGCCGTGTCGGAGCTCCGAGTAGATTGTTTGTTTTGGGAGTCTCATATCGGGCATGCGGATGATGTGGCTCGTCCATCGGAGCTGATTGAGCGTGGTCAGAGCTTCGATGCTGGGGATGTTGGTGGTACCTCTCTAGTGCTTTGAGGTGCCTGCTGTACATGTTCCATGTCTCTGAAGCATACAGGAGGGCGGATATCACTACTGCTCTGTCGACCATGAGTTTAAGGCTGGGTTTGAGGTCCTGGTCTTCAAACACTCTCTTCCTCAGGCGACCGAAGGCTGCACTGACACACTGAAGGCAGTGTTGGATTTCATCATCGACATCTGCCCTTGTTGACAGTAGGCTTGTAAATAATAGAGCATCGTGGGAGGTCCGATAAGCATAACTACAGTGCAGACACGGTGAGAGCGACAGAGCATCGAAAAACTGAAGAAGTGACGTCACAACCAGCGCTATGGATAGAACCCAAGGAATTACAGATAAGGAAGTATTTAAGATTAGTGTTTGGTGGTTAGTTTAAGTATTTAGTTTACTGCTCCGAGTTTTAGTAATGGCTAAACCATTAAATAACCTTAAAGCTAAACAAACAATTTTAAATAACTCTTCGCTGATATGAATACAGCTGGGGCCAGTTGCCTAGAAATCTTGTGCCATGTGGGAACTCCAGAACACTTTGTGTGTCTTGGAAAACCACATATGCAGGAAGTGCCCCTAACAGCTCGAACTCCGCGTTTCTGAGCTCGAGGGGCGGCTAGTGTCACTACAATGCATACGGGAAGCTGAGGGTTTTGTGGATAGCACGTTTCAGGAGGTGGTTACCCTGCAGCTACAAAGAGTTCAGGGGGCAAAGGTGACCACCAGGCAGACTAGGAGGAAAAGGCAGGTAGTGCAGGAATCCCCTGGGAGTGGCACTCACAATCAGGTGCCAGTGAAGGTGATGACACCTTGGGAGAGTACAATCAGAAGCAAATCCAAGGCACTGTGGGAGATTCGGCTGCACAGGGGGCACAAGATAGTGTAGCACTGCAGTTGTTATAAGGGATTTGATAGGGGAATAGACAGGCCTTTCTGCAACCGCAGACATGAGTCCTGAATGGCGTGTTGCCTCCCTGGTGCCAGGGTAAAGGATATCACTGAACAGATGTAGGACAATCTGCGAGGGGAAGAGGAATAGCCAGAAGTAGTGGTCTGTATTGGAACCAATGACATAGGTAGAAAAAGGGTTGAGGGGCATCCAAAGCTAGAGCTCCCTGGATGACAAAGGAAATAGAGGTTAAAATAGAAAAAGGAGGTTTATGACAAATATCAGGTACAGGATACAATCAAACACCAGGCAGATTACAGAGAGTGCAGGGCAAAATTATAAAAGGATACAAGGTCAAAGAGAGTATGAGACAAGATTAGCAGGTAACGTAAAAGGGAGCCCAAAAATCTTTTATAAATGTAAAGAAAGTAAAAGGATAATTAAAGGAGTGGTGGGGCCGATTAGGGACAGAAAAGGAAATCTTATGGAGGCAGAGGGCATAACTGAGGTGCTGGATGAGTACTTAACATCTGTCTTCACAAAAGAAGAGGATGAAGTTAATGTCATAGTAGAGATATTGAATAGGATAAAAATAGATGGAAAGAAGGTGCTAAATAGGTTGGAATCATTCAAGGTTAACAAGTCACCTGGTCCAGATAGGATGCATCTTAGGTTGCTGAGGGAAGCTAGGGTGAAGATAGCAGAAGCTCTGACCACAATCTTTCAATCCTCCTTGGATATTGGAGTGGTACCAGAGGACTGGAAGATTGCAAACATAGAAACATAGAAGATAGGAGCAGGAGTAGGCCATTCGGCCCCTCGAGCCTGCTCCACCATTCGATGAGATCATGGCTGATCATCCAAACTCAGTACCCTTGTTCAAAAAAGGGGAGAGGGATAAACGTAACTACAGGCTAATCAGTCTACCGTCAGAGATGGGAAAACTACTAGAGACCATTGACAAGGACAACATTAATTCTCACTTGGAGAAGCATGAGTTAATAAGGGACAGCCAGCATGGATTTGTTAAAGGCAAATCGTGTCTGACTAACTGGGTTATTTGATGAAGTAACAGAGAGGGTTTATGATGGTAGTGCAGTTGATGATGTATATATGGACTTTCAAAAGGCATTTGATAAAGTACCTCATAACAGACTTATTTGGAAAATAGAAGCACATAGTATTAAAGGGATGGTGGTAACTTGGGTATGAAATTGGTTAAGGAATAGGAGAGAAAGTAGTGGTGAATGGATATTTTTTTAGACTGGAGAGAAGTATGCAGTGGGGTCACCCAGGAGTCAGTGTTAGGACCATTGCTTTTCTTGTTATATATGAATTACCTGAACTTTAGTAAAGGGAGTACAATTTCAAAGTTTGCGGACGATACAAAACGTGGCAACCTAGTAAATAGTGTGATAGTAGCAGACTTCAGGAGGACACAGACTGGTGAAATGGGCAGACACATGGCAGATGCAATTTAATGTGGTTAAGTGTGAGTTGATGCACTTTGGTAGAAACAACATGGAGAGACAGTTTAATCTAAATGGTACTATTTGAGAGGGGTGCAAGAACAGGGACCTGGGGGTGCATATTCACAAATCTTTGAAGGTGGCAGGGCAAGTTGATAAGGTGGTTAAGAAAGCATATGGGATACTTGGCTTTGAAATAGGGGCATTGAAGACAAAAACAAGCCATGCTAAACTTTTACAAATCTCTGATTAGGCTTCAGCTAGTGTATTGTGTACAGTATTGGGCAGCACACTTTAGGAAGGATGTCAAGGCCTTGGCGAGGGTACAGAGGAGGTTTTCTAGAATGAGGGAGTTTGGTTATGTAGAGAGATTGGAGAAGCTGGGATTGTTCTCCTTGGAGCAGAGAAGATGGTATTCAAAGTTATGAGGGGTTTTGATAGAAGCAAGTAGGGATAAAGTATTTCCTCTGGCAAGTGGGTCAGTAACCAGAAGTCATAGATATAAAATAATTGGCAAAAGAACAAGAGGGGAAATGAGAAATTTCTTCACACGGAAGGTTGTTAAGATCTAGAATGCACTACCTGAACGGGTGGTGGAATCAGATTCCATAAGAACGTTTAAAAGGCAATTGGACATGTACTTGACGAGGACTAATTTGCAGGGTTATGGGGAAAAAGCTGGGGTGTGGGACTAAATTGGACAACTCTGTCAAAGAGCCGGCACAGGTGTGAACCGAATGGCCTCTTTCTGTACTGTAAGATTCTATCATTCTGTGAAATCACAACTGAAGAGATTAAGGACATTAAAATAATGAATCAAGAAATAATACTGCAAAAATGTACTAAAAAGAATAATAATTAATAATAATTCAACTTTATTGTCATTGCACAAGTACATGAACAACGAAATGTGATCTTGCAAGCTCCCATGACTGGGAGAAGCAAAACCGCTGCGTCGGTGCGTGCCGCCATTCCATTTCCACCATTCCTCCTGTCCGACAATCTTCAGCCCAACGCCCGGGCCTGCTCACCAGCCGCTCCTCCTTCCGTGACCTTCTCACCAACCGCCCCTCCTCGGGGCTCCTTCCGTGACCACCTGCACCTGGTCTTCCCTGATGGTCACCCCTCCAGGTACTAACCAGGCCTGGCTCTGCTTAGCTTCCAAGCCTTGCCAGTGACCCTGTCACTCAACAAATATTTTTGAAAATTCTTTTAGCCATCATCTTAGTTTCTCCACTAAGTTGATGCATCACTGCAACAGTATTATCTGTGTTGAGAATGGCTAACAATGTTTCTGTTAGAGGTCGGTGCCTGTATGAGAACCTGAGTTCTGTGTCAATGGGGGTCACCAGAGGCATTGTTCTCAGCTGAAGAGACTTGGCAAGGTAGCAGTCTACAACTCCAAGCATATATTTCTTTCTACAACTCCAAGCATATATTTCTTTCTACAATTCCAAGCATATATTTCTTTCTACAATTCACAGAGTTTTTATTTAAACAATTGACAGAAGACTGGCCATTCACGAACTTCTTGTGATTTGTTGTTTGTAAACTTTGCCCCATTCTCCACTCTGGTGTATTAATAGAAAACTATTAAGGATGAAACCCCTAAACATAATCATTTTTAAGAGCAGTAAAAGTAACTGAATTTATTATAAATCAAAAAACATCAGAACAATGTGAAGCATAAACTTTTGAATCTTTTCTGAGATAACTTTGAATGCAAAAGAGTTGCAGCTCCATTAGGGCACATCATGGCAAAGGGCAAGCAGCATCCAATCACATTCTGGCTGGAAAGCAGGGGTGGGTCTGGTGATTTTCATTGTGTGAGTCAACATTCTCAGCAATCACCCTGAAATTGAAGTACTGCTCACAACTGCTGGACAAAAACCTAGAAGCTGTAGGGGGTTTTGGCGTGTGTGCCCAATCAGCTCTGCCCCTGACTGTCTCTGAGCGGTTCAAATCGCTCCACACCCCCTGGGTTCTGGACACCAGACTGGACAGCGATACAGAAAATCGAGTAAACAAGTGGTTTGGTGCAAGAAAACCAATTTTTATTAAAAGGCTGAATACAACACTACTGAGAATTACTGGTATAGTTACAGGCATAAACAGTTAATACACTTATATGGGAATGGGGAACACACGGCACATCGAGGGAAACAAATACATTAAAAATCCCCTTATCCTTATCCCACCCCCTATACTTAACTAGATTAAGCTATGAGGGGCCAGGAATTCATGCTCACCGATTCAAAACCTGTTGCTTTAGATGGTGCGGTTTAACATAGAAACATAGAAGATAGGAGCAGGAGTAGGCCATTCGGCCCTTCGAGCCTGCTCAGCCATTCAACGAGATCATGGCTGATCATCCAAACCCTAGCACCCGGTCCCTACACCGACAGCCATCCCACCCAAGCCCTATCCCCGTAACCCCGTAACCCCACGTATTTAATCCCCCCTAACACTAAGGGCCAATTTTATCATGGCCAATCAACCTAACCCGCACATCTTTGGACTGTGGGAGGAAACCGGAGCACCTGGAGGAAACCCACGCAAACACGGGGAGAATGTGCAAACTCCACACAGACAGTCACCCGAGGCCGGATTTGAACACGGGTCCCTGGCGCTGTGAGGCAACAGTGCTAACCACTATGCCACCGTGAGGTCCACTCTTTCTGTCCTTTGGGATATCCCGTTGCCATGTGGTCAGAGGGCGCGGTGCTGAAGTTGTTTGTGTGAGGCACCCTCCCTTTTTTCTCCTTTAACGCCTTCGTCGAGTACTTCGTCGCGATGGGCATTCTTCTCCTTTGGGCAGTCGCCGACGGTATTGCTGTCATCGGGGGTCGGTTGGCGGTCTTTACCATCTAATGATTTTGCTATCCATGCTTCGAACACCAGCTTGTTCTTCAACTGGGCTATTACTGTCCATGTGACAAACGCCAGCTTATAACTAGGCGTTTGTTCCTCAACGCGTCTTTTCGCTGCCCTTCTCTGCTCTTATCGGTTTACCGTATTCTTCGTCTCGTCTCATCTCGTCTGCCCGTTTGTGGCCTGTGTGGTTTCGAACTCGGGTCTTGTTCTCCTCCCGCGTTGGGCCCTCAGTGTAGTAATGGGCGTCCTTGGCGTTGAGCGGCGCGGGGAGCGAGAAGAGAGCCCGCCATGAGGCCAGAGCATGAGAACGAGAGGCAGCAGGCCAAAAGCCAAACGATAAGTGGCCAGAGCAAGAGAGCGATCACTACCGATGGGCCTACAATTATACCCGATTCTTCATTCCTTATCTGCGCGCCAAATCAGGTCAGTCCTTTGTCTAACTTTTGGCGGGCTCGTTTAAACTGATTACAGCCATTTACTTTAACAACTCCTGAAATGGTTGTTTCTGTGTTTTAATGGTTTCGATGTCCTGGCTGTTGGTTATGTATGAAACTTAATCGGGTTTCCTGACTCGATGGCTTCTGTGAGCTGTTACCGATTAAATATGCAGAAACCTGATGGCCTTAATTGAGGCCCATTCTAACCTGATCTGTTTCAAGGCGAATGGAATGCATATTCTGTGTTTGCTATAACTGTCTGGCTCCACAAAGTCTCTTCACAGATTTGTGCATTTTAAGTTTCAGGTTTGAAAATGGTGCCTGCCTGTTTGCAGGGCCTTGCTTTTAAAATCCTGTACTTTTGGTCACGAGGTTGCAGAAGCCATTTTGGGTACCCCTTATTAGCAACTTGTCCATGCAGGGTCCCTTTATCCATATCTTTCGGGGAATGTGGGAATTTTGAGAACCTTACACTCCCCCCTGTTGATACTAAACTTGCTTTAAGTATCATCCTGATAAGTTGAGCAAAATTTCCGACCCTCCACAGTCAACCTTCCCCTGCAATTACCTATCTAAGATACCCATGACACATGCATTTCCCATTCTGTAAAATGTAGTGTACATAAGCATACATAGAATAATTACAGTCGTTTACACACATCCAAGCATGGAGGGGGTCCAACACCCCTGCACCACTTGGTACACATCATCTTTATTACAAACAACACGTTGAACATCTTTATTAAAAGCAATAAAAGGACATAAAAAACAATCTTTAATCAATGATACAAACAACAAATTCAAACAGGTGTATCTCCCTCCACTTTAACATAATGTTCCTTCCAGGTCCTTTGGTTTCGGAATTCTAGTATTTGACCTTTTCCCTTGCACTGAGTACATACTAGGTACAATAATATCCTCAACTGGCAAACCACAAGAATGTGGGAAGCCAATCTGATCCACGAAGGGACATCTATATTATTGAAAATGTCCCACCAGGGTGGAACTACAATGTCAAATATCTTAGCCCCTATCTCTACTGTTTTCTGCTCCAGAGTGTAAAAATGTTTCTGTGAAACTATAACTGCTTGGAGTATTTTGGTAAGGTGTTCTGGGAGAGGGGGAATTTCGTAGCCGAAATGCGCTACATACTTCTGCAGATTGGTAAAATTCTCTTTTACAGTGATGTGAACACACACTTAATCCCCCATGAGTCCCTGTAATCGTCCGGTGGGTATTGTTCCCCAACCGCTCCCACTCGACTGCGGGGTTTCTCATATCTTTGCTCAGTTTTCTGAGCCACCACCACCTATCCAAAGGAATGTGTCCCTTACACGTTAGGTATACACGTTTCCTTACGGTGATGCTGAACCTTGTGGTAATGACCTATACCCTGGGGCACAGGAGGGAGGCCTCCCCGTATATGAACCCGGTCTGGCTGGAGTACTGAGATGAATTGGACCCCAGCCACCCTGGCCACCTTCCCTCGTGGACGTAGACGGCGAGCTCCTCCATGTCCCGTTCGCCACTTCTATCGGTTACTATAGGTGCTCTCTCTCCTGAGCACCCATAGATGTGGGACTCCTCCACGTCACCTCGCTTTCCAATGCTCAGTCCTATCAGGGTGAGTAGGATTACGCCCCCCTTCATCCTGAAAATCTTTCTGCAAAAGATACAAGAACATATAGCCAGGTCTCCAGGAGATTCTCTGGCTTGGGCGAAGCATAGTCGGGTCTCGCGACCTCGACTCAAATACACACACTCTTAGCAGATTATTACTTATTTAAAACTACCCATCACCTTGTTTAATACTTAAGCTAAACACTCAAACTTAAGCTAAATACCTAAACTTAAATTAGCTAAACTATATACATCCGCCGCCCGTCTCCGGGCAGCCAGCCTAATCCCTGTTAGGGCTGTGGCACACCGCTCCCTTCGGTGTGGCCGCACTGTCCTGCACTTCCGGTCTCTCGCAGCCTGTGGCTGCTGGCTGGGGACCTCTGTCTTTGGACTTACCCCTGACTCGGGAGGCTGCCCCTTTAAGGTGGGGAGCCGGTGACCAGGGTTTCCTTGGCTGGGGCGTCCGTGGGGACCTTCTAGGGACTTTGGCAGGTAGGGTTTTCTTGGCTGGTGGGCCTTTAACCCGAACCACCGGCCCCTCCGGTGCGGTCTGTGGGCTTACCACTGCCGCTGGCCGGGGATCTTCTTCCTCAGGCTTTACCTCTCCCGAACCTGGGCTAGGGGGCAGGTAACTCTTTGCAGCCTGTTGCTGCAGGCTGAGAGTCTCCACCCCCAGGTCCCAAACCTGGGTCCAGGGCGGGGTCTTCACCCTCGGGTCCCTCCTCCTCTAAACCTGGGTCAGGGGCGGGGCTTCGCCCTCGGGTCCCTCCTCCTCTAAACCTGGGTCAGGGGCGGGGTTTTCGCCCTTGGGTCCCTCCTCCTCTAGATCCCAGAAGAGTGGGGGAGTGTCCCAATTGGTGGGCGGGATGGCCCCTCCCCTTAAACAAGCCACAGCGCCTGCCTGTGCAGCCTGTGAACTTGTTCCCACTGCAGGCTGAGGATCTCTATCCTCAGACCTTACCCCAACTGACTGCTTTCTCGTCTCGGGTTTAAACAGTTTACACTGATCAATATAACCAGCAGCCTGTTTTAAAACCTCGTCCGCTGCCCCGAATGGGCCTTCTAAGGGCTCCCCATTCTCTTTCCCTACCGGGACGGCCTTACAGACGGGATCTTGGACTTGAACCTGCTTTAGGTCCGGGGCCAAAGCTACCCACTGTGTGCCTCCGTTGTCCCGGATTGCGGCTACCGAACCTGTCCGATAGGGGTCCCAAGACTCTCCTTCCCTAACCCTCTGCTCGGCCACCTCATTGGTCCTTTGGTTACCCTCCCACGTGGTAGGGAGGGATGCTAAAGCTATGGCCAAAAGTTTGGCCATTTCCCCAGCCTGCTCATTCCCTGTGACTGCCATTGGGCTAAATGGGACCTTGTTAGACCTGGGTGGATTGGTCGGGTCTTCCGAATGGATCACCATGCTGGAAGCTCCAGTGTCCACTGAATATCTCCCCTGTACCATCTCCACCCGCATCTTAACACAGGGCCTGCTCCCCTCGTCGTTTTCAGGGGGACACAGGTCGACAGGCTGTGCTGGTTCTAGTCAGGGCCATGGGTTGGATGGGGCGGATGGGGTCAGAGGACCGGTAGTGGCTGCTACTCTCCCTTGGCCAGTCAATATGGACCTCATGGTGTCCAAAAATGACTCGACTGCGGCGGGAAGGATTCCTGCCTCTGCCTTTTGGGCTGGGGCTGTGGAATTCTTTCCCTTGTTGTCTTTCCAAGGGTTTTTGCACTCCTTCCTCCAATGTCTATCCTTCACACACCCGTAACAATGAATCTTAGTGCTAGAAGGGCTAGAAGGACTTTCAGAAGGCTTTTGACAAGGTCCCGCATAAGAGATTAGCGTGCAAAATTAAGGCACATGGGATTGGGGGCAAGGTATTGACTTGGATAGAGAACTGGTTGGTGGACAGAAAGCAAAGAGTTGGAATAAACGGGTCGTTTTCCGAGTGGCAGGCAGTGACTAGTGGGGTACGGTAAGGATCGGTCCTAGGACCCCGGCTGTTCACAATATATATTAATGATCTGGACGAGGGAATTGGATGTAATATCTCCAAATTTGCAGATGACACAAAGCTGGGTGGGAGGGTATGCTGTGAGGAGGATGTCGTGAAACTCCAGCACGATTTGGACAGGTTGGGTGATTGGGCAGAAACATGGCAAATGCACTATAATGTGGATAAATGTGAGGTTATCCACTTTGGTGGCAAAAACAGGAAGGCAGATTATTATTTGAATGGCAATAGATTGGGAGAAGGGGAAGTGCAAAGAGACCTGGGTGTTCTTGTGCACCAGTCGCTGAAGGTAAGCATGCAGGTGCAGCAGGCGGTTAAGAAGGCAAATGGTATGTTGGCCTTCGTAGCAAGAGGGTTTGAGTACAAGAACAAGGATGTCTTGCTGCAGTTGTACAGGGCCTTGGTGAGACCACACCTTGAGTATTGTGTGCAGTTTTGGTTGCCTTACCTGAGGAAGGACGTTCTTGTCATGGAAGGAGTGCAGCGAAGATTCACCAGGCTGATACCTGGGATGGCAGGAACGACGTATGAGGAGAGATTGTGTCGATTGGGCTTATACTCACTGGAGTTTAGAAGGTTGAGAGGGGATCTCATCGAAACCTATAAAATTCTGTCAGGCCTGGACAGACTAGATGCAGGAAGGATATTTCTGATGGCTGGGGAGTCCAGAACCAGGGGTCATAGTCTAAGGATAAGGGGTAAGCCATTTAGGACTGAAATGAGGAGGAATTTCTTCACCCAGAGAGTGGTGAACCTGTGGAATTCTCTGCCACAGAGGGCGGTGGAGGCCAGTTCATTAAGTATATTCAAGAAAGAGTTGGATATATTTCTTAAGGTTAAAGGGATCAAGGGATATGGGGAGAAGGCAGGGACAGGGTACTGAATTTGGAGGATCAGCCATGATCTCATTGAATGGCGGAGCAGGCTCGAAGGGCCAAACGGCCTACTCCTGCTCCTATCTTCTATGTTTCTATGTTTCTATTTTTCTATGATGCCACTCCTTCCTACCCTGCCCGGGTTTTACCTCATGCACCTTTCCCTTAGGTGGGTGTGCATAGGCTAGGGTCAGCTGTCTGATCACTGTAAGTTTGGTGGTCTGGGGATTCTTGGGGTCGAACCAGACTTCTGCCTTGGCCCGGACCTGTGGCAAGCTGTTTGCCAAAGGCAACGGAGCCAATGGGCCAGCTGACCCTGGTTCAGGAATGCCCGATTAGGTGCCCCAGGACAGGCGCTCTTATAAACTGGCCATAATCTGTCTGCGAAAGCCTGCGGGGTTTCCCCTGTGAGCTGGATGGTCTTCTCCACACGGGAGAAAGGATTTCCCTCATTCATCCCCATGGCCTCCAGAACTTCATCTCTGAGCTCCTTATACCCGCCCTGCCCCTTCTTACACTCGTCAGAGAGGGATTGGAGGAGCCTACTCTCCAGGGAGAATAGCAGCATTTTGGCCTGCTCAGCACCGTCGCAGTCGTTGACGCTGGCTGCCTGCTCTACTTCCCTGAAGTGGATCGAGGGGTCCCCTTTTTTGGAGAGCTTTGGGATATGGCTCACCATAGCCCTAAGCTGTTGGGTGCTATAGGGTAATATGAACTGGTTTTGGAGGTGTCCCTCGTCGTCGCCATTGACGGGTGGGCCGAACCTCCGATGCCGGGCTGGGCACATCGGTCCCGGCTCCGGCCTCTCTGGCGGGGACTGTTCCACCTCTGCTCCCACCCCTGACTCCGCCCCCCCTTGCTGTCAGACCTTGCTAAAACCTGGCGCTACGGGTGGCGGTCTTGAGACCTCCTGTTCCTCAACCGGGTCATCCCTGGGCACTACCAGTGATGTTTGAACCGTTCTCCCCTTGTTCCCTATAAAATCTGTCTGGCCTGCCTTCGGGCTTATGAGGCACACCATGCCTTTTGCCTTCCTCAGGGCCAGGCTCAGATTTTCTATCTGTTCCTTGCAGGGGCCATGATCTGCATCTTCAAACCCCTGTTCGCTCGCTAACTTGTAAGCTGCCTTTACCTCTTTTACTTTCTCCTCCTGTTCTCTAACTTGCCTTGCCAGGCGGGCATTCTTTTCCCGCAACCTCAACTCGTTACCCTTGGCTTCGGTGACTTGGCACTGTAGGTATTCCAACTTGGCCTTATGTTCTCCCATTAAATGTACCCTTTCCTGATTGAGGGCCTGCAATGCTACCATTAACTTCTCCCCTGCTAGAGCCTTGTCCTGGATCTCCAGGGCTGACTCCTTTAACTCGGCTGCCTGTGCTGCAATAAGCCTGTCCAAAAGCTGGACCTGCTTTTTGAAACACATCAACCAGACTGCCTTCTCTAGGGATTTCTTGTGCTCCCTTCCTCCTGTCCACTTAGCTGCGGCATCTACCGGACGCCCAGCCCTTAACAGAGTGGTGATCCACTTCTTTGTGATATTCACCTTACTGAACACATAATCAGAAATCCTTTCCTCCATCATGGTTTGCTCATCCGAACCATTGTCTACTGTATCGCACCCCTGTTGCCGGAGTCCTGCCACGGTCGCCATTTCTGTAGGGGGTTTTGGCGTGTGTGGCCAGTCAGCTCTGCCCCTGACTGTCTCTGAGCGGTTGGAATCGCTCCACACCCCCTGGGTTCTGGACACCGGACTTAGGTACAGGTGGTGATACAGAAAATCGAGTAGACAAGTGGTTTGGTGCAAGAAAACCAATTTTTATTAAAAGGCTGAATAAAACACAGTACTACTGAGAATTACTGGTATAGTTACAGGCATAAACAGTTAATACACTTATATGGGAATGGGGAACACACGGCACATTGAGGGAAACAAATACATTAAAAGTCCCCTTATCCTTATCCCACCCCCTATACCTAACTAGATTAAGCTATCAGGGGCCAGGAATTCATGCTCACCGATTCAAAACCTGTTACTTTAGATGGTGGGGTTTGAGGTCCGCTCTTTCTGTCCTTTGGGGTATCCTGTTGCCACGTGGTTGTTTGTGTGAGGCACCCTCCCTTTTTTTCTCCGTTAACGTCTTCGTTGTGTACTTCGTCGCGATGGGCCTTCTTCTCCTTCGGGCGGTCGCCGATGGTATTGCTGTGGTCGGGGGTCGGTTGGCAGTCTTTACCGTCTAATGATTTTGCTATCCATGCTTTGAACACCAGCTTGTTCTTCAACTGGGCTATTACTGTCCATGTGACAAACGCCAGCTTATAACTAGGCGTTTGTTCCCCAACGCGTCTTTTCGCTGCCCTTCTCTGCTCTTATCGGTTTACCGTATTCTTCATCTCATCTCGTCTCATCTGCCCGTTTGTGGCCTGTGTGTCCTGTGTGGTTTCGAACTCGGGTCTCGTTCTCCTCCCGCGTTGGGCCCTTGGTGTAGTAATGGGTGTCCTTGGTGTTGAGCGGCGTGGGGAGCGAGAAGAGAGCCCGCCATGAGGCCAGAGCATGAGAACGAGAGGCAGCAGGCCAAAAGCCAAACGATAAGGGGCCAGAGCAAGAGAGCGATCACTACCGATGGGCCTACAATTATACCCGATTCTTCATTCCTTATCTGTGTGCCAAATCAGGTCAGTCCTTTGTCTAACTTTTGGCGGGCTTGTTTAAACTGATTACAGCCATTTACTTTAACGACTCCTGAAATGGTTGTCTCTGTGTTTTAATGGTTTCGATGTCCTGGCTGTTGGTTATGTATGAAACTTAATCGGGTTTCCTGACTCGATGGCTTCTGTGAGCTGTTACCGATTAAATATGCAGAAACCGAATGGCCTTGATTGAGGCCCATTCTAACCTGATCTGTTTCAAGGCGAATGGAATGCATATTCTGTGTTAGCTTTAACTGTCTGGCTCCACAAAGTCTCTTCACAGATTTGTGCATTTTAAATTTCAGGTTTGAAAACGGTGCCTGCCTGTTTGCAGGACCTTGCTTTTAAAATCCTGTACTTTTTGTCACAAGGTTGCAGAAGCCATTTGGGTACCCCTTTTTAGCAACTTGTCCATGCAGGATCCCTTTATGCATATCTTTCGGGGGATTTGGGAATTTTGAGAACCCTACAAAGCTGCACTAAGATGTGCTGTGTCTGATAAATTCAAGCCAGAATTCTAAATTTTGGTGAAACAGAGAGGCTGCTAACTTTGCCATTGAATGGTCATAGCTGTTGGTTGAGTAAATCTATGCAAAGTACATTCAACTGTATTCTGTGTACAGCATTTTCTACTAAAGTTCCAGCATGTGGCTAAAACAGTGTCGCCACGCCTGTGGCTATTAGACAACACTGGTTTAAAATGTTGTTGGAAAGGTTTTCTTAAAGTTTGGTGGGTTCTTGCAATGGCAACTGTTTTTAGTTCATCTCATAGAAACATAGAAGATAGGAGCAGGAGTAGGCCATTTGGCCCCTTGAGCCTGCTCCGCCATTCAATGTGATCATGGCTGATCATCCAAATTCAGTACCCTGTCCCTGCTTTCTCCCCATATCCCTTGATCCCCTTAGCCTTAAGAAATATATCTAACTCCTTCTTGAATATATTTAATGAATTGGCCTCAACTGTCTTCTGTGGTAGAGAATTCCACAGGTTCACCAGTCTCTGGGTGAAGAAATTCCTTCTCATCTCAGTCCTAAATGGCTTACCCCTTATCCTTAGACTGTGACCCCTGGTTCTGGACTCCCCGACCATTGGGAACAGCCTTCCTGCATCTAGTCTGTCTAGTCCTTTTAGAATTTTCTAAGTTTCAATGAGATCCCCTCTCATTCTTCTAAAATCTAGCGAATATAAGCCTAATCGACCCAATCTCTCTTCATACGTCATTCCTGCCATCCCAGGTATCAGTCTGGTGAATCTTCGCTGCACTCCCTCCATGGCAAGAACATCCTTCCTCTGATAAGGCGACCAAAACTGCACACAATGATCAAGGTGTGGTCTCACCAAGGCGCTGTACAACTGCAGCAAGGCATCCTTGCTCCTGTACTCGAATCCGCTCGCTATGAAGGCCAGCATACCATTTGCCTTCTTAACTGCCTGCTGCACCTGCATGCTTACCTTCAGCGACTGGTGCACAAGGACACCCAGGTCTCGTTGCACTTCCCCTTTTTCCAATCTATTGCCATTCAGATAATAATCTGTCTTCCTGTTTTTGTCACCAAAGTGGATAACCTCGCATTTATCCACATTATACTGCATCTGCCATGCATCTGCCCAATCACCCAACCTGTCCAAATCGTACCGGAGTTTCTCTGCAACCTCCTCACAGCACACATGCCCACCCAGCTTTGTGTCATCTGCAAATTTGGAGATATTACATCTAGTATATAGTGAATAACTGGGGTCCTAGCACCGATCCCTGCGGTACCCCACTAGTCACTGCCTTCCACTTGGAAAAAGACCCGTTTATTCCAACTCTTTGCTTCCTGTCTGCCAACCAGTTTTCTATCCAAGTCATGTGCTTTAACTTTGCATGCTAGTCTCTTATGCGGGACCTTATCAAAAGTATTCTGAAAGTCCAAATACACCACCTCCACTGGTGCTCCCTTATCTATTCTACCAGTTACATCCTCAAAATATTCCAGTAGATTAGTCAAGCATGATTTACCTTTTGTAAATCCATGTTGATTTTGCCCAATCCTGTCACTGTTTTCCAAGTTCTCTGCTATTACATCTTTTATAATGAACTGTAGCATTTTCCCCACTACTGATGTCAGGCTTACCAGTCTATAATTACCTGTTTTTTCTCTACCACCTTTTTTAAATAGTGAGGTTACTTTAGCTACCCTCCAATCCATGGGAACTGTTCCAGAGTCTGTAGAATTTTAGAAGATGACCAGCAATGCATCTACTATTTCTAGGGCCACTTCCTTAAGTACCCTAGGATGTAGATTATCAGGCCCTGGGGATTTATCAGCCTTCAATCCCGTCAATTTCCCTAACACCATTTCCCTATGTTCCCCGACATCTCTGGGAGTTTATTTGTGTCCTCCTTTGTGAAGACCAAAACATCAAAGTGTACAATATAAAAATAAATTTTTAATTAATTTAAAATAAATTTTGGTTCCTCTAGAATTGGACCTGCTGATTTGTGAGGCAACTGCAGCAGCTCAAGGAGCTGAACTTCGGCTGAGAAATATTACAAATACACAAATTAAAGTTGATTAAAATGTGCAAACAAAATCTTGAAGTAAACTCCAGATCTGGATTCAACAACTGAAGGAACAGAAGTCCAATTTAAGCTGATAAATTATTAGAAACATAAATTTAAAAGTAATTAAAATGAACTTTAATACAATTTAAGAAAAATATGAATAATATTGGCAATGTCAGTACAAGCCTTGTAGTTTTTGACCTAGTGAAGAAGCCCACAACAAACAAGTTTTTAGTCAGTCGTGGCTTCTAACCTTGTCAGATTTGACACAGCTGCTATTAATTGGTGGAAATGGGCACATAATTACCAGTGGCCAATCAGGTCACTAGAAAAGGACACCACGCCACAGACCAATTGACTTGCTAGAAGAGTATTGGTACAGATTTTTGGAGCCTTCACTAAAAGCACATGCATTACTACAGAAAACATTCACCCTTATGACTAGAGTGGAATGAATCTTAAAGGTTATGGTGAGCATAAACTGATAAAGGTGCGAAGTAAATTAAAAAATTCAAATGGATGAGTTCTTTCTAGTTCCTGTTGTTGAGAGGGTAAACAAAGATATTTGTTTCACTATTCACTTGGTAAAAGATATTCAAATTTTCACAGTTTAGGCTGATATCAAGTACGGGCCCTATTGACCTTTGCTTTGTCACCTTGACTTTGTGGCAATTACAGAAACAGAGCACCAGCGACAAAAAAAAAAGACAGAGGTCAGAAGTCCAAATATGCAAAACACACCTTTCTGTAATTAACCTGTGCTGCAAGCCTCCTTTCCTGTGGAGACATTTTTCCTGTGCCTACCCTTAATGAAACAGTCAAAATTATGAACTTGTCTAGTGGAGAATTGTAGACTTGTAGTAGCTGCTGTGACAACACTTTAAACTGTTCTGACTTAGAACATACCATCTAACTAAATTAATAGTAAGAGAGTGGCCTCACCTCCCATTGCAGCATTTTGGAACCTTTGGAACTTGTTCACATTTTATCTTCAGAAAAGTTGAAACCCATCTTTCCATTCTGCTGAAGTTTACATTTTTACAGTTCAGAGCTTGCACTAAATATAATTTCTTTTGTTGGTGATGAAATCTGTACAAAAACAAGGTTTCTTAATTCATGTGCTGCTGATTGTGGAAGTCAAAGATGGTTTGTATTATGATGGAATTTATGCTGTAGGGAATTCTCACTTGGATCTTTATAATGAGGAGTAATGTAGGCAGTGTAACTGGTATCCTTATCAAGAGCGTGTGGTATAATTAATTCATTAATACTTGAAAAGGGAGAGATAATGTGAACTGCAGACTTAAAATTTAATTTAACAGAGATGATAAAGAGCCATTGTTTCTTTTTAGTTGCTTTGTAAAACATTTAACAAAAGTAAACACAAGATATGTTATGGGTATTTCTATCAAGGTTAGCTGCAGTCTAGAACTGAATTTTAATGGTCTGGAATTTACGGTTGGGTGACGGCGAATTGCCAACGTCCGCCGTCATTCCACCTTTGAATCTGACCGCAACTTCGGGATTTGGCACATACGCAGGTGCATATGGAAATCCTGAAATTGTGGTCTGTCATTGACAGCTCCGAAACAGGCTGCGTTGTGCTGCCCCAACCCCCACACCCCCAACCCCACATCTGTGTAATAAGCTAAATCAGGGAAAATGGTGAAACCTTTGGCTCTCCTGCAGTAATTACGCTGCTAATTTCCCCACTAAAAGTTAGACTCAAAGGGTTTAGGTGTAACTGGGGTATTAACGGTGTTATTCCTGCTAAACAAATGTTAAAGGTCTGGAAAACTAATTCTAATTTTGTGCTGTGTGAAATTTGTCTATTTTAATAAAAATGAACATTCTTAAGAAACTTTTCCAAAAAATTGTTTCAATTTTTTAAGTCTGTCCATCTTTATTTCAGGTTTGCCTTTTCCCCCATGCGAGAGCCCCAATCTTTGTTTTACGCTCTCTAAAATTTTTTAAAAAGTTAGAATTTTAAGAACTTACTCACTTCCTTGTTCGCTGTCAGAGAATTCTGCCTTTTGATTGGCTGTTTAGACAGCCTGTTGATGTCACAGCAGTTCACACAAGGGGATTCCCATTAACTTCCGTTGAATTGAATTGCAGGTCAGAAAACCCAAAGTTCTCAACACAGGGATCGCAAGATCCTTGTGCAAAACGGACTTCGGGACCAGCAACAAACGCCTTCGCTTCGCTGCTGACTGCAAGTCCGGGCCATTGCTTTGCATACGAGGTACTTAGTTCATGGAGGCGAACAGCTTTCATAAGGCTGGCTGACTACAATTATTTTTATTACTACTAGAGAATCTCCTGTGGTGTTGCTTACAGTGAGTTGGAAGATATATTGTTTTAGAACAGCAGGAGCATTATGGCATGAAATGCACAATGTATATTAATATAAATACAGTTCATCTTCGGTGGTGTTTCTCAAGGAGAAAAATAAAACAAAACCTCTTTCTGTCCCATTGTTCCTATTAATTCTCTGTTGTGCTCTGTCTTTCTCTTGTTCCTATTTTCTCTCTTCCTTTTTATGATTCCGACACAATTTTCTTTCTCTCTCTTTGTCAACTTTTTTCCTCATTCTTCCTTTCACTGTGTAACTATTTTGTTTTTTGTCTCTCTCCTGAGCATGTCTTCCATTCTTTGAATGGCTATCAGGCATATTCTTTCAACAATGGACTCAATTTCAGCTTGTTACCATTTAGAAGGTGCAGAGTACGCAGCAAGGTGGCGGTCAACATACAGTGGGTTGGATGTGAGTACGGAGATAAGGCAGAGAGAGAGAGCCTGTCACGTAGCTACTGAAACATGTGTGGATGAGACATGAAATTGGAAAAGGGTACTCAAGCTGGGAGGGAGTGGGAGGGACTGGTGCCAGGAGAAAGTGAGGGGCGAATCATTGGAGCACTATGTGGTTCTAGGCCCTGTAAAAACTGTGGATTAAGGAAAGTGAGACCGATGAGCACTTAGAGAGGAAGAAAGGTTGGGGTGTCTGTGTAAACTTAGTGTGTCTCAGGATGCCCATCATTTAATTGGGGGCTGTGAGTAAAGTAGGGCTGGATTTTGGGGGGGTCTTAGAGTAGTGGGGGATTGAAGTCTGTAGCACTTGAAAGACGATGTTTAAGAAGTGGGAGAACTGGAGAGGGACATTTGGGGAGTGTGGGAACAGGGTGTACTTGAGGAGATTAGGCCACTGGAAGGTTGGAGGCATAGAGCACCGAGGCTTATTAGTACAGAGGAATGAGGAGAGCTGGGTTACAGTGCTGGGCCCCATGTAGTGCCCAGATCATTTTTGGTGAATAATGCCCGTCATATCTTTTCCCAGTATGGTCTTTAGTCTAGTAATTGTTCTGAGCCATAATGTTGGGCCACGCTGGAAGCTGAGGGAATTCCTGAGGCCATGCTGGCAGGTCAAGGATTGCCCAGATTTGGGAGCACAGAGCAGGCTCTGTCTGGGATCGTGGCAGTGGCAGCAGCAAGGAGTAGGCTAGAGGTGGAGTTTTTTGACCAGCTCTGAAAATCCATGACTTGGAGAGTGGCAACTTTTAAGAAGTGGAATGACCCAGAAAAACAGTCCAGCCCAGTTTAAGCATTCTTGAATGGGGGGGGGGGGGGGGGGGGGAGGCAAGAACTGGAGAACTTTGTGAGTAAATCAAAAGTTTACAAATTTGACAGATTGTGAAGCTAACTCCTTTAGAGCCTGGTGATTTCTGAATTAACAAAACGCCAATGAACAGGATCTGTCCTCATCGAATGCACGGGATGAAATACACTGGATTAACTCTTTATAAATGGCTGAGTTATCATTTCAGAGTTGGCCCACATTCCTGTTAAAAAGTCTGTTTGATTTTTGATCTACTAGCTGGAAGGGCTGACTCTGACATTGCTGGAACTAAGGTTTTGCTTGCAGAGAGGTTGGAAAAATATTGAGAAGGAAGACTCAGAAGAAAGCAAGCTCCAAGAAAAGAGCAGCATTCAAGTCACAGGCCTTGAGAAGGTAGAGCACCTCTGGGGGCAAAACTTGATGAATGGATTTCCAATAGAAATTGCCAAATTGTATGGGTAACTTTCATTGTTTTTGTGGATTATTATGATATAACCAGATGACTTAACAAGCAACAGGGCTGCTTAAAGAAATTGAGAACAATTGATTGTTTTGTTTTGTGGAAGTTGCTGGTTCCTGACTGATGAAATAAATTTAGTGAGTTGATTGATTTGGTTTTTTGTGGATTGTTGGCTCCTTATTGGTAGTGGTAGTTTTTCCTATCTGTCCAGTGACACAAATATTTGAGCAAATCAGCTTGCTACCACAACTGATGTTGGTTATTTAAACCAATTATTAGTGTGATGGATTATTTATGATGCTATGGACACTTTGGGTGTCATCAGAACATAAGAAATAGGAGCAGGAGTAGGCCATATGGCCCATTGAGACTGCTCCACCATTCAATGAGCACGGCTGAACTTCTACATTAACTCCACTTTTCCACCCTATCCCCACATCCCTTGATTCCCTTAGTGCCCAAAAATCTATCAATCTCAGTCTTGAATATACTCAACAACTCAGCATCCACAGCCCTCTGGGGTAGAGAATTCCAAAGATTCACAACCCTCTGAGTGAAGACATTTCTCCACATCTCAGTCTTAAATGGCTGATCCCTTATCCTGAGACTGTGACCCCTTGATCTAGACATCCTCTCAGCCTGTCAAGCCCTCTAAGCATTTTATACCTTTCAATAAGATCACCTCTCATTCTTCTAAACTCCAGAGAATATAGGCCCATTCTACTCTATCTCTCCTCATAGGGCAGCCCTCCCATCCCAGTCATATATATATATAGTAAGGTGTGATGTACATGTTGAAGTGACAGGCACTAGATGTAAGACTCTTATTTATAAAGTTAGATTTTCCTTCCCATCTTCAGGCTACCCTGCGCCATAAGTTATTCCATAGCGTTGAAGCCAGACCTGCTCCTAGTCCCCTGTGAAGATTGCACTAGTATTGGCTTCTAGAAGATGCCAGAGGGTAGTTTGGTGTGATTTGCCCTCTGATTTTCTTGCTTGTGTTTTCTCTCTTAATGTCTCCTTCTGATGCGACACATGATGTTGACTCTTGATCATGTGGGGATATGCAGGATCAAACTCACATTTTGCAATTCTATCATGCATGTGTCAGTGCACCTATGCCTTGCACCACCAGGCCAGCTAATTTACAACAATATCAGTAATTTATGGGTTTGGCCATGCTGTTGAATGGTAGATATAGCAAGAAAATTCAATATAATGGAGCAGTAGAATGCTACTGGCAGCAATGGTGGAGCCATGGGGTGGGATCATGGTCCCCACCAATCATTTTAAGGTCGGTCAATGTGGCTTTCGAGGACTGCCTCCATTTTGCTTTCGGGAACCTCTGTCACCCATCTTCAGCCTGCAAGTGTGCAGTTCCCAGCTCAGCATTCGGACTACGTAAGGCGGCATTCCCTAAATCCCAACTTGACCCCTTCCTGCCATGTCGGCCAAATCTTGAATTCGACCCTTCCAGTCAGTTAAACCTAACTTCGCCACTTACTAGTGGTAATCTACAGAATGTCCTTGTAGTTTATCTACAATGCGTCATCAGATACATAGCAGTAAGCTTAACCTTTGAACCCCTATAGAGATAAAATTAACCTGATGGATACTTATTTGTGGAGAGGGGTAGGGAACATATATGCCAGCTCCTTATTAATCTATTTCTGTTTATAAGGAGAGAAAATTACATCATCCTTTAGCTTAAAAAATAACTTGTGATGGTTTTCCCCCAATCCAGTAAGTATCTGAGCTAAAACAGAAAATGCTGGAGATACTCAGCCGGTCAGGCAGCATCTGTGAAGAGAGAAACAGAGTTAACGTTTCAGGTTGATGACCTTTCGTCAGTAGTGGGGTCATGGTCCAGGTGGAGGTAGGGGGAGGTGTCGGAGAGTTGGCATTCAGCTTCCGCTAGGTAGAGGTTGGTTCGCCATACAACAACAGCACCACCCTTGTCAGCAGGTTTAATGACAATGTTGGGGTTGGATCTGAGAGAATGGAGTGCTGTAAGTTCAGAGGGGGGGTAGGTTGGAGTGAGTGAGGGGAGCAGAGAAATTGAGACGGCCGATGTCACTGGCAGTTTGCAATGAAAAGATCTTCCTTTCTGATGTCAAGGATCGCAAGCTTCAACAACTCTTGGACACCAACGCCCCTCCGGAACCACCTTCCCCTTCACTTTCCTCTGACCCCATCCGTTCTACCAATCTCACCCCCTGCCGCATTTTCACTATCCCCTCAGACCTTCCCCTCTCTGACCCCGAACGATCAGTCCTTAGCAAAGGCCTGAGCTTCATCCTCTTATGCCCCCACCTCAACGAATTTCGTTCTCGGCACGATGCTGAGCTCTTTTTCCGCCGCCTTCGTCTCCGTGCCCACTTCTTTGGCCAGGAGTCTTCCCCCCCCCACCGCATGGCTGACCCTTTCTCCCGCTTTCAGAATTCTCGTTCTACCTGGATCCCTCCCTCTGGTCTCTTAACCTCTCTAGATCTTTTCATTGCAAACTGCTGGCGTGACATCGGCCGTCTCAATTTCTCTGCTCCCCTCACTCACTCCAGCCTACTCCCCTCTGAACTTGCAGCACTCCATTCTCTCAGATCCAACCCCAACATTGTCATTAAACCTGCTGACAAGGGTGGTGCTGTTGTTGTCTGGCAAACCGACCTCTACCTAGCGGAAGCTGAACGCCAACTCTCTGACACCTTCTCCTACCTCCGCCTGGACCATGACTCCACTACCGACCATCAAGCCACCGTTTCCAAGACTGTCACTGACCTCATCTCCTCTGGAGACCTTCCCCCCCCCACGGCCGCCAACCTCATAGTTCCCCAACCCCGCACAGCCCGCTTCTACCTCCTTCCCAAGATCCACAAACAGGACTGCCCTGGTAGACTCATCGTTTCAGCCTGTTCTTGCCCCATGGAACTTATCTCTTCCTATCTCGACTCCTTTTTCTCCCCTTGTCCAGTCTCTTCCCACCTACATCCGCGACTCTTCCGATGCCCTTCGCCACTTTAACAGTTTCCAGTTTCCTGGCCCCAAACACCTCCTTTTCACTATGGACGTACAATCCCTCTACACCTCCATCCCCCACCAGGATGGCCTAAGGGGGCTCCGCTTCTTCCTTGAATAGAGGCCCAACCAGTCCCCATCCTCCACCACCCTCCACCGCCTGGCTGAACTTGTTCTCACATTGAACAACTTCTCCTTTGACTCCATTCACTTCCTCCAAATCAAAGGTGTTGCTATGGGAACCCGCATGGGTCCTAGCTATGCCTGCCTTTTTGTGTGATATGTGGAACACTCTTTGTTTATGTCCTATTCGGGTCCCCTCCCTCACCTCTTTTTCTGGTACATTGATGACTGTATCGGTGCCGTTTCCTGCTCTCGTCCTGAACTAGAAAATTTAATTCACTTTGCTTCCAATTTCCACCCTTCCCTCACCTTCATATGGTCCATCTCCGACTCTTCCCTTCCCTTCCTCGACTTCTCCGTCTCCATCTCTGGGGATAGGATATCGACAAACATTCACTACAAGCCCACTGACTCCCACAGCTACCTGGACTACACTTCCTCCCACCCCGCTTCCTGTAAGGACTCTATTTCCATTCTCCCAGTTTCTCCATCTCCGCTGCATCTGCTCTGACGATGCCACCTTCCATACCAGTGCTTCCGACATGTCTTCCTTTTTCCTCAACTGAGGATTCCCCTCTACTGTGGTTGACACGGCCCTTGACCGTGTCCGTTCTATCTCCCGCACTTCTGCCCTCACCCCTGCCCCTCCCTCCCGGAACCATGATAGGGTTCTCCTTGTCCTCACCTTTCACCCCACCAGCTTCCACATTCAACGGATCATCCTCTGCCATTTCCGCAACCTCCAGCGTGATCCCACCACCAAACACATCTTCCCCTCACCTCCCCTTTCAGCATTCTGAAGGGACCGCTCCCTCCGCGACACCCTGGTCCACTCCTCTATCACCCCCAACACCCCTTCCCCTTCGCCCGGCACCTTCCCGTGCAAGCACAGGAGATGCAACACATGCCCTTATACTTCCCCCCTTCCCACTGTCCAGGGCCCCAAACACCCCTTCCAGGTGAAACAGCGATTTACTTGTACTTCTTGCAATTTAGTATACTGTATTCGCTGCGCAGCATGTGGTCTCCTCTACATTGCAGAGACCAAGCACAGATTGGGTGACCGCTTTGCGGAACACCTCCGTTCAGTCCGTAAGGGGGACCCCGAGCTTCCGTTCGCCTGTCACTTTAATTCTCCGCTTCACTCCCACTCAGACCTCACCGTCCTCGACCTCTTACACTGTTCCAATGAAGCTCAACATAAACTCGAGGAACAGCACCTCATCTTTCGATTAGGCACCTTACATCCTCTGGACTCAACATAGAGTTCAACAATTTCAGATCATAACCTCGGCCCCTATCATATATATATTTTTTCCCACTTTTTAAAATTTGGTTTGTGTTTTCTTTTCTTCTCTCCCACATGGCAGCTGTCTTTCATTCTGCCAGCGCAATTCACACTTCATCTAGAGCCATCCTTTGTTTCTTAACCTGTCCCATTACCATCTCCTCTTGCCTTGAATATCTCTTAATGGGCCAGAAATTCCAGGCCAGAAGCGTGAGTGCGGTCGGCTTACTCACGCTTCTGGCCGTTGGAAATGCCGGCGTTCAGCATGAACAGCGCATGCGGGGAACGCCGGCATTTCCAGACCTCGAGCGCGTGCGGCTGCACAGGCAGCGCTTGCGCAGTGAACTTCGTGGATTTCATTCATGAAATCCGTGAGGTTAAGTCCTTAGAAGTTACACTGAAAAAAAGCAAGTGTAAAGTGGTTCATTGGCTGCGGAGGAAGATATATTTTATCGTGGAGCTTTTGAAATGCAATATTTTTGTTTGGGAAAGGGAGGGAAGTTATTTTAAGAAATTTTAAGTAAGTTTTAAAGTTAAATTTTTTTTTTTAAAGGGTTTTCAGAACGGTAGGTAGAAGGAGCAATTGTGGCTGTGTGAATGGAATGTGAGAATGAGTTATGTATGTATGTATGTCCACATATATTCCTTTACGTATATGTATGTATTTTTTATATTCCTTTACTATGAATGTATGTTTTTAATTATGATTTTCCAATAAGTTACTTTCTCTGAAAGTCATAATTAAATAATACATTCATACACATAAGTAAAGGAATATATACATAACACGCAAAGGAATATATACAGACATACATACTTTCAGAAGCTCCACGATAAGAACTATCTTCCTCCGCAGCCTCTGTAGCAACTGTACCCATGCTTTTTTCATGTGTAAGTTGTAATGACTGGACCTCACTGAAAGCATTAATGAAAGCGGCGAATTATACTGCGCACGCGCTGCCTGTGCAGTCGCACGCGTTCTGCCTCTGAACCCCTTCGTTCAGAGGACAGGAAATGCCGGTTTTCCCCACATGCACTGTGCATGCTGAAAACCGGCATTTCATCCGGCCAGATGCGTAAGTACCCCGACCGTACTAGCGCATTTGGAAGGGAATTATTGGGCCAACATTTTACATGTCAATAAAATAAAAAATTTAACACTTGCACGACTTGCCCCCTCGCATCTGCGACTGAGGGTCCAAGGAGGTGCATTGCGCAAGAGGTCATCATCGCACGTATCCTCACACTGTTCCCTTTGGGGAACTGTATGAAGTGGTGGAAGGATTTATGGCCGTGATTAACGCTCATTCCGTGACCGTAACCATCTTTGAACCAGCCATTAGGGTGGTTAGTCCTATGGCGGGAGGGTTTTACGGGCTCCCACAACCCATCTGAGGGGGGGGGGCCACCAACACCCACGGACGCAAGTATCCCGCTGGATGTCCACCCAGAATTTAAAGTTGGAGCTCCGACTCCACTTGCCGGGACTGTCTGGAGTGGGGTTCAAAACCCTACTCCTTCTGGCCCAACGGTGGGGATGCTTACTGCTACGCAAAAGGCCCACTCCGCACAAAAGGTGACACCCATACGTTTCCTGCGCCTTTTCCCTCCCTGTGACTGGAGCCCTATGCTGCCATTTCACGTAGCTAATCGGGTTGGGCGTTTGTCATAGCGGTAGGATCCCCGCCGCTGGGCCAGATCAGGGTAGGGTTTCGAACCCCGCTCCAGACAGTCCCGGCAAGTGGAGTCGGAGCTCCGGCTCTAAATTCTGGGTTGACATCCAGTGGGATATTTGCGTCCGTGGGTGTGGGTGGCCCCCCTCCTTGTATAGCTTGTGGGAGCCCGTAAAACCCTCCCGCCATAGGACTAACCGCCCTAATGGCTGGTTCAAAGATGGTTACGGTCACGGAATGAGCGTTAATCACGGCCATAAATCCTTCCACCACTTCATACAGTTCCCCAAAGGGAACAGTGTGAAGACACGTATGACGACGACATTGCTAAATAAATAAATGGAATTTAAAAAATTCTTTTAGGGCTTTTAAAAGTCTTTAAATTGCTTTAATTCTCTTTAAAACTACTTCAGATTACTCAAAATAATGTAAACATTTAAAAAAGTTTATAAAAGTTACCAAAATCTTCAAAAAACTTCCAAAAACCTATTTAAACTGCTGCTTTGCATGTAAAAAAGCAAAGCAGCTTGACAGAAACATTGGGGGCGTGTCCAGTGAAACTGAGACCTCAAGGGGCGTGTCTCACTTACACTGCACGCTCCTGGGTCCGCGCTGGCTGCACTCCTGGGCGGCGTGACGTCATACGCTGCCCGGGAATGTGCTTTCAATTTCTCCAAGTTCAGGCGTCCCAGAAGCTGATCGGCAGGAGCGCGGGGTAAGTGCAAATACGGGGCTTGCACGCGCTGCAAGCCCCGTTCTGGAATTTCTGGCCCAATGTCTCTCAACCTCTCCTGCCTTCTATCCTATCACAGACCTTCCCTTTTGTTCTTTCATCCCCTCTCCCCTTTTCCAGCTCCTACACTTGCTTAAAAATCTGTTCCATTTCCTGCTTTTTTCCAGTTTTGACAAAAGGTCATCGACCTCAAACGTTAACTCTGTTTCTCTCTTCACAGATGCTGCCTGACCTGCTGAGTATCTCCAGCATTTTCTGTTTTTATTTCAGATTTCCAGCATCTGCAGTATTTCTTTTTGAAGTAGCTGAGTCATACTGATCAGAAAGGTCCCAGGTTCAATTTCCAGTCAGTGCTGAGTTATCTGATCTTGACAAGGGTGCTATAGGGGCACTACAGTTGATCTCAATACACCTACTAGATTAGGTAAGGACAAAATTAGCTAGTGTTTCTGCTGCTGATTACTATTCAGTGACTACTGCTGGAAGTGCACATGTGAGGTCAGGATTGGCCTTAGCTATGATCTTTCTGTGGTATTATAGCCTGCTAATACTTAGTTTCACACATTAATAATGAACAATTAGGAGGAATACAGGAGGGCCGATGCTTCCTGCAGAACAGTCTCTTGAAGAATAGCCACTAAGGTAAGGTACAGAGGGCACAGCGCCCATGGAACTGTGCCCCAGTAAGAGTCATCTTATCCAGAAAAGGAGGAGAGAACATGGGGAGCTGAAAAAAAATCCTAATTTCTAAATCCATACTTTGGCTATATGCGGCATCATTATTGCCCTGTTTGAAATTCGCTGCCTTAAGTACATTCATGTATGAATCGGGGTCAAGCAAGGCTGTGTCATCGCACCAACGCTCTTCTCGATCTTCCTTGCTGCAATGCTCCATCTCGCCCTCAGTAAGCTCCCCGCTGGAATGGAGCTAATTTACAGAACAAACTGGAAACTGTTCAACCTCCATCGCCTCCAGTCCAGATCCACGGTCGTCCCATCCTCTGTCGTCGAATTACAGTATGCAGACGACGCTTGCGTTTGCGCTCACTCGGATGTCAAATTCCAAACCATCGTTGTAAGGGTAACCGGGAAAGCTTCTTCTCCCCGAGACGGAGCCACTGATATAAAGGGTCGACGTTCGCCTTATTCCCAATCAATCACTCAGAGTCCGGAGGTTCGTTCAGTAAAGCAACTTTATTTACAAGCCGGCAGCGGAGACACTCATGCTGGGATGAATGCTCTCCGATCGCCAAGATCCCCTGCCTTATATACAGTTTTTTTTTTTCTAAGTTGTGGCTTACATCATGCAGTTGATTTTGGGTGCAAATTCTTGCGACCCGTGTGCACAATTTGACCGTTACATAGTCCTGTGACCCCATATGTTATCTTTACCACATTCCTCAATTGGTAGCTAAAAGTTTGGGCACATTATTCAAGTAGCCGCTGACAGTTTGACCATTTGGCCACATTCCACCATACTTCCCTATGGGACATGTACATTGGATATATGTTCGGTTCCTAAATTCCCTTATTTTAGCCCTTTTAACTCTTTCAGTCCCCCTTTTGGTCCTGATTAATCCGATTATTTCTCCTATTGTGGTGTCCTGTCGGGGTGGTGATCAAATCCAACCCATTGGGTCACCTTGTTTATATAATCATATTATCCTCCTGATTTCTACGCCCCCTACATCCTTTCCATCGACATATTATCCATCCAATTACATAGGTTATAAGCATTAATGTTATTAGTACTATCCATCTGTTAAGCAGGTCTTTCTCCCAAGCCTTTGCTCATTTATAGTAATATTCTGTCTGCTCGATGGGAATCTGCCCAGGAGGTTTCTGTAACAATTACCACCGAACAGCATACATTACTACTTTATCAAGGTCATGTACACTTCTTCCATTTCCTTCTTTCTTTTTTGTTTTCTACGTTTTTTACAGGCGGCACATGCTGCTATTCCCATTCCTATCGCCAAAACCAATTGTACTATAACTAGTATGTGAGACATAATGCGGATCCAGGGGTGGATGTTGACATTCATCCCCCAATCCCACAGCTTCTTATACCATGGAACCTCCTGTAGTTCTACTTCTGTGTCCCTTTCTAGTTCCCCAAGGTTCCTTTGCAACATAACGTATTGTTTCACCATTTTACTTAAATCCTCTTTCATTTCTTGCAGATCCTCCTGCAGGCGGGGTATCGGAGCCCCCACCAGATCTTCATAATTGGCCAATTCGTCCCTTAAACTATCTGGCACATTTAGTCTCATTTCCTCCCTTGAGTGTACATACACCAATCTGGTGTGTCCAATTGTCACAGGGATCTTTGGTGTGAAGCAGAAGTTAGACATTGTGATTACACATACAAGGTTACTATATTGATACTCAGTCTCTGTGGTGGCTATACCATACTCCCCTCTGCCTCTATATCCCAAGCAGGTGTGATGGTGATCGACGTGATAATTCCAATATGCACGTCTTATTATAGCCGCACTCATCCTTAGGGCCTTCTCCTACTGGATGTGGGCATATCGTAAGCATACCTTTCCCATGGCATCCGTTTAGGGAGACTCCTCTTATAGTACAATTCTTCCTGATGGCATAGGTATCAATTGGATAGTATCGGAGGTATGTCTCACCCCTCACTATGCCTATGTTTGTTACCTGGTACTGTGGGTATGGAGTCGTGTCTAGTCTCACCACTGGTATCAGGAGTACCATGCCTATCATTGCTGTCATTTCTGCTTTGCATTTTTGTATCACTAGATATACTCTGGTCATCCCCTTGAGGGTACAAGCACTCAGAGGGCCTGGATTCTGGCTCAGGCCATAGAGCTGTGTGCTGTTAATCCAGTCTGGTACCTCACCTCGTTGTATCTGTGACAGATTGTGTTTTAACTGCCTGGTGGTCCATTGGCCATAGGCATGGCACAAACCTCTCCCTACCCCATCTTTTGCCTGTTCCTCATCTCTATGGTTTAGTTTGTTGATATTGCTAGCATGGTCTTCTATAACTTTGATTCCCTCGAGTAATTTCCTTATCGTATGTTCTCCCAACTCTGATTCTTGTTGAACCAAACCAGTTTCTTTCTCTAAAATCTGTTGTATTACCCTTTGTAATTGTTCCACACTACTCTGGACTCCTTGTATATCTAGGGCATTAATGAATGACGTCCCCGTATTTATTCCCGTGAGTATATCGTTTCCTAAGCCCCTCTTAATTCTTTGGTGGAATGCAGCATGTCCCCTGAAACTAGTAGCCCCTGTTGCATCAGCAGCTTGGTTAATTACATTCCTTATCATATATGCATACAACTCTCTAGTTTTAGTAAATCTTTCACAATATCCTGGCCATTGTAGCATGGTTAAGTTCATTAGTACTGGTACAATTTCGTGTCTCACATTATCATACAATTGTTCTCCCTCGGTAAATAACACCAGTCCATTTTCGGGCCCAGGCGTCAATTTCGGACACCTTCGTTCTTCAGGTATCGTTGCGATTGGAGGTGTTGTTGGTTCTAGGGTTACTCCTTGTGGTGTGATCCTTGTTGTTGGTTGAGGTGTTGTAATGCCGTGTACAATAGTCCATCTTATGATATTGTCCGTGCAGCTCAGGACATATCCTCCCCCTACTTGACCCAACACCTGCCAGTGTCTATTACATCTTACCATATTGCTGGTATCTGTCATTCTACAGGGTCCGCATGGTCGTTGATCCAAGTTCACCCAGATACCGTTACACCTGTAACATCCTTTTCCTTGTTTTTCACACTTGTAACTTTGTGATATAATGAAGTTCCTCGTGGAGTCTCCACTAGGGGATCTTAACTTGCAGTCCATTTCTTTCAGCCCGTTATTTGGGCTTATAAGTGCTGTCATCAGAGTAGTTATGATAATCCATCTCACTGGATCCATGTTTACCTGTAATTTAAACAGAGGTCTGGTCGTCTTCCGAGCTCTTTCCCCTAGAGGAGAGGGTAGAATGGGGGTCTTTAGTGTTAAATGGTTTCACCTGGGTCCAGTGCTTCCATCGCATACCCGTCGGTTCCTGTAGACAAACACACGTATCACTTGTCATTAATACAGTATATGGCCCCATCCAACGGGGCTCCATTCCCTTTCTTCCGATAACTTGCGTCATTACTTGTTGACCTATTCTGGGCAACTCGTCTGGTTTAAGTCCAGCATTCTGCCTTTCTAGATCTTTAATCTATTGTTGGTTCCTTACTTCTTTATTTAGTGCTTGTACCTCCTGATTTAGTTGTACTAAGTATCACCTTAATCTATCTTGTACTGGTCCTGGTTTTCCCACCCCTCCAGCCAAATCCTCTGATAGTCTCATAGCTCGTCCTGTCATTAATTCATAGGGGGTCAGTCCGGTCGTTCATCCTGGGGTGGCTCGCAGCCTCATTAGTATGCTGGGTAATAATTCCGACCATCCCTTCCCTGTCTCTTGGATGGCTTTTGTCAGCACGTTTTTCAGTGTCCTATTCATTCTTTCTACCATCCCCCGAGCTCTGGGGGTGATATGGTATGTGGTATTTTTGTGTTACGTGTAACAGCTTACAAGTTTCTCTCATTATTTTACCGGTAAATTGAGTGCCGTTGTCTGAGTCAATTTGCAGAGGGACTCCCCAACGGGGTATAACCTCGGTAGCCAATATTAGTGCAACTGTTTTTGCAGAGCAATCTCGGGTGGCAAAGGCTTCCACCCACCTGGTAAATTGGTTAATTATTACCAGGCAATATTTCTTCCCCTGGTCCTGCGCTAAGGGGCCGGTAAAGTCAATTTGTAGGTTTTCCCAGGGTCCTTGGGGCCTGGGTTGGTTTGCTACTCTAACTCTACATCTCTGTCCTACGTTATTCTTAGCGCATATTATACAGCGGTGGCAATATTTCGCTACTTCCCGACCCATCTTTGGCCACCACTAGTACTGTGTCAGTAGGTGCAACATGTTACTTCTGCCAGTATGTGTTACACCATGGTATAGCGCCATCAGTTGTTGTCTGCAACATTCCGGTGCCACCACCTGGGTACGGGGGCCCCATTTCCAAATTCCATCTTGCGGTCGGGCGCCAGCTTGTTTCCATCTCTCCTTTTCCTCTTTACTAGTATTTTCTTGTACTTCCATTATATTCACTTCCTGTACCCCACTGACTGTCATGACTATATTTATTTCGTTTTTGAACGTGTCCTCTGGTTGCATTTCTTCGGCAGCTAGTTTGGCGGCTAGATCTGCATACCTATTCCCTATAGGGGCCTGGTCCTGGGGTTCCTGTGAGTCCATATCCTCTATCTTTGTGTGGGTTTTTATTTTAATTACCGCTGCTTCTAAAGGTGATTGTGCAGCCTTAACTAACCTTTCTATTAGTTTTCTGTGTTTTACTACCTCTCCCGTAGAGGTCATGTACCCCCTTCTGGCCCATAGTGTCATATAATCATGCACCACTCCGAAGGCATAACAGCTGTCGGTATAAACATTTATCCGTTTGTTTCTTGCTATTTCCAGTGCTTTTATTAAAGCCACTAGTTCCGCTACCTGTGCTGACTTATCCCCATAAAGGGCTCCTTTTAACAGGGTCTTTCCTTCTTGATTTACTACTGCCCACCCTGTTCTGGGTTCTCCATTGATATACTTTCGGGATCCATCTACATAGATTATCATATGGGGATTTTCTAGTGGGTCTTCCTTTATTCCACTACCTATTTCTTCCTCCATTTTCATCTGACAACTGTGCCCTTCTCCTTCTGTTAATATGCCCGTGGCTGGATTAACCCCGGTATGTTTTTGTATTATCACAGTTCCATCCCTGGGGAGTAATATAGCTTCCCATTTGGCTTTCCTGCTATCCGATATAGTCCACAATTTTCCTGTGTTGAGTAGTTCCACTAATGTATGTTGAGTATGCAAAATTACCTTTCCCATCATCACTATTGGTTCGCTTACTCGCACCGCCCAGGTGGCGCAATCTATTGCAGCCACACATCGTGGCATCGCCTTCACTACTGGGTCTTTTTTGTGCAGAGTAATACGCAACGGGTCTCTGTTTTCCTCCGTGATCTTGCATTACCACGGCTGAATAACTCCCTTGATCTAAATCACAATATAGGTGGAAGGGTCGAGTGGGATCTGATAATCCTAGGGCAGGGGCTGCTATTAATTCCTGTTTAAGAGCCCTATATGCTTCCTCCTGCTCCGTCTCCCATTCTATCTTATCAGTGGCGGGTCTCCCCCCTTTAACTAACCGTTGAATCGGCTCTGCTTTCCCTGCAAAGTCTGATATAAAATTCCTGCAGTAATTAAATAGTCCCAACACTTTCCTCACTCCCTGGACGGTCACTGGCCTTGGTATGTCTTTTATGGCTGCCTTTTGTTCCTGCGGGAGTACCTTATACCCCTGGCTAATTTTGTGTCCTAGACACTTTACTTTGGACAGTCCAACCTGTGCCTTTTTGGGTTCAATTTAAAGCCAGCTTTCTTAAATGTCTGGAGGGTGGCTAGTAATGCTCCCAATTGTCCTTTGGCATCCTCTGATGCAATAATTATGTCATCAACATATTAGAGTAGGGCGCTCTGGTTCTTTAATAGGTCTAACTCATCTAAGGCTTGGCTCAGTACACGGTGGAATATATTTGGTCTATTGTGGATCCCCTGTTGGACCCTGGTCCATCTATACTGTCTATCCCTGACAGTAAAGGCGAATTTCCCTTGTGATTCCTCTGCCAATGGTATGGACCAGAACCTGTTCACTATATCCAAGACTGTAAATATTTTAAAGTCTGGTTTCAGATCATTAAATATCTTATTCAATGTGGTCTGCACAAATTTACACTGACCAGAATTTCACTGTGGCCACAATGAAAGTCTGGTTTTAATAGGTTAATTAACCTCAATAACTCCAATTCAATCCAGATCAAAAAGTTTTTTTTTTAAACTAACCAGTATCACTTGGAAAAGAAAGAAATGATAGCCACATTAACAAAGAAACAATTACCCATGCCTTGTAAACATTCAAATTCATTTTCTTCCAGGCACATTGGCAACTGTGACTTCAAGGCTGAAGCTTATCTTTTGTAAAACAATTAACAAACTTAAAACAACACATCCTTCAAGACAAGTCTTCAAAGGGTTAAACAGCTTTTAGCTCTCTGTACAAAAGAGTGGGTGGAGCTAAAACACACCAGACATTTTTTTTTAAGGACAGACTTTCAGACAAACGGAATACTGTAACTTCTTAAACATCCATAGTCAGGAAAACTTTCACACTTTCACACAAACTGAGATCCCAGCATTTTTTAAGGTTCCTTTCACTCAGCAATCGTGTTTTATTTGTTTCAGCACAGACGTTAATAACTTCCGTGTCGGTAAAACTTTAGGTTTCTCTTTCTGAATCATCCTACTCAATCTCCTCACTATTATTCCTTCCATTATGCACTGACCTTGTCTTTATTACAGTGGCACACCTTTTTAACTGTTCCACTAACTCCTCTTTTTCCCTCTCCCGTGTGGCCCCAATCTTACACATTTTTCAGGTGGCCCTGACAAAGAACCACCACAGTTTTCTCCTCCTTATTCTCGCTCTCCCCACTCCACCATTTCCTCCGTCGGTCGGGAACCCATTCAGGATCCTACCTTCCTTTCCCATTCTCCTCATTAACTTGTCATCATATCCCTTTTTTTTTTACCATCTTTTCCTTAACTTTCTCATACTTATTGTAGTGTATGTACCTTTAAGAGGAACTATGTTTTTGAAGCCCCTGTATACTGTAGTACCAGTAGTGACCACTCGGATATATAAGCCTGTGTAGCGTCTTGTGTTGTTAGTTCACCTCCAGACTTTGTTCAGTAAACACTTGTTAAATCAACTCCTGCATTCCATGTCTCCATTAACACACGGATCTAACAGTGGCGACGAGTTAGAAACGAACTTACCTGCAATTCGGCAGCACCTCAAGGGGATCGATTCCTCAGACGAAGGTCGAAGCCAGAAGCAAGAAAAAAAAATAACTCGAAGAAACTCGAAAACGAGGGCCAGGCTTGGTCTCCAGTCTGTGGTTTCCCCAGCTAAACGGGCTGGTGGCAGGTAGTGCACTGCTCCTTCCTGGGCTGCGGCGGGCTACAGCTTGATCGGGTGGCTCTGCAACGGGGCCGGGCAGCGAGTTGGGAAGCAGAAGCAAAGAGAGAGAGGGTGGAGCACTCAGGGCGTGGCCGGCATTCGGACTGAGCAGAGGGAGGGGAAAGTCCCAGAGGGTCCGCTCCACGATGGGAACGGTTCTTCAATTACGGAGAGAATATTGAAGTGATATATAAAAAAAAATAGAAATTCCGCGAAAAGCTGCAGGTCGCAACGGGAACCGCGGAGAACAGCAGCGGCGGGAAAGCGCGGGAGGTGCCATCTTAACTCGGCGGGGAAGAAAGAAAAGCACGGAAGTGCCATTTTAGATTTTCAAGATGCCAAAGACTGGCAATATTACTGCTTTCGATAGTGATATAGAAGATTGGACCACATATGTGGAAAGAGTGGAGGTATATTGCAAGGCGAATGAGGTAGCGGATGATAAAAAGGCATCGGTGCTTCTAAATCTGATGGGCGCAAGGACATACGGGCTGTTACGAAACTTGATCACTCCAGCCAAACCGATGGACAAGAATTTTAATGAGATTGTTGATACCTTACAGGAGCACTTAAACCCAACACCGCTGCTGATAGCGGAACGATTCAAATTCTTCAGGAGGAATCAGCACAAGAATGAAAGTAACGCTGATTACCTCACCGAATTACGAAAGCTGTCAAAGCACTGCCAATTCGGGGCAGGACTGGCAGATTCTCTACGAGACAAATTCGTCTGCGGTCTCCTAAGCGAAGGAACACAGAAAAGACTACTTTCTGAGAAAGATTTGACACTGGACAAGGCTTTCAGTGTGGCTGTATCATACGAAGCAGCAGCAAGAGGAGCTGCAGAGATACAGCAAAAGCCACAGGACTTCGGCACCCATGAAATGACACGGGGTTTCGAGAGATGTTATCGCTGCGGCAGATCCACCCATGACCAGAAGGACTGCTGGTTCAAGGACAAAGCATGCAGGCAATGCGGAAAGATGGGACACATTGCACGTGTATGCAGATCTGGAAAGAAATCCGCTGACAGTAAAAAGGTCAATAAGGAAAAGTACAGAAAAGTACAAATGATGACGGACAGTAGCTCCGAAGACCAGAAGAGCGATAGCGACTCCGGAAACAAGAGACTAAGCTGTCTCAAATTACATAATGTAATTGCCAAAGAAGACTACCAGACCATTTGGGTTACCCTCACGATAGCGGGGTCCCCAGTCAAAATGGAGCTAGATACAGGATCAGCTCTGACCGTCATGAGTCGACGGGATTACGAGCGGCTATTTCCGCATATACCTTTGAAAGACACATCCATTGTCTTGAAGACATATACGGGGCAGAAAGTATACCCCAGAGGGAAAATAAGGGTGCCTGTTGTATACAACGGCAAGGAAATACAGAAGCTGTATTTATACGTTCTGTAAGATGGTGGTCCACCGTTGTTGGGATGTGAATGGATCAGAAAGATAAGTTTAGACTGGCACTCCATTCAGGCACTGACGGTGACCAGTAAGAAAAAAAACGATGATGACGTCATACCTGGACGATTAAAAGAAATCTTGGCTAACGCCAAAGAAGTGTTTCAACAGGAACTAGGGACCCTGAAAGGCGCCACCGCCTCAATAAAAGTGGAAGATGCGGCAATTCCCAAGTTTTTTAAGGCAAGGCAATTCGTCCAGCCGTCGAGGCAGAGCTGGAGAATTTGGAAAAAGCAGGTGTGTTATCCAAGGTAGATTGGAGCGAGTGGGCAATGTTGAATAATGATAAATATGAAGAACAGAGAAAAGTTCGCATCTGTGGGGACTTCAAGGTGACTGTAAACCCGGTTCTTCACACGGTACAGTATCCTCTTCCGAGGATAGAAGATATTTTCGCCTCACTATCCGGAGGGAAACATTTCACCAAAATTGACTTAGCACAGGCATATCTACAGATGGAGGTTGAAGAGGCCTCTAAAAAGTATCTCATGATAAACACACACAAAGGCCTGTACCAGTACAATCGACTGGTTTTCGGAGTGGCATCAGCTCCGGCTATCTGGCAAAGAGCTATGGAGCAAGTCCTGCAAGGGATTCTGGGGACTCAATGCTACCTAGACGACATCCTTGTAACAGGAGAAAACGACAACGAGCACCTTGCCAACTTGGAGCAGGTGCTCACGAGGCTGAGAGAATGGGGCCTACGAGCAAATCGCCCCAAGTGCGAATTTTTCCAGAAACAAATATCATATTGTGGCCATGTCATTAACGAAGAAGGGTTGCATAAGTCACCTGAAAAAATTGAAGCGGTCGTAAAGGCCCCAGCGCCTGAAAATGTCTCACAATTAAGGTCGTTCCTGGGATTAGTAAATTACTATCATAAATTTTTACCAAACTTGTCGACGGTTCTGCACCCGCTTAATGCACTGCTACAAACGGGAGTAGTTTGGAAATGGAGCGAAGACTGTAAACGTGCCTTCCATAAATGCAAAGGCTTGATCACGTCCAGGGAAGTGTTGGCTCATTACAACCCATCACTGCCAATCAGACTGGCGTGCGATGCATCCCCTTACGGCGTGGGAGCGGTATTATTGCATAGATTCCCTGATGGCTCGGAGCGGCCGATAGCTTTTGCGTCACGCTCATTAAACTCAGCTGAGCGTAACTATGCCCAGATCAACAGGGAGGCACTCAGCCTGGTGTGGGGGGTGAAGAAATTCAACCATTACCTACACGGACAAAAATTTACCTTGTTGACTGACCATCAACCCCTCGTCTCCATATTCAACCCTAAAAAGGGCGTTCCCATTATGACAGCGCAAAGGCTACAGAGGTGGTCCCTTTTCCTAGGAGCACACCAATATGACATAGAGTACAAAGGAACAAAACAGCATGGGAATGCTGACGGGTTATCGCGCCTACCGTTGCCAACGGCGGAAGAGGCGCCTACAGTGGACCCAGTGGAGATATCCCACTCGACCATAGTGGAATGTCTACCGGTGACAAATTCTACCATTGAAAAGGAAACGCGAAATGACCCGACTCTCTCATGAGTCTACGATTTAACGGTGAAGGGATGGCCAGCACATGGCGAACCACTGTTGCCAGCATTCTCACAAAGAAGAGAACAGCTGTCAGTGTGCTGAGGAACCTTGATGTGTGGATCCAGAGTGGTGATTCCACCCAAACTCAAGGATAGAGTGCTAAAGGAGCTTCACGAGGGGCATCTGGGTGGAGTGAAAATGAAGAACTTAGCCAGAGCGTTTGTGTGGTGGCCAGGTATCGATGGAGACATCGAAGAAATGACCAAGAGCTGTCTCGGATGCCAGAAGGTCCAAAACGCCCCACCACAAGCCCCTCTACATCCATGGGAGTGGCCCTCATCTCCATGGCAAAGGGTACATATCAACTTTGCTGGTCCATTTATGGACTCAATGTTCTTAATCACGGTGGATGCACACTCCAAGTGGCCGGAGGTAATAAAGATGTCCTCCACCACCATGGAAAAAACCATCACAGTATTAAGGACCATATTCGCCAGGAATGGGCTGCCTGAACAGATCTGTTCTGATAATGGACCGCAATTTGTATCCGAAGAATTCAGGAAGTTCTTAAAAAAACAATGGGGTTAAGCACTACACGTCCGCCCCATACCATCCCGCCACCAATGGATTGGCTGAAAGGTTTGTCCAGACCTTCAAGAAGGCCATAAAGGCCATGGGTAATGAAGACATAAATCTACAACATAAGGTAGATAACTTCTTGTTTGCGCACAGGAATGCAACACATGTGGTTACAAACCAAACCCCCGCCATGATGTTTTTCAATAGAAGACTAAGATGCCGGCTGGATTTGGTCAAGCCAAACGTCAGAAGGGATGTAAAGAACCGGCAATTTCAAAGCATGAATGAAAGGCCAACTAGAACCTTCCAGATAGGTCAACCAGTTTTGGCCCGGGACTACCGTACCGAGAAATGGCAGCCTGGAACTATTTGCACACGACTAGGACCGCTGATGTATACCGTGGACATTGGAGAAAGCATAATAAGGCGCCATGCTGACCAGATCATAGAGTCATCCGAAAAAGGACAACCTACACCACAACTCTATACGCCTAGTGATGAAGCAGAGATACCCATAGTATCTACCTCCGATCCGGTGATACTGGAATCAGATGAACCCGACACTGGCATTGAAGCCGAATCGACCTTGCCAAAAGAACCTACTACACCACCGAGGCGTTATCCAGACCGAGTCAGAAAGCCTCCAGAGAGACTGAATTTGTAATTAACTTCAGCAAATGTGTATATTATTGTTCTTGTAAAAATGTTATGTACTATTTATCTAAAAGGGGAGGAATTGTAGTGTATGTACCTTTAAGAGGAACTATGTTTTTGAAGCCCTGTATACTGTAGTACCAGTAGTGACCACTCGGGTATATAAGCCTGTGTAGCGTCTTGTGTTGTTAGTTCACCTCCAGACTTTGTTCAGTAAACACTTGTTAAATCAACTCCTGCATTCCGTGTCTCCATTAACACACGGATCTAACACTTATCGTGCACAAATTCATACGGCAAGTTACGTTACGCCGTCCTGTTTGTCCGTCGATTTCTTTCCCAGCCATTTTCTAGTCGCTCGGGAATTTCCGTGCGGTTTTCGCACTTCTCCGGGGTCTTTTTACCCTGTCCCTACCGGAATTTCCGTTATCCGATACTATCGCGTACAAACTAGTACGGGCGTTTAGATCTTTTGGCGTCCTTTTTGTTCGCCATCCTTTTAGGGTGGATTTGCTAGTTCCCCCCTCGTTTGTTACCTCTGGGACTCCTCCGGGACTCCCCCGGACCTGTTACCTCCAGGACTCCCCTGGACCTGTTACCTCTGGAACTCCCCCAGACCTTCAGGGACCTTTTCCTGCTTACGCAGTTTTAACTCCGCCTGGATTGGATTTTCCCTATATCCAATCCTATATAACCCGAGCTCCTCAACTTATTCAGACATTTTCATTTCTACAATGTCCTAGCATGCACCCAAGTTGCTTTACTTATGTATCCGGACACCGCCTAGATTCGTTGGATCTCCAGCCCTGGGCTTCGATGCGAGGAGACAATGGGGGAGAAATTCAGTATCGGCACGTTTGGGGCGAAATTTAGCGCCCGGCCCAAATTATTGCCACCTACAGCTAAATTTACCTGCTTCGCCCCAGGAGGTGCTTGGAGCGCTAAAATGGGCGCTGCATGACTGTCCTAAGGCGCTACCACCGAGGGCGGGCGCAACGCAGGTGCGGCCAGTAAGCGATTGCATGCAGACATGCTGGTGCCGGTCAGCTCTTAAAGGGGAGGGTCGATCTTGGATTGCAGCCACACCCTGCGCATCGGAGCCCTGATTCTCGGCCTGGACAGACCTGCTGCCACATTCTAATGCCTAGGACCATGGAGAGGGTCAGGGAGCAGTGAGGGGGCCCTGCAGGTTCTGGTTGGCGCGGTGGAGTGCAGGCGATCTATCCTGTTTCTGGACAGTGGCAGGAGGCCGCTGCCCACTGACTATCGCAAAGCTTGGAGGGAGGTGGCTCACAGAGTGACCCCCAGCAGCATGGTGCCTAGGACCCCTGTGCAATGCAGGAAGAAGTTCAACGACCTCACTCGGGTCATCAGGGTGAGTACCCTTTTCAGTATCCTCTTCATCCCTGCATGTGCACCTCACTTTTATGGCCAAAGGGTCCTGAAAGCCCCAATGCCCAGCCCTCATCCAACACCTATGGGCATTTCATGAAACTCACACGCACATTCAGCACTTTACACACTGTAAGGGCTATTCGACCATAGGAGGCAGTGCAGCCAAGATCAGGGCTTCACACTGTAGGGCTATTCCACCATGGGAGGCAGTGCAGCCAAGATCAGGGCTTCACACTGTACTCAGAGCCCGTCCTTTCTCTTGCAGGGCAAGCTGGCCCATAACAGGAGGCAGCAGCAACGGACCGGGGGAGGCCGGCCTCACCTTCAAGACCTCAGCGATCTGGAGCAGCGAGTCCAGTGCATTATGGCAGGCCGGATGATTGGCCCCTTCGCCACTGGAGATGCCGACCCCGTTCTGGACAGCAATGGTACGGTCATCACCTTTTTGACCTCTCTCCTTCCACTTGTGCCTCACACCAGCATCCTTTGCCACTATCGAACTGTAATGAAATCTGTTTGTCTTGATCCTGTATTCGTTTTGCACTCATGTATATTACCCTCCCCCACTGTGTATAGTTTCACTTCCTCTTTCCCGACTAACCTGGGAGGTTCCAGGTCTTGGCTCTTGGCTCCGCCCCTGACTTCTCTTACATAAAGATCCCAGGATCTGTATGACTCATTCCTGTGAACCAGTCGGCGTGTTAAGATGTTAGCTCTGATCTTAGTGATTAAAAGCCAACTTGTTTAAGTCTATAACTTCTAGTTTTGTGGTTATTGAAGGCCCATCAATTTTAATCACTAAAGAATACTAGGATGGATCGACTCCTAAAACCAGAGCGTCTGGACTTGGATCCACATTCTGCTGAAGCATCAAATCAATTTGGACACTGGCTCAAATGCTTCGAACTCTTCGTGGGGGCCTCATCTGCTAGCGAGGTAGATAAACTGAGTCTACTGACTACTCGCATAAGTCATCGGATTTATTCGTTCATCCGGGACGCCACCTCTTACACGGAGGCCATCACTATCCTGAAGGCCCAATATCAGAGGCCGGTAAACGAAGTGTACGCCAGACATCTGCTGGCTACACGCAGGCAGCGACCAGAGGAATCAATGGACGATTTCTTACAGGGCCTAAAGGACCTGGTCCAGGACTGTAACTGCAAGGCCGTGACGGCCAACGCGTACTCTGACGAATTGGTCTGCGATTCCTTCATCACGGGCCTCAAATCGAATTATATCCGGCAGAGACTGCTGGAGAAGGAGGTCCTGGACTTAAAAAAGGCAGTGGCCACTGCGCGATCGCTGGACGTGGCCCAGAGAAACTCTGACTCTTATTCTTCCGGCCATGCGGCCCTCACCGCCTCATGCGCGCCGAGGGGGCCGCCATCTTGGAATCAGCCATCTTCCCCATCCAGGTCTCAGACCAGATCTACGCCGCCGGAGTCCCCACACAGAAGTTCACCCAGGAGTCCTACTACAGCAGCAATGTCTCGAGGCCCGAAATGCTACTTCTGCGGCCAGGCCAAGCACCCCAGACAACGATGCCCAGCGAAGGACGCTACATGCTTCAAATGTAAGAAAAAGGGGCATTTTAGCAAAGTCTGCAGGGGGAATCCGATTTCCAACTCCGTCACCACCTCGTGCGTGCTGTGCGGGCCGCCATCTTGGGATCCGCCATCTTTTCCCGACTCAACGGCTGCCCAGGGCCCAACAGTGGCTTCGACCACGGTGGATCAATCCAGGCCACACCCGTTGACAAAATCCATGATGGACATACAGGTAAACGGGAATTTAATGAAATGTTTAATTGACTGTGGGAGTACCGAGAGTTTTATCCACCCTAGCCTGGTACGGCGGCACTCATTAACGGTAACCCCTACACGGAGCAGAATTGCTATGGCTGCTAAGCCCCACACTTCGGACATTTTGGGCTACTGTGTGGTAACACTGACTGTAAAAGGCACAGACTACAAGGATTTTAAACTCCTCGTGATGCCAGAACTCTGTGTTAATGTAATCTTGGGCCTGGACTTCCAGTGCCACCACGAAAGTGTCACGCTAGCATATGGCGAGTCCCAGCCGCCACTCACAGTCTGTGGCCTATCAACCTTAAAAATCAGCCCGCCCTCTTTATTCGCTAATCTCGCTCCAAACTGTAGGCCCATAGCGACCAAAAGTAGATGGTACAGTCTGGAAGACAGACACTTTATCAAGGCGGAAGTGGACAGACTCCTGCGGGAAGGCATTATTGAATGCAGTACCAGCCCGTGGCGTGCCCAAGTAGTCATAGTTAAAAATAGCGAAAAGAAACGGATGGTAATTGACTACAGCCAGACTGTTAATATTTATACCCAGCTGGACGCCTACCCTTTACCCCGCATATCAGAAATGGTCAACCAGATTGCGCAATACCGAGTCTTCTCGACTATCGACCTCAAATCCGCGTATCACCAGCTCCCCATTAGAACGGAGGACCGCCCATACACCGCCTTCGAGGCGAACGGGCGCCTCTACCATTTTCTCAGAGTGCCCTTCGGGGTAACAAATGGGGTCTCGGTCTTCCAACGTGAGATGGACCGCATGGTTGACAAGAATAAACTACAAGCTACCTACCCCTATCTGGACAATGTCACTATCTGCGGGCACAACCAGCAAGACCACGATCTAAATCTTGCGAGATTTTTAAAAACTGCCCTAAAGCTGAATCTAACCTACAACGAAGACAAATGTGTCTTCAACACAACCCGTCTCTGTATCCTCGGCTGTGTGGTGGAAGATGGGGTAATTGGACCGGACCCTGACCAATTACGCCCCCTAAAGGAACTGCCCCTGCCACACAATCCCAAAGCTTTAAAAAGGTGCCTGGGATTTTTTTCGTATTATGCCCAATGGGTGCCCAATTACTCTGATAAGGCCCGACCCCTCATTAAATCAACGTCCTTCCCACTATCAGCTGAAGCTCGGGAGGCTTTCACCAGTATTAAACAGGACATTGAAAGGGCTGCAGTGTGTGCAGTGGACGAGTGCATTCCCTTTCAAGTCAAAAGCGATGCGTCAGACTTTGCCTTAGCTGCGACCCTCAATCAGGCTGGGAGACCTGTGGCCGCCTTCTCCCAAACCCTTCAGGGACCTGAAATCAGGCACTCTTCTGTCGAGAAGGAGGCACAGGCTATAGTGGAGGCAGTGCGGCACTGGAGACACTACCTAGCCAGCAAACGTTTCACCCTGCTCACCGACCAGCGGTCGGTGGCTTTCATGTTTAATAGCAAACAAAGGGGGAAAATCAAGAATGACAAAATACTCAGGTGGAGGATCGAACTATCCACGTTCGACTATGATATTATGTACAGGCCAGGAGCCCTTAATGAACCCCCAGACGCCCTATTGCGGGGAATGTGTGCCAGCATTCATACAGACAAATTACAGGGTCTCCACAACGCCCTCTGTCACCCAGGGGTCACCCGACTATACCATTTTATAAAGTCCCGCAATCTGCCCCACTCCATCGAGGAGGTCAGGGCAATGACCAGAGCCTGCCGCATCTGTGTGGAATGCAAGCCTCGTTTCTACAGGCCTGACCGTGCACACCTTATCAAAGCCACACGGCCATTCGAGCACCTAAGTCTGGACTTCAAGGGACCCCTTCCCTCTGCCGACCGTAACGTATACTTCCTCAATATCATTGATGAATATTCCCGCTTCCCCTTCGCCATTCCCTGCCCAGACATGACCAGTGCCACGGTCATCAAGTGTCTCTGTAATCTATTCTGCATGTTTGGCATGCCGAACTACATACACAGCGATAGGGGGACGTCATTCATGAGTGACGAGCTGCACCAGTTCTTGCTCTCGAAGGGGATAGCCACTAGCAGAACCATTAGCTACAACCCCCGGGGTAATGGGCAAGTGGAAAGGGAGAATGCTACTGTTTGGAAGGCTGTCACGTCAGCCTTAAAGTCAAAAGGCCTTCCGACCGCCCGCTGGCAGGAAGTCCTCCCAGACGTGCTCCACTCCATAAGGTCTCTGTTATGTACTGCCACTAAAGCTACCCCTCACGAAAAAATGTTCGTTTTCCCCCAGAAATCCACCTCGGGCATATCTCTACCCGCGTGGCTGACGTCTCCGGGGACAGTACTATTGCGGAAGCACGTGAGAGGCCATAAAACGGACCCCCTTGTGGAAAAGGTACAGCTCCTCCATGCAAACCCTCAGTATGCCTATATCGAATACTCTGACGGGTGAGAGGACACTGTTTCCATAAAAGACCTTGCTCCCTCGGGGAGCGGAGAGAACGATGGGAGACTACCCGATGAAGACCTACACTACAAAGAGACAGAACGCCCAGAGGTATCAATACCCAACTTTAACCTGGAGGACACTGCAGATAACCTGGAAGACACTGCGGAGGCCCGGACAGCGGAGGAACCAGAATCCACTCCCCTAGAGGCACCCCAACCGGCTTTGCGCCGATCACTGAGAACTGCAAAACCTCCTGACAGACTCACTTATACCAACTTTTAAGAAACATCACCCCGATGGACTAAATCTATAGAAGGGGTGAATGTAACGAAATCTGTTTGTCTTGATCCTGTATTTGTTTTGCACTCATGTATATTACCCTCCCCCACTGTGTATAGTTTCACTTCCTCTTTCCCGACTAACCTGGGAGGTTCCAGGTCTTGGCTCTTGGCTCCGCCCCTGACTTCTCTTACATAAAGATCCCAGGATCTGTATGACTCATTCCTGTGAACCAGTCGGCGTGTTGAGATGTTAGCTCTGATCTTAGTGATTAAAAGCCAACTTGTTTAAGTCTATAACTTCTAGTTTTGTGGTTATTGAAGGCCCATCACGAACCAATACAGTGCATTGCAGCACTCATGCCTCCCTCGCTGCTGCCCTGTTTTCACGCTAAAGCAACTCTTGTACCTCCCTGCTTTCAGATGCTGATTCGCCAGGTGAGGAGGCAGGCCCTCAATCTGCCACTGCGAGTGATTCTGAAGGCGAGGAGGAAGAGGAAGCTGGACCATCAGTGCCACCCTCAGCCGAGGCAGCCCATGGCCATAATGGGGACACATCTTCCCTGGAGGGGAGCAGGGGGGAAGGGTCTGAGGAGGGTGAAGCTCTGGGGCCCAGCGGCCTGCAGCAACGCGGGGGGGTGGGGGGGGCTAGGGAAGCTCGGCGGCCTCCTCCCCAGAGGGAGAGTCTGGCTTCCAGTCCTGCTACAGTGAGCGCCGAAGAGGTGCGGCTCCTCACTGAAATGAGCGCCCAGGCGGAGCACAGGCACACTGAGCTCATGGCTGCAGTGGCAAGGATGCCCGAATCCATTGAGTCACTGGCAAGGAGTGTCCAGGACTTCGGCGCAGCACAGGCATGGAGTCTGCAGGACTTCGGTGCAGCACAGGCAAGGAGTCTGCAGGACTTTGGTGCAGCACTGGCAAGGAGTCTGCAGGAGTTCGGTGCAGCACAAGCGGCTTCCACGCAAGTGCTTAGTGGTGCAATGCAGTCAGTGGCTGGTCTGATGCAGACGCAGATTGAGGCCACACGAGCACTGACTGCTGCCACCCTCGCTGGATCGGGCACGAATCGCCGGGGCCCTCGCCGTGCCGCAGCAGGCCAGCAGTCTGTGCTTCAGCAGATTGCTCCTCATGCTGCAGTGCTGCCCCGTGGGAGTGCCAGTGTGTTGTCCGACCAGGGAGTGCCTGTCCTCTGTCAGGATGGCAGCATTCCTGCTGCCAACACTGTCACTTCTCCACTGCAGCTGCCACCACCCGTATGACAGACTGCTGCTGCCCATGCAGAGTTGGAGCAGTCAGCAGCCGGGCCCTCCAGGCCCAGAGCTGGTCCAGGCCTCCCTCAAGGGCATCTGCCGACTCAGCTTCTGACACTCAGCAGCCTTCCCCCAGCCTTGCTGCAGCCACTGGGGTCCCATTGCGGAGGAGCTGCAGGGTGGGAAGGGGCCAATCTCGCAAGCGAAGCAGATCACCCTCGAAGGGCAAAAAGTAGGAGGTGTGGCAAAATGCTGTTAATTTTTTTAGTGAAGGCTGAGGATCGTGGTCATTTTTTGTTTACTCTTTTGTTCATTGTCTCCAGGTTGTGAGAGCCAGTTATGTGTCTGACTGCTTTTTTGGGGGTTTCTCTCTATTACTTTGTCATGCGGGAAGGGCACACAGTTTGTTAAATGAAGAAGTGTCTTTATTCAGATTGTGCATGTTTGCTCTTTGAACTATTTGTTGCCTTGACCGGCTCAGGGGTTGTGGAACGGTTCCATTCATGTTCTTTCAATGGCACAAGCCATTCCCTCAGAGGGGGCCTAGAACCAACTTGTAATAAGCTGCTGACGGACTGCCCTTGCACTTTGTGCCTCCCTCCCATCCTGGTGCTCCTCCTCCTCCTCCTCTGCTGGTGCTCCAATGTCTGGTGGCAGTGGCTGAGTCCTGAGGATTGCCTGGTTATGCAGCATGCAGCACACTACAATGAAATGGGAGACTCGCTCAGGTGAGTACTGAAGGGCTCCCCCGGAATGGTCCAGACAGCGGAACCGTTGCTTTAGCACGCCGATTGTGTGCTCAATGATGTTCCTGGTTGCTTGATGGCTCTCATTGTATCGCTCTTCAGCAGGGGTGCTGGGCACACGGAACGGGGTCATCAGCCAGGTGCACAGAGGATAGCCCTTGTCCCCGAGAAGCCAGCCTCCTGGGTGAGCCGGGGCTTCGAAAAGGTCTGCCACAGAAGTCTGGCGTAGGATGAAGGCGTCGTGGCTGCTGCCTGGAAAGCGGGCATTGACAGCTAGTATCAGCTGTCTGTGGTCACACACCAACTGGACGTTCAACGAATGGAACCCCTTCCGGTTGCGGTAATTCTCGGCATTCTCTTGCGGCACCCGCAAAGCCACATGCGTGCAGTCAATGGCGCCCTGGACCATGGGGAAACCCGCTATTCTTGCAAATCCCATTGCGCGCTCTTGCTGCTTGTCCAGGGTCATGGGGAAGGAAATGTACTGACGTCTCCTTTTAAAGAGGGCATTTGTGACTTGGCGGATGCAGCAATGCACCGCGAACTGGGAGACATTGGCAATGTCCCCAGTAGCGGACTGGAAGGAGCCGGTGGCATAGAAGTTGAAAGCCACTGTCACCTTCACTGCCAGCGACAGAGACGTCCTGATCCTCAGTTGAGGCTGCAGATCTGGCTGAAGCAGGTGGCAGAGCTCAGTGACTACCTCCCTGCTGAATCGAAGCCTCTGAAAACACTGCTCCTCAGACATGTTGAGGTAGGGGAACTGTTGGTGGAATACCCTCCTGTGCCGACGCCTGTTGGCCGTCCTCCGTCTGGCCATGATCAGCACTCTCTCTCGGAGTCTCTGAGCCCCCTCAATGCAATGGAGAAACCCAACGTTTCCACCCATTGCAGCTCCCATAGTATGTGGCCACTCAAGGTTATGCCAGTGAAAAATCAAACCAACTACAAAGTTCTGGGCCAAAGCCAGAAGTACCTCTGCGAGCGCTGACTCAATGCAGAAAGCTCTCTCCCTTTGTCCCTCTGCAAATCTCTCTCTCTCTCACAGAAGGAGTGGTCCAAAAATGGCTGCCAGGAAGAGCCCCCTTTAAATAGCGCCCCCCCAGCGACTGGGAACCGTTCCAGTCGCTGGGAGCGCCAGGCGGAAAGGAGGGGGGCGCCACTGAAGTTCTGGTTCAGGGCGCCCCAAGGGCATTGCACCATGAAATGACGTCAGGATCTGCGCGCGCAGGTGAGCGGGCGTTGCGGTTTTGCACCGCCGCTAAATGTCCGCTCAATTTTGTGAGAGGCGCAGGTCTCGCCGCGCCTGGGTGCTAGCCGCTTCGCACCCCACTTATCGCCCTCTTAAGGCACTAACAACTGAATTTCTCCCCCAATGTCTCTACTCAGCCTGTCCGGTAGATCCTGCCGACTACGCCAAGTTGTAAGGGTAACCGGGAGAGCTTCTTCTCCCCGAGACGGACCCTCTGATATAAAGGGTCGACATCCGCCTTATTCCCAATCAATCACTCGGAGTCCAGAGGTTCGTTCAGTAAAGCAACTTTATTTACAAGCTGGCAGGGGAGACACTCATGCTGGGATGAATGCTCTCCGATTGCTAAGATCCCCTGCCTTATATACAGTTTTTTTGTTCTAAGTTGTGGCTTACATCATGCAGTTGATTTCAGATGCAAATTCTTGCGACCCGTGTGAACATTTTGCCCATTACATAGTCCTGTGACCCCATATGTTATCTTTACCACATTCCTCAATTGGTAGCTAAAAGTTTGGGCACATTATTCAAGTAGCAAATGACAGTTTGAACATTTGACCACATTATTCAATTATTAGCTGACAGTTTGTGCCCATTAGTCAGGTAGCCGCTGACAGTTTGACCATTTGGCCACATTCCACCATACTTCCCTATGGGACATGTACATTGGCTACATGTTCGGTTCCTAAATTCCCTTATTTTAGCCCTTTTAACTCTCAATCGTCAACACCTTCACCGAAGCATACGAGAGCATAGGCCTTACACTAAACATCTGTAAGACAAAGGTCCTCTATCAACCTGCCCCCACCACACAGTACTGCCCCCCGATTATCAAAATCCACAACAAGGCCTTGGACAACGTGGACCAGTTTCCATACCTCGGGAGCCTACTGTCAACAAGGGCAGACGTTGACGACGAAGTCCAACACCGCCTTCAGTGTGCCAGTGCAGCCTTCGGTCGCCTGAGGAAAAGTGTTTGAAGACCAGGACCTCAAACCCGGCACTAAGCTCATGGTCTACAGAGCAGCAGTGATTTCCGCCCTGCTGTATGCTTCAGAGACATGGCCCATGTACAGCAGGCACCTCAAAGCACTGGAGAGGTACCACCAACGCTGCCTCCGCAAGATCCTGCAAATCCATTGGCAGGATAGGCACACCAACGTCAGTGTTCTGGCTCAGGCCAACACCCCCAGCATTGAAACTTTGACCACGCTCGATCAGCTCCAATGGTCACATTGTCTTCATGCCCGATATGAGACTCCCAAAACAAGCGCTCTACTCGGAGCTCCGGCACGGCAAGAGAGCCCCAGGTGGGCAGAGGAAACACTTCAAGGACACCCTCAAAGCCTCCCTGAAAAAGTGTAACATCCCCACCGACACCTGGGAATCCCTGGCCCAAGACCGCACAAAGTGGAGGAGAAGCATCCGGGAAGGCGCCGAACACCTCGAGTCTCTTCGCAGGGAGCAAGCGGAAGCCAAGCGCAAGTAGCGCACGTCAACCCAAGCACCCCGCCCATCCCTTCAACCACCGTCTGCCCTGTTAAATCCGTGAATCTTGATGTATGGTGTCCTTCAATAAATAGACAGAGACTGCAGAGGAACAATCAACAGGTGTTTACTGGATGAGGGTTACTCTAAAAACAGTACAGATCCCTACTCAGGGTTTATATACAGGTGTGGTCAATGCCGGTACTACAGTATACAGGAGCTGTAAAAAGTAGTTCTCCCCTTAAAGGTACATACACTACAATTCCTCCCCTTTTAGATTAACAGTACCGTAACATTCATTTAACAATTAACACTTTTAACATACAACATTAACTGAAAATAGTCCATTTATAAATTCAGTCTTTGGGGCAGCTTCCTGATCCTTTCTGGATAGCGCCTTTCCTGAGTGTCTTGCTCTTGGTGCGGAGGCAATTCTGGCACCCTGTCGTCGGTTGGTTCATCAGCTTCCGATGCTACTGTTTCTGGGGTAGATGCTACCTGTATGTCGGGTTCATCACCAGGTATGCGAGACCTGGGGTTGACTCGTTCCTGTGACTCTAGGATCTGGTCGACATGGCGTCTCACAATGTTCTCCCCAACATCCACTGTGTACATTAGTGGCCCCTGCCATGTGCATATCGTTCCTGGTTGCCATTTCTCTGTTCGGTAGTCGCGGGCCAAGACTGGTTGCCCTACATTGAAGCTCCTTGTCGGCTTCTCATTGATGTGCTGGAATTGCTTATTCTCAACATCTCTTCGCACATTTGGTCTGAGCAAATCCAGACGAGATCTCAACCTTCGGTTAAAGAACATCATGGTCGGGGTCTGGTTGGTGACTGCATGTGTCGCATTTCTGTAGGCTAACAGGAAATTGTCCACCTTATGCTGCAGTGGAATGTCGTCTTCGCACATGGCCCTTACTGCCTTTTTAAAGGTTTGTACGAACCTCTCAGCCAATCCATTTGTGGCTGGATGATACGGGGCGGATGTGTAATGCCTTACCAAATTCCTTTTCATAAATTTCCAAAATTCTTCTGACACAAACTGTGGTCCGTTATCAGAGCAAATCTGCTCTGGCAAGCCGTTCCTGGCAAATATGGTCCGTAGGACTGCAATCGTTTTCTCCGTGGTGGTGGAGGACATTTTGATCACCTCAGGCCATTTCGAGTGCGCATCCACGGCTATCAAAAACATTGAGTCCATGAATGGACCAGCAAAATCAATATGCACCTGTTGCCATGGAGACGAGGGCCACTCCCATGGGTGTAGAGGGGCATGTGGTGGTGCATTTTGGACCTTCTGGCATCCTGAGCAGCTCTTTGTCAGGTCCTCGATTTGCTGATCGATCCCCGGCCACCACACAAGCCCTAGCAAGGCTTTTCATTTTCACTCCTCCCAGATGACCTTCGTGAAGCTCATTGAGCACTCTCTCCCTTAACTTGGGTGGAATTACCACTCGGGATCCACACATCAAGGTCCCCTGGCACACTGACAGCTGTTCTCTTCTGGATGAGAATGCTGGCAACAGTGAGTCGCCATGTGTTGGCCATCCCTTCACCGTCAAGTCATATACCCGAGACAGTGTCGGGTCATTTCGGGTCTCCTCCTCTATATCCGCGTTAGTTACTGGCAAGCGTTCAATTATAGTCGAATAAAATATTTCGACAGGGTCCACTGCTGGTGCTTCCTCCGCAGTAGGCAGTGGCAGGCGTGATAGCCCATCAGCGTTTCCATGCTGTTTCGTGCCCTTATACTCTATTTCATATTGGTTCGCCCCTAGAAAGAGGGACCATCTTTGTAGCCGTTGTGCAGTCATCACCGGAACGCCCTTCTTTGGATTAAAGATGGAGACAAGTGGTTGGTGGTTGGTCAGCAAGGTGAACTTCTGCCCGTGCAGATAGTGGTTGAACTTTTTCACTCCCCAAACTAGGCTGAGGGCCTCCCTGTCAATCTGGGCGTAGTTATGCTCGGCTGAGGTTAGTGACCGAGACGCAAAGGCTACTGGCCTGTCCGAGCCGTCCGGGAATTTGTGCGACAGCACCGCTCCAATACCATAGGGTGATGCATCACACGCCAACCGAATTGGTAGTGCTGGGTTGAATCAAATCAAAATCAAATCAAATCAACTTTTATTGTCATTGTTAGTGCACAAGTGCAGTACAACGAAATGTAGGCTTGCGGCTCCCGAGAGTGTACAATTTGGATTAGGACACTTAAACATTTCAACATACATTTGTACATATATATTAGCATAAATATGACCATAATAAAGTGCATCGGCAGATGTGCAGGCTTTAGTGTTTATTTGTGGAGTTCAGTAGGATGACAGCCCTGGGAAAGAAGCTGTTCCTAAATCTGGTCGTACGGGTGCGAATGCATCTGTAGCGTCTTCCAGATGGTAGGAGGGCGAACAGACTGTGGCTGGGGTGGGTAGGGTCTTTGATGATGGTCCGTGCCCTCCGTAGGCAGCGTTTCTGATATATATGTTCTATGGTCGGTAGCCGGGTGCCGGTAATGCGTTGGGCAGTTTTGACTACCCGCTGCAGGGCTTTCCGGTCATGGGAGCTACAGCCGCCGTACCATACCGTGATACAGTTTGTCAGGATGCTCTCTATAGTGCAGCGGTAGAAGTTAGAGAGGATCGGGGGTGACAGATTACATCCCTTCAGCCTCCTCAAGAAATATAGGCGCTGCTGGGCCTTCTTCACCAGAGAGGAGGTGTTGAGGGACCAGGAGAGGTCTTCCGTGATGTGGACTCCGAGGAACTTAAAGCTGGCCACCCTTTCCACCTCCGCCCCATTGATGTGGATGGGGGTGTGACTTCCGCCTTTGGACTTCCTGAAGTCCACGATTATTTCCTTTGTTTTCTTGGTGTTAAGGGCCAGGTTGTTGTCGGTGCACCACTTCACGAGCCAATGAGCCAACACCTCTTTTGATGTGATCAATTCTTTGCACTTCTGGAAAGCTCGTTTACATTCGTCATTCCACTTCCATGGTACTCCCGTTTGCAGCAGGGTGTTCAGTGGGTGTAGTACTGTAGACAAATTCAGCAAGAACTTATGGTAGTAGTTCACCAGCCTGAGGAACGACCTCAGTTGTGACACATTTTCTGGTGCTGGAGCCTTTACTGCCTCAATCTATTCAGGGGACTTATGTAACCCTTCTTCATCAATAACGTGGCCACAATACGAGATCTGCTTCTGGAAAAACTCGCATTTGTGGCGATTAGCTCGGAGCCCATATTCCTTCAATCTAGTGAGCACCTGCTCCAGGTTGGCGAGGTGATCACTGTCATTTTCACCCGTGACCAGGATGTCGTCCAAATAACACTGGGTCCCTGGAATCCCTCGCAGGACTTGATCCATTGCCCTTTGTCAAATAGCCGGAGCTGATGCTACCTCGAACACCAGCCGGTTGTATTGGTAGAGACCTTTATGAGTGTTGATCGTGAGGTACTGTTTCGAGGCTTCTTCTACCTCCATTTGCAGGTACGCCTGGGCCAGATCAATCTTAGTGAAGCGTTTCCCTCCAGATAGCGAGGCGAAAATATCTTCAATCCGCGGAAGCGGATATTGTACAGTGTGAAGGACTGGGTTCACTGTCACCTTAAAGTCCCCACAGATGCGAACCTTCTTTGGTTCCCCAGGCGTATTACTCAATGACCTCTTCATTACAGGAACGATGGGTGTAGCCCACTCACTCCAGTCCACTTTGGATAGTACTCCTGAATGTTCCAAACCTTCCAGCTCTGCTTCGACGGCTGGGCAGATCGCATAAGGTACCGGTCTAGCCTTAAAAAACTTTGGGCTTGCATTTTCCTCTATTTTGATCATCGCTGTTATGCCTTTTAGTGTTCCGAGTCCCTCCTGGAACACTTCTTGTGCGTCAGTTAGCATTTTTGACAGTCGTCCAGGTGTGACGTCGTCATCCTTTTTGGCATCTACAGTCAGTGCTTGTATGGAATGCCAATCTAGCTGTATCTTCCGGATCCATTCACGTCCTAGTAGTGGTGGTCCTCCATCTGGCAATACATATAGGTCAATTTTTGGTGTTTCCTTGCCGTTATATGTAACGTTCACCCTTATTTTTCCTTTGGGATAGACTTTTTGCCCTGTGTACGTCTTTAAGACAATCTCTGTATCTCTCAAGGGTATATGTGAGAATAGCCGCTTGTAGTCCCTTCGGTTTATGACTGTTAGGACTGATCCTGTGTCCAATTCCATTTTCACTTGGACTCCGGCTTTCTTGAGCGTGATCCAGTTTGGTGATCCTCCGTTTTGATCACATTATGTAGCTTCAGACAACCCAGCCCCTTGTTTCCGGAGCCTGTATCACTTTTCTGTTCGTCTGAACTACTCTCTGTCACCTTATGTACCTTCTTGTACTTCTCCTGTGGTGATTTCTTACTGCTGGTTTTCTTTTCCCGACCTGCAGACTCTTGCTATGTGTCCTACTTTTCCACACTATCTGCACACTTTGTCCTTGAACCAGCAATCATTATGGTCATGTGTATTTCTGCCGCAGCGGTAGCACTTCACTGTTCCGTATGACATTTCATTTGTGCCATATTCTTGCGGTCTCCGTTGTATCTCTGCAGCGCCCCGTGCGGCTGCGTCGTGTGATACTGCTATGCTGAAAGCCTTGTCCAGCGTAAGATCCTTTTCTGATAGAAGCCGTTTCTGGGTTCCTTCACTTTGAAGCCCACACACAAACTTGTCCCTTAAAGTATCTGCTAGTCCCGTTCCAAACTGGCAGTGTTTAGATAGCTTGCGCAGTTCCGTTAAATACTCAGCATTACTTTCATCTTCATGCTGGTTCCTTTTGTGAAACTTAAATCTTTCTGCTATCAGCAGCGGTGTGGGGTTTAAGTGGTCCTGTAGGATTGCCACTATGTTTTCAAAACCCTTTTCTACTGGCTTCTCTGGGGTTACTAGGTTCCGTAGTAAGCCATACGTTTTTGCACCCATTGAATTTAACAATACCAGCGCTTTCTTATCATCTGGCACTTCATTCGCCTTGCAGTACACCTCTATGCGTTCGACATATGTCGCCCAATCTTCGACTTCATTGTCGAACGCTGTGACACTGCCACTCTTCGGCATCCCTGGGTGTGGTTAGACTGGCTCAAATATGGCGTCTCCCGCGCTCTCCCTTCTTCTCCGCTGTGGCTCAAAATGGCGTCTCCCGCGCTTTCCTTTCTTCCCGCGCTCTCCCCCCTTCTCCGCGGACGCTGCTCGGTCCTGAACCCCGGCTGCGCCCTGTGCGCTTTACCCCCTCTCTTTTTTTGTCGACGCCGCTCGGTCTTCAACCACGGCTGCGCCCTGTGCGCTTTACCCTCTCTCTTACCCGTCGACGCTGCTCGGCCTTTTTCTGTGCCGTCGGTCGGCTCCCGCCGCCGCTGTCCGGGAAGGGTCTGCGCCGTACCTGTTGCCAGCACGTTGCGCTGGATCGTCGTGACTGGAGAACCAAGCCCAGCTCTCAACAGCCTCCTCTGCGATGCTCAAGTCTTCTCTGGATGGTCGACGCCCGTATTTCTGGACTCGGCCTTCTTCTTTCACTGTTCTCTAGGAACGACTCCCTGGGAGGTGATGCAGAGTTGCAGGTAGGTTTGAATCCACTCGTCGCCAATGTTAAATCCGTGAATCTTGATGTATGGTGTCCTTCAATAAATAGACAGAGACTGCAGAGGAACAATCAACAGGTGTTTACTGGATGAGGGTTACTCTAAAAACTAACAGTACAGATCCCTACTCAGGGTTTATAGACAGGTGTGGTCACTGCCGGTACTACAGTATACAGGAGCTGTAAAAAGTAGTTCTCCCCTTAAAGGTACATACACTACATGCCCCACCTGTGACAGAGACTGTACGTCCCGCATTGGACTCATCAGTCACCTGCGAACTCATTTTTAATGTGGAAGCAAGTCATCCTCGGTTCCAAGGGACTGCCTAAGAAGAAGACCACAGTATATTTTATACTCTCGGGAGCCGCAAGCCTACATTTCGTTGTAATGCACTTGTGCACTAACAATGACAATAAAGTTGATTATTATTATTATGTACCCATGCGGTAGCATTTTCCTGCATGATTGACCGGAGTTAGAGATAAATAGAGATAAAAGCTTTTTTGCAGGAGTGTTTTCTTGCTTTGGAGTTTAATTAGGAAGAAACAGAAATTCAGATTACAGGGTAATTTGCAGGGATACTTGTGGGAGTCCCGAGACAATGAGACGGATTGCAAACCTATCTTTTTCAAATTCAATTTATTTTGCAACGAGGGGCAAACAAACACGAAGCTTAATAACTAACACATACGTTTTCGTAAAACAATGGCCTTTGCTAGCTCTCTGTTGCAAGTTTGGAGTATTCTGTAATAACAACAGAAAATGCTGGAAAAACTCAGCAAGTCAGGCAACATCCGTGGAGAGAAATTTGAGTTGACGTTTCGGGTTTGACCCTTCTTCAAAACTGGAGAGAAAAGGAACTAGATCGAAGGCAGGGCTGCGATCGGACAAAAGAATAAAAGAACCAAAAGAAGTAAAAGAGATTAGAAGCTGGACGAGATGGTAATAGGCTGTGATGAGGCGTAAAGTGTACTGGCAGGGCAAAAGATAGCTGCCAGGTGTGAGAGAGAAACAAAAGGAAAGGGGGGGGGGGGGGAAAGGAAAGGAGTGGAAAAATATAAGTGAAAATGAAATAGGGGCCGAGGTTATGATCTGAAATTGTTGAACTCGATATTGAGACCGGAAGGCTGCAGAGTGCCTAATCGGAAGATGAGGTGCTGTTCCTCGAGTTTACGTTGAGCTTCCGTGGAACAGTACAAGAGGCCAAGGACGGTGAGGTCCGAGTGGGAGTGGAGCGGTGAATTGAAATGACAGGCGACCGGAAGCTCGGGGTCACCCTTACGGACTGAACGGAGGTGTTCCGCAAAGCGGTCACCCAATCTGCGTTTGGTCTCCCCAATGTAGAGGAGACCGCATCGTGAGCAGCGAATACAGTATACAATTCACCGCTCCACTCCCACTCGGACCTCACCGTCCTTGGCCTCTTGTACTGTTCCACGGAAGCTCAACGTAAACTCGAGGAACAGCACCTCATCTTCCGATTAGGCACTCTGCAGCCTTCCGGTCTCAATATCGAGTTCAACAATTTCAGATCATAACCTCGGCCCCTATTTCATTTTCACTTATATTTTTCCACTCCTTTCCTTTCCCCCCCCCCCTTTCCTTTTGTTTCTCTCTCACACCTGGCAGCTATCTTTTGCCCTGCCAGTACACTTTACACCTCATCACAGCCTATTACCATCTCGTCCAGCTTCTAATCTCTTTTACTTCTTTTGGTTCTTTTATTCTTTTGTCCGATCGCAGCCCTGCCTTCGATCTAGTTCCTTTTCTCTCCAGTTTTGAAGAAGGGTCAAACCCGAAACGTCAACTCAAATTTCTCTCCACGGATGTTGCCTGACTTGCTGAGTTTTTCCAGCATTTTCTGTTGTTATTTCGGATTTCCAACATCTGCAGTATTTTGCTATCGTTGGAGTATTCTGTGTTTGATTCATTGTGTGGAACCTTGCGTCAAACTTCGAACACAAGACTTGGTGGTTAATTCCTGATGATCCTCGCAAGCATTGCAAATTTTGTGATTTCCCTCACTTTTTTCTATATCTTCCGATCATCTGACCGGCAGCAAAGTCATATGACTGCTCCCTCTTTTTGCGCGTGGGTAATAATAAGAGAAGGAAGCTCAGAACACAAGAGGTTGACGTTTTAAGTAACGAGGGTAAGACGCTGGCGTTTGCTGTTGGTGTTATTTTAAAATAAAATTAAAAAAAACCATGACGTGCTAAAAATATAAAGGTGAGTCTGGGCCAGTGTGCACTGTTCGGGTTGGGTAACAGTTAGACGGAGCGAGCCCGGTTACTGCAAGTCCCGGGGAGTGATCCCAGTCGTGAGGGAGGACGGTCGACAATCAAATGTTGAAGTGGATCCTGTTCCGCGGTAACCAGCAAAATATCTCATCACCGTCAGTTTCACGGCTTCGGGGTCGCAGCGTGCCCGGGATTTTCCTGGATTGATTTATCCGCATCAGGGTTTATTAGCTGTCCTTTTCGTGCTGCCGAGATTTAATGAATTGTTCAGTCTGTGTTGTACAATGAGAGATCTTTTTTCATGCAGTAAGCATTTACAGTTCCGCTTAACCTTTTTGTTGCCCCTGATTAAAGTGTGTGTCTCTTGCAATGGCTAGAAAACCAAAACTGTGCCGCTTATACCTGCTGTAAAGATTTTTTTAACGTTAAATATTTTATGGAAAAATATACCAATGATGATTGTTTGAGGGGGGTGGGGATGGAAGGAGGATGGCTTCTTCTGGCTACACATGCTGTTGCTTTTCCCACCTCATCTTGATTCTCCCCCAATATTCAGATGACACTTTTGCCACTTTTTTAAAAACTTGGATTCTTCATGGTTTGTTCAACTTTACAAGTGGAGCATTTCCACATGCAAGAAGTGTCAGCCAAGGTTTGCTTTAACAGGGCGCCGAAACTGCAGATCTTGCACTGCTGCAAAAATAGCTTCAGTGTTGCAATGTGTTGGGTGACTGCAGCCGAACTGGTGTCTGCTTCGGGCGCGAGGCTGTTGCATCGGTGCTTCAGTGTGAAATGCAGTCTGGGGACTTGCACCTTTTTGCCCGCCTCCTGCCCGCAGAACCGTGGACCATCCAATGAGCGAAACGTCGTGTCCGCACCCACCCTGTGCCACTTGCTCCGCACCCAAGGCGGGAAACGGTGGGTGCGGACCCCTGTTGGGCTTCGGTGTTCAGAGGTCGGGAGGGGAGGGAGCGAATTGGTGAAATGCTGCCATGCACACAGACCCGCGGATAAAAGGTCAAATCTAAAGAGTTGCACACGCAGCAGACTGACCACCGCCTGGAACTTGCGGAGGCTGAGGGGAGGGTAATAGGACTTCCTTGCAGCAATGGTCCCAAGGATCAGGAGCTCATCGCTGGTGTGGGTGGAAATTGCCTGTCCCTCCCTCCCTTCGAGGCAATGGTCGAGCACCAAGCCCAGGTTTCCCAGTGGATTGTGAATGCCCCGTTTGTCCCACCTCGTTTGGGCTTCAAACCAACTGCAACATGGTGTGAAGGCGAGTTTAAAGTATTTCCAGGTGGTCAGCTGGACCGTCCACTGCAGTGGTGCACAAGACATTTTTTCCCCCGTGGTCCATGTAGATTTGTACCGTGCAGCCTTAGGGGTTACATGTAAAGTTTAATTAATAATTCTCATTCATTTACTTATATCTCAAGTTGTTAATATTAATACATCTTGGTATTCTGATTTTGGATTGACCAGGCAACAACAGACTAAGAACAGCCTTTCTCAAACTTCCAGGCCCCCACAATTTAAATGGAACAAGCCAGGAAGTAAGATAACAAAATACTGCAGATGCTGGAAATCCGAAATAACAACAGAAAATGCTGGAAATCCGAAATAACAACAGAAAATGCTGGAAAAACTAAGCAGGCCAGGCAACATCCGTGAAGAGAAAATAGAGTCAATGTTTCGGGTTTGACTCTATTTTCTCTTCACGGATGTTGCCTGGCCTGCTGAGTTTTTCCAGCATTTTCTGTTGTTATTAGCCAGGAAGTAAGACTTGAGTAGCCTGGATCTTGTAGCCCAGATTGACAGGGCTCTGATGCCATGCCTGGCCCACAAGTTGCAGTTTGGACACCACTAGTTTACATCTTTAAGGTGAATAAAGAGCCAGTTGTTTGCTAGCAACAATTTGCAGGCATTGTTTAGTAGCGCTCTGCTATGTGTTTTTAAGTATGGATATGCAGTGCTTTTTTTTTCCTGTTTTGAGATTGGTGCAGAGCTGGTAGTGTAGCTCACGGCTGCTGGGTCACACTGCTCTCGGATGGTTCCTGCACACAGAACTTTCAGTTTTCCTTTCCAATGTTAGTACTCACTGGGAAGGAACTTTGCTAATTTTCATTATATTTTCTTCCATTTTGAGTGCGACTTTCCACTCATTTAGTTATTGGCACTATTTTCAAAGGTAGGTCTCATGGGGAATTAAATCTCAGAATTTAAAAAGACTCTGATGGTGAATTCTGGCTAGCTCCCAGTTTAAAAAAATTTGTATCCCTTGACATTTCTTTCCTGTCAACACACTCTGATGACTCCTGTCTCATGCCTTCCTTTACATGACTTCAACCAGGAAGCCAATTCTAGGGTCAGTGCGAAGGTACAGTGTTGCCGGTCCATTTGATGGAAGGTATTTTTGAGTGCCGGAATTTCAATACTCAGCCGTTTTTTATTCAGAGGCTTATAGGTTCGGCTTTGTGCAGAACTATTCTTCAGCCCGTTGTCAGACAGGGAATTGTGTGTGGTTTGTGATTGTTCCTGATGCTTCTAGAAGATGTATTGATGTAGCTACATTCTGTATTGGCATATGACCAGGATGAAGTCATTGGTCACAAACCTGTAGGTTAATTTTTTTTGGGTGTCATTTAATATTACTCTTGGTAGTGTGACCCATTGAATGGCACTTAAATTCATTCTCAGGGTATGAGCATTGCTGGCAAGGCCAGCATTTATTGCCCATCCCTAATTTTATTGCCTCTACAGATACAGCCTTCAACCTTAACTGAAATAATTGTGGTCTCTGCAGTCTTCAGTGTTGATCCATAGAGGCAAGGGAGCAACTGGGTTGAGGCTAAGTGGAAGCAGTCAGGACTGTGTGATGCCTTTAACCTGTCCCCACTCACTTGCTCCAGTCAGGAAAGTGGAGAAGTATATTTCATGTAAACCACCAAGAATATCATCAGCTAAGTAGTCTGGAATTCACTTCCTTCCTGCTATTGATTTATTTTCAGTGCAAGTTTTTGCTCATTATGATCATCAAAGACAGCCTGTTATCCAATACTTCTTCATTTACAGAAAAGCCTCACAACAGGAGGGGAGGGAGAAATAATTGGAAGTTGATTTATGCTAATAATTGTACAGATCAACGATTTGCAATTATTAGTTAACCCTCCCTTTGGGTCCAGGATAAAAATGGATGGCTCTTTTCTCTTAGAGAAGACATTTTAATTCGGTGCCCGTCCAGGTGGAACCATCTGTTGCAGGACATAGAATTTGAAGAAACAACAGAACTGGGTGTGAATGAAAAGATGTGCACCCCAGAAATAATGAAGAGCTGGCTTTAAATTGTAATACAAAAGCAAAATACTGCGGATGCTGGAAATCTGAAATAAAAACAGAAAATGCTGGAAATACTCAGCAGGTCAGGCAGCATCTGTGGAGAGAGAAACAGAGTTAATGTTTCAGGTCGATAACCCTTCGTCAGAACTGGAAAAAAGTTGGAGATGGAACAGGTTTTTAAGCACATGGGAAGGGGAGGAAAGAACAAAAGGGAAGCCTGTGATAGGCTGGAAGGCAGGAGAGATTAAGAGACAAAAGAAATGATGGTGCAAGGCAAAAGGAGATGGTAATGGGACAAGTTAAGAAACAAAAGATGGCTCTAGATGAAGTGTTAATGGCGATGGCAGAATGATCGAATGATCGACAGCTGCCATGTGAGAGAGAGAAAAAAATAGGGGCCGAGGTTATGGTCTGAAATTGTTGAACTCGATGTTGAGTCCAGAAGGCTGTAAAGTGCCTAATCGAAAGATGAGGTGCTCTTCCTCGAGCTTACGTTGAGCTTCATTGGAACAGTGTAAGAGGCCGAGGATGGAGAGGTCAGAGTGGAAGTGGAGCGGAGAATTAAAGTGACAGGCGACCGGAAGCTCGGGGTCACACATACGGACTGAACGGAGGTGCTTTAAATTATGTTTAGCAAACATTCATTGTATCTCAACTTTCAGATGCAGTCTACTGTAATTTAACAAGAATAATACTCTCTTTCCTCCCCACCACACAATCTGGGGAGTGACTTTTATTTATGAACGTCTATTTTTAAAGGGGAAATGTTCTCTGACACTTTGTCTAGCTTATGGGTGAGAGTTAATGTATCTGCCGTTTACATATTTTAAAGGAAAATTGCCATACTGTGGCCAACAGGGCACTAGAGTTTTTGGGCTTTGTTACACGATCTAGGCCTGGCCCAAATACCTCATTGAGGCAGTAATGCCCTTTTTAAGATTTAGTACAAAGCGCTTTGTTTTTCTTTTACAGTTTACTTGAACATTTGAGAAACAACAATGAAGTTGATTATATTGGAGGACCACATAAAAGCCAGTGAATGGGCTGCAAAATACGTCAGGAATCGGATCGTTCAGTTCAACCCGGGTCCAGACAGGTACTTCACCCTGGGTTTGCCAACTGGTATGTAGGAAGACATTTGATATGAATTGAGTCTGTACTGTTGGTTGTTTAGTTCTGTTGAATCTTTCAGAATTTAGTGCCCATGTATATGTTCAGCACTGCCATTAACCTATCCCCTGGTCAAAAAAAAAATAGCCTTTTCTAGGTGATACTGTCAATTTAGTGTTGGGTGGTTTTGTGTTGACACTGTCCAAACTCCTATCACCAAGGTCCCTTGTGTTCCAACAATCTTAGTTGGCTTTGAAGCCAGATTTCTGAGTTCAAAAGTCTGATGTCCTGTGACACCGTCACCACAGAACAATACAACCAGAGATGTGCAATATTTCTTTCTTTTCTTTCCACTCATACAAAAAAAATCCACAAATGGTATTTTTGGCCAGAAGAGAGAGACAGTCCAACACACCTTCATGAATACAGGAAACTTTGTTATATCCGGCACCGACGGGACTGAGCTGTTGCCGATCTATCAAAACTGCCGGACATACCAGCGTTAATGTTGAAGCATACGGAGATTTGCAGCTCCATATCTGGCAACAAACACTGTTGCTTAGCAACAGCTTCTAAACAGTCGGCCGTACCTTAGAAGCGTCTCTGTAGCTTAGCAACAGCTTCAGAGAGACTTTGCAGAGCCTGACTGTTTGGAAAAAAAGCCACGAGAAGAAGAAAAAAAAACCTAACAAAACGGCTCCTGATTTCTGCCGGTAGATCGAGGTTTCCGGACATACAACCTCCGGATAAACCAAAGTTTCCTGTACAATGATACTGCTTCTTGATTGTTCCACTTGACAGTTTTTTCTTGTTCTTCTCTTCCCTACCTCCCTTTCATCTGAGACTGCTGTAACTTTCTTAATGGTTGCTAGGATTCTAACACAAGCTTTAAGAGACTCATGCACTCTAAAAATTAAAGTAGAATACCTAATCAGAACTAGTCAGGACGAAACACCGTTCAGATTAATAATTTATTCGGACTAGTGAGTCATTGCTCAAAATTTGATGTGTGGGCAACTGAGTAATGTGAGCAGCCATTGAAATGGGATGATGTGGAGATGCCGGTCCGGTTGGACTGGGGTGGACAAATGTGAGAAGTTACACAACACCAGGTTATAGTCCAACAACTTTATTTGAAATCACAAGCTTTCGGAGCGCTGCTCCTTCGTCAGGTGATCTGGCCTACTACCGTGGTATCATCCGCAAACTTGATGATGGTGTTGGAACCATGAACAGCCACACAGTCGTGGGTGAAGAGGGAGTAGAGGAGGGGGCTCAGCACACATCCTTGTGGGGCCCCTGTGTTCAGCGTCGGGGGGGGGGAGGTGTGGTTACCTAATTTGACAGACTGGGGTCTGTTTGTTAGGAAGTCCAGGGTCCAGTTGCAGAGGGAAGTGTTCAGGCCAAGAGTGTGGAGTTTGGTGGCCAGCTTGTTGGGGACGATAGTGTTGAATGCTGAGCTGTAGTCTATGAACAGCATTCTGATGTAGGTCTCTTTATCATCTAAGTGATTCAGTGCAGAGTGTAGAACAGTTGTGATTGCATCCTCCGTTGATCTGTTTGCACGATAGGCAAACTGGTGTTGGTCAAGAGAGGCGGGAACACTGGCTTTGATGTGAGCCAGGACCAGTCTCTCGAAACACTTCATTATGATGGGTGTGAGTGCGACAGGTCGATAGTCGTTCAGGCACGTCACAGCCGTTTGTTTTGGCACAGGAATAATGGTAGCGGTCTTGAAGCATGTAGGGACTACTGCCTGGGCCAATGACAGATTGAAGATGGCGGTGAAGACATCAGCCAGCTGATCAGCACATTCCTTGAGTACCCGTCCAGGGATGCTATCCGGTCCAGCAGCCTTTCGTGTGTTCACTCCGCGTAGAACACCCCTTACGTCAGAGGTCGACAGAGTGAGCACCTGGTCTTCCGGGGGTGGCAAGGCTTTGGTAGCCGGCTCCCTGTTGTCCCTGTCGAAGCGAGCGTAGAAGTTGTTAAGCTCCTCCGGAAGGGAGGCATCGCTAACCGGGGGGCTGGTGTTTTTGCTCTTGTAGTCAGTGATGGACTGGATGCCTTGCCACATGCGCCGGGGGTCCGAGTTGTTGTGGAAATGATCCTCTATCCGCAGTGTCTGTTTCCTTTTGGCAGTCCTGATACCCTTTTTTAGGTTGGTCCTAGCTGCACTGTAAGCCACCGCGTCGCCAGATTTAAATGCTGCGTCGCGTGCTTTCAACAGCGAACGGACCTCTCCGTTCATCCAGGGTTTCTGGTTGAATAGTAGCCTTCAAAAGGGAATTGGATGAATACTTTGAAGGAGAAAAATTTGCAGGGATATAGGGGGAAAGAGCCGGGGAGTGGGACTAACTGGATTGCTCTTCGAAAGAGCTGGCGCAGACTCGATGGACCGAATGACCACCTTCTGTGCTGTACTATTCTATGATTGCAGTGCGAGTGGAATGGAGCAGAGTGGAGTAAAAGCTAATAGGAATGTGCTATTCTCTAGTGCAGTGATAACCTAAATGGAGCTTACCTCCTGACTTCAGTCCTGGCTTCTGCTGGTTTCAAGTATGATTATTAAACCAAGAGGTTTCTTGTTGTCTCTCATGTCATTAGACCAGTCACGCTCCCAGTGTCATTTGTCTCTAACTAAAGATATTAGTCCTGGTCTGTGAACTGGTGTTACTTTTTAAGTTCTAAAGGCATTTTGTAAATAAAGCTTAATGCTGAAGGGTGATGTACATTTTACAAAATTTACAGCTGACTAAAATCTGCATCAATACCCATTGCCAGCAAGAAGGGCTCCTTTCAAAGCTGTCATCCCTGATTAAATGACTGATCTGTGTTGGTGTTCCATTATGTAGGGTGGGGAGAAGATAAATGTGGGTGATAGTGAGTTTAGTTTGTTTTACTGCTGTGTGACCTTACAGAATTGATGTGCATCAGTATTATTTCATATTTTTCTGTAGGAAGCACGCCATTAGGAACCTATAAAAAGCTAATTGAATATTATAAGAATGGAGATCTGTCTTTCAAATATGTAAAAACATTCAACATGGATGAATATGTGGGTGAGTGTGGCGCAGTACGATTTTTAATTTATATATATTTTTAAAGTTCTGAATAAACTGACTTGGATCCTGAAACAAAAAGGTCTTTATTGTCTGTTTCTGTAATACGTGGCCTGGAAGCAGCCACCTGGTAGCATTGGTTTTGTCTTGCGTATCTTGGTGCACTGATGCAGTGTAGTTAGAAAGGAATTTTAGTGTCAGTGAGTAATTAGCTCTGGTCATGTTTCAGATACTACAAAAAGTTATCATTCAAATCATTCATTTTGGAAATATTTCATCTGCATTTTTTTTCCTGCAGACTACTTGCTAAAACTCATTGGAGACCGAAATGAGTTGGGGGGGGGGAAGTATGAAGTACTTTTATCATATGCCAGTGCCACCAGATCCTGCTAAAAACAAGTCTTCTCGGCAGTCACACTTAGTTGGGCCCAGCAGTTTTACTTTTGACTTTCAGTCAGCTGCATGAGATCCAATGTTCAGAAACTGGCAGGTCTTGTGTGATATTAAATACTGTATTTATTAATGTAGTGTGGTGTAAGCTGGATACATATCTGTTGCACAAATGCCACTGATGAAATGTAGCAGTTTGGCACTATTGTGCACTTTTGTTCATGCTGAATTTACTGAATAATTTCCATGAATATGGTATGGAGATTTTGTAAATCCCAATCTGAAGGGTAACATATCTCTTGGCCAACTGAGGGTCAGGACTCCCCTATAATAGATCAACTTTACCTTGATTGTATAGATATTTTTAGATAGCGAAGAAAATGTTGTCACACGCTTATAAAATTGATTACAGTGATAGCATGGCAGAGATATCAGTATGTAGTGCCACAGAATACTGGGATACAGCTTGGTCACACCTGTGCCACCCACACTGCTTTAGGGAGGTACTGAGCAGAGGCCTGGCACTTCCCAAAAGGGAGGGATGGAGATTAAAAGTTGTTCCCATGTTGCATTTGAACAGCTCGTTAAGGCTGACTTAAGAACAGCATTGCTGTAACTAACACATTCTGAAGTCCTCCATTGCTGCGAAGATGCATTCTCTTGTGGCAGAATTTGGTTGGGCTTGGTGCCGAAATTGGCTTTGAGATATTGCAAAATTCCAGCGCTCTGTCCATATTGTTTACTTGTGTTCTTTAGTAATGTGGGTGTAATACTGGAACGGTCATATCCATACAGTTTGAGGCTAGTGCATTTGATCAGTGGTTCTACTTAGTGACTGGTTGCAATACAGTATGTTGAACTTCCCTTGCAGGCCTTCCAAGGGACCATCCTGAGAGCTATCACTCTTTCATGTGGAGGAATTTCTTTAAGCACATTGACATCCTGGCTGAAAATACACACATTCTAGATGGGAATGCTCCTGACCTGGAGGCTGAGTGCAACGCTTTTGAGGAGAAAATGAAAGCAGCAGGAGGAATTGAACTGTTCATTGGCGGTACTGTGCAGTGACCTACTCAGGAGAATTAATATCCTCTTCCTATAGCTGGTGCTACTTACATGATTGATAGTTGTAATCTGGTTATATTACTTTTAAAAATAGTTTTTGGGGGTGTTCCTGTGATTGTCAAAGGGAGAATGTCTGTATTGAGAGAAATTAAATATTTTTCCACTCTTGGTATCCAGTGAAAAACATCAATTGCTCCTAGGTCAAAGGCAGCATGAGTTGGATGCAGAGTAATGCTTTCTTTATGTTGGCCCAACAATATGCCTTAATGCCAGCATTAGAGCATTCCCTACTGTGTGTGAGCGTGACATTGTTGTTTCCCTACGCAAGCCATCCTTGTGTGAGTGTGACATTGCTATTTGCCTACACCAGCCATCCTCTCTTTGACAGAAACGGAATTTAGCCCATGGTATTGTAAGCAGTTTTGTGCTAGGTTTAAAATTGCCCCAAATTCCTGGCACACAGGATTGGCCCCAGGTGATGCTGCCATTGAGCTCTGTTGAACTGTTACGCTTACATTTTGTTCAATTTTTTTTTTTGGCTTTGAATAGGTATTGGTCCAGATGGTCACGTTGCTTTCAATGAGCCAGGCTCCAGTCTGGTGTCTCGAACCAGAGTGAAGACATTGGCAATGGATACAATATTGGCCAATGCTAGATTCTTCGGTGGAGATTTGTCTAAAGTCCCTACCATGGCTCTGACTGTTGGAGTGGGGACTGTAATGGATGCTAGAGAGGTAAAAAAATGGCAATTAATTCGCATTGTTCCTTTTTTTTTAGAAAGCAGCCTGTTGGCATAGAATATTTAATGTACCAAATTTGCCTGTCGGGTATAGTCACATGTACCTTTTTGAGAGTTATGTTTATCAGCCTCTATCCTTGTTGCCTCTCTGAATAAGATTGTTCAGTTAGTGCTACAGTTTGGAATCCTGCTACAAATGCAAAACTGGATTTTCTTTTAGATCAAAGGCCTAGAAATTGGGTTGGTAGCGCCGGCGCCTAAAGAGACCTAGAATTGGGGTGATGCCCTATGTTGGGGCGGGCGCTATGAAGATAGCGACAACTCAGATATTGACTATACATTTAGCGCCTGCGCTAAGTGTTTGCGCGCGCCCGCGAGCGCAAGCAGTTCATGATGTAATTTCAGTGTGCAACGCCTTCTAGGAGCGCCTGAGCGCATATTGGGTGGCGCCCGGAGCCTTAGCGCCCAGCGCTATTAGTGACAGTTCGAGGGAAGGCTAACAGGCCCTTCTCGGAGTAGGGGGGCGCTATTTAAAGGGGACAGCTCTACTGCAGAATCTTCTGCCACTTGGCCTGCTCATTGCAATCGTTGCCAGAGAGAGTTGGCGAGCTAATGTGGAGCGGAGTTCTGGGATTTGAGCTTTACAGTACTTGGGACCTTCAAACCTGTCCGAAGCACTTGCAGCACTACACCTAAAAGCCTTTTGACCAACTGGCATCGGAATGAGAGCTTGTTTGGAGGGCGACGGCCTCATCGCCCAACACTGTGAAGAGGCAGAGAGAAGGCGGGAGAGAGGGCCGGGATTGGCCAGAAGGAGGAGGGCCAATGGAGGTTGGCCAATCCGACGGGAAGCTGCGAGGGTCTTTAGGCAGCAGGTGACAAGCCTTGACATGTCGGAGGAGCAGTGTTTGGGAAGGCTCCGATTCTGGAGGGACATTGTCACTGATCTGTGCCACCTGTTTGGTCATGATCTGCAGCCGCGTGAACGCTGCAGAACCTCTCTGTCTGTGATGGCTAAACTGACTGATGGCCTCCATTTTTATGCCAACGGATCCTTTCAGTCAGCCATTGGGGACATTGCGACTGTCGCTCAGGCTGCAGTCCACTGTTGCATCCGGCAAGTTACAGAAGCCCTTTATAGGCGAAGGCGTCAATTCATGACCTTCCCTCGGACCCTGCACAAGCAGGCGGAGGGCGCGCGGGGTGTCGCTTCTATTGCAGACTTCCCCATGGTGCAGGGGGCGAGTGACAGCACACACTTGGCTTTGAGGGCGCCATGCCATCATCCTTAGGACTTCTGCAACTGCAAGGGGTTGCACTCCCTCAACATGCAGCTGGTCGGTGACCACCGCCAAATCATCATGGCAGTCACCGCGCATTTCCCAGGGTGCAGCCACGATGCCTTTATCCTGCGGCTGACCTCAGTTTGTAACCTTTTTGAGGGGCTGCCTCGAAGACCAGGCTGGCTTACTGGGGACAAGGGCTATCCTCTCTGGCCATAGCTGATGACAACACTCCGTGTGGCCGACACCCCAGCAGAAGAGCTGATCAGCAGCGGCCATCAGGCGACCAGGCACAGTAAACAGCACACTATTGGTGTTGTCAAAAAGCGTCTCCAATGTGTGGAAGATTCGGTGGGATCCCTGCAGTACTCGCTGCAGCAAGTGGGACACATCGTCGTCGTTTGCTGCATGCTCCACAACTTGGCGATTCGACGCACACAGCCAATTCCAGCTGTCCCTCAACGACCAGCAGAGCAGGCGGAGGAGGAGGAGGATGAGGAGGAGGAAGAGCAGGCGGAGGAGGAAGAGCAGGAAGAGGAGGAGGAAGATGGAAGGGCTGCTGAAAGTGGAAGGGCCATACGTCAGAGGCTCATCTGGACTCGTGTCGAGACCCCTGTGGCGGAATGATGAGAGTCTTAACTCATGCGCACTTTGGATGTTTGAGGGCCTCTGAATGTCAGCATCACTGAAACTAGTCACATGCACCATGCCACATTGAAACTTCTGTTTATTGGCACAAAAGTCTTTCATTACAGCTAAACAACGTATTGTCAACAGAAACCATAACTTTCAAAATAACTGTGAACTGCTCGGCAAAGCCGCAAAACTCAACAAACCTTCTGCAAATATAACAACAGATGAGGGTGTCCTTGCAATTGGACAAACAAACGTCTCAGCACCTCACTCTACAACTGGCCCCTTGAGGGAGAACGACTTCTCTTTCGCGCCCGGCCCCTTCCCTCCCTGCTGCTCCGACGTAATTGAACCCCAGTGGCTGCCTCAAGGCTGGGGGACGCCTGCTGACTGTCTGGAAGCGCAGAAGCCCCTGAGGGACGGCCTGGCCGACCTCTGGGCTTGGAGGGTGCGGACGCAGGATGCTTGATGGGACCATGGCTGGAAGCAGTGTGGCCCGCAGGTGGTGGCAGCTGCAATGCAGGCGTCCCAGCGCTGGCATGTGCAGTGGTCTCCTGCTGAGAGAGGACACCTGCACCATGGTCGGCCGACACACTGGCTATCTGAGGGGAGCGGGTCGGCTCTACCGCCACAATCGCATGCTCCACTGATTGCTGGCCTTGTATGGGACTGGAAGGGCCCGGGGTGATCCTTACTGATGCAGAGAGGGTGGCTACAGTGAGAGATCGCGTTGCGTCAATCTGGCTGTGGAGGAGCCCAGCAAGTGACTGCGTGGCAACAGTGAGGACCTGTGTGCCAGGTGCCAGTGCTTCGGAGAAGGCCTGGACAGTTCTTCCCATTGCTTCGGACAAGCCAGGTGCTGACCGCTCCACTGCCTCGGACAAGCCCTGCACAGACCTTTCCAGGGATTGTCCGAAGCCCTGAACAGTCCTTTCCATAGCCGACTCAAAGCCGTGGACAGTCCTCTCCATTGTTGGGCTGAAGCCCTGGATAGTCCTGTCCATTGTTGCCCCGAAGCCCTGGATAGACCTGTCCATTGTTGCCCCGAAGTCCAACATACTCTTAGCCAATGAATCTATTGACTCAGGCATCTTCTCCACTGCAGCCATCAGCTCCGTGTGTCTGACCCGGGCCTGTTTGCTCATCTCAGCCAGGCGACGGACCTCATCTGCACTCTGTGCAGCAGTCATCACGACCTGCTTTGCCCTCCGGGGAGACGGTGGCCGAACTTGCCTATCCCCCGTGCGTTGCTGCATGCCGCTTGGTCCGGCAACTGGTTCATCCTCAGAGCATCCCCCCTCCCCCCCCCCCCCCCCCCCCCCCCCCCAGGGGACTACTATCCCCAGTCTGTAGATGTGTCAGCTCCCCGGATTCTGCAACGGCTGGTCTGGATTCCTCCTGGTCCTCGCCTCCGGTGGCACTGGCACTGGCAGCTTCAGCGCGTTGAGCCCGAGTTGGTGCTGCTTCATCTGAAAGTGGGAGGTGGAAGAGTGGCTTTAGCAAAAGGACAGCTTTGCTGAAAGGCATGCCAGATTGCGGCAAGGCTCTGACATGGCTGCACACTGAGGATGCATGCTGGCGGGGGGACCAAGTGGAAGGCAACAGGTGAAAATGGTGAGAGTCTTACCCTCGCTTTCGGTAATGGGGTCGGCAGATGCAGTGGTCACAGGACCAGACAGACGTCCTCCAAGTATCTGGTGCACTCTCTCCTCCAGATCCGTCAGAGTGACCACTTGTGGAGGTCCGCCACCGGTTCGATGCTGCTCCTTTTGGATCATGGCCAGTTTGGACTACAGGGGAAAGAAGGGGAAGTTCTGTAACATGAGGCCTTGAGAGATCATCGCATGCCCCCCATGGTGCAAGAGCCCTTACATGAGGCCTTGAGACATCTGTCCATGTGTGTGCCCAGAAAGGGCCATGGGTGCATGCTGACAGATGGCCATTGGGGCATCATTGCAGCAGGGTGCCCGAAGTCAGCTGCAGATGGAGGGAATCAGAAGATTGCTAAACCATCACTCACCCTAACGATCCGTGTGAGGCTGAATTAGCGCCTCAAGACCCTTTGGGGGCGATGCAACCCAATATCTCGCCAGGCAGCGATAACTTTCGTCTGGCTATAAACTTAGCGCTTCGCCAGTTCTAACGCCTCAAGCGAGGCTATACCCAATTTCTAGGCCATAGAATCTTACAGCACAGGAGGCCATTCGGCCCATTGTACTCTTTTGAAGAGCTACCCAGTTAGTTCCACTCCCCATAACCCTGCAAATTATTCATTTTCAAGTATATATCCAATTCCCTTTTGAAAGTTATTAATTGAATCTACTTCCACCACCATTTCAGGGAGTGCATTCCAGATCATCATAACTGTAAAAAAAATATTCTCACCTCCCCTCTGGTTCTCTTGCTGCCTAAATGGATTTTATATGAATGGAATTTCTTGTTTGGATTAATATTTGAATTTTTAACTGAACAAGTATTGGTCGAGATGGTCAGCGTCTGGCGTGTGTGTGAATGACAGAGAGGAGAGCGAGAGGTCCCATCAACTGCATTGTATTGAACTCTGGAGTAACATTGTTGTCCTGCACTATTTCTATGCCTCTCCTCCAGCCTTAGCACCCCCCTTTTTTGTTTCCTCCTTTTCTCCTCACAAAAAGAGCAAACTAATAATTTTTAACTGCTAGCTTTTCAGAATGATTAACATAAGAACATAAGAATTAGGAGCAGGAGTAGGCCACACAGCTCTTTGAGCCTGCTCCACCATTCAATAAGATCATGGCTGACCTTCAACCTCAGCTCCACTTTCCTGCCCGATCCCCATATCCCTTGAATCTCTAGAGTCCAAAAATCAATCTATCTCAGCCTTGAATATACTCAACGACTCAGCATCCACAGCCCTTTGGGGTAGAGAATTCCAAAGATTTACAACCCTCTGAGTGAAGAAATTCCTCCTCATCTCAGTCTTAAATGGCTGACCTCTTAACCTGAGACTATGCCCCCTAGTTCTAGACACTCCAGCCAGGGGAAACAACCTCTCAGCATCTACCCTGTCAATCCCCTTCAGAATCTTGTATGTTTCAATGAGATCACCTCTCATTCTTCTAAACTCCAGAGAGTATAGGCCCAATCTACTCAATCTCTCCTCATAGGACAACCCTCTTATCCCGGGGATCAATCTAGTGAACCTTCGTTGCACCACCTCTAAGGCAAGTATGTCCTTTCTCAGATAAGGAGACCAAAACTGCATAGTACTTCAGGTGTGGTCTCAACAAAGCTCTGTACAATTGTAGGAAGACTTCCATACTCTTGTACTCCAAATCCTTTGCAATAAAAGCCAACATGCCATTTGCCTTCCTAATTGCTTGCTGTACCTGCATGATAACTTTGTGTTTCCTGTACGTGGACACCTAAATCTCTCTGAATACCATCATTTAATAGTTTCTCACCATTTAAAAAATATTCTGTTTTTCTATTCTTCCTACCAAAGTGAATAACCTCACATTTCCCTACATTATATTCCATCTGTCAACTTATTGCCCACTCACTTAACCTGTTTGTATCCCTTGGCAGGCTCTTTGTAACCTCTTCACAGCTTACTTTCCCATCTAGCATTGTTTCATCAGCAAACTTGGATATATTGCACTCTGGTTGTGGTGATTGAAGGTCAATCATCACAGCCCCAGGATATTGCTGCAGGAGTTCTTCAAGGCAGTGTCCTAGGCCCAACCATCTTCAGCTGCTTCATCAATGACCTTCCCTCTAACATAAGGTCCGAAATGGGAATGTTCGCTGATGACTGCACAGTGTTCAGTGCCGTTCACAACTCCTCAGATAATGAAGCAGTCCATACCGGTCATTTTCCGGTTGGCAAACGGTAACTAGTGGGGTGCCACAGGGATCGGTGCTGGGGCCTCAACTATTTACAATCTACATTAATGACTTAGATAAAGGGACCAATTGTAATGTAGCCAAGTTTGCGGATGGTACAAAGATGGGTGGGAAAGCAAGTTGTGCAGAGGACTCAAAGAATCTGCAAAGGGATATAGACAGACTAAGTGAGTGGGCAAACATTTGGCAGATGCAGTATAATGTGGGAAAGTGCAAGGTTGTCCACTTTGGCAGGAAAAATAAAAAAGCAAATTATTATTTAAATGGAGAGAAATTACAAAATGCTACATTTCAGAGGGACCTGGGGTCTTTGTGCATGAAACACAAAAAGTTAGCATGCAGGTACAGCAAGTAATCAAAAAGGCAAATGGAATGTTGGCCTTTATTGCAAGGGGGTTGGAGTATAAAATCAGGGAAGGCCTTCTACAACTGTACAGGGTATTGATGAGACCACACGTTGAGTACTGCGTACAGCTTTGGTCTTCTTATTTAAGGAAGGATATACTTGCATTGGAGGCAGTTCAGACAATTCACTTGGTTGATTCCTGAGATGAGGGGGTTGACTTATGGAGAAAGGTTGGGCCTATACTCATTGGAATTTAGAAGAATGAGGGGTGATCTTATTGAAACGTATAAGATACTGAGGGGGCTCAACAATGTAGATGCAGAGAGGATGTTGCCCCTCATGGGGAAATCTAGAACTCTGGGGCATAGTTTCAGAATAAAGGGTCGCCCTTTTGGAAGTGAGATGAGGAGGAATTTCTTCTCTCGGTTGTAAATCTGTGGAATTCTCTGCCCCAGAGAGCCGTGGAGGCTGGGTCATTAAATATATTTAAGGTGGAGATAGACACATTTTTGCAAGATAAGGGAGTGAAGAGTTATGGGGAGTGGGCAGGGAAGTGGCTTTGAGCCCAAGATCAGCCATGATCTTATTGAATGGCGGAGCAGACTCGAGGGGCCAAGTGGCCTATTCCTGCTCCTATTTCTTATGCCCGCATGCAACAAGACCTGGACAACGTTCAGGCTTGGGCTGCTAAGTGGCAGGTAACATTCGCGCCACAGAAGTGCCAGGCAATAACTATCTCCAATAAGCGAGAGTCTAACCACCTCCCCTTGACATTCAACGGTATTACCATCGCCGAATCCCCCACCATCAACATCCTGGGGGTCACCATTGACCACAAAATACTGTGGCAACAAGAGCAGGTCAGAGGCTAGGTACTGTATTCTGCGGCGAATGTCTCGCCTCCTGACTCCCCAAAGCCTTTCCTGGCTTGTGCCTTGTAGATAGTGGAGTGTGATGGAATACTCTCCATTTGCCTGGATGAGTGCAGCTCCAACAACACTCAAGAAGCTCGACTCCATCCAGGACAAAGCAGCCCGCTTGATTGGCACCCCATCCACCACCTTAAACATTCACTCCCTCCACCATCGGCGTACCGTGACTGCAGTGTGTACCATCTACAAGATGCACTGCAGCAATTTGCCAAGACTTCTTCGGCAGCAACTCCCAAACCCGCGACCTCTTCCACCTAGAAGGACAAGGGCAGCAGGCGCATGGGAACACCACCACCTCCAAGTTCCCCTCCGAGCCACACACCATCCTGACTTAGTATATCACCGATCCTTCATCGTCGCTGGGTCAAAATCCTGGAACTCCCTCCCTAACAGCACTTCACCACACGGACTGCAGTGGTTCAAGAAGGTGGCTCACCAGCACCTTCTCAAGGGCAATTAGGGATGGGCAATAAATACTGGTCTTGCTAGTGACGCCCACATCCCATATGAATTTTTAAAAAATCGGGCCCATTGTAGGAATTGCCAAATTCCTATCTAAGAACTGAGGTCGACTCAGGCGATCAAACAAACAAGTTTTAATGCAGAACTAACGATTTTAAACAGTTTGTTGAGAATGATACAGGAGAACCACGAAAACAGGTCTTTTCTGGTCGGAGGCTCCACGAGGACTGCCAGGGCGGTCCCGTGGATGGCTTCATGATGTCATCACGTTTGTCCCGCGCTTGGGTGGTCACGTGATTAGCAGCATGACGTCATCGCGTTTACCCACTCTTTGCCGCAGTCTTAAAGGGACCGCGCCCCGTGCATGCAAACAGTATGTACAAACACAGAAATCACTAACAGACTGGTACAGGCTTAGTTTGGAGTAAAACCTCGTTAAAGGGAATTATGTACAGTTGCTCAAAGTCCCTCAGTGGCTCTGCCACATGCGCCCCCCCAGAATTCTCTTTAACGGAAAAAGTCAAACACTGAGGGGGTCTGACAAGCCTGTCAGAACGACTCCTGTACTCCCGAAGCAGAGGCTGCTGGACGGCTGGCGGACGAGCGGGCGATTGCACTTGATCCGTTGTGACGATGATGGGTGGCCGACCTTGTCTTGGCGGCTGTGCTGTCTCGATGGGGCGGTCGAGGTTCAAGTGTGCTGGCTTTAAACGGTCGACTGAAATGTGGTCCTGTTTACCACCGACGTCGACCTTGACGGTTTTGTCTCCTGCCTCTAACACCCGGAAAGGACCAATATACGAGGCCTTGAGCGGATCCCGATACGCATCGTGGCGGATGAAAACGTAATCGGCCTTTTTAAGCTCTGTGGGCACGTGCGATCACTGAAGCCCGTGGCGCGACGTGGGGACCGGCGCGAAACATCTGGCCACCTCCTGGTGACTGTTAAGCTGGCCTGACGCGGACCATGGCTCCGTCGGCATTGGCAGGAAATCCCCCGGGACTCGCAGCGGCTGACCATAAACCAACTCTGCAGAGGAAGAGTGAAGGTCTTCTTTGGGAGCCGTGCGAAGGCCCAACAGAACCCACGGTAGCTTGTCCGCCCATCCGGCGTCCTGGAGGCTGGCCCTCAGTGCGGCTTCCAGTGATCTGTGAAAAAGTTCGCAGAGGCCATTCGCTTGAGGGTGGTAGGCTGTAGTGTGGTGCAATTTGACGCCGAGTCCCTGAGCCACCGCATTCCATAGTTCAGAGGAAAACTGCGGCCCTCGATCCGAAGAAATGTCAGCGGGCACTCCAAAATGGGTGACCCAGGAAGAAATGAACGCCCTGGCCACGTCCGCCGAAGTAGTGGATGACAGGGGCACCGCTTCTGGCCATCTGGTGGTGCGTTCTACCATGGTCAGGATGTGAGAAAAACCATGGGAAGGTGGAAGTGGTCCTACCAGGTCCACATTGACGTGGTCAAAACGCCGCTCCGGAACCGTGAAGGTGGCCAATGGGGCCTTGATGTGGCGCTGCACCTTGGCCTTTTGGCAGACGACGCAGGTGTTGGCCCAGTCACGGACATCCTTATGCATGCCGTGCCAAACGAATTTAGCCGACGTGAGCTTCTGTGAGGCCTTCATCCCTGGGTGCGACAACCCATGTATGGCGTCGAAAACCTTGCGGCGCCAGGCGACCGGCACGACAGGGCGAGGGTCCTGTACGGAGACGTCTCACAGCAGCGTGGTACCTGCCGAATGGAACTCGACGTCGGCTAACTGGAGACTAGTGATGTTGGCTCGGTAAGTCTGAACTTCTGGGTCCGAGACTTGGTCCGCCGCCATGAGGGCGTAGTCGATGCCCAGATGGACTGCATTGACAGTCGCGCAGGAGAGGCAGTCTGCCACCAGGTTGTCCTTAGCGGCCACGTGCTGGATATCCGTAGTAAATTCGGATATGTAAGTCAGCTGACGCTGCTGTCGGGATGACGACGGTTCGGCGCTCTTGGCCATGGCAAAGGTGAGTGGCTTGTGGTCCATAAAAGCGGTGAAACAGGCACTGAAAATGGCAGATGGCCAGAAAAAGGGCTAGCAACTCCCGGTTGCAAGTGCTATAGGATCTTTCGTTCCGTCTAAGTTGTCGGTTGAAGAACGCCAACGGCTGCCACGTCCCATTCACCCATTGCTCCTGTACGGCGCCGATTGCGTAGTCTGATGCGTCGGTGGTGAGGGCGATGGAGCCTCCTGGTAATGGGTGTGCCAGCATGGTTGTGCTGGCTAAGGCGCTTTTGGTGTCGGCGAACGCTTGGTCCATGTCAACCGACCAGTCTACCGGGTCCTTGCCAGTCCTGCCCTTGAGGGCCTCGTACAGGGGCTGCATGAGCAGTGATGCCTTAGGCACGAAACGGCGATAAGTTTACCATGCCTAGGAATCCCTGAAGGGCCTTTATGTTCTGCGGGCGTGGAAAGGATGTCACCGCCTCTACCTTCGCTTGCAAAGGAACCGCCCCCTCTGCGGTGATGCGATGCCCCAGGAAATCGATTTGTTTCAGGCCAACCTGGCACTTAGCCGGGTTGATAATCAGGCCGTGTTGGCTGAGGCATCGAAACAGGGAGCGGAGGTGACAGAGATGTTCCTCTTTGGTGGCGCTGGCAATCAGAATGTCATCCAGATAGATGAAGATGAAGTTGAGGTCCCGCAGCACGGAATCCATCAGGCGCTGGAAAGCCTGGGCGGCGTTCTTTAAGCCAAACGGCATGCGCAGAAATTCGAAGAGGCCGAATGGGGTGATGACCGCGGTCTTCTGCACATCGTGTGGGTGCACTGGGGACCTGGTGGTAGCCCCGGACGAGGTCGACTTTGGAGAAGTTGCTTCCTGCCAAATGGGCAGAGAAATCTTGGATGTGGGGGGTCGGGTACCGATCTGGAGTGGTGGCGTCGTTCAGGCGTCGATAGTCGCCGCAAGGTCGCCATCCGCCGCCAGGCTTCGGAACGATATGAAGGGGTGAAGACCAGGGACTATTCGACCAGCGAATAATCCCTAAACGTTCCATGGTGGCGAACTCCGCCATTGCAACAGCCAGCTTGCCAGGATCCAGGGGCCGAGCTCGCGCGTAGACTGGGGGACCGTTGGTGGTGATGTGATGTTCCACACCATGTTTCGTGGCTGTGGAGGAGAACGTGGGTCTCGTCAGGTCAGGAAATTCTGCGAGCAGACGGGCGAACTCGTCGGGAGTCAGGAAAGCACAGGCGACCGTGCGTGACGTAGTGTTACTGCAGTAACGGGATGGAATTGAAGGTTGCCGCGTTGATCAACCGCCGGTTTTTCACATCGACCAGGAGGCTGTTGGCACACAGGAAATCCGCGCCGAGAATGGGTTGAGAAACCTTGGCCGTAATGAACTCCCAATGAAAACGTTGCCCCCCGAAGCAAACCTCCACACGCCGTCTGCCAAACGTCCGAATCGCTCCGCCATTGGCCGCTTGAAGGGCGAGGCCGTGCTTCCCTGCCTGAACATCGAGGGGGGGGAAGCTGGTAATATGCTGCACTGCTGGAGAGCATGTCGGTAATGAAAAGCAGCTTGCCCGCGTTGCCGATCGCCATGGCGGCCGCGGGGCGCCCATTAGACCCGTTCCTCATTATTCGCAGTAGTTTTTTTTCTTGGAGAAAGCTGCAGGGAGGACGGCACCGTCTTGCCTTCGCGCCGAACTGCGCGTAGTAGAAACAGAGCCCTGTTGACCGACGAGCTGTGGCGGCGTCTGTGGGGGAGGGGCGCCTCGTGGCGGCTTCTGCAGGGGATGGGCACCTCATGGCGGAGCAGTACTGCTGCGTGACCACGAATATTTTGTCTGCCTCTGCCGCGAGTGCCGCGCAGTCTTCTACCTTGGATCTGGCCAGGGCAGCTTGCACCTGCTCAGGCAGCTGGCTGAGGAATAGTTCCCGGAAAAGGAAGCATTCCGGTTCGGAGCTCAGGAGTGTGAGCATTCGGCTCATCAATTCCAAAGGCTTGGAGTCCCCCAGCCCAGGCCTGGCGAGCAATCGACGTGCGCACTCTGATTTAGTGAGCCCGAATACTTGCAGCAACCGCGCCTTGATGGTATCATACTTGCCCTCTGTTGGAGGGTTCATGAGGCTGATGATCTGCAAGGCGGTGGAGCTTTCGAGTGCCGAGACCACGTAGAGGTATTTAGTTTGATCTGCAACGATGCCTCTCACAGCGAACTGGGCTTCGACCTGGATGAACCACGAGGTTGCCTGCTGCTCCCAGAACTGTGGTAGCTTCAACGAAACGGCGTTGGCCCCCATGTAGTGTTCTTTTCGTGAAAAACGTTCGCAAAAGACGGGGTCACCAATGTAGGAATTGCCAAATTCCTATCTAAGAACTGAGGTCGACTCAGGCGATCAAACAAACAAGTTTTAATGCAGAACTAACGAGTTTAAACAGTTTGTCGAGATCGATACAGGAGAACCACGAAAATAGGTCTTTACTGGTCGGAGGCTCCATGAGGACTGCCAGGACGGTCCCGTGGATGGCGTCATGACGTCATCACGTTTCTCCCGCGCTTGGGTGGTCACGTGATTAGCGGCATGATGTCATCGAGTTTACCCGCGCTTTGCCGCAGTCTTAAAGGGACCGCGCCCCGTGCATGCAAACAGTATGTACAAACACAGAAATCACTAACAGACTGGTACAGGCTTAGGTTGGAGTAAAACCTCGTTAAAGGGAATTATAGAAACATAGAAACATAGAAGATAGGAGCAGGAGTAGGCCATTCGGCCCTTCGAGCCTGCTCCGCCATTCAATGAGATCATGGCTGATCATCCAAATTCAGTACCCTGTCCCTGCCTTCTCCCCATATCCCTAGATCCCTTTAGCCTTAAGAAATATATCCAACTCCTTTTTGAATATATTTAATGAACTGGCCTCCACCGCCCTCTGTGGCAGAGAATTCCACAGGTTCACCACTCTCTGGGTGAAGAAATTCCTCCTCATTTCAGTCCTAAATGGCTTACCCCTTATCCTTAGACTATGACCCCTGGTTCTGGACTCCCCGGCCATCATAAACATCCTTCCTGCATCTAGTCTGTCCAGGCCTGACAGAATTTTATAGGTTTCGATGAGATCCCCTCTCAATCTTCTAAACTCCAGTGAGTATAAGCCCAATCGACACAATCTCTCCTCATACGTCATTCCTGCCATCCCAGGTATCAGCCTGGTGAATCTTCGCTGCACTCCTTCCATGGCAAGAACGTCCTTCCTCAGGTAAGGTGACCAAAACTGCACACAATACTCAAGGTGCGGTCTCACCAAGGCCCTATACAACTGTAGCAAGACATCCTTGTTCCTGTACTCGAACCCTCTTGCTACGAAGGCCAACATACCATTTGCCTTCTTAACTGCCTGCTGCACCTGCATGCTTACCTTCAGCGACTGGTGCACAAGAACACCCAGGTCTCTTTGCACTTCCCCTTCTCCCAACCTATTGCCATTCAAATAATAATCTGCCTTCCTGTTTTTGCCACCAAAGTGGATAACCTCACATTTATCCACGTTATAGTGCATTTGCCATGTTTCTGCCCAATCACGTATGTACAGTTGCTCAAAGTCCCTCAGTGGCTCTGCCACACCATCATCTAAGTCATTAATGGGCCAGTAATTCCGGTCCCAACGCGTGAGTACGGACGGTGTACTCACGCGTGGGCCCGTTGGAAGTGCCGGATTTCAGCATGCACAGCGCATGCGCGGGAAACCGGCATTTCCTCTCCATCGAACCAAGGGGTTAAGAGGTCCAACGCGTGCGCGTTGAACTTCCTTCGTTTTGACAGGTTTGCGCGTGTGCAAGGGCCTGAACTTTTTAGAAATGAAAAAAGGAGGCGTAAGGAGTGGATTCTTGAAGGTAAGTGGTCTATTATTTAAAATTATTACATTTTTTCCACAGATTCATTGTTTATAAGGACTTTACAGTAAGGTAAGTTTATTTTTAGACCCGATTTCGTAAAAAATTATTTTTTTCAAAAATTTTATTAATTGTTTTAAATAGTTTTTTAAAGTTATTTATAGTTTATTTAATTATCGGGATGTTTTTTAAAATTTTAATTAAAGTTAAACTAGTCTTTTGGGCGCCCGTACTTTTCATGAGTTTGACAGTCTTTACTATCAAACTCATGAATGCGTTTCCCCTCCCCTGATTGGCTGCAGAATGCTCACCTGATCCCAGCCGGCACATCGCACTAACTACGCCGCTGGATCAGGCAAGCACATTGCGCCGACATCTGAACCGGGCCAGTGACAGGAAATGCAAGCAGGCCCGGGCTTCAGATGTCAGTGCGCAGGGTGAGTGCAGATCGAGGGCTTGCACGCGCGGCAAGCACCCGATCCTAATTTCTGGCCCAATATAGATCCTAAATAGCTGAGGCCCAAGCACTGATCCTTGCGGCACCCCAGTAGTTACAGCCTGCCAACCAGAAAATGACCCGTTTATCCCTACCCTGTTTTCTGTTCGTTAACCAATCCTCCATCCATCCATGCTAATATATTAACCCCAACCCCATGAGCCCTTATATGCGTAGCAACCTTTTATGTGGCACCTTATCGAATGCCTTTTGGAAATTCAAATATACTACATCCACTGGTTCCCCTTTCTCTACCCTGTTAATTACAACCTCAACAAACTCCAATAAATTTGTTAAACATGATTTCCCTTTCATAAAACCATGTTGACTCTGCCTAATCATATGATTTTCCAAGTGCCCTGTTACCACTTCCTTAACAATTGATTCCAGTGTTTTCCTGATGACTGATGTCAGGCTAACTGGCCTGTAGTTCTCCGTTTTCTCTCTTTCTCCTTTAATAGTGGGGTTACATTTGCTGCCTTCCAATCCGCTGGGACTGTTCTAGCATCTGGGGAATTTTTGAAGATCACAACCAATGCATCCACTATCTCTGCCATTATTGTCACTGTTATTTATGGAGGGTGCTCAATGTGTTTCCTTTTATTTCTGTAGGTGATGATTCTTATCACAGGAGCTCCTAAAGCCTTTGCTCTGTATAAAGCAATCGAAGATGGTGTAAACCACATGTGGACTGTGTCTGCTTTCCAGCAGCACCCTAAGACGCTCTTTGTGTGTGATGAAGATGCCACATTGGAACTCCGTGTAAAAACCGTCCAATATTTTAAAGGTAATTGATTCTTGCAAGAGTTCTCAGACTTCAATCACAATAACCTGTGCAATAACTAAACCCTTTGCTATTTAACCATTTTAAAAGGCTATCCAGTCTATTTTGAGAACAATGTTTTAATTGGTTGCATGTTTGCACTGATTTCTTCCTTTTACAGGCAATGAAACAGCCTGGAATTTTTATAAATTTCTTTATTCTCCATGTCTGTTAGGATAGGTCAATGTCAGACGGAGAGTGGATGTGTTAAGAGTGATCACAAGATGGATACAGATGAGGGAAGCCTTTTGGCCCACCTTGGCTCATCCATCCAGAATAAAAATCTTGCATTTTCCGCGTCATGTCATCTAACTGTCCCTTGAAATAGTCTAAAGTTTTCCCTTCCACTGCCCTGCTTGAAAGACCATTCCAAGTGTTGATCACTACATGTGAATAGGTTATTCCTAATGTCTGTTCGTAAACTATCTTTTCACCAGTTTTAATCTATGACCACTTGTTCTATTATCTTGGCCTACCTTGAATTAGTGCTCCGATTTAACCTTATCTATGTCGTTCAATGTCTTGTGTACTTCTTTAAAATTCCCTTTTTAGTCACCTCCTTTCAAAGATAATGAGCCTCAGTCTTTCCTCATAATCAACCCTTTGATGCTAGGGATTGTTCTTGTGGCTCTCTGCTGCACCGCCTCCACTGCTTGAATGTTTTTCTTGTGCTACGGAGACCTAAACTGAACACTGTACTCAAGGTATGGTCTGACCTGGGCACTGTACAGATTTAGCATGATAGCTTCCAATTGATGCCCAACTGACTAAGCAATGTGATTAAGCATTCTGTTTGATTTGCTTGTTGCTGTTTCATAGTGATCTGCCATGTTAAGTGCCAAATTTGTTCTTTTGCTTAAGTAATCCTCTCAAGATCTGATTCTCTCCTGTTTCCACATTGTAGTTATAGTCCAATCCTCAGTTCTTCTCTTATCAGTATCTCACTGTCGCTCTCCTTAGGATAAGTGTTTATTTTGTTGCATCTGAATTGGTGGTTAGTCTTGCCTGCAGCTTCAACTTTTATGGTTTGATTCCTCTTCAGTGGTGTCCTTTAGACAGGTTTTCTTGTCTAGTCAAATTGTTGTGTTCTTCAGTATGTGTTTACACTAGGTTTCAATTCTACACATTCTGTCACTAATCCCTTCCAGTCACTAAATGTTTTTGACTGTTGCACTATTTTGAGAATGTCTGGCACAGGGCTGCAAAACTGGCCTCATTCTCTGAGACAGACTGGGAAGTTTACCTTTGAGGATTGGATGGCTTCATTTGTAATCAGTGATCTTAATAAATGGAAGTGAAAGAGCTGACTGTTTAGTGCAGTGGGAGATTTTTGTTCGACCTAACCATGTGACAACTTTAAGCTGTGAAATTATAGGCTAATCACTTGTAGATTGCTTATATGGGGAGAGGGATATGAAAGAAAAAGTCCTGGTTAAAATTAAATGTTAAACTTGGAGTAACAGAAGTTTACAATTAAACCATAGTAATTTGGTTATTTTCTCGGAGTTGTAGTTTAATCCTCAGAATTAAATGAATATTTGTATTGTCTGTGTGGTTGTATATGCACATGCCTTTGTTACTTCTAGACTCGACTATTGCATAACTCTACTGGCTGACCTCCCACCTTACACTGTCCATAAACTTGAGCTCATCCAAAACTCTGCTGCCTGTATCTTGACTCGCACCAAGGCCCGTTCACCCATTTCTCCCCCTGCTCACAGTTCAGTAACGCCTCTTATCCTTGTTTCCAAAACCCTCCGTGGCCTTGCCCCTCCCTATCTCTGTAACCTCCTCCAGCCCTACAACCCTCCGAGATCTCTGTGCTCCTCCAATTCTGGCCTCTTGTGCATCCCTGATTTTTAACGCTCCACTATTGGTGACCATGTCTTCAGCTGCCTAGGCGCTAGCATTCCCTCCCTAAACCACTCTGCCTCTTTACTTCTCTCTCCTCCTTGAAGATGCTACTTAAAACTTACCTCTGACCAAGCTTTTGGTCATCTATCCTAATATCTCCTTTTGTGGCTCGCTGTCAAATTTTGTTTAATAATGTTCCTGTGAAGCGCCTTGGTATGTTTTACCACAATGCAAGTTGTTGTCTAACTTTTAAAATTTTGCTCCTATGCCCCTTTTGTTTTGCTTCTATCCCTTTCCCAGGTTTATTGCATTTTCACAATAAGCTTGTAGATCCATTGTACAGTATGAAGTAGTGCAGTGAAGATGACTTTTAGTTATACGAAATGAAGACCGTTGAGCTGCAGGACCTTCCATGTGAACCACTTCTTCTGGAAAAGTAATTGAAGGAAACTTAGCCCGACTCGTTACGAAATCTTAAGAATTATGACCCTTCCTCATACTTCTCTTATGTTGTCAATGAAAACTTCTCTTATTTTTGTGGAGAGGGCAGAAAGGGAGGGTATCTTAAGTCTGCTGATGGACTGAGAAATGAGCCTAGTTCATCTAAATTTTTCTGATCTGAGCATAAGCGTTTCATGAAAGGCAGTGGTGATGAGAATAAATTTCTTGACCTGTATGAAAATGTATACTTCTTAAACACTTCATTTTTGGGTTGTGGAAACTTGCAACTTACAGCTCAGATCTGGCTGCTCCCTATTTAGTATATTTTGAAATGTTTAACCAAATAGAATTAAAAAGCCATTCCTTTTATGATTTAAATTTGAGAAACCACTTACTAGATAGGATAAAGCCATGACAATTTAAGTTTTAAAAAAAATACAACTTTGTGCAGAAGTTATTGTGATGCACTCAGCACCTTCCTATTGTGGCCTGATTAGTGTCATTGTCTCTATTTCAATATATTGACTCTATTGGTAATGTACTCTACACCCTCTTCCAGTAGGTTTCATCTTCTCATTAAAAGTCACATTACAATGTTCCCTGAACTTACCCTTGCTTTTTAATAACTTCTGCTGATGCACTGCATATGGTGTGTTTAATGTGCAGGACTGAAAGAGACCGCTGCAGTCCATCTGGCTAGCAATGTTTGAAAACCACTTTCTACTGCCCTATGTCTCATACCTTGGTTGCTATTTCTGCCAAATATCCATCCAGCTCTCTCTAGCATTTACTCGTACTATATGTCTCCATTGCTTCCCTGGACATTCTGTTCCATATATTCACAAGTTTCTGTGTAAAGTAATTACATTTAAACTGTTGGACTTCCCTTTTCTGAGCTTGCTTTTGTGGCCACTTTGCAGAGTGTTTCCTGTGTCTGGAAGTCCCCAAATTTAAACGGAAGAGTATTTAACTACAATAGAGTGTTCAATGGAATATAGAACCTTCCTCACTCTGCTGTTTTGGGCATTTTTTTTTGTTCCAAGAGTTTGAAATGTGTTAAAGGGATGATGTTGCACTGTTAAGGTATTTTGAGCAGGCTACCGTCCATTAATAGTCTGGCATGTTCACTGCAGGGATAAGCTTAAGTGGATGCTTTGTCTGTTGTAAACAAAGCTGGTAAACTGACCAATACAAACAAAAATGTATAAGCCAAGCTGATGCAAGATATCAATTAAAGCCAGTTACTGGAGGCAGCTTTTATTGAAAGAAGCCTTATTGTCATCTTGCTTTTTGAAGAACAATAAAAAAATGTGTTGTCTTTCAACTTGAAAATAGGTCTATTATTTTCCACTGTCGTTTACTCTGTGTAATCATTTTGTGTTGAGCCATTCAACAATAGGTTCTCTTTATCCCATACTATAATGCAGAACCTGATGCATTATAGTTACTTGAATTAATGGTTGATTAAAAAAATAATAGAATTAGGATTTCATTGTATTATACACTATTTAAAAGGCAGCTATAATTTAGTATTTCAGTCTAGCAATATTCTTAAACCAATTAATTGGCAACTAGGCAAAAAGACTTCTAGATACAAATATTAAGGAAATCAGGACCCAGAAGTTACAGGACACTGTAGAAAATGATGCATTTATATAGCACCTTCAACACAGTAAATGTTCCAAGACACTTCACAGGAGCGTTATCAAACAAAATTTGACACCGAGCCACAAGGAGATACTAGGACAGGAAAGAGGTTTTAAGGAGCATCTTAAAGGATGAACGAGGTGGAGAGGCAATTCCAGTGCTTAGGGCCTAGTCAGCTGAAGGCATGGCTGCCAATGATAGTTCGATTTAAAATTGGGGATGTGCAAGAGGCTAGAATTGGAGGAGTGCAGAGATCTTGTAGGGCTGGAGAAGATTACAGAGCTAGGGAGAGGGTGAGGCCATAGAGGGATTTGAAAGCCAGGATGAGAATTTTAAAATCTAGGCCTTGCCAGACCGGGAGCCAATGTAGGTCAGTGAGCACAGGGGTGATGGGAGAACGGGACTTAGTGTGAGTTAGGATAAGGGCATCAGTGTTTTGGATGAGTTCAAGTTTATGGAGGGTGGAAGATATGAGGCCGACCAGGGGAGCATTGCAACAGTCAAGTCTAGATGTGACAAAGGCATGGATGTGTGTTTCAGCAGCAGATGAGCAGAGACAGGTGATGTTAAGTAGGTGGTCTTGGTGCTGGAGCGGATATGTGGTCAGGAGCTCATCTGTCAAATAGGATGGCAGGTTTGTGAATGGTCTGGATCGGCCTAGACAGTGACCAGGGAGAAGGATGACTTTGGTGTCTAGGGAACAGTTTGTGGTGGGGACTGAAGACCATGGCTTTGGTCTTCCCAATATTGAGTTGTAGGTAATTTCTGCTCATCCAGGACTGGATGTCGGACAAGCAGCGTGGCAAATCAGACAGTGGAGGGGTTGAGAGAGGTGGTGGTGAGGTAGAACTGGGTGGTGTTGGCATATATGCTGTGTTTTCGGATGAGGGGCAGCATGTAGATGAGAAATAAGGGGGTGCCAATGAAAGATCCTTGGGGGACTCTAGAGGTAACGGTGCGGGAGTGGGAAGAGAAACCATTGCAGGTGATTCTCTGGTTATGACTGGATGGATAAGAATGGAACCAGGTGAGGGCAGTCCCACGCAGCTGGATGACGGAGGAGAGGTGTTGGAAGAGGATGGTGTGGTTAACCATGTCAAAGGTTGCAGACAGGTTGCGAACGATGAGGAGGGATAGTTTACCACGGTCACAGGACGTCATTTGTGACTTTGAAAAGGGTGGTTTCAGTGCTGTGGCAGGGGCGGAATCCTGATTGGAGGGGTTCAAACATGGAGTTGTGGGATAGGTGGGCATGGATTTCGGAGGTGACAGCACGTTCAAGGACTTTGGAGAGGAAGGGGAGGTTGGAGATGGGACGATAGTTTGCAAGGACAGAGGTCAAAGGTGAGTTTTTTGAGGAGGGGGTGATTATATCAGATTTGAAATTGGGGTTGGGGGGCTGGAACCATTAACAATATCGGCTAACCATGTCTGAGTCCTCTGCCAAGAAGGAAAGTTGGGTGGTCAGCAGATTGGTGGGAATAGAATCGAGGAAGCAGGAGGTGGGTCTCCTGGACAAGATGAGCTCCGAGGGCATATGGGGAGATGGGAGAGAAACTAGAGAAAGGTGAGTTCAGGGCTCGGGCAGGGGGAAACCTTTGGGGGAAGTCTGACTTGGTGGGCTAGGGGAAGTGAGGGAAGCAGCTGAGGCAACTAACCAGATGATCTCAATCTTAGTGACAAAGAAGTCCATGAGCTCCTTGCACTTAAACAAAAACTTCTTATTTTTAATAAGAATGACCGTGTACCTTTGTTGACCCAGACAAACCGTTGCTGAAATATTCGTCCGGTTAACAAAAATGTCATTAACAAATTCAGCTGATCAGTTTAGTTCAACATAGGAGAAAACCGGTAACATTATAACTACATTACTCAAAACATATAGGCCTAGAGTTTGCGCTAGTTTTATTTGCGCAATCTGGGTGAAATTGGCCAAGCCAGTGCAAAAGATTGTGGATACGCGAACCACGTCAAGCGTAAATCGAGTTTCTGCAATCTTTAACACTGGTTTAAAAAATGTTGCGCTGGAAGCTGGTCCTGCCTGCAAAACTGGCCACGCCCCCCTGATCAAAATAATGAGGATGCGCGTTTCCACTGCTTGCACCCGTCTGTAGTCATTGAGTGTCGTCAAATTGTGCTCTCTTTTTTCGGTGTACAAGCATCAACCAGCACCCGTGGTCGTGTGATTCCAGTCTTTTTGCAGTGACCAGCAATCATTTCCGCAAAGTACAGGCTTACAGATAATTCATTTAAATTGAGCCATATACATTGGCAAAATAGTTATAGTGTAATATAGTCATTATTTACACTATCATAACCATTATATTGCAAGGAGTTTCCGCTTTGTTTAATTTTTTGAGTTATAATCGAGAGTTTAAAATGGTGCACTTTCTTACCATCCCTCTCATCTTTAAAATGATGGAGGAGGAGAGAGCTGCGGAGGCTCTGTGAAGGAAGAGCCATACATATTCAGAAAAATACACCATCCTATGGACAGAATTCTGACTTTATTAAACATGACAAACTGGGTTTGAAAATCTAAAAGCCTCAATAATCTGAGCTGTAAACACCATACAGGCTTTTGAGATAAGATCAGTTGTTGACACTGAAACAATAGCCCTATTGAAGCAGAGGATTAGAGCTTCCAGAAAGTCTGAGCTTTGGAGGGAACACAATGGAATGACCGGTTAAAAGTGTCATAAACCAACACTTTGGAAAGAAACACAAAGATTAAAGAAACGTGGCTTTGTAAAAATGACATCAAGTAAAAGAAACACCTGACATCAAATGAAACACGGCAGGCAATAACAATTACATTGTTTTTGTGTTAAACTTGGAACACCTAGGAGACACGAAGTCTGTAATACAACCAACTGAGGTAGCTAAGAAGACAATAAAATACCCGGTTGAAGTGTTTTTAATTTACATGTAAAAAGATACAAACAGAAGTCCTTCGTAAGAATGGCACCAAATAGAACCACTGCTGTTATATTGTTTTTATGATAAGTTTTGAACACCTACACAGCAGACATAATTCTGCAAGCTAACAGCTGAACTGACAGTAAGAGTAGAAAGAAGTCAACAGAAAAATGACTAGAGATAATTAGCTTACATCAGCAGAAAACTTCAAAGGATATACCACTGCAGAAAGGGTATAAATATAGAACTTTCAAATGGGAAGATAGAATTAGCTGGAAGGGGCAAAGCGATTCTCAGCTTCAGAGGCTCTGTAAGCCTACAACTCTTTGAGTCTCAGGTAATCAAAAGGTATTTGATTTTGGTGGCTATCCTGGAATATGGACTAAGAAATGTAAAAATGTATAAGGATCTCAGAGTAAGAATTGTAAGCTATTTGTTTTTGGAACTGTTAAAGTTGTGATTGAATCACCATCTGTAATTACATGTTGGTTCTTTAATAAATTATGGCCTAGAAATTCGGTGGGGTTAGCGCCCAATTAGAGGCGTTAGAGGGTCTTGCGCCGGAATTATAGCTGGTAACGAAATTGCGTTGGGCCCTACCATCGGCGTTAGCCGGTAGCGCTGCGCCGGCACCGATGACGTCATCGGTGTGCGCAGCGTCCCGGTTGCCGTGGTAACCCGGCCCCAAGCCCAAATTCAGTTGCGGCCGCCTCACCCGTGGCAGCCGCAACCAACGATTGTTGAAAGGGATGTTACACACCTTTGCGCTGGCGCATAAAGGTGGAGCGGCGGCTGTTCGCTTTCCCGGCGGCCGCCTGCCCGCACCTCCCTCCCCGGACTCCTCCACCACCCCCCCGCGGCACTGATGTGTGTGGCCCGCGAGCCCGGCTCTTCCCCGAGGTGCCAGGCTCATTTGTCGGGCGAATCGACCGGCCAGCGGTCGGCTGCAGGCAGCTCCTCCTTAACAGAAGGAGGAGGCCTGCAGTTCCCCAGCCTGCCGCACCGCCTCGGGTGCCGCAGCGGGGGATTAGCGCCTCAAAACTGCACTGAACGCCCATAGTGAGGCGCAAAAACCCTCCATTAGCGCCCGCCGCCGTCTGGGCCCGGGGCAACCGAATTTTCGTCGGGCGCAGCAGCATTAACGCCGGCGCAAAATTTCGGGCGCTAAAGCCCTGGCGGACCCACAACCGAATTTCTAGGCCTATATATTTTTAGAATTGTCTCACATAGTACTTCTGTATCAAACTCGCAAACTCAATCTCTCTACACTCTTTGGTGAGGAGTTGCAGAATTCTGGAGGAGTTTTCCGGACCCTCACAGTCTAGTTAAACTTATTAAAAGTGCTATCTGGAGGACGGTAACATCTTCAGGTCGTTCCTTTCCTTTAGGGAGAGATAGTCTGGACCTTTAGACCCAATTAAGCGTCTCTAGGATTCAGCTACCTCTAACTTCAGTTGAAGGTGAATGTCTGGGGTATACGTCTGATCCGGGGTAGCCCGAAAAGGACTAGGACTAGTAACGATCCTTTCAGTTGGCGCCCAACGTGTGTGTTAACGAGTTGATACAGAACTTATAATTATATTTATATCTATATCCATCTTGTAGATTGTTAATTATAGAAGGAGTGTTTTACTGACAGTGGTACTAAGACCCAGATTTAAGCCTCTAGAGACGACAAGTCCCTGATCAGGCCTTGTAGAACTTAAATCAGAACTCCCTCAATATACCATTGAGGCCTAGAAATTTCTTATAAAGTTCATATTAAACCCTAACCGAGGTTAGGTCCTGACAAAATGACAAACCCTGTCGAAATTGGCCAAGTCTTTTTATTAGGAAATGCAAACGATTACTTTATTAGGGGAAATAATCCTATCCCTGTACCTCCACAAAACCAAGTGATAATTTTTGAAATAGAATGCTTTGATGCTGAAGGAGCCATTAGTGCTCATGGCACGATTGATGTTGATCCCCAGAACCAGGGGATACAGAATATCCAGTGGGATAATCAAACAAATACTCCAAATCCACTAAATTCCTTAATGATAAGGTGCACAGCCACACAATTGGGAGGCCTAATGAACGGTGCCGAACAAGGTGGCGGCAACCATGGCCGAATAGTAGGACCCGGAGCAGCCTATGCTCCTGGGGGCCATGGATTCCGGTTAAGGTGGCAAGCTGCTGATGAAATAAATGACCAGAATCTTCGAGCAAACTATAGACAGCTTAGAATCCATTATAATCAATGCCGACAGGCACTAGCTCAATCTTATCTAAATGCTGGAGGCACACTGATCACTGGTCCAGTAAGCCAACCCCAGCAACCATAAATTGCACCCCTAGGTCAAGTAAACCTGAGCTCTATCTACACAATGTGTGGTAGACCGGGAAACACCAGCCAGGAAAAAACCTGCTGGATTCTAACTAACCTTGATAAATTGGAAACTTGTTGCCAAGATTGGAATGCCCAACGCCTGAGGCAACTACTGCAAATGATACTAATTTCAGACTTAATTCCCCCATTAAACCAGTGTAACAACTGGGTTCAAATATACGCTTATGTTCTCGGCAACTCAGGGAGGGCATGTAATGGGTTCCATCAAGGAAATACTCACTAATACAGCCACAACTAAAGGGCTGGTAGCTGCCTACAGATTAGGCAAAGTACTTACACAGGATAACTGGGACATTGTCCATGGTTGCCTGGTCAATCAATACCAAAATACAGCCCGCAAACTTGCCTGTGAGGGTGCTCTAAACGATTATCGAGATAACCAACAAAGATGGGATAATGTTAATCGCATTATCCAATTAAATCATGACCTCTTAGGTTTACCCCAAACTAAACCTATAATGAGATCAGACACTAGGCATAAAAAAAACGGAGAAGGTACCTTTGGTACTCAGAAACAAGGACTGTATAGACCCAAGTCTCAAGTCCACCCTGCCCAGACACAAACTCGTGGCTCGGGACCCCCAAGAGGGTATTCCAGAAGGTTTACACCCCCAACTCGCCCACAATACGAGAAAGATTTCGCCCTGGAAAGATGGGATAGACGAAGGGCTAGACCTCGAAAGGAAAGCGAAGGACAGTGGACTCCCTATGGGGACAGCTTTTACACTGGCTAAAACTATCAGAGAGCCATGGGAGGATACGGAGAAAACTGAAATGGGGATCAAAAAGATTCCCGGCAGAACCAACATCCACCCCAACAGGTGGATCGTCAAGATAATAAACGGTCCGACAAACCCCCTCAGGGATTTGGAAAACATGATATCCCCAAGAGGGAGGAACAAAAATCAGTTAAAATAATTAAAGACAAAGCAACAAATGAAACTCAGGATCCTGAGGATGAACAATCCCAGGATTGAAGGCCTGGCACCCAGCCAGGGCCTCTTCAATTCCCCTATGCCCTGGCAACTTTCCCCACAAACACACAAGTGAAGGTCTTGTTTGATACGGGAGCTGATTACACTATAATAGATCCTGCAATTATAAAAATGAAGTGGACAGATTTGGGGCGCCCAATTTGTAACCATTAGGGGGATTCACACAAGACAAAACCAAAATAATTAATTTTTACAAAATACCTATTACTATATATGGAATCACGGTGACCCTAGATGTAGGACTGGTACCACAATTGGCCTGTTCCCTCATTATAGGACAACCAGACATGAAACATTACCGTAAAATTTCAACTAGACCTGTAGAAGCATTCACAGACCAGGATGACAGGGAAAATCATGTTCGGACACAGCTTGATCGAACTTGCCTAGAGGGGGGAGGCAAAGACCTCCTCGAGCAACTCATTAATAGATAATACCCTTATCTACAATGCCATCCAAATCAATGTGGAAAGATAGAGCATCTCCCCATCATGGAGGATGATGATACGGAGGAGGGAATCAGACAAATACCTATGAGACTGCTGACAGAATACCATCACGCCATTTACTATGATGGATCTTCAATGACGATTAAAAAAGGGACATCCCAACAATCCTCAGCTGGGATGGGGATAGTAGTAGGGACTTTTTGAGATTCCTATTTTTATCCAGAAGAATTACTGTCTATACCACTTGGCCATAAGACAGCGCAATATGCTGAAGCTGCAGCATTACGGTATGCTTTAGAAAAGGCAGACCCTATTAAACCCACATTAATCTGCACGGATAGTGACTATTGTACAAGAGGATATAACCAAGGTCTAGTTTCCTGGGAACAAACAAATTTTACCAATCATAAGGGTAAACCCATAAAACATAAGTCATTGTGGGAAGACATTTTCCATTCGAGAATGGAGAAACAGAATTGTCAGGTGATTCATGTAAACGGGCATACCACTGGGACAATACACTCAAAAGGAAACTGCCTTGCAGATGAACAAGCAAAACGTTTGGTCTGCATGACACCCCCTCGAGAGGGGCCTGCCAATATTAGTGTAATCACTAGGGCAGAACGGGCAGCTAATCAGGATGAGGAACTGATTCAGCTATTAGACTCAACAAAAGAGAATCCACCAGGATATCCACCAAAGTACTTTTACTCGGAAACCCCTACGGGTATTGTGCTAGTTAAGTTGCCCAAGGGAAACCGAGACACAAACGAGAACAGCTTGTAAAAGAAGCTCACGAGGGCATAAGTCAAGCACATTGTGGTGCCAGAACAAGATTGTGTAAATTGACCCCCTTATATTGGTGGCCAGGCATGCTTAAGGCCTGTAAAACATACGTGGCAAATTGTGAGCCATGCTATTTAACCAATAAGTCATCACTAATTAAGCCACAACCATTGGCTCCTGTGAAAGCTGATGAGCCAATTGGAAAATTCTTTATTGATTTTATTGGACCACTTCCCCCGACTTTGGGATATAGATATGTTCTTGTTTGTGTAGATGGATGCACTTCCTTCTTTCTGCTGGCTGGTCCCCACAAAAACTGTTTCGGAAAACGCACTTGCCACTGCTATTTCTGATATAATTACTGTAGCTGGTGCACCCGAAATCTTACACTCCGATCAAGGCGGAGCCTTTGTATCCAAGGTCTTGAAAGACTACTGCAAACAAAGGGGGATTGGGATAGAGCACAGCACGCCACGTCATCCGCAATCAGCGGGGCTGGTGGAACGTAAAAACCAGCAAGTAAAAAAGCTATTGGTCAAACTGTTGAGAATCAGGGGGAATAAGTGGACCACCATCATTTCGGAGGTACAGCTGTCACTCAATAATGTGCCCGCATCTGCATCAGGGACAGTGGCCCCTAAAACTCCATATTATCTGATGTATGGGGCTGAGATGCATACACTGCTTACCCATAGTTGTTTTATTGCCTCTACACACTCTGAGTCGTTGACCCGACAGCGACAGTTAGATTTAAAAAAAGAAGTAACAGAGGAGATTCATAGAAACATAGAATGGGAAGATAGAATTCGTTGGAAGGGGCAAAGCGATTCTCAGCTTCAGAGGCTCTGTAAGCCTACAACTCTTTGAGTCTCGGGTAATCAAAGGTATTTGATTTTGGTGGATATCCTGCAATATGGACTAAGAAATGTAAAAATGTAACGACGTTAAGATTTGAGAATAAGGATCTCTGAGAATAAGAATTGTAAGCTATTTGTTTTTGGAACTGTTAAAGTTGTGATTGAATCACCAGCTGTAATTGCATGTCGGTTCTTTAATAAATCTATATATTTTTAGAATTGTCTCACATAGTACTTCTGTATCAAACTCGCGAACTCAATCTCTGTACACTCTTTGGTGAGGAGTTGCAGAATTCTGGGGGAGTTTTCCAGACCCTCATAATATCCGTAAGGTTACAGTCAAGTTAAACTTATTAAAAATGCTATCTGGAGGACGGTAACATCTTCAGGTTGTTCCTTTCCTTTAGGGAGAGATAGTCTGGACTTTTAGACCCAATTAAGCATCTTTAGGATTCGGCTACCTCTAACTTTAGTTGAAGGTGAATGCCTGAGGAATACGCCTGATCTGGGGTAGCCCAAAAAGTGTTAGGACTAGTGATTATCCCTTCAGCTCTAAGCCTCTAGACTTGAGGCTCAATGTGTGTGGTCACACAGGTGGGGAGAGTTCACCCCATCTGCCGCAACTCTGCTCGTGTGTACAGGCCTTGCTTGAGTTATGAGAAGATGTTGGAGGAGCTGGTCGTGTGCCGTCTATGCTTCACCAAGGCAGCAATCGGCCAGCTCTGCGATTTACTGAGGGAGGACCTGAGGCTTCGATTGTCAACTAGCACGGCGATCACTGTGAAGGTGAAGCTCACAATGGCTTTAAATTTCTATGGGAGTGGCTCATTCCAGGCGCGATGGGGGATCTGTGCTGGATCAGCCAAGGGGCAGTGAAGGCCAGCATCTGACAGGTGACGGACGCCTTGTTCCGCAGGGTGAATGTCTTTATTAAATTCAATTTAACACACGCGGAGTAACGGCAGAGATTATTGGAGTTTTATCGAATAGTTGGCTTCCCAAAGGTGCTTGGAGCGATTGATGGCACTCACGTGACATTTAAGGTTAGCCATGAGGACTCGCAGAGCTACCTCAATAGGAGGGGATTCTACTCTCCTAATTTTCAGGTAGTGTGCGATGCCCGTCTGTGAATCCTATATGTGAATGCCATGCATGCTGGATCAACGCACAATGTTTTTATTGTAAGGAACTCAGATGTAACCCGCATATTTGATGATTGGCCTGATGGTCGGCTAATTGGGGACAAGGGCTACCCCATGCTGGTAAGGCTGATGGTACTATTTTGAGCACCTCACACTGAAGTGGAGGTGAAATTTAATGAGACCCATGTCTCCACAAGGCAGGTCATGGAAATAAGCCATTGGGGTCCTGAAGAACCACTTCAGGTGCTTGGACAGATTTGGGGCCGGACTGCAGTATTTCCAAGAGAGGTGGAAGAATTGGCTACCTGGTCCCTACGAGCCAACGCACCAGTTCACCGACAAGCTCACCAACTGGCGTGCTGGATGGAATGATGGCAGCTGCGAGGGCCCACAAGGTCTTATTGACAGAGTGTAAGCTGTCAGTTATAGCGACCTCCAGTCTATCTCCTAAGGCCTGAACCTCAGAAGCCTGAACCTCCATTGAGTTGGGGGCCGTGGCTTCTACATCATTGTCCCCTTGCAGTGGAGCTGCCGGAAGGCCCAAGGCGGCAGTCAACCACTGAGTCAACTGTTGGATGAGCTGCTGGACCACAGCCACTGCCCGTCCAATGTTGTTGCAGATCTGCACAGCAGATTCTAAGAACAGGCCAGCAAGTTTATCCAATGTGTCCTTGATGGAGGACAGGGAACTCATACCTATTAGGTGCTCCAACATCAGGTGCCACCTCATTTCAGCTGACGACATGTCAGGCGCCACTGACTCAAAGCTCCGTGTCCGCCTTCTGGTCAGACTCACCAGAGAGGCAGATACATCCGCCACCTCATCCAAGTTTTCCACCACCACAGTGCTGCTGGAGTCAGATATCTGGGAGCTATAGCGGTACAGAAATACTCTCCGAGCACAGTCAAGTGTGTCTGCATTTGTGCCGGGCTGAGGAGAGTCAGTTGAGTCTGTCTCTGCTTAGGGGTGGGGTTGAGGGTTCACTCCCAGGAAGGAGTGTTGGTGAGGAGCCTTGACTTTCAGTCAGTCCCTCATCATAGAGCACGATCTGAAAATGTGTGAGGAGCAATTCCAGTGAGCTACTGCTGAGCATATATCGGGAGAGGAGGGTTCAGTCCTCTCTGACAGATTGCCGGTCCTATTGCTTCACCTGAGTCTGATAAATTTCTCACTGTCCCTGAACTTGTCAGGTCATTACATTTCTTCCTGCAATGGTCTGCTGTCCTGGGCCTCAACGTGGACCCATTCAGTGCCTCCGCTACCTCCCTCCAGGCATGTCTCCTCACTACCTGTGAGGGCTGGACCCCAGACAAGACAACCAGGCTCCCTTGACATGCCTTGATCTCATTGAGGAGTGTCATGAGGTTGAAACCCTCTTGCAGCTATCTTCAACATCTTTGAATCAGTCATCTGCAGGCAGGGAGAAATTGCTCAAATTGAAAACACTCATTACTGCTCTTAAAACTTATGCATGATTAAATTAAAATTAATTTAAATCAATCAGATCAGATCAATGCATTCCTTAAATCAATTTGCACACTGCTTAGATTGAAAACACTCATTACTGCTCTTAAAACTTATACAAGATTTAAATCAAATAAAATTAATTAAAATTGAATTCATATCAATCAATCAGATCAATGCAGTTCTGTAAATCAATTTGCACAATGCTCAAATTGAAATCACTCATTACTGCTGTGCATTAAATCAATCAACCAGGTGAGTCAGGCCACATGGCATTTTATTCCAGATAGAGAGGAGTGTCCTCTTACCTTTCAATCTTCAGCCTCACTCTGAAGGAAAAAAAGTCACACTGTTTTTTTATATGACCCCTCCCCAGACACTTGAGGCCTGATTGGCTCTGTTCCCAGTCACTTGTTGATCACTCCCGGTCACACTGCTCCGCTGCGCTGATTCACGGGAAATCTTACGGTCGGCGATATGCAAATTAGTTTGGGTAGAAACTTGAGCCATAACTTCAATTTGGAAAAACACCGCAATTTTGAAGTGCAATTTGCGCCTAGTTTCCCGATTGCATGCCCAAAGTGGAAACTCTACCCCGCACAGTTGATCATGGTCTTCTCTCTGGTCAGCATAGCTGACAGCTTTGTTCACTGGACGTTCCGCACACCCCTGATTTCTTGCAGTACTGTTAGGATTCTGGTGATCAGCAGGTATGGCAGTCACTGACTGATACAAGCACCATAAGTCACCAGTTGAAATAACAACAGAAAATGCTGGAAATACTCAGCAGGCCAGGCAGCATCCGTGGAGAGAGAAACAGAGTTAACGTTTCAGGTCTGGGACCCTTCATCAGAACTGGAAAAAGCTGGAAATGTAACAGATATTAAGCAGGTGCAGAGATGGGGGGGTGGGGGGGGGGTGGTTTAGGAGGGGAGGAAGGAATTGAAAGAACATATTGTGAAAATGTTGCACATGGGAATGGCAAAATCATACTGCATGAAAAATGGGGGCAGGGATTATTATCTGAAATTGTTGAACTCGATATTGAGTCCGGAAGGCTGTAAAGTGCCTAATCGAAAGATGAGGTGCTGTTCCTCGAGCTTACGTTGAGCTTCATTGGAACAATGTAATAGGCTGAGGACAGAGAGATCAGAGTGGGAGTGAAGCGGAGAATTAAAGTGACAGGCGACCGGAAGCTCAGGGTCATCCTTACGGACTGAACGGAGGTGTTCCGCAAAGCGGTCGCCCAATCTGCGTTTGGTCTCCCCAATGTAGAGGAGACCGCATCGTGAGCAGCGAATACAGTATATTAAATTGCAAGAAGTACAAGTAAATCGCTGATTCACCTGGAAGGGGTGCTTGGGGCCCTGGACAGTGGGAAGGGAGGAGGTAAAAGGGCATGTGTTGCATCTCCTGCGCTTGCACGGGAAGGTGCCAGGTGAAGGAGAAGGGCTGTTGGGGGTGATTGAGGAGTGAACCAGGGTGTCGCGGAGGGAGCGGTCCCTTCAGAATGCTGAAAGGGGAGGTGAGGGGAAGCTGTGTTTGGTGGTCGGATCACGTTGGAGGTGGCGGAAATGGCAGAAGATGATCCGTTGAATGTGGAGGCTGGTGGGGTGAAAGGTGAGTGTGATGAAATATTTCCATTCATCACTGCCTGTGACTGAGATCGGTTTCAGTGTCATTTCCCTTCCCCCAGACCTCATTGTATTGTGTACTGGAATGTGCTGTATTGTATACTGGAATGTGCTGGAATGTGCTGTGTGTAGGGCTCCGCCCATACCTGGCCCCGTTTGTAAGCTAGCTTCAATCTAGCCCCAATCTCCAGAAGGACGACATCTCTCTCGCTTACGTGTTTCGTTCTAAGTTAATAAAAGCCTTGTTTTGTTCTGCTACCTTCGAGTCTCGGAATTATTGAGGCACATCAATTTTATTAACTTATTTTTTCAACACTATGGATCAACTCCTGAAACCCGAATGTTTGGATTTGGATCAACATGCTCCGGATGCATCAGCACGCTTTGGACACTGGTTTGAGTGTATGGAATTCTTCCTGGACAATTCCGCAGCCGTCAAAGACGCTACGGACGCTGCAAGGATGAGACTCGGAATTCTGCGGAATTGGGTAAGCCACCGGGTTTACCCCCTCATCCAAGACGCCGAGACGTACCTGGCCGCCTGCGACATCTTAAGGGCGCATTACCAGCAGCCTACGAATGAGGTGTATGCTAGGCACCTGCTCGCCACCCGCGCACAGCGACCTGGGGAATCGGTGGAGGAGTTCCTAAGCACCCTGAAAATGCTTGGCAAAGACTGCAAGTGCCGAGATGTAAAAGCCGCGGTGTACACTGACGAGCTTGTTCGCGATGCCTTCATCACAGGCCTCGGCTCCACTTACATCCGGCAAAGACTGCTGGAAAAAACGGGGTTGGACCTGAAACAGGCTGCGGACACCGCGCGATCCCTGGATGTGGCCCAGAGAAACTCGGACGCCTACTCTTCAGCCCGTGCCGTCCACGCCGCCACGTGTGCACCGAGGGCACCGCCATCTTGGAAGGCATCTTCCCCGCCCGACAGCCCGACACCGGCTGGGCCCCGCTCTCCCCCCAGAAGCCCTACGACAGCCGCGACGCGTCAGGGACCCAACTGCTACTTCTGCGGGCAGCCAAAGCACACCAGAAACCTGTGCCCGGCGAAAGGCACCACCTGCTTTAAGTGCGGTAAGAAGGGGCACTTCGGGAAGGTGTGCAGAGGGAACCCCGCCGGAAAACCCGCCACCGCCGCGTGTGCGCCGTGGGAGCGGCCATCTTGGACGCCATCTTGCCCGACCTCGTGGGGTCCGCCATCTTGTGAGCAGACAGAGTGGACGCCATCTTGTATCGATCAGGGCCCTACAGTGGCATCGGTCACAGTGGACCAGACCAGGCCGCACCCGCTATCCAGATCAATGGTGGACATCGAGGTAAACGGGTGCCGGGTTAAATGCTTAATTGACAGTGGAAGCACGGAGAGCTTTATCCACCCAGAACTGGCACAACAACTCTCCCTAAAGGTGGTCCCTACTCAGGGTACCATCTCTATGGCTGACAAAACCCAGACATCAACCATTCTGGGTTACTGCACGGTACAATTGTGCGTTAACGGAACTGTATATGATAATTTTAATGTATTAATCATGAAGAACCTATGTGCGAGCGTGATCTTGGGCCTGGATTTCCAGTGCAACCACCAAAGCATCACGCTCAAGTACGGTGGGTCCCAGCCGCCCCTCACAGTGTGCGGTCTGGCTACCCTGAAGGTAAAGCCGCCTTCGCTATTCACGAACCTTACCCCTAACTGCCGGCCAATAGCGACCAAAAGCAGGAGGTACAGCTGGGAGGACAGGCGGTTTATCGCGACCGAGGTAGACAGGCTCCTGAAAGACCGCATTATTGAACGCAGCAACAGCCCGTGGCGCGCCCAAGTGGTAGTGGTAAGGGGTAGCGAGAAGAAACGGATGGTGATCGACTATAGTCAAACGATCAACAGGTACACCCTACTAGACGCCTACCCGCTACCCCGCATATCAGAAATGGTGAACCAAATCGCCCAATACCGGGTGTTCTCCACCATCGACCTCAAGTCAGCGTACCACCAGCTCCCTATCAGACCAGAGGACCGCCCGTACACCGCCTTCGAGGCGAACGGACGCCTCTACCAATTCCTCAGAGTCCCCTTTGGGGTGACGAATGGGGTCTCGGTCTTCCAGAGGGAGATGGACCGCATGGTCGATGACCACCACTTGCAGGCAACCTTCCCCTACCTCGACAACGTCACCATCTGCGGTCACAACCAGCAGGATCACGACTCGAACCTCGAGAGGTTCCTGAAAACCGCACAAAAACTCAACCTCACCTACAATGAGGACAAGTGCGTTTACAACACCACGCGCCTCTGCATACTAGGCAGCGTGGTGGAGAATGGGGAAATCGGACCAGACCCCGACCGATTGCGCCCCCTACGGGAGCTGCCCCTGCCCAACACTCCCAAAGCCCTGAAAAGATGCCTGGGGTTATTTTCTTATTATTCCCAATGGGTCCCCAACTACTCCGACAAAGCCCGCCCCCTCTTGAAAGCATCCTCTTTCCCGCTCTCTGCTGAGGCCCACGCCGCCTTCAAAAGCATTAAGCAGGATATTGAGCGGGCCACGCTACAGGCAGTGGACGAGAACACTCCATTTCAAGTGGAAAGTGATGCGTCTGACTTCGCCTTGGCGGCCACCCTCAACCAGGCGGGGCGGCCCGTAGCTTTCTTCTCGAGGACCCTCCAAGGGCCCGAGATCAGACACTCCTCCGTGGAAAAGGAGGCCCAAGCCATCGTGGAGGCAGTGCTCCACTGGCGCCACTACCTAGCCGGCAAACGCTTCACCCTACTTACCGACCAGCGGTCGGTAGCGTTTATGTTCAATAATAAACAGAGGGGGAAGATTAAAAATGATAAGATTCTTAGGTGGCGGATCGAGCTCTCCACCTTCGAGTACGACATCATTTACCGGCCAGGGGCCCTTAACGAATCCCCTGACGCCCTCTCACGAGGGATGTGTGCCAGCGCCACCGGGGATCGGCTACAGACCCTCCACAACGACCTCTGCCACCCAGGGGTCACGCGGCTGTTCCACTTCATAAAGTCCCGTAACTTACCCTACTCGATTGAGGAAGTTCGGTCCCTGACCAGGAACTGCCGCACTTGCGCTGAGTGCAAGCCTCGGTTCTACCGCCCAGATAAAGCCCACTTAATCAAAGCTACACGGCCCTTTGAGCGGCTCAGCTTAGATTTCAAGGGCCCCCTCCCGTCCGTCGACCGCAATGTTTACTTCCTGAACATTGTGGACGAATACTCCCGGTTCCCATTCGCCTTCCCCTGCCCAGACATGACCAGCGCCACGGTCATTAAATGCCTCAACAGCCTGTTCTGCCTGTTCGGTATGCTGAGCTACATCCATACGGATAGGGGGGCGTCCTTCATGAGTGAAGAGCTACGCCAGTACATGCTGTCCAGGGGGATCGCCACGAGCCGTACCATCATCTACAACCCCCGGGGTAACGGCCAAGTGGAGCGAGAGAACGGGACAGTATGGAAAGCAGTCACTCTAGCTCTAAGGACCAAGGGCCTCCCTATCTCCCGCTGGCAGGAAGTCCTCTCGGATGTGCTCCATTCGATACGGTCGCTATTGTGTACGGCCACTAATACCACGCCTCATGAACGAATGTTTGTCTTTCCCCGGAAATCCACCTCAGGCGTATCCATGCCATCATGGCTCTCCACCCCAGGTCCGGTACTCGTGCGAAGGCATGTGAGGGGCCACAAGACGGACCCTCTCGTGGAGCCAGTACACCTACTCCATGCCAACCCCCAATACGCATATGTCCGGCACGCCGACGGAAGGGAGGACACCGTGTCCATAAAAGACGTCGCCCCAGCCGGCATCGACAACAACCACGGCAATAGCGGCAACGACGATCACAGCAACTCTTACCCACCCACTACTCTTTCATCACCCCCGGAAGAACACCGACCAACGGCACCCCCACCAACTACCCCTTCAACAACCCTGGCGGCACCCCCGGCAGAGACCAAGGAGGCTACCGGGGACACCCAGCCGACACCCGTGGCACCGCAACAGCCACGTCGGTCGCAGAGGACTATCAAACCCCCGAACAGACTAAATCTATAGAAGGGGTGAATGTGATGAAATATTTCCATTCATCACTGCCTGTGACTGAGATCGGTTTCAGTGTCATTTCCCTTCCCCCAGACCTCATTGTATTGTGTACTGGAATGTGCTGTATTGTATACTGGAATGTGCTGGAATGCGCTGTGTGTAGGGCTCCGCCCATACCTGGCCCCGTTTGTAAGCTAGCTTCAGTCTAGCCCCAATCTCCAGAAGGACGACATCTCTCTCGCTTACGTGTTTCGTTCTAAGTTAATAAAAGCCTTGTTTTGTTCTGCTACCTTCGAGTCTCGGAATTATTGAGGCACATCAATGAGGACAAGGGGAACCCTATCATGGTTCTGGGAGGGAGGGGAAGGGGTGAGAGCAGAAGTGCGGGAAGTAGAACGGACACGGTTAAGGGCCGTGTCAACCTCGGTTGAGGAAAAAGGAAGACATGTCAGAAGCACTGGTATGGAAGGTGGCATCGTCAGAACAGACGCGGCGGAGATGGAGAAACTGGGAGAATGGAATAATGTCCTTACAGGAAGCGGAGTGGGAGGAAGTGTAGTCCAGGTAGCTGTGGGAGTCACCAGTTGACCACTCCTGCTGTGCTTTGTTTTCCTGTCTGCATTTCAAACAATCAGACTAATGAATAACAACACCTCTACCCTTACTCCATTACTTATCTGTGGTTCCATCAAGTGCTTATTGCCTTGACAAACCAAGCACAGTTAGTTTATCAGAGTAATGAGCACTTAGTAAAACCAGTTCATTCCCAAATCAGTCTTGCATTTTCTAGATTAACAAGTATAAAATGCACTGTTCTGAACCGTTCCCTGATAAGCAGTTGGATAATCATCGATCCTAAATAAAAGTCTTCTGGATTAAATAGGGCTGACTGCACATTACATTTTCTACACATAGTTTATTTTACCGTTAGAATTACATGTTAGAAATTGTACACAATTTAAATATCCTATGGTTCCTGGATGAATAAATATTGGAATCTAAAATCTATGGAAGGATCTTCCACAGGGCTAAACTCAGAGTGAACGGGCACATCCCACTGGACTGGCTATCACAGAACTGGACAAGGAGACCTGTACTAACACCTGAAAATGTAGAGGAACGGACACGTTAATATTTCAGGTGTAGAACCTCCATCAGAACAGAGGAAGCCCGTGTAGTGCCATTACTGAACTGTTTGGACGAGGATTACTGGTTATGGTTTTTGCCCAAGTTACTCGCATATTCTCACAAAAGCAAAAGACTGCGGCTGCTGGAATCTGAAATAAAAACAGAAAATGCTGGAAATACTCTGTAGGTCAGGCAGCATCTGTGGAGAGAATCACCCAGGATTCCTGGTCCAGTGTACTTGTGATATCAGAGTTGCATATTCTGATGTGAAGACTGTAATTGCAGCTGGTGCAAGGTAATGTACTTATCCCATGTTTTAAGGACATGCTCCTAGCTATTTAATGCCCTTTGAATGCTGGATTTCTATTTCCTTTCCAAACTAGACAATGGGCTCGTGCTCTGAAGATTCATACATTTTTTGCATTTAGATGAGTCAATGAAAGAGAGTGTCTTGAATGGCACAGTGAATAAATGCAGCACATTGTGTATTGATGGTCATAGGTTTGATTAATGAGTTAAACTGCTTTTACATTAGTCTTAAGAAGGGTGAAGAAAGAAAGACTTGCATTTATATAGCATCTTTCACAAGTTCAGGAGGTCCCAAAGCGCTTTACAGCCAATGAAGTACATTTGGAGTGTAGTCACTGTTGTAATATAGGGAAAAACAGCAGCCAATTTGCACACAGCAAGGTTCCACAAACAGCAATGGGATAATGACCGGATAATCTGTTTTCCTTTGGTGTTGGTTGAGAAATAAATATTGGTCAGGACATAGGGGCGAACTCAACTGCACTCCTCGAAATAGTGCCATGGATTCTTTTATGTCCACCTGAGAGGGCAGACAGGCTATTGGTTTTATGTCTTATCTACTGCCTCAGTACCGCACTGCAGTGTCAGCCAGACCATGTACTCAAGTCTCTGGAGTGGGACTCTGAACCCACAACTTTCTGATTTAGAGGCTAGAGTGCTACCCACTGAGCCAGAGCTGGGTGCTTGTCCTGCTGGTTCCTGATGTGTAGGTCTTTCACGTCAGGCAGCAATCCCAATATAAATTTATTGGATTCACTAAGAAGGCTGGGTTGACCCCCAGTGAACAGCAATATTTGGTTTCAGGGGGAAAATCACCCAGGATTTCTGGGCCTGTGTACTTGTGGTATCAGAGGAAGAAAATATTGGACTTGACTGAGATGTTTCTTCCCCTCTCCCCTCGTCCCTCCCCCACCCCAGCATGCTTGAACAGCCTGCCAATACTCCATGTCTGGGATGATACATGAAAAATGGTGAGCTGCATACCAATGAGGCACTTGTGGAACCTTAGCCTAGCATGAATCATTAGCGGAATGGTAAGAGGGAAAAAAAAGTATGGAAAAAAATCTTTGAATATGTGAATGTAAGACTTGTGAATTATGATTATGTGAACAAGGATTTTGTCTAAAGATCAGGGAATCCCCATTTTAACTCCAGGTGGATTCTCTACTCAGGCCTGAGTTAAAATGATGTAATCAGGCCGCAACATGCATATGTAAAGAAGGACCCTGTTGGCTCCGGGCACGTGTCCTTGTTGCCTGCTCAGGAGAGCAGGTTAAAATTGCAGAAGTTGCGATCATGTCAGCCTTTGGACAGGTAAGAGCCAGGAGGATTTTAACTGCCCACCCGCCGGGTTTCTGCCGAGTGAGTAGGGTTAAAAATACCCCCATATGTCTGGGTTATAATATAGGCTGGGTCTAAAAGTCTGTCTACAGAAACTGGATTTAGCAGCATAAATACTAGGCCATGGATGTTGGTATCTTGGAATCTGACTTAAAAGACCAATATAAAATTGTTTTTTGTTACACTAATTTATCAGAAAGCAAGTGGGCCATCTCCAGTTGTAAGGCTAATTTGCATTATTGCATGTTAGACTACAAAGGATGCTATAATTTTCCCTCAGTAGTAATGTAAAATGCTAGAACTACCATTCTGATGGTTCAAAAGTACAACATAGTTATTGGTAAAATAACATTAGAACCCTAAATAGGAATAATCCCAGCTCATAAGGGTAAAGAAATTGTATATATCTGCTGAAATATATGCCCCGATCACTAGATGGCAGTCTTGATTTGAGGATCACAGTTCATAGATAAATGCTGTGAGGAAAAGTACAATAATTATAATGAGCCACAATATGAGGTTCAGAAAATTAAAACTATGCATTACTCTGCACATTTAATTAAGCAGTGCCTTAAAGCTTGCAAGAATAAATAAAAAGCTAAGTCTACCTGGGTTTGAAGTAACTCAGACTGATGGGATGAAATCCTCAGCTTCCCGTTGGTTATAATGGGCAATAACTAAATTAATTTGGAACTGTCTCAGGTTTAAGAGGGTGCAATCTCCAAAATAGGCCACAGTTCAGCACAAATTGGCCTAAGGGCCTGACAATTCCTCTTTTATGGAAACACTGGAGAAATTTGTTTTTTGTTGTTGCTAATGAACTGGTAACAAAATTACAGCAACGTGCAGCTTTGAAACCTGTGCTTTCTGAGAATGTGATTGTCTTAGTAACAACGAACTTGCAGCCAATTGCAACACACCTGCAGCCACAATCTTTTAATGCATCTCAAGCAGCTAACAAGCCACTTATCTATTACTAGCTGGAGTGCCCGGCGGTGCCGAGGGTTTTTTGAGGGCATGTTGTTATGAAAAAAGTAGAAATAATTTTTATATATATAAATGAGTTTGTCTGTCTGTGTGGGAAGGAGAGAGAGAGGGAGAGGGAAAGAAAGAGAGAGAAAGGGAAAGAGAGAGAGAGAGAGGGAAAGAGAGAGGGGGAAGGAGAGAGAGAGGAAGGGGGAAGGAGAGAGAGAGAGGGAGAGAGGGGAAGGAGAGAGAGAGACTGGGGGGAGAAGAGAGAGACTGGGGGGGAGAGAGGGACTGGGGGGGAAGAGAGAGAGAGAGAGAGACTGGGGGGAGAGAGAGACTGGGGGAAGAGAGAGAGAGAGAGAGACTGGGGGGAAGGATATATATAAATGAGTTTGTCTGTCTGTCTGTCTGTATGGGAAGGAGAGAGAGAGAGAGGGAAAGAGAGAGAGAGAGGGAAAGAGAGAGGGGGAAGGAGAGAGAGAGAAAGGGGGAAGGAGAGAGAGAGAGAGAGAGGGAAGGAGAGAGAGAGAGAGAGGGAAGGAGAGAGAGAGAGAGAGAGAGGGAAGGAGAGAGAGAGAGAGAAACATAGAAACATAGAAGATAGGAGCAGGAATAGGCCATTCGGCCCTTCGAGCCTGCTCCGCCATTCAATGAGATCATGGCTGATCATCCAAATTCAGTACCCTGTCCCTGCCTTCTCCCCATATCCCTTGATCCCTTTAGCCTCAAGAAATATATCCAACTCTTTCTTGAATATATTTAATGAACTGGCCTCCACCGCCCTCTGTGGCAGAGAATTCCACAGGTTCACCACTCTCTGGGTGAAGAAATTCCTCCTCATTTCAGTCCTAAATGGCTTACCCCTTATCCTTAGACTATGACCCCTGGTTCTGGACTCCCCGGCCATCAGAAACATCCTTTCTGCATCTAGTCTGTCCAGACCTGACAGAATTTTATAGGTTTCGATGAGATCCCCTCTCAATCTTCTAAACTCCAGTGAGTATAAGCCCAATTGACACAATCTCTCCTCGTACGTCATTCCTACCATCCCAGGTATCAGCCTGGTGAATCTTCGCTGCACTCCCTCCATGGCAAGAACGTCCTTCCTCAGGTAAGGTGATCAAACTGCACACAATACTCAAGGTGCGGTCTCACCAAGGCCCTGTACAACTGCAGCAAGACATCCTTGTTCTTGTACTCGAACCCTCTTGCTACGAAGGCAAACATACCATTTGCCTTCTTAACCACCTGCTGCACCTGCATGCTTACCTTCAGCGACTGGTGCACAATAACACCCAGGTCTCTTTGCACTTCCCCTTCTCCCAATCTATTGCCATTCAAATAATAATCTGCCTTCCTGTTTTTGCCACCAAAGTGGATAACCTCACATTTATCCACATTATAGTGCATTTGCCATGTTTCTGCCCAATCACCCAGCCTGTCCAAATTGTACTGGAGTTTCATGACATCCTCCTCACAGCTTACCCTCCCACCCAGCTTTGTGTCGTCTGCAAATTTGGAGATATTACATTTAGTTCCCTCGTCCAGATCATTAATAGATATTGTGAACAGCTGGGGTCCTAGGACCGATCCTTGTGGTACCCCATTAGTCACTGCCTGCCACTCGGAAAATGACCCGTTTATTGCAACTCTTTGCTTTCTGTCCGCCAACCAGTTCTCTATCCAAGTCAATACCTTGCCCCCAATCCCATGTGCCTTAATTTTGCACGCTAATCTCTTATGTGGGACCTTATCGACAGCCTTCTGAAAGTCCAAATACACCACATCCACTGGTTCTCCCTTATCTATTTTACCAGTTACATCCTCAAAAAATTCCAGTAGATTAGTTAAGCATGATTTACCTTTTGTAAATCTATGTTGACTTTGTCCAATCCTGTCACTGCTTTCAAAGTGCTCTGCTATTACATCTTTTATAATAGACTCTAGCATTTTCCCCACTACCGATGTCAGGCTTACTGGCCTATAATTCCCCGCTTTTTCTCTACCACCTTTTTTGAATAGTGGGGTAACATTAGCTACCCTCCAATCCATGGGTACTGTTCCAGAGTCTATTGAGTTCTGGAAGATGACCAGCAATGCATCTACTATCTCTAGGGCCATTTCCTTAAGTACCCTGGGATGTAGACCATCAGGCCCTGGGGATTTATCGGCCTTCAGTCCCATCAATTTTCCTAACACCATTTCCCTACAAATACTGATTTCTTTCAGTTCCTCCCTCTCATTAGACCCTATGTTCTCTGGCATCTCTGGGAGGTTATTTGTGTCCTCCTTTGTGAAGATAGAACCAAAGTGTGTATTTAGTTGGTCTGCCATTTCCTTGTTTCCCATTATAAATTCCCCTGATTCTGACTGTAAGGGACCTACGCTTGACTTCACCAATCTTTTTCTCTTCACATATCTATAAAAGCTTTTACAGTCAGTTTTTATGTTCCCTGCTAGCTTACTCTCATATTCTATTGTCCCTTTCTTAATTAATCCATTTGTCCTCCTTTGTTGAATCCTAAACTGCTCCCAATCCTCAGGATTATTGCTTTTTCTAGCCAATTTATATGTCCTCTCCTTGGATCTTATGCTATCCCTAATTTCCCTTGTTAGCCACGGTTGAGTCACCTTTTTTGTTTTATTTTTATGCCAAACTGGGATGAACAAATTCTGTAGCTCATCCATTCGGTCTTTGAATGTTTGCCATTGCCTATCCACTGTCAACCCTTTGAGTGAGAGAGAAAGAGAGAGGGAAGGAGAGAGAGAGGGAAGGAGAGAGAGAGAGAGATAGGGAAGGAGAGAGAGAGAGAGAAGGAGAGAGAGAGAGAGGGAAGGAGAGAGAGAGAGAGAGGGAAGGAGAGAGAGAGAGAGGGAAGGAGAGAGAGAGAGAGGGAGGGAAGGAGAGAGAGACAGAGAGAGAGAGGGAAGGAGAGAGAGACAGGGAGAGAGAGGGAAGGAGAGAGAGACAGAGAGAGATAGGGAAGGAGAAAGAGAGAGAGAGAGGGAAGGAGAGAGAGAGAGAGGGAAGGAGAGAGAGAGAGGAGAGAGAGAGAGAGGGAAGGAGAGAGAGAGAGAGAGGGAGGGGGGAAGGAGAGAGAGAGAGAGGGGGGAAGGAGAGAGAGAGGGGGGAAGGAGAGAGAGAGAGGGGGGGAAGGAGAGAGAGAGAGAGGGGAAGGAGAGAGAGAGAGAGGGAAGGAGAGAGAGGCAGAAAGAGAGGGAAGGAGAGAGAGAGAGGGAAGGAGAGAGAGAGACAGAGAGAGAGAGGGAAGGAGAGAGAGACAGAGAGAGAGAGGGGAGGGGAGAGAGAGAGAGAGAGGGAAGGAGAGAGAGAGAGAGAGAGGGAAGGAGAGAGAGAGAGAGAGCGAAGGAGAGAGAGAGAGGGGGGGAAGGAGAGAGAGAGGGGGGAAGGAGAGAGAGAGAGAGAGAGAGAGGCGGGGAAGGAGAGAGAGAGAGAGGGGGAAGGAGAGAGAGAGGGGGGAAGGAGAGAGAGAGAGAGAGAGAGAGGCGGGGAAGGAGAGAGAGAGAGAGGGGGGAAGGAGAGAGAGCGAGGGGGGGAAGGAGAGAGAGAGAGAGGGAAGGAGAGAGAGAGAGAGAGAGAGAGAGAGGGGGAAGGAGAGAGAGAGAGAGAGAGAGGTGGGGAAGGAGAGAGAGAGCCACTGCTCCGCCGGTCGATGTGTTGCGGGCTGACCCCTGATGAGCGCCCGATCAGTTGAGCCCAAGCCCCCGCGCGCAGCATAGCGCCTCAGGCCTGGCCGGGCTCTCGGGCCGCGACTTACCTCAGCTGAGCACCCGCTTCGGGAGAGAGAGAGAGAGAGGGGGGAAGGAGAGAGAGAGAGAGAGGGGGGGGAAGGAGAGAGAGAGAGAGAGAGAGAGGGGGGGGAAGGACTTAGAGGCAGGCCGTGGTGATTGTGCGCGGCCTAGCGCTTCAGGCCCAGCCGGGCTCTCGGGCCGCGACTCACCTCAGCTGAGCTCCTGCTTTCGGAGAGAGAGAGAGAGAGAGGGGGGGAAGGAGAGAGAGAGACAGAGAGGGGGGGAAGGAGAGAGAGAGCGAGAGAGGGGGGGAAGGAGAGAGAGAGAGAGAGAAATTCCTGAATCAATACTAATGAATCAACAATTTCCTCACCTCCATTACCATTTTTTTAGCTTCAGGCCTGGCCGGTCTTTAATGGCCGCCACTCACCTCAGCTCAGCTCCCGCTCGGCAGTTTGAAGGATTAGGCCCCGCCCACAAATGCCATGAAACGCCCCCCGCGCCCCCGTAGGATTGGTCAACCATCACGTCACTTAACGCTAATGAGCGGATTGGTCAACCGCTAATGAGTGGATTTTGTCCGTTTTTTGAACTTTTTTTATACTGTCCGAACAATTTTTGTCTGACCAAAAAGTAAATATGCCTATGACACTCCCCTAATCATAAGCTTTCTTTTGATATAACATATGTGTAGGTACGCTCTATAACTTTTGAGTGATGCCCGGACATATACACAGACAGACACACAGACAGACAGACACACAGACAGACAGACACACAGACAGACAGACAGCACGATCCTTTTATATATATATACTATTATAAATAATTGGAAAATTTGTTAACTCACTTGCGGGGTGCACATTACTGTGATGCATGTACTGGCAACCTCTATTATTGGAGATGCAAGCAGACTTTTGGCTGGGAAGAATGGCTGCAAACATACAAAGAAGGCGGCAAGTGTTCTATATGTCACTGAAAGCGCAAATGTGATCTTGGCTACTCAGCACACCTGGCTAGAACTTCTGAAGACTTGCATGACTTATAGAAAAGTGCAAATGTAAGAAAGAAAGATTTGCATTTATATAGCCCCTATCACGACCACTGGACGTCTCAAAGCGCTTTACAACCACTGAAGTACTTTTGAAGCGGAGTCCCTACTGTAATGTAGGAATTGCGGCAGCCAATTTGCGCACAGCAAGGTCCCACAAACAGCAATGTGATAATGACCAGATAATTTGTTTTTGTTACGTTGGTTGAGGGAGAAATATTGACCAGAACACCGGGGATAACTCCCCTGCACTTCTTCGAAACAGTGTCATGGGATCTTTTACGTCCACCTGAGAGAACAGACAGGGCCTCGGTTTAACGTCTCATCCGAAAGATGGCACCTCTGACAGTGCAGCACTCCCTCAGCACTGCACTGGAGTAAGGCACGGATATTACTGTAAAATAGGATAAAAATGCACATTAAACGAAAGCAGAAGTTAAAGACTGAAAAACCCTGTACTGACACAGCTAAATATTTTCAAAGAAGTAGCAAGTAAATTATGAGGCGAAAATAGCAGAGTTATGCAAATTGCATTATGCATCCAAACCTGGGAAACAATTTCTATTGGCCAAATTGCCATGTCTTTCTTCCATTTGTAATGATCACTGCTCGTAGTTTAAATACAAAACTCACAAACAATAGGAGAATACAGAGTATAACAAGTGGTGGGCCCCCAGACACGAAACAACTCATCTCGTGAGGAACTTTCAACTGCTTTATTCAGGAGAGAGGACTTGGAAAACATTGCAATGGTAGAAATTGGAGGAATGCAAAGAAATATTGATGTCTGCAAAAAAAATATGGTCCTCCCTCCACCACCTTTGGTACAATGGACACCTGGTTCTATCTAGCATCCAGCATGGTAATGGTGCAAATGGAGGGAAATACGTTACTGGACCTGGGGAGTGGGAAATGGGAGCGGGAAGGTATGGATGCAGTGAAATGTGTTTCTGAGTAATTTTCTGCCCTGCCAAGTCACCCCTGATTTACCGAAAAATTGACGGGTGGCAAGCAGAAACCCAGGCTGATATTTCCAGTGCACTTTTTCTTTATGTCACACTGTAAGTGCCATACTGCAGACTCCTGTGTCACATTTGAAAGTGTAAGGAAACAAAGGCAGTCATTTACATTGTACTTAGTTCCCCCAGCAAGTGAAAATATCCTACTTGCTCCTCCTGCACCCATGCAAAGAAAAATTAAAAGTTTTCTAGGCCGTCTTTTGAGTGACCACCTTTAAGGACCGCTGGTTAGGCCGCTCAACGTCTTGTACAACTAGATGGAACCTGCACAGTGCACACTCCGCCCCCTTGTACCTGAAAATTGTAATCGGAGTCCTACAACTGGCATAGGACACTGATTTGCATATTTAAGCTGCCTTACACCTATTTTAGGCAGGCGGTCTGTTCGCCTATTGGCAGGCGGTCTGTTCGCCTATTGACAGGCCTGCCTGAAAATTGCATCAGGTGGGCTTTGGGTGCTAATTGGATGGCCATGGTGCTCCCAATTTCCAATTGCTGGCTGCCCATTTTTTCAGGAGAGAAACATGCATCTGGTAGTTGAAAATCACCACCAATAAGTTGATTGACTTAATTGTACCATCTAAAATACTGTACGATCAGGTGTTTTGTAGCTAGGCAGAGTCACACAGGGCTTTGTATAGGAATACTTTTGGATGGGGCCGCTATCGTTGTGATACCTGGGGTGTGTAACATTTGCATACTGATTTATCATTGGCCCGCAGGCATCTGTAAGGAATACCTATTATATTCACATGTGATCACATGCTGAGTTGTCATTGGCCTGCAGCCATCTGTAAGGACTGCTATTGTTTAGAAGACCCAGCAGGGGTCCTAACTCCATCTTGTCTCACACTGTGCTGTATGAAAGTTTACAGACCTGATGCTTCATTAAAAAGAGTTTAAACTGTAATACTCCGTTGTCCTGCAATTTATTATTTTTGTACAAATTGTGCAAAACAAGACATTGTGTCAGAACAGGGATTTCAAATGGACATCATTGGAGCTCCCTTACCCCGAATGAATTGGGAATCTTTGAACTTACATAGAGAATGGTGCAAGTTCAAGCAACACGTGGAATTGATGTTCTCGTGTCTGTTGAAAAGAAAAGGGGAGGAAGAAAGATGCAGCTACCTACTCCTGTGGATCGAAGAAAAAGGGAGAGACATTTTTAACACATGGTCTCTCACCGCAGATGAAGCAAAGGTACTGAAAAGTTATTTTGACCATTTTGAAGCATATGTGATGCCCAAGACAAATACGATATTCACTAGGTACAAGTTTCAGGAGAAAGTACAAGGAGCTAGTGAGTCATTTGAACAGTTTGGGACTGAGTTAAAACTGCTGGTAAAAGACTGTGCATATGCAGATAAAGATGAGATGGTCAGAGACCGCATCGTGTTTGGAATAAATTAGCTAAAGTGAGAGAAAAACTTTTGAATGTTGGGTCCGGGCTAACGCTGGACAAAGCTATAGACATAGCTAGATTGCACGAGATAGCCCAAGCACAGTTGAAAACCATAACCGGCGCCACGAGCAGCTCGAGTGAACAGACAGTGCACGCAGTTAATAGACACACACCAAAGAACACTGCCCAGAGAGCGTGTTTCAGAATAGAAAGAACAGCAAGAGTTCTAAAAATGGGCGACACAGACATAAAACGCTTCAAAAACTGTGGATATTGTGGAAACAACTGGCATGGAGAAAAGGAGTACTGCCCTGCCAAAGGAAGGCAATGTACTAAATGTGGTAAATGGAACAACTTTGCTAAAGTTTGCAAGACTGTTTTCGGAAAAGCAGTACACACAGTGAGTGACAGCCAAATGCCAGATAGAGAGCCAAATGCAGAGGAGTTGTTTATTGATTCTGTGTCACAGAAAAAACAGATTTCAAGGACTGAGCAAGCCTATGCCAATATTGAGATAGGAAAACCGGGCACAGAGCTTAGGTTTAAACTAGACACTGGAGCTCAGGTTAATGTAATTCCTCTGAGTGAGTATCACAGCTTGAAGGATGAGTATGAGCTACAGCCCACCTCATGCAGACTGACCGGCTATGGGGGTGAGCAGCTCAATGTAAAAGGCACATGCGTGATGAAATGCAAGTACAAAGAAAGCGACATGATGTTGAACTTTTACATTATTGACACTCAAGCACCTCCAGTGCTAGGTCTAAAGGCATGTTTAGACATGGACCTCGTCAAGCTAGTGCTATCATTGACAGCACCAATTGAGAAGCAGACAGTCATGGAGGAGTTTGCTGACGTTTTCAAAGGAATCAGACTATTCCCAGGTGAATGCACTATTCACCTTGACCCAGCAGCAACCCCTGTGGTTTGCCCACCGAGAAGGATACCCCTTGCTCTACGTAGTCGCCTGAAGGAGGAGCTACAGAGCATGGAGAATACAGAAATCATCATCCGGGAAACAGAACCGACAGAGTGGGTCAACGTGTTAGTAGTGGTTGAGAAACCACGTACAGGCAAGCTCAGAGTCTGTCTCGACCCCAGAGATTTGAACAAGGCTATCAAACGCCCTCACTACCCTCTACCACCGCTAGATGACATCACACCCAAGCTAGTGGGAGAACGTACTTCAGTGTAATGGATGCATGATCAGGATACTGGACTATCAAGCTCACGGAAGAGTCATCTAAGCTAACAACGTTCAACACACCATTTGGACGCTACCGATTTCTGCGTTTACCATTTGGTCTTATCTCAGCTCAGGATGAATTCCAGCGGAAGATCGCCGAAACCTATGAAGGCCTCGATGGAGTAGTCGCAATCGTGGACGACATCCTCATCTATGGCAGGAATAGTGAGGAACATGACAGGAACCTCCGTGCGATGCTACAGAGATCACGGGAGAAAGGTATCCAGCTCAACCCCGAGAAAAGCATAATCGGATCCACCGAGATCAGTTATTTCGGGCATCGCCTCTCAACTGATGGCATTAAGCTGGATCCAGAGAAAATCTCCGCCATCAAGAAGATGGAGCCGCCGAAGAACCGCGCAGAGCTAGAGACAGTACTAGGCATGGTTAACTACTTAGCCAAGTTTGCCCTGAGCCTCTCCGAAATCAACGCACCCATGCGTCAGTTGCTCAAACAATCCAATGAGTTCTTTTGGGACAAACAACATGACACAGCATTTCAGAAAATGAAAGACCTAATCACCAGAGAACCAGGACCGGTTCTTGCCTACTTTGACCCCAACAAAGAGCTCAGACTACAAGTGGACGCATCAAAGTACGGACTCGGCGCAGTATTACTGCAAGAAGGAAAGCCCATCGGCTACGCTTCCAGATCTCTCACAGACAGTGAAATCAACTATGCTCAAATCGAGAAAGAGCTATATGCAATTCTGTTTGGATGTAAGCGTTTCCACCAGTACGTCTATGGCCGACAAGTCATTGTGGAATCCGACCACAAGCCCCTCGAGTCAATCATGAGGAAACCACTAGCCGCAGCCCCACCAAAGCTACAGAGAATGATCCTTCAGCTGCAGAAGTAGGACTTCACAATCATTCACCATCCAGGCAAAGACATTCCTGTCGCAGACACGCTCTCCAGAAAGTCTCTTAGCTACCAGGACTGCAGCCTCAGTGAAGGCATGGATGTGCAGGTGCACATGGTGTACAACAGCTTACCTGTGAGTGACTCAAAACTGAAGGAGATCCGAGCAGGAACAGAGAAAGATGCACAACTCACACTGCTGAGCAAAGTCATACATGAAGGATGGCCTGAGGAAAGGAGGAAATGCCCTCAGAGCATATCTGAATTCTGGAACTACAGAGATGAACTGTCACAAATCAACGGAATCGTCTTCAAAGGGGAGAAAATCATCATTCCTACCAGTCTCAGAGAAGAGATGTTGACAAAAATTCATGCTGGACATATGGGCATGGAAAAATGCAAACAAAGAGCATGTGACATTATGTTTTGGCCCAGAATGTGCAAACACATTGAGGACATTGTCGGAAAATGTTCCATTTGTCTAGAACACCACCCATCAAATGTCAAAGAGCCCATGATACCTCACCGTATCCCAGACAGGCCCTGGCAGGTCATCAGCTGCAAGCAAGTGCATGCAAAACGTGTACAGAGACAGCAACACCAAAAGAGATACTCTGACAGGTCAGCTAGACTACTGCCACCGCTGCACAATGGAGAAGCCATCAGAATCCAGGAGCATGACTACTGGAAGCCAGCAGTCGTCATCCAGCCAGCTGACACTGAGCGATTGTATCATGTCTGCACACTAGAAGGACAGGTGTACCGCCGCAATCGCAGGCACCTCCTGAACACCAAGGAACAACACCGTCATTCCGATGAGAGGTCAAGCCTAGAGTTATCCTTGACTTGTGAACTGTCAAAGGGTGTAGGCGGATCGCTGCCCTAAAAAAAACTGTACATCGTTATTGAAACGTTGAGATGTTTTCAGTGCTAGTTAAATGTTATGTTTACTTATATGTTGATGCTACTGAGAACATTATGTAGAAGAAAGGTTTAAAAGTAATGCATAACATTTTTCTTTTAAAAGAAAGGGGATGTAACATTTGCATATTGATTTATCATTGGCCCGCAGGCATCTGTAAGGAATACCTATTATATTCACATGTGATCACATGCTGAGTTGTCATTGGCCTGCAGGCATCTGTAAGGACTGCTATTGTTTAGAAGACCCAGCAGGGGTCCTAACTCCATCTTGTCTCACACTGTGCTGTATGAAAGTTTACAGACCTGATGCTTCATTAAAAGAGTTTAAACTGTAATACTCCATTGTCCTGCAATTTATTATTTTGTACAAAGTGTGCAAAACAAGACAGGGTGGGTGGAGGGTGTGTAAGATTCTCAAAATGTCCACATTTCCCCCAAAGGTTATTATTAATAAAAGGGACCCTGCATGGACATTTTTAAGAAAAAGGGTACTCAAAAGATGGCATCCGCACCTCGTGACCAGAAGCCTGCAAGTTTTTAAAAGCTTGGACTCTGTGGCACATGCAGCTTTTGGGGAAATCGAAACCTAAAATGCAGTTTCTGTGAAGAAGAACTTTGTATTTTGGAAAGCAGGCTGAACTTTGAATACGCATTAAGCCAAATCGTAGACAGACCAAAACCTTAGGCCTATACTTGAGGCCATCAAGTTGTTTGCATCTATAATCGGAAACAGCTTAAGGAAGCCATCGAGGCTGGACAGGCCGATTAAAATGCATTAATAACAATACAGCTCAGACATCAGGCCATTAGGTGTGATAAATGGCCATCTAAAAACAGTTAGTTTAGATTGCTACAATTATTTAAACTAGCCCGCCAAAATTGGAACCTGATTTGGGGCGCAGATAAGGGGCTATCGTAAGGAGTATAACTGCAGGCCCCGGGTATCTCTCTCTTGCTCTGCCCTCTTGCTCGCTTGCTCTTGTCCCTGCTCTCGTGGCTCCGGCCTCTTGGGCTGCCGCTCGTACTCGTGCCCTGGCCTCGTGGTGGGTTCTCTCCCTGCAGCAGATTTTCAGTAACCAGTTACACCATACCAACAGCAGGGGAGGGGAACGAGACTCAAGTCTATAGCCATCCAGGACGCCCAGGCCGCAGAAAGGGGCGAGACGAAGTTGAGCAGGTAGCCCAGGACTTGTATAGTAGTCCAGCGAGACGAGACGAGTAGAGACGAAGAAGACGATAACAACGCGATAAGGGCAGAGCAGGGCAGCGAAAAACGTATCGATAAAGACCAAGCGCCTAGTTATAAGCTGGTGCTTCGGAAGACGAACATCTTGTTGAACACTGCGAAAACGCAGGTGGCCACGCCACGACGAATAGACTGGTGTTCTTGAGCTTGGGTAGGAAAATCTAGGCAGTTAAAACTGCCAACTGCCCTATAGGCACAACGTTGCCGCCGCCGACCGCCCGAGGGAGAAGAAGAGGAGAACCCATCGCGACGAGACGACGATGGCAGCGGAGGGGAGAAAGTGTGTCGCAGTAGCAGATCCAGCACCGCGCCCCTGAAGACCACGTGGCGACAGGATACCTAGAAGGACCAAAGACCAGACCTCAAAACTTGCACTCGTTAACAGTTGGCTTTATTTTGGATTGGTGAGCATGAATTCTGGCCCCTCATAGCTTAATCTAGTTAGGTATAAGGGGTGGGATAAGGATAAGGGGATTGTTAAGATAGTTTGTTTTCCCTCGGTGTACCGTGTGTTCCCCATTTCCTGTATAAGTATAGTTATTTGTATTTGCCTGTAATTTTATACTAGTAACTTCTCGTAAGACTGTGTTAACTTCTATTTTAATAATATCTTGGTTGTCTTACATCCAAACTGTTACGTCCGTGAATAATTGAGACACGGACAGCAGGAGTGAACAAAATAAGTCTTTACTGGTGGAAGTCCATAGTGAAACTAAAAACACAGAGGCTCACTAGCGCCTTTTATACAGGGGTGGTCACTGCCGGTACTGCAGTCTGAGACCAGTTATTCTCTTAAAGGTACATACACAACAATTCCTCCCCTTTTAGATAAACAGTACATAACATTCATTTAACAACTAAATGATAACTAATTACAATCACAATTACTGTTGCTAGATACATTGGTTAAGTTTAAGCAATTATAAGTTCAGTCTTTGAGGAGGCTTCCTGATTCTGTCTGGATAACGCCTCTTTGGGGTATCAGGTTCTTCTGGCAATGTTGAGTCGGGATCAATGTCGTTGTTTGGTTCATCTGCTTCCAATATTACCGGTTCTGCGGTAGCTGCAATTGGAACGTCAATTTCATTACCAGGTGTATCAGATCGTGGTGTGGAGTTGACGTTTTCCAGTGACTCTAGAATCTGGTCAGCATAGCGTCTTACAATGCTCTCCCCAACGTCCACGGTATACATGAGAGGTCCTTGTCATGTACAAATCGTTCCTGGCTGCCATTTCTCAGTGCGGTAGTCCCGGGCCAAAACTGGTTGACCTATCTTAAAACTCCTGGTCGTCCTTTCATTCATATTCTGAAACTGCCTGTTCTCCACATCTCTTCGGACGTTTGGCTTAACCAAATCCAAGTGGCATCGTAGTCTTCAATTGAAGAACATCATGGCTGGAGTTTGGTTGGTAACCGCATGTGTCGCATTCCGGTAGGCAAACAAGAAGTTGTCCACCTTGTGTTGTAGGGGTATATCTTCATTACACATTGCCTTGATAGCCTTCTTGAATGTTTGGACAAACCTCTCGGCCAATCCATTAGTGGCTGGATGATATGGGGCAGATGTGTAATGCTTAACACCATTGTTCTTTAAGAACCTCCGGAACTCTTCAGACACAAACTGTGGTTCATTGTCAGAGCAAATCTGTTCAGGCAGCCCATTCCTGGCGAATATGGTTCGTAAAACTGTGATAGTTTTTTCCGTGGTGGTTGAGGACATTTTTATTACCTCTGGCCACTTTGAATGTGCATCCACCGCAATTAAAAACATCGAGTCCATGAAGGGACCAGCAAAATCAATGTGCACCCTTTGCCATGGAGATGAGGGCCACTCCCATGGATGCAGAGGAGCTTGTGGTGGGGCGTTTTGGACCTTCTGGCATCCTGCACAGCTCTTGGTCATCTCTTCGATTTCTCTATCGATTCCCGGCCACCACACAAACGCTCTGGCTAAGTTCTTCATTTTTACCCCACCCAGATGACCCTCATGAAGCTCATTGAGCACTCTATCCGTCAACTTAGGTGGAATTACTACTCTGGATCCACACATCAAGGTTCCTCTGCACACTGACAGCTGTTCTCTTCTCGGCGAGAATGCTGGCAGCAGTGGTTCGCCATGTGCTGGCCATCCCTTTGTATTGATTTCTTTGTGGGTTCAATGACGAGACATTTATGAAAGAGAATGACTTTTTATCTAAAGCTTGTTCAACTCTTTTATACAGCTTTTACAGGAGACATGGTGCTTGTGATGCATCTAGAACGAAACTGAAACTAAACCAAACTGCTTGTCTCTCACATGACCTCTGCTGGTCAGGCATAAGTAATCAATACCTGCAAACATGCTGGTAAGGCATCATAATCAAACAGGCAAATAACATCACTATTTGCTGATATCATTACATCTCCTTTTCTTAAAACAAAAGTATTTTACTTTTAACTAACAACATGTTTTCTTTGTATTAATCTGCATTTTAACTGTAACACTTAATGAACTTACATTATCATTATCATGCTCAAGGTTTTTTAACCTTGCTTTGTGTGTTCACATGAAATATGTCAATACACTAGAACTTGAAGAAAGAATAAGATAACATTACTTCCCTCTATAACAATAGTCCTTAAATTTGCTCAATGAGTCTCTCAGGAGGCTTCACGTGTCTTGAGGATTTTCTGATTGATTGTCCTTGAATCTGAGTTGTTGCCTCAGATGATGTGTTCTCAGCTGTGTGATCAGGTTGTTCAACAGTATCAGTCTCTTGACCTGCTGTGGCTGGTCCCATGAGAAGATCTCGACGATTTCTTCTCAGAACAGCACCCTCATCTGTCTGAATGGTGTATGATCTTGGTTGAACTTCACTCAGGACAGTTCCCTTCTGAGTCCATGTGTTTGTTTTGTCTTTGAACCTTACTTGGTCACCAGTGTGGAGTTCAGGTAGGTTTTGTGTTCCTCTGTCATAGTAGTACTTTTGCTTTTCTTTCTGTTGTTCTTTGAACTTCCTCACTTTCTCCCCCTCTTTTGTTTTCAGGATGTTCTCCGGGATGGGTAGGTTTGACCTTAGCCGACGTCCCATAAGGAGTTGGGCTGGTGACATACCACACTCGAGCGGCGTTGTGCGGTATACAAGCATGCTCTGGTAGAAGTCAGTTCCACTGTCTTTTGCCTTGTACATCAGTCTTTTCACTGTCTGGACCGATTTTTCCACTAGACCATTGGACTGTGGAAAGTGAGGACTTGACGTTGTGTGGACAAAGTCCCACTCTTTGGCAAAGTGTCGGAAACTTGCATTGTAAAACTGAGGTCCGTTGTCTGTGAAGACCTCGCTTGCACGCCATGTCTGGAGAATATGGCTTTCATACATGTTATCACAGCATCTGCAGTGGTGGTGTGCAGTCTACAAACCTCTGGATACAGGGAGTAATAGTCTGTGACTACAAGATAGTCCTTCCCTTGACATACGAATAGGTCAGCGCCTACCTTCTGGTAAGGTCTGTCTGGTGCTGGGTGTGGCTTTAGTGGTTCTACCGGATTGCTTGCTCAATATTTCAGGCATATTGTGCAGTTTGACACCTCATTTGTCACATCTTGGTTGATTCGTGGCCAGTACATCACCTCTCGTGCTCTTTTCTTACACTTTTCGATTCCCAGATGTCCTCCATGGATCTTTTTTAGCATCGCTTTTCTCAGACTCTTTGGGATAACTATTTTACTTCCTTTGTAGATGATGTCTTCGACCACTGATAGTTCCGCCCTGCAGTTCCAGTACTCTGCTATGTCAGGTGAGCAGTCTTGCTTCATGTTGGGCCATCCATCCAAGATGCTTTTCCTCAGTCGTCTCATTGTTTCATCTTTGTTTGTCTCATTCTTTATGAGCTCCATTTTTGCATCTGCTATGGGCAGTGCACTTGTGATCATGTCCACGTAGGCATTCACTTTTTCATCCATTGTGGTATTTGCGGGCTCACTTGGGTCTACAGCTCCGGACAACGTGTCTGCTGTATACATCAGCTTACCTGGTGTGTACGCAACATTCAGTGTATAGCGTTGCAGCCTGATCATCATTCTTTGTATTCTAAGCGGACAGCTATTTAGTGGCTTTTGGAACAATGCAATCAAGGGCTTATGGTCAGCCTCTACACTGATTGCTTGTCCTGCCACAAACTGGTGAAATCTTTCACAGGCGTATGTGATGCTGAGCAGCTCCTTTTCTATTTGAGCATATCGCGTCTCCGCGTCTGTCATTGAGCGCGATGCATATGCAATAGGTTGCCAGTAGTCATATTGTTGCAGAAGAACGGCACCGAGCCCACTCTGTGATGCATCTGATGATATCTTGATGGGTCTCGCTGGGTCATAAAACCTCAGAACTGGTTCCTCTGTGAGCAGTTTCTTTAGATCGCTCCATGACTTCTCATGCTCATGATTCCATTCCCATTCTATGTTCTTTTCAGTTAGTCTTCTCAGTGGCGCCATCTTTTCTGAGAGGTTGGATATGGATTTTCCCATGTAGTTGATCATTCCATTAAACCTCTGCACGTCCTTTTTGCATTGTGGCTTTGGCATATTCTCAATGGCGGACACCTTTCTGGGATCTGGTCTGATGCCCTCACTGCTAAGGATATCTCCCACGAATGTCAGTTCTGTCACCCCGAGCTGGCATTTCTCTCTATTCAGCTTCAGGTTTGTTTTCCTTGTTGCTTCCAGCACTTTTTTCAGTCTCTCGTCATGCTCAGTTCTCGTGGTTCCCCATACTATGATGTCATCCATTGATGTATCAACTCCCTCCAGGTGCTCATAGATCATATGAATAGTTTTGTGATACACTTCAGGAGCTGAGGCAATGCCAAATGGTAACCTTAGGAATCTGTATCTGCCAAATGGACTGTTGAACGTGCACAGTCTTGAACTTGCTTCGTCCAATTTCATCTGCCAAAATCCTGATGATGCATCTAACTTGCTGAAATACTTTGCATTTGCAAACTGTGCCATGATTTCCTCATGTGTAGGAAGCTTGAAGTGCTCTCTCTTTATTGCTCTGTTTAGATCTCTTGGATCCAGGCAAATTCTGAGCTTTCCATTCTTTTTGTCCACTACGACGAGGGAACTCACCCATTCAGTTGGCTCATCTATCTTCCAAATCATGTTCAGGCTTTCCATCCTGTCCAACTCTGGCTTCAGTTGCTTTTGAAGAGCAAACGGAACTTTTCTGCATGGATGTATGACCGGTGTCATACTTTTATCTACTCTGATCGTGTGTTCTCCTGGAATGCAGCCTAGACCCTTAAATAGGTCATTGTACTCTTTCATGAGTTCATCATAGACTGTCTCTCCTTCGCTATCCACAACGAGGACCCTCTTTACCAGGTTCAATCTCTCACAGGCTTTTAAACCTAGTATGGCCTGCACATCCTTTGGCACCACGATTAATGCTAGTGTGTGCTCTCTGTCCTTGTGTGTTACTTTTACAATGCATCTTCCTTTCACTGGTATACCAGTACCTGAGTATCCTGTCACTTTCACTTTGATTCCATGTATCTTTGGTCTGGGTCTAATTTTCTTAAAATCAGTCTCTGATATCACATTAACTTGTGCTCCAGTATCCAATTTAAATGGAATGTGTATGTCATTCACTTCTAGTGTCAACATCCAGTCTCTTTCTTCTTTTTTGTTTTCAGACACAACATCTACATAGAACTCCTCTATGTCGCTTTCATCTACTGCATGGACCTTGCTTTGTTGCACTTGGTTCTTGCAGCAACGGGCATAATGGTTGTTTTTGTTGCAACTATTGCATGTTTTACCATATGCTGGACACTTTTTTGGTGGATGCTGTGTACCGCATCGACTACATGACTTTCGATTGTCCCTTTTGTGATAAAAATGATAACTTCCGGGAAGTTATGTCATCACTTCCTGTGAACTATGAACTGTGTACATACCTCACTTCCTGTCATATGTCACTTCCTGTTGGACTGGTATAAATACTGGTCTGTTCAGTATTGTAAGAGGCTTCTACCAGAGGCATGGTAAAGACCTCTCTTGTGTATATAGTGTGTTTATAAGTTACTTAAAGCTTACTTTAAAGTTACTTGATGGTAAGTCTCCTTTTTCTTACATCAATTTAAGTAACTTAAATATTTACACTGACAAATACTAGACCTTCAGACAAACTCGGAAGTTAAGGATCCAGGGAACCACCCATCATGGAGAAAATCCTTAGACCTATTCGTCTGGACTTGGACCCGAATACACCAGCAGCTGGCCGGGTATGGAAGCATTGGTATCGTACTTTTGAGAATTTTCTGGATGAATGTAAAGCGGATGCTCCTGCTAAATTGAAGATACTTGTCAATTATGTGACCCCAAAAGTGTTCGAATATGTTGATGAATGGGATAATTACGAAGAGGTGATTCGGGCACTTAAGAAACTGTATGCGAAGACCCCAAATGAGGTCTATGCTAGACATCTACTGGCCACAGCCCGACAAGGGCCAGGGGAATCAATTGACGAATTCCTGCAAGAACTTTGCAGGCTCAGCGTAGATTGTAACTTTCAGGCAGCCTCAGCTGAGCTGTACCGCCAAGAAATGATTCGTGATGCTTTCATCTGCGGGATTGCCTCTCCATTTATACGCCAGCGTCTACTAGAAAGTAAAACACTTGGGCCTAGAAATTGAGTTGACGCCGCGCCAGGGCTTTAGCGCCGGAAATTTAGCGCCGGCGCTAATTCCCTTGCGCGCGCCAAAAATTCAGTAGCGCCGCGCCCAGACGGCTGCCGGCGCTACTGGCGGGCGTGAGCGCCTCCCAATGGGCGCTGAGTGCCGAATTGCGGCGCTAATCCGGCGCTGCGGCACCCGATGCGGTGCGGCAGGCTGGGGAAGTGCAGGCCTCCTCCTTCAGTTAAGGAGGAGCTGCCTGCACCCGCCCGCTGTCCGTTCAAATATTGAAAAAATGAGCCCGGCACCTCGGACAAGTGCCGGGCTTGCAGGCCAGACGCATCTGTTCCGCGGGGGGGGGTGGTGGAGGAGTCCGGGGAGGGAGGTGCGGGCAGGCAGCCGACGGGAAAGCGGCCGGCCGCCGCGCGACCTTAACGCGCCGGCGCTAACTCGGGGAAGACTCGGTTGCCAGAGTCTTAGTTGCGGCTGCCACGGGCGAGGCGGCCGCAACTGAATTTCGGCGCTGGGGCCCGTCGGCATGGCAACCGGGACGCTGCGCACACCGATGACGTCATCGGTGCCGGCGCAGCGCTACCGGCTTAACGCCGACGGAAATGCCCCACTCAATTTCCCAACTGGCCATAACTCCGGCGCTAGGCCCTCTAGCGCCTCACATGCGGCGCTAAGGCTACTCAATTTCTAGGCCTTGAGCTACAAAAAGCTTTTGACCTAGCTTGTTCACTGGATTTGGCAAAGAGAAATGCAGACCTCTATCAGCTGCCCAGATCTCGATCTGCTGCTGTAGCTGCAACCAGACAATTCAAGCGGTCTCAGGTGAACCCTATCATGGGGGAATCTAATTCTGATAATTCTGATGAAGAAGAGGAGGACGACCCCACTTTAGCAGCCTCTTGGCAATCTAGGAAGGAATGCTTCTTTTGTGGAGATGCTTTTCACCCTCGGAAAACCTGCCCTGCTCGCAATGCAATCTGCAGTTATTGCGGGAAAAAAGGACACTTTGCTAAAGTTTGCCTATCAAGGGCCTCTACGAGGGCCAATCCAGCTAAGGCCTACCGAACTGCCCCAATTAGGGCCTATCAAGATGCTCCAGCTAGGACCTATCAAGCTTCCTCTCGAGCTCTCTCCCGAAGAAGCACACCGAGAGTTTTAGCCACTCTCTGTGCAACGACACCAATTACAGCTGCTTGCCCAAAGAACCTGTCTCATGCAGCCACAAAAATTTCAATTATAGGGCATACCTTCGATGCCTTAATTGACTCAGGAAGTACTGATAGTTTCATTAAGGAACAGATTGTTGCGAAATTGAAACTACATGTCTTCCCATCGGACCAGGCAATTGCGATGGCCCAGTCATCACTTAATACCAGAATCTCCGGCTTTTGTGTTGTTGATATGACACTTCATGGTCGTATGTATCCCTCCACCCGACTTTCGGTGCTCAAGGACTTATGTAGTGATCTCCTCTTAGGGCTGGACTTCCAAAAACAGCATAAGAAACTCACCATTGAGTTTGGTGGATCGAAACCCGGACTTACTATTTCTAATATACCGTCTAAATTACCATTTTGTGCATTATCAGCAGCTTCACTTGATGAACCTTCATTATTTGCCAGTATTCCGCCTCAATGCCAACCGATAATAACGAAATCGCGGCGCTTTAATCAGGAAGACCAATCTTTTATTGCGGCTGAAATCTCTCGACTTCTAGCAGAGGATATCATTGAACCATGTTCGTCGCCCTGGCGGGCTCAAGTCGTCATTGTCAAGAACCCTCTAAAACCTCACAAACAGCGACTATGCATCGATTATTCGCAAACCATCAATCAATATACCGACTTGGATGCCTACCCATTGCCACGCATTGATGATATGGTTAATAAACTGGCCGAATACAAAGTGTTCTCAACTTACGATTTAAAAAGTGCCTATCATCAGTTACCCTTGAAGGTCTCAGATAAGCAGTACACAGCCTTTGAGGCTAATGGACGGCTGTACCAATTTCGTCGCCTCCCATTCGGGGTTACTAATGGAGTGGCTGTCTTTCAACGGGCAATGGATGGCCTGGTTAAGCAGGAAAACCTAAGGGACACTTTTCCCTATCTTGATAACATTACCATTGCAGGTCACGATCAACAGGAACACGACTCCAACCTCCAAAAATTTCGGGATGCCCTCCATCGCCGTAATTTGACCCTGAATGAATCCAAATCTGTTGAGTCGCAACCGACCATCAACATCCTTGGCTACTGCGTAGGCAATGGTATCATTAAGCCAGACCCAGAAAGACTTCGCCCGCTCCAAGAGCTCCCGTCACCTAAGAATCCGGCTTCTTTACGTCGGGCTCTCGGTCTGTTTGCATACTACGCTAAATGGATTCCTCATTTTTCGGACAAAATCCAACCCTTGCTGCATGCTAGATCATTTCCACTGGGAACAGCGGCTGTTGCAGCCTTTAACCTTCTCAAAAAACAGTTGGAGAAAGCGGCTCTTCACTCCATTGATGAGAATCTCCCTTTCGTGGTTGAATGTGATGCCTCGGAGGTGGCGATCTCGGCTACTCTGAATCAGGAAGGTCGTCCTGTAGCATTTATGTCCAGGACCTTACAAGGTGCCGAGCTACATTATCCTCCGGTTGAGAAAGAAGCCACAGCCATCATAGAGGCAGTACGGAAGTGGAACCATTTTCTAGCTCGCCAGCACTTTACATTGATCACGGACCAACGATCAGTCGCCTTCATGCTCGATAATCGAAAACGAACCAAAATTAAGAATAATAAAATACAACTTTGGAGGATGGAACTGGCCTCTTTTGGTTATACCATTCTCTATCGGCCTGGCAAGGAGAATGTGGCCCCGGACACCCTCACACGGGCATTCTGCTCCACTATGTCATCCTCCACTCTCATGGATGTCCACAATGGTTTGTGTCATCCTGGCGTTACGCGCATGCTACATTTCGTACGATCACGGAATCTCCCTTTTTCCACTGGAGATGTAAAGAAAATATGCTCAGAATGCTGGCTTTGTGCGGAATTAAAACCTCAGTTCTTCCGCCCCTCAGATGGTATACTCATACATGCAACCCAACCGATGCAACGACTTAGCATCGATTTTAAGGGCCCAGTGCCCTCTTCAACTCGGAACACATATTTGCTCACCATGATCGACGAATATTCACGTTTTCCGTTTGCCTTCCCCTGCTCCAATATGCTGGCGTCCACAGTAATCTGCTGCCTTGAGCAGGTGTTTTCTCTCTGTGGCATGCCGGCTTATATTCACTCAGATCGGGGTCCATCCTTTATGTCAAGGGAACTCAAGGACTACCTCTCAGAACGGGGAATTGCTACAAGCAAAACAACACCATACCATCCCATCGGAAATGGGCAGGTAGAGAGGTATAACGGTATCATCTGGAATTCCGTACATCTCGCTTTAAGATCTCGGGGCCTACCAGACCAGCAGTGGGAAACAGTGCTTCCGGATGCATTGCACTCTATACGGTCCCTGCTTTCTACAGCCACAAATACTACACCTCATGAGCGGTTCTTTGGATTCCAGCGTCGCTCATCTCATGGGACATCACTCCCGTCATGGCTAACTACTCCTGGACCTGTATTACTCCGAAGATACGTTCGGACGTCTAAAAATGACCCTCTTGTAGACGAGGTCGAACTAACCGATGCCAACCCCACCTATGCAAACATACGATATTCCGACGGCCGAGAATCTACCGTATCATTACGGGATCTGGCTCCCTGCCCACCAGGACCTAGTGGGACATCGGGTGATGGCATTTCACCAGGAAACTCTTGGGACCTATCGGGTACCCCTCTCCAGGATCCTGATCAGACACCAACTAGCTTGGTGCCGGTAGAACCCCGTGCTCAAGGTTGCGACCCTCCCAGTACCGCGCATGAAAGTACTGATCCGCCACAGACCAGCTCTGCACCTCCCTCTGAACAGAGGCAGTCCGACTTTGAACCTATTGGGGCTCGTACTCGAAGCCATGATCTCCCCGACCCTTCACAGGGCAATCCAGGCCACACAGACTCTGACCAATGGCCAACCGCATGTAAGCGGACCAGCGACCCTCTACGATGGGAATCCAAACGGGTGCGACTCTTCCTTGTTCGGCGGCTGCGGACCAAAAGGTAGACCACAGCCTCCTAATCCTGCAGGAGGGAAGAATGTGATAAAAATGATAACTTCCGGGAAGTTATGTCATCACTTCCTGTGAACTATGAACTATGAACTGTGTACATACCTCACTTCCTGTCATATGTCACTTCCTGTTGGACTGGTATAAATACTGGTCTGTTCAGTATTGTAAGAGGCTTCTACCAGAGGCATGGTAAAGACCTCTCTTGTGTATATAGTGTGTTTATAAGTTACTTAAAGCTTACTTTAAAGTTACTTGATGGTAAGTCTCCTTTTTCTTACATCACCTTTCATTTTTGTTCGCTGGCCACGCCTCTTTTTTCACATTGGCGCTCTTTTTGTTAAACGGTTTGTGTCCGTTCTTTCTCACTGCATCCACGTTGCAGCTATTGTCACTGAACAGCTCCTTTGCCTGCAACTTCACAGTCTCTGTAGCCCTACACAGTGCTATGGCTTTTCCCAGGTCTAGATCTTGCTCTCTTAGCAGTCTTTCCCTTAGACCATTATCTGGAATACCACACACCAGTCTGTCTTTTATCAGCGAGTCTGTCAGTCTCCCAAATTCACACGATTTGCTTCTGTTTCTCAGTTCAGTCACATACTGATCAATAGTCTCACCCGTTTTCTGTACACATGTGAAAAATCTGTGCCTCTCAAATGTCACGTTATGTTTAGGTATGCAGTAGGCCTCAAACTGTTCCATTATTTTATCTAGCTTCATTTTGTCTCCATTAGCAGTGAATGTGAAGTTATTATACACCTCCAGCGCTTCATCACCCACGACATGTAAGAACAGTGACGATTTCCTTTTATTACTTTTCTCGTCAGCTCCGATTGCTGATAAATACAACCCCACACGTTGTTTGAACCTTCTCCAATTTTCAGCCACATTACCTGTCAACTGAAGCGTCGCTGGGGGGAGTAAACCTTCCATTTTTCACTTCGTTAGCTATTCTCTAATGGTAAGTAACGATGTTCTCTTTTGGCTTGCTAATTTGTGGAGAGCTGATTTAACATCAGATTTTTTCTCTTCATCTCTTTCAGTCACTTCTGACACCATGTATTGATTTCTTTGTGGGTTCAATGACGAGACATTTATGAAAGAGAATGACTTTTAATCTAAAGCTTGTTCAACTCTTTTATACAGCTTTTACAGGAGACACGATGCTTGTGATGCATCTAGAACGAAACTGAAACTAAACCAAACTGCTTGTCTCTCACATGACCTCTGCTGGTCAGGCATAAGTAATCAATACCTGCAAACATGCTGGTAAGGCATCATAATCAAACAGGCAAATAACATCACTATTTGCTGATATCATTACACCCTTCACCGTTAAATCATAGGCCCGTGATAGTGTCGGGTCATTCCGTGTTTCCTTTTCTATGTTTTCATTCGTCACAGGGAGACATTCGACTATGGTCGAGTGGAATAACTCCATTGGATCCACTGCAAGGTCTTCTTCTTCCACCGTCGGCAACGGTAGACGTGACAATCCATCAGCATTTCCATGCTGTTTAGTTCCTTTGTACTCGATGTCATATTGGTGTGCCCCTAGGAAAAGGGACCATCTCTGCAGCCGTTGTGCTGTCATTATCGGTACGCCCTTCTGAGGGTTGAAAATGGAGACAAGAGGTTGATGATCGGTTAGTAGAGTAAATTTTTGACCGTGCAGGTAGTGATTGAACTTCTTCACCCCCCACACTAGGCTGAGGGCCTCTCTGTCAATCTGGGCGTAGTTATGCTCGGCAGAAGTTAACGAGCGTGACGCAAAAGCTATCAGCCTCTCTAAACCATCAAGGAATTTATGTGACAGTACCGCCCCAATGCCGTAGGGAGACGCATCACACGCCAGCCTGATTGGCAGTGCTGGGTTGTAGTGAGCCAAAACTTCCCTTGAAGTGATTAAGTCCTTACTCTTCTGAAAAGCACGCTTACAATCATCGCTCCATTTCCATGCTACCCCCGTTCGTAGCAGGGCGTTCAGTGGGTGCAGAATTGTTGACAAATTCGGCAAAAACTTATGATAGTAATTCACCAATCCGAGGAATGACCTCAGTTGCGACACATTTTCAGGCGCTGGGGCCTTAACAACCGCTTCAATTTTGTCAGGGGACTTATGTAACCCCTCTTCATCAATCACGTGGCCACAATACGATATCTGTTTCTTAAAAAATTCGCACTTGGGGCGGTTGGCTCGCAGCCCATGTTCCCGTAGTCTAGTGAGCACCTGTTCTAGGTTGTTAAGGTGTTCACTGTCATCTTCACCTGTTACAAGGATGTCGTCCAAGTAACACTGAGTCCCCGGAATCCCTTGCAGGACTTGTTCCATCGCTCTTTGCCATATCGCCGGAGCCGATGCTACTCCGAATACCAATCGATGATACTGGTAAAGACCTTTGTGAGTGTTTATCGTGAGATACTTCCTAGAGGACTCTTCAACCTCCATCTGCAAATATGCTTGTGCTAGGTCAATTTTTGTAAAACGCTTCCCTCCAGACAGTGAGGCGAAGATGTCTTCTATCCTTGGAAGAGGATATTGTACTGTGTGAAGGACAGGGTTCACCGTCACCTTGAAATCCCCACAGATGCGAATCTTCCTTGGCTCCCCGGACTTATTGCTTAACGTTTTCTTCATGACAGGAACGATGGGTGTTGCCCACTCGCTCCAGTCGACCTTAGACAACATGCCCGCCTTCTCCAGATTCTCCAGCTCTGCCTTGACGGCTGGGCGAATTGCATATGGTACCGGTCTTGCTTTGAAAAACTTGGGAACTGCATTCTCTTCTATTTTTATCGAGGCGGCTACGCCTTTAAGCGTGCCCAGTTCTTGTTGAAATACCTCTTTGGCGTTAGCTAAGATTGTTGACAATCGTCCAGGAGTGATGTCTTCATCTTTTTTACCGTCCACCGTCATTGCATGAATGGAATGCCAATCTAAGTTTATCTTCCTGATCCATTCCCGTCCCAATAACGGTGGTCCACCATTTGGCAGTATGTAGAGATACAATTTTCGTATTTTCTTGCCATTGTATTCAACAGGCACCCTTATTTTTCCTCTGGGGTATACTTTTTGCCCCGTATACGTCGTCAAGACCATGGATGTCTCTCTCAAGGGTATGTGTGAAAATAGCCGCTCGTAGTCTCGTCGATTCATGATGGTTAGCGCTGATCCTGTATCCAATTCCATTTTAACTTGGGACCCTGCTATCGTGAGGGTGACCCAAATGGTTCGGTGATCCTCTTTTGCGATTACATTGTGAAGTTTGAGACAGCTTAGTCTCCTGTTCCCGGATTCACTATCGCTCATCTGGTCTTCGGAACTACTGTCCGTCATCTTTTGTACTTTCTTGTACGGTTCCTTTGTAGCCTTTTTGTTGTCGCTGGTCTTCTTCCCAGACCTGCAAACTCGTGCAATGTGTCCCATCTTCCCGCATTGCCTGCATATTTTGTCTTTGGACCAGCAGTCCTTCTGGTCATGGTTAGTTCTGCCGCAGCAATAACATTTTGCAAATCCCCGTGTCATTTCGTGGGTGCTGTATTCCTGTGGTTTTTGTTGAATTTCTGCAGCTCCCCTGGCTGCTGCTTCATACGATACTGCCATGCTGAAAGCCTTATCTAGCGTCAGCTCTTTCTCTGAGAGTAACTTCTTCTGTGTTCCTTCACTCAGGAGTCCACAGACAAATTTGTCCCATAGGGTATCTGCCAGTCCTGCTCCGAACTGGCAGTGCTTTGATAGCTTGCATAGTTCCGTAAGATACTCAGCATTACTCTCATCTTTGTGCTGAGTTCTCCTGTGGAATTTAAATCTTTCTGCTATCAACAGCGGTGCAGGGTTTAAGTGTTCCTGTAGGACAGCAACAATTTTGTTAAAACTCTTCGCCTTCGGTTTGGCTGGAGTAATCAGGTCCCGCAATAGGCCGTACGTTCTAGCGCCCATTAAGTTTAGCAATATCGATGCCTTTTTCCCCTCCGCTATTTTGTTTGCCTCGAAATATACCTCGACTCTTTCCACATACGTGGTCCAGTCCTCTATTGTATTATCAAAAGCAATGATACAGCCAGTCTTCAGCATCTTGCAAATCTAAAATGGCACCTCCCGCGCTTTGCCTTCTTCCCCGATTTAACAAAATGGCGCCTCCCGCGCTTTGCCTTCTTCCCCGCTGTTGTTAGCGCTGCTTTCCACGGTTTCTTGCGCGTTTAATATTGATTTTTTTTCTTTTATTATTTTCCCGTCGTGGAGCGGACCCTCTGGGACACTTCCCTCCCTCTTCTTAGGTCCGAACGCTGCCCGGCTTCGAAGCACTGGCCGCGCCCTGTGTGCTCCACCCTCTCTCTCTCTCTTTGCTTCCCGGCTCGCTGCCCGGCCCCGTTGAAAAGCCACCCGATCGAGCTCTAGCCCGCCGCAGCCCAGGAAGGATCAGTGCACTACCTGCCACCAGCCCGATTAGCTGGGAAACCACAGACCGAGGAACCAAGCCTGGCTCTGGACAGTCTCTCCTGCAAGTTTTCAATCCGACGATTTGGAGGGCGGTTGCCCACGGTCGACGCCCGTTTCTCGAGTTTCTTTGGATTTTATTTATTTATTTAGTTTTTTTCTTTCTTCTGGCTTCGACCTTCAATAACGTCATCTGAGGTGCTGCCGAGTTGCAGGTAAGTTCGTTTCTTACTCGTCGCCAGTGTTACTTCCGTGAATAATTGAGACACGGACAGCAGGAGTGAACAAAATAAGTCTTTACTGGTGGAAGTCCATAGTGAAACTAATAACACAGAGGCTCACTAGCACCTTTTATACAGGGGTGGTCACTGCCGGTACTGCAGTCTGAGACCAGTTATTCTCTTAAAGGTACATACACAACACAAACCACCTGTCTACTCGAGTCTTTCTGTATCGCCGCCTGTGCCTAAGTCCGGTGTCTAGAACCCAGGGGCGTGGGAGCGATTCGAACCGCTCACCAACAGTCAGGGGCGTAACTGACTGGGCGCACGCGCCACACCCAACCACCACCCCCTACAGGTGCACTCCCATTTTGCCCTCTCACTTCAGCCTGACAGAATGTGCTGCAACGTTTTTGAGGGGGTCTTGCTTTTCAGGCCATCAGGAAGGGAATAAAGATTGTCTGGTACTTTTCCATTTTATGTGGACGTCAAAAATCACTTGCAGATATCCTACAGATGCTTTACTAATACAATGTAGTGAGTGTAGGGTGGGATTGCGTGACAGCAGGAAGATTCATTTTCTTGTTAAAATTACACTCAGTTTCATATTGTTTGAGATGGGGTGGGGTATCGTTGAATTGTGCTGTGTTTATAGTTAGCCTATGAATTCTAAATCATCAAGGAGGATCTGAATTTTCTGATGTGTGTTATTTTAGTAATTATAACATATGCATTATCTGGGGCATCACAAGGTTTTATTTTTCATTTTATCTCTGATTTTGATTAAAAATAAATTTGTAGCATCCTCCGTGATGCTGTTGTTGCATCACTTAGCCATAATATCCTAATTTTTTGTTGTTTATTAACTTAGGGTAAGAGTTTCCCTGTGTTATTTGTAGCAAACTTGTGTCTATGTTCATTATTTTTTAAAATTTGTTTATGGGATGTGGGCATTGCTGGCAAGGCCAGCATTTATTGCCCATCCCTAGTTGCCCTTGAGAAGGTGGTGGTGAGCCGCCTTCTTGAACCACTGTAGTCCATGTGGTGAAGGGGTACTCCCACAGTGCTGTTAGGGAGGGAGTTCCAGGATTTTGGCCCAGCGACGATGAAGGATCGGCGATATACTTCTAAGTCAGGATGGTGTGTGACTTGGAGGGGAACTTGGAGGTGGTGGTGTTCCCATGCATCTGCTAAGGTCGCGGGTTTGGGAGGTGTTGTCGAAGAAGCCTTGGCGAGTTGCTGCAGTGCATCTTGTAGGTGGTACACACTGCAGCCACGGTACGCCGGTGGTGGAGTCATAGAGTCAAAGGGGAAAAATTCGGTTGATTTGCGCCTCCCGTTAGTGCCCTAAGAGGGTGCTAATGGGGCGCTAAGCAACTAGCACCTGGGCGTGGAGCTGCTAACGGCTCCCACGAAATTCAACGGGAGGTTAGTGGTGGCGGTAACCGTTCGTGCCCCGTGGCGCTGCGCCGCCGGCGATGACGTCATTGCCATATGCAGCGCCCCGGCTGTGATCTTTGGTAGCGCCCGCTGACTTACTGCCGGACGCTATGTCCGACGGGGTCAGGGGAGCCTACCTGCGGCCGGGGTGGCGCAAATTAAAAGGAAGGTGCCGGGCGGCCATTTTTGTTGCTGGCTGCCTGACAGCACCTGCCCACTTTGCCATCCCCGGCCTCCTGTGAAGCCCTCCCGTGGAGTGCCGGCTGCGCTCTTTTGCCAGCACTCCGATCCCTGGTGGCCCAGCTGGGCCCTGGGTCGCGCTGTGACAGGCCCCTCCACTTTAATAAGGGGAGGAAGGCAAGCAGTACCGCGATATTCACTCACAGCGCCCCGCCTCCCTCTTGGGGCACTACTGGTGAATTTCGGGCGCGGGGGCGCTAAATGTTTCGGGGCGCTGAAAGTAGAGGGCGCGACCCAATTTTCCCCCCATAGAGTTATAACAGCACAGAAGGAGGCCATTCGGCCCATCGAGCTGTGACAGCTCTCTACAGCAATCCAGTCAATCCCATTCCCGCGCTCTATCCCCGTAGCCCTGCAAGTTTATTTCCCTCAAGTGCTTACCCAGTCTCCCCTTGAAAACATTGAGTCTGTCTGCTTCCAGCACTTCCGTCGGCAGCGAGTTCCAGGCCCTCACCACTCGCTGCGTAAAAAAGTTTTTCCTCACATCCCTTCTGTATCTCTTGCCCAAAACCTTAAATCTGTGTCCCCTAGTCCTTGCATCATCAACTAGTGGGAACAGCCTTTCCCCATCTAGCCTATCCAAACCCGTCATCAAATGACCCCGCAACCTCCTTTGCTCTAATGAAAACAAATCCAGCTTCTCCAACCTGTCCCTATAGCTAAGATCCCCAATCACCAGAACCATTCTGGTAAATCTCCTTTGTACCCTCTCAAGTGCCTTCATATCCTTCCTAAAGTGTGGTGACCAGAACTGGACGCAATATTCCAGCTGTGACCTAACCAGTGCTCTATAAAGGTTCAGTATAACTTCTCTACTTTTGTACTCAATACCTCTATTTATGAAGCCTAAGATCCCATATGCTTTGCTAACCACTCTCTCAATATGTCCTGCTACCTTCAGGGACCTATGCACATTAACTCCCAGGTCCCTCTGTCCCTGCATACTCTTTAAAACTGTGCCATTAAGTGTACATTGCCTCGCCCTGTTCCTTCTGCCAAAATGCATCACCTCACACTTCTCTGTATTAAATTCCATCTGCCACTTGTCTGCCCATTCTATTAGCCTTTCTATGTCCTGTTGCCATCGATTGGTATCATCATCACTGTTTGCCACCCTCCAAGTTTGGTGTCATCAGCAAATTTAGAAATTCTACTCTGTATTCCAATATCCAGGTCATTTATATATACCAAAAAATACAGTGGCCCCAGCACTGACCCTTGGGGAACACCACTGTCTACCATCCTCCAGTCTGAAAAACAGCCATTTACCACAACTCACTGTTTTCTGTCCTTAAGCCAATTCCTTATCCAAGCTGCCACTGACCCAACTATTCCATGAGCCTCAATTTTGTTAACCAGCCTTCTATGTGGTACTTTGTCAAACACCTTCCGAAAATCCATGTAGACAACATCCATTGCATTCCCTTCATCAATCCTCCATGTTACTTCATCAAAAAATTCAATTAGATTAGTCAAACACGATCTGCCTTTTACAAATCCGTGTTAGCTCTTCTTAATTAGCTTAAACCTCACCAAGTGCCTGTTAATTTTTTCCTTGATTATTGTTTCTAAAACTTTACCCACCACTGATGTTAAACTGACCGGCCTGTAGTTACTAGGATTTTCCTTACACCCTTTCTTGAATAATGGTGTCACATTTGCCACTTTCCAATCCTCAGGCACCGCCTCCGCATCTAGGGAAGATTGGAAAATTATGGCAAGCCCTTCCGCTATCTCCTCCCCCAATTCCCTTAGCAACCTGGGATGCAAGCCATCTGGACCAGGCGACTTATCCACTCGAAGCATACCCAGCCATTCTAGTACATCCTGTCTATCAATTTTCACCCTTTCCATTGCTTCTACCTTTTCCACTTCTACTGATATTTTGTCAGCATCCACCTCCTTAGTAAACACCGATACAAAGTACTCATTGAGTATTCTAGCCTTGCCCTGCACCTCTAAACATATAGGCCTAGAAATTCAGTTGGTTGCGCCAGCAGTTAGCGCCTTAAGAGAAGTGAATTTCGGGCGCTATGCGTGTAGCGCCCGGGCGCAGCGCAGTTTGCGCCTCGCCCCAAATTAAGTGGACCCTTAGCGCCGGCGTAAAGTTTAGCGCCCGCCCGGCTGCGCGCGCAGAAAATGACGTCACATCCTCGTGCAACGCCCTTTGCGCGCCCCGATTCCAAACTTCAGTCGGACCGCCCCATTGTGCGGCTGGCGGCCAGAGCGTTTGTAAAATGGAATGCAACACAGCCGACGCGGGCCCCGGGGAGCGCAAATTAAAGGGCACGTACCCTGCAGTATAAAGGGCAGCCATTTTGCAGCAAACACTCTTGTGCAACGGATTTCTGGACACACAACAAGGAGGAGAGCTAACTGGTTTCGTACAGCAATAGCTCATGTATTTTTGGACTCAGGCCAAAGCGCTGCAAGTGCCCTGTTGGAAATTTGACTGTTTGCCAGCATTTGATGGGGGCTGCATGGGGTGCCAACGCGGAGTTTCAGCGCCATGTGCGTAGGGCTCGCAGACGCAGGGTCAGAGGGGCAGCCCTGGTTAGAGGCAGAGGGGGCAACAGGCGTCGGCAACATAGGCCTTACCCAGTTAGGGTATACCGCCAGCAGCGCTCCTACCTCACCATGAGTGGCGCGTGATGTGTAAGAAGGCTGAGATTCCGAAAGGAGGTGGTTGCAGAGATCTGCCACCTGCTTCGCAGAGATCTGCGTCCAAAGCTCAGGTGCAGGATGTCTCTGTCGGTGGAAGTGAAGGTGATGGTGGCATTGAACTTCTATGCCACCGGCTCCTTCCAATCCGCTGTTGGGGACATAGCGAACATATCCCAGTTCGGCGTGCATCGCTGCATCCGCCAGGTGACCGATGCCCTTTTCAGAAGGAGACGCCAATTCATCTCCTTCCCCATGGCCCTGGAGAGCCAGCATCAGCGTGCAGTGGGATTTGCTAGACTCGCGGCCTTCCCCTTGGTGCAGGGCGCCATTGACTGTACGCATGTGGCTTTGCGGGCACCTCTGGAGCATGGCGAGCAGTATCGCAACCGGAAGGGCTACCATTCTCTCAATGTGCAGCTGGTGTGTGACCACAAGCAGCGCATCCTGGCTGTCAATGCCTGCTTTCCAGGCAGCTGCCACGATGCCTTTATCCTGCGGCAGAGTACTGTGCATGACATGTTCGAGGCACAGCCTCCCCCAAGAGGATGGCTACTCGGGGACAAAGGCTATCCTTTGTGTACCTGGCTCATGACCCCGCTCCGTGCGCCCAGGACCGCTGCTGAAGAGGCATACAACGAGAGCCATCAAAGGAGCAGAAACATCATCGAGCAAACTATTGGGGTCCTCAAGCAGCGGTTCCGCTGCCTTGATCGTTCCGGCGGATCTCTGCAGTATTCGCCGCAACGGGTCTCCCAATTTGTCGTTGTTTGCTGCATGCTACACAACCTGGCTCTCCGCAGGATTCAGGCACTGCCACCTGACGTTGGACCACCACCTCAGGAGGAGGAGCAGGAGGAGCAGGGGGAGGAGGAGGAGGAGGAGGAGTACGTTCCCAGGAGGGAGCGACAAGGTCCAAGGGCCGTCCGTCGCCAGCTTATTGAACGTAACTTCTAAGCCCCCTGTCAGGGAATGCCTTGTGGCCATGAAGCAAGATGAATGCAGCCGCTCCGCAAGCCCTCAGCCGGCGAAGGCAACAAAGACTAACAAGAACAACCATGGACACTGTCTGAATAAAGATAAATTTATATTTGACAAAAATGAAACCCCTTCCCACATGAATCCCAAAAACAATCAACGGCCCCCACAAAAAGTGCAACAAACGACTCACTCCCACAACCTGGGGAGGAGTAACTCCACATTTGAACAAACCAGGCCTCAACCTCGGCCTTAACGCAAAAAACATACCCATAAACCAAACAACCATGGGCAAAATAAAGATGTCCACCGCCATATAAAATGAAAGCTGGCCACACCCTCTACTTAGTGGCCCGCGAGGGCGAGACCTTGTCCAGCCTTTTGGCGCCCCTGCCCGGCCTGCTGCTCCTCCGCAAGCTCTGCCCAGTGGCTGCTGCGAGGCTGGGGGAAGGCGCCTGAGGGTCAGATGTCCTTCCGCCAGATGGCCTTGGGGGGCGGCCTACATGGGCTTTGGGCCTCAAGGGGCCGGCTGTTGATTGGCGCACATGTGCATGGCCACCATCAGCTCCAGCCGCTTGCCGTTGACGCTCCACTGGGGGAGTGGCGGCGACGGATGGCGCAATGTGGGCAAGCTGGCGTATTGGAGGCGCTGGCTGGTGATGTCGCACGCTGGCACTCGCCCGGGCACGCACTGCACGATCCGCACCAATCAGCCGAAGGGCGGATCGCTGTGCTGCTGCAGCGCGGCGGGTGTCCTGGCGATGCCTGGCTGAGGCAGCGCGTGTGGCAGCAGTGAGTGCCCCTGTTGCCCTGGTCTGCGCCCGCATCACATCCGCCACTGACTTGACGGCATCAGCCAGCGACTCCATCGCCGGAGGCATCCGTTCCACTACCTCCATCATCATCCGGCCACTCTCGGCATTTGATGCCCCAAACTCCCGCACACTGGTCACCAGCGACTCGATGGCCTCAGGCATCCGTCCCACCACCTGCATGAGCTCTGTGTGGCGGCGGTCCGAATCCTCGGCCATTTGGTCCAGCTGGTGCACCTCCTCCGAGGTGAAGGTGGCCGGACTGGAGGCGGGACTCTCCCGCTGGGGAGCAGGGGTCCGAGCTAGGCGACCCTTGGCACGTTGCTGGCGCCGAATGTCCGCAGCAACTGCACTCCCCTCCGATCCTTCCCCCCTCTGGGGGGAAGGCCGCGGCCCACCCGCAGCCCTCCCGGGTGGCTGGACGCCACTGGTCCCAGCAGCTGCACTCCCCTCCGAAAGTTGCTCCAGGCTCTCGTCCAGGGAAGACGTGTCCAACACTTCGCCCTCTGCTGCGGGACCTGAGTCCTCCCCTGATGGTCCGGGTTGCTCTTCCTCCTCCTCCTCCTCCTCCTGTTCGGAGGGGCTGTCACTGGCAGCTTCAGGGAGCTCTTCGTCACCAGCTGAAAGCAGGAAGGCACAAGAGTAGCTTCAGAGTGAGGAGAGGGCGTCAGCGAGGGAGTCATGACTGGTGGCATTCAGCGCATTGGTGGCACCGTGGCAAAGGAGGTAGCTCGGATGCGCAAGTGTGACGAGAGAGGGCCAAAAGGCGAGGTCCTTACCATTGCCGGGCAGCGGAGGGTCGGCTTCTCCGCACGCTCTGGGCACAATCATGCGGCCTCCCATGAGGCCACTCACGCGCTCCTCCAGGGGAGTGAGCTTCTGGAACTTGGCGCGGCCTCCCCCGGTGATGTCGCGGCGCTTGCGATTATTCGCAAATTTAGCCTGCAAGAGAAAGGACGGGCTCTAAGTACGGTGTGTAGCCGTGACGTAGTGTGCACTGCCTCCCATGGTGGAATAGCTTGGCCAGAGTGTAGCCCTGATCTAGTGTGCACTGCCTCTCATGGTGGAATAGCTTGGCCAGAGTGTAGCCCTGATCTAGTGTGCACTGCCTCTCATGGTGGAATAGCTTGGCCAGTGTGTAGCCCTGATCTAGTGTGCACTGCCTCTCATGGTGGAATAGCTTGGCCAGAGTGTAGCCCTGATCTAGTGTGCACTGCCTCTCATGGTGGAATAGCTTGGCCAGAGTGTAGCCCTGATCTAGTGTGCACTGCCTCTCATGGTGGAATAGCTTGGCCAGAGTGTAGCCCTGATCTAGTGTGCACTGCCTCTCATGGTGGAATAGCTTGGCCAGTGTGTAAAGTGCAGAATGTGCAATTGATGCTCATGACTGTCCCAAAGCTGCTGGCTGAGGGCTGCCCATTAGGCCTTTCAGGTCCCTTTGCCCATCATGTCAGGTGTACATGCAAGAATGAGGAGAAGAGTGGAAAGGGTACTCACCCTGACAATCCTGGTCAGGTCATTGTATTTCTTCCGACATTGCACCTTGTCCCTGGGGGCATCGCCGTAGGACGACACCCTGGTGGCGATCTCCCTCCAGGCTTTGGTGTAGACGCGGTGGGTGGGATTCCTGCCATTGTCTGGGAACAAGATCCTGCGCCTCTTCTCCAATGCTGTCAGCATGATATCCAGATCACGCTCTGAGAAGCGCAGGGCACGCTCACGGGCCTTCTCATGCGTTGCCATGGCTCCTTGGGCTCAGCAGCAGTGTTGAGGCCTAGTTTGAAAGCTGCAGTGTGCAGGGCGTGGCAGCAGACCAAATCGTCCCTTCCCCCTTTAAGAGCTGGCCGGCGCCACGGGGTCTGCTGTCAATCAAAAAATGACCGCACCCACGCTGCGCCCCGCCTCGGTGCTATCCCTCTGCACCCCGGCTTAGCACCTAAAGATAGTCGTGTAACGCCTCTTTTAGCGTTCCAGCAACCTCTTAGGGCGAAGCAACTGAATTTCGGCGAAGGGGGCGCAACTTTGGGGCGGGCGCTAACGTTAGCGCCCCAAAACTGGCAAAACTGAATTTCTAGGCCATATTACCTTCTTTGTCCCTAATAGGCCTCACCCCGCCTCTTACTACCTGCTTACTGTTTACATGCCGGTAGAAGATTTTTGGGTTCCCTTTTATGTTAACTGCCATTCTACTCTCATATTCTCTCTTTGCCAATCTTATTTTCATCTTCACATCCCCTCTCAACTTATTGTATTTGGTCTGGTTCTCCCGTGAAGAATTCACCTGGCATGCATCATACACCCTCTTTTTTGTTTCATCATCTTCTCTATCTCTCTCGTCATCCAAGGAGCCCTTGCTTTGGTTCCCTTACCCTTTCCTCTTGTGGGAATGTACCTAGCCTGTACTTGGAACATCTCCTCCTTAAAGATCTCCCATTGTTCCGTTACAGTTTTTCCTGTCAGTCTTTGGTTCCATTTTACTCTGGCTAGATCCTTTTGCATCCCAGTTAGCCCTATTCCAGATTAGAAGTTCCACTCTAGATTGTTCCTTGCTCCTCTCCATTGCTAATCTAAATCTTATGATACGATGATCACTTGTACCCAAGTGTTCTCCCACAGACACTTGGTTGACGTGGCCCACCTCATTCCCCAGCACCAGACCCAGCAATGCCTCCTTCCTAGTTGGGCCAAGAACATACTGGTCAAGGAAATTCTCCTGAACACATTTCAAAAATTCCTTCCCCTCCTTTCCCTTTACCTTAGCATTATCCCAATCGATATTTGGGTAATTAAAGTCCCCCAATATCACCACTCTATAGCTCATGTATATCTCTGCAATTTCCCTGCAGATTTGCTCCTCTACCTCCCTCTCACTATTTGGAGGCCTGTAGAATACCCACAATAGCGTGATCATACCCTTTTTGCTCCTCAACTCTAACCAAATGGATTTTGTCCTTGTCCCCTCAAGAACATCCTCCCTTTCCAACACTGCACTGCCACCCCACCTCCCTTTTTTCCTTCTCTATCTTTTCTGAACACCTTGTATCCTTGAATATTAAATGCCCAGTCCTCACCGTTTTTAAGCCACGTCTCCATTATTGCCACATCATCATATTGCCACACGGTTAATTGTGCTTGGAGCTCACCAACCTTATTCACCACACTTTGTGCGTTTACGTACATGCATTCTAAACCCATTTTTGAATTTTTCGTAGTCTTTCTTAGTCTGCTCCTATCTAATATGGTACTACTTCCGCCTCTAGTACTACTTTCTTCTCTAGTACTATCCAATGCACTCATTCTTTTATGCACCTTATTCCTCTTTTCTGCTTTTATATGCTGGTGCCCATCCCCCTGCCAAGCTAGTTTAAACCCTCCCCAACAGCACTAGCAAACCTCCCTGTGAGAATATTGGTCCCAGCTCTGTTGAGGTGTAACCCGTCTGGCTTGTACAGGTCCCACCTTCACCAGAAATGGTCTTAATGCCTCAGGAATCTAAAGCCCTCCCTCCTGCACCATCTTTCCAGCCACACATTCATCTGTTCTATCCTTCTATTCCTGTACTCACTAGCACGTGGCAGCGGGAGTAATCCGGAGATTACTTCCTTTGAGGTCCTGCTTTTTAATCTCTTTCCTAGCTCCCTATAATCTGCCTGCAGGACCTCATCCCTCTTTCTGCCTATGTCATTGGTACCGATATGGACAACGACCTCTGGCTGTTCACCCTTCCCCGTCAGAGTGTCCTACATTCGCTCAGTGACATCCTTGACCCTGGCACCAGAGAGGCAACATACCACCCTGGAATCACGTCTGCGTCCACAGAAACGCCTATCTGTTCCCCTAACCAATGAATACCCTATCACTATTGCTCTCCCACTTTTCTTCATCCCCCCTGTGCAGCTGAGCCACCTGTGGTGCCGTGGCCTTGGCTCTGGCTGCTCTCCCCAGAGGAGCCACCACCCCCACCAGTTTCCAGTTAGCGAGCGAGATGCACTCTGGGGATTCCTGCCCTGCCTGCCTTGTCCTCCTTCTCTGTCTGGCGGTCAGCCATTCCCTCTCTGCCTGCACATTCTGAGTCTGTGGGGTGACCACTTCTAGAAACGTGCTTTCCAAGTATTTCTCAGCCTCGTGAATGCACTGTAGTGACTCCAGCTGCTGCTCAAGCTCTGAAACCCGGAGCTCGAGTTGCTGCAGTTGGCGACACTTCCTGTACACGTGGTCGTCCAGGCTGCAAGAAGCATCCAGGATTTCCCACATGGCACAGGATGTGCAGATCACAGAACTGAGCTTCCCTGCCATGCCTCTACTTACCAGACTATGGAGGTAATTTAGCAGAAGTAAACTTAAAGCTTAACAAGATACACTCAACAGCTACCCACCAATCAGCACTTCCCTCTATTTAGATACGCTATGATCTACTTAGCAGAAATATACTCAAACAGAACAAAAAAAAACTTACCATAAATACTCACCCTATACTCACCTCTCAGCTCCCTTGGAAGGAGTGAATGTTTAAGGTGGTGGATGGGGTGCCAATCAAATGGGCTGCTTTGTCCTGGATGGTGTTGAGCTTCTTAAGTGTTGTTGAAGCTGCACTCATCCAGGCAAGTGGAGAGTATATTGATGATTTTTTCTGTAAGTAGCAAACAGAGGAAATCTTCCCTCTTGGTTGTTATGTTCATAAATAAATGGATGTTTTCATTATGAACAGCTAGCTTGAGCTAGTCATTTATTCAGCCATGTGGACTAGTGTACAGGCATCCATCTTGACTACTGCCTTGTGGGTATACCACTACTAAACATACAGCTCTACCTAGTGTACCATTCTAGAATGACATGTTACTGATCATTACATCCCCCTTCCTTAGAGGTTAAACAAAATCAATATCAATCAAGCATAACGACATAAACATCTTCACAACAGTCAACACATTTTCAAAGCTTTACTTTATGAACTCTAAGCTTTTCATTCTTTTATTATAGTTTTCTTTGTACTCAATGATTAAGTCTGTCAGGCTTTTTCACTTCACGTGTGGATCTTCTCAGCACAGGTAAGTCTGATGTGTTTTCATGAGAGCCTGTATGTGTGTTTGTGTTAGATTGTTCTGGTGGTGAGTGACAAGATTCAGTTGCGGCATTGTCATCGATTTGCTCTTGGATAGTTTCTTGTGTTTTCAGGAGGGAACTGCGGTTCCTCCTGAGAATCTGTCCTTCCTCAGTTCTAACAATGTATGACCTTGGTCCTACTTCCTCAAGAACTGTCGCCTTCCTGTTCCATGCATCTGGATCCTCAATCCTGACAACATCATCCCTTGTCAATGGTTTCAGAGTTTTGGATGACTTGTCATAGTGTGATTTCTGTTTCAGCTTTAACAGTTGAAGTCTCTGTCTCAGTTCCTTACTCTGCTTTTCTTTTGCACAGCAGGGTAGCGTGGTGCGCAACTTGTGACCCATTAGGAGTTCAGCAGGTGATGAACCACAGTCTAAAGGGGAGGCTCGGTAGCTCAGCAGGGCGAGATAAGGATCAGACTTGCTCTCTGTTGCTATCTTCAGTAGCTGTTTGAGAACTTGAACACCTTTCTCTGCCTTACCATTCGACTGAGCATACAGAGGACTGGATGTGATGTGCTGAAAGTCATACTGTGCTGCAAACTGTTGCCACTCCTTACAGTTGAAGCACGGACCATTGTCGCTAACGGCAATCCTGGGAATTCCATGTCTGGTGAAGATGGATTTAACATGCATTATGACACTGCTTGCTGATGTGCTTGAGAGCAGCGCCATCTCAGGATAGTTAGAATAGTAGTCAATCACTATTAGATAGTCTTTACCATTCAAATGAAAGAGGTCCATACCAACCTTTTGCCATGGTGCTGTTGGTAAGTCAGCTACTATCATTGGTTCCTTTGCTTGTTTGTTTTGGTGTTTCTGACATGTCTCACATATGCCTATCATGTTCTCAATGTCCTTATTTATGCCAGGCCAATAAACAGTGTCTCTTGCTCTCCTTTTGCATTTTTCAATTCCGAGGCGTCCCTCATGAATCCTTTTGAGCATGTCTTGACGTAGAACTTGTGGAATGACTATTCTGTTCTGTTTTAGTAATAGTCCAATTGTGACACTCAACTCTGACCTGATGTGAAAGTACTTTGGACAGGAACCTTTTGGCCAACCATGATGAATGTTCTCTATTACTGTTTGTAACACTGTATCTTTTACTGTTTCTTCTGCTATTTGCTTTGATTTTGTGTCTGACACGGGCAGCGCAGCAGTGACCATACTCACATGAAAATCCACATCTTCCTCAGTAGAGCTCACATGACTCATTGTGGGTGCTCGGGATAGTGCATTTGCTAACACTATGTGTTTGCCTGGTGTGTAGATCAGTTCAAAGTCATATCTTTGCAGCTTCATCATGAGTCGTTGAATCCTTGGAGACATCTCATTCAGATTTTTTTTTATGATGGCAACCAGTGGGCAGTGGTCTGTCTCAACTGTGAAGGTGGGAAGTCTATATATGTAGCCATGGAACTTTTCTAGTCCAACTACCAAGCCTAGACATTCCTTTTCAATCTGGGCGTATCGACACTCAGAATCAGTCATAGACCTGGAGGCATAGGCAACAGGCTTCCAATCTTCACCCCCTGCTTGTAGCAAGACCGCACCTAGGCCATCTTTTGATGCATCTGTTGACACTTTGATTCTCTTTGTTGGGTCAAAGAAGGTGAGTACAGGTGTGGTTGTCAGCACTGTTTTGAGGTTCATCCACTCTTGTTCATGTCTTTCTGTCCATGCGAACTCATTTGTTTTATGTAGCAGGTCTCGCAGCCAGGCTGTCTTGGCTGACAAGTTAGGAATAAACTTTCCAATGAAGTTTATCATCCCCATGATGCGTAGCACTCTTTTTTTGTCAGTGGGTCGGGGCATTTTGAGTATGGCGTTTACTTTTTCCATATCTGGCTCTATTCCTTTACCAGATAGATTATCTCCTAGGAAAGTGACTTCCTGGACGCCAAACTAACACTTGGCTTTGTTGAGCTTCAGTCCATTCCGGCGTATGCTCTGTAGCACTTTAGTCAGTCTCTCATTGTGTTCTTTCAGTGTGGAGCCCCAGATGATGATGTCATCAACATAGACCCAAACTCCTTCCAGACCTTCAATGATGTGTTCCATCGCTCTATGAAAGATTTCAGATGCAGATATTATCCCGAAAGGCATTCTGAGGAAACAATACCTGCCAAATGGTGTGTTGAAGATACAGTATTTGGTGTTCTCTTCATCCAGTTTTAGTTGCCAAAATCCTTGTGAGGCATCAAGCTTTGTGAAGTATCTGGCACCTGACATTTCACTGGTGATTTCTTCTCGCTTGGGAATCTGGTAGTGTTCACGTTTTATGTTTGCATTTAAGTCCTTTGGATCCATGCATACTCTTAGATCATTGTTCTTTTTCTTTACACATACCATGGAGTTAACCCAGTCTGTTGGCTCTTTGACTTTCCTGATGACTCCTAGTGTGGTCATTCTGTCCAGTTCATTCTTGAGCTGGTCACGCAGGGGTGCTGGAACTCTCCGTGGAGCATGTACCACTGGCTGAGCATCCTCCTTTAGCTGGATCTTGTAAGTGAATGGTAGAACTCCAAATCCTTTGAACACATCCTGGAAATTACTCACTACAGAATCCATCGAGTCATCTGGTCTGCTTATGGCACAGTTTATACGGTAGACTCTCTTAACCAGTTCTAAGTCCTCACAAGCATTGTCACCTAATAGTGAATCAAGTCCTTCAGCCACAACAGAAAACATGAGATGATGCATTTTGTCTTTGACTGTCACTTTAAGTCTGCATACACCTAAGCTATCTATTTTCTGTCCATTATAGTTCTTCAGTAGTACTGGCTTTTTCTGTATTTTGGGCTTTTCTTTCATATTTTTAATGTCACTCATACTGATTAAGTTTGCTTTTGCCCCAGTGTCTAGTTTCAATGTAACTAATGCTCCATTTACCTGCAGTGGCATCATCCATTTGTCCTCTTTTACTGCATTAACTTTATGTTCAGCATTGTCCATTCCTGAGGGCTGCACATTTTCTGTATCCTTTTCTATATTGTCACATGAAACCATTCCTACAAAAAATGTCTCACTTAAATCAGTGTCCTCAATCACATTGACTTGTTGCCCTTTCTTTGTTTTTACTTTTGAAAAGCATTGTTTGGCAAAGTGATTCTTTCCATTACATTTTGTGCACATTTCCCCAAATGCAGGGCATTGTCTTGACTGGTGCTGGTAACCACAGCGTTTACAATTAAAAATTCCATCCTCCAATTGCTTTGCATTTCTATTCTGCCCACGTTTCTTCCCTTTGTAGGACACAACACCGACAGCAGCACAGTCACTCATTACAGTCGCATTATTATTAATTTCACTGAAAGTCTTTGCGTGCTGTTGAGCTAGCTCACTGGCATGGCATATATTCACAGCATCCTCCAATGTTAGTTCGGTTTCTCTCAACAAACGTTCCCTGACTTTTTTATCATGAATACCAAACACAATCTGGTCACGAATCATGGATGATTTCAGCTCAGAGAAATTACATGTCTGTGCTTTCAGTTTCAGATTGGTCACAAAGCTATCAAAAGTCTCATTTTGCTGCTGTGTCCGTGAATGGAACACGTACCTCTCATAGGTCTCGTTCTTTTTGGGAGAACAATGTGTATCAAACTTCTTTAGCACATCGTCCATTTTTCCTCTGTCCTCCTCTTGATCAAATACAAACGTATTAAATACCTCTATCGCCTGCGGGCCTGCAACCGTGAGCAGCAACGCTATTTTCCTTGCGTCTGGCTTCGTACCGAACCCGATGGCAGCAATGTAGAGTTCGAATTGTTGTTTGAAAGTCCGCCAATTGCAGTCGACATTCCCCGTGAGTTTCAAACCCTCCGGTGGCTTCAAATTCTCCATGTCGCGTTTCACAATATTCAGCAGATATTACCAATCCTGGTACCATGTTATGTTCATAAATAAATGGACGTTTTCATTATGAACAGCTAGCTTGAGCTAGTCATTTATTCAGCCATGTGGACTAGTGTACAGGCATCCATCTTGACTACTGCCTTGTGGGTAGACCACTACTAAACATACAGCTCCATCTAGTGTACCATTCTAGAATGACATGTTACTGATCATTACATTGGTGAATTGTCTTTTAAACAAATTTATGTGAAGCAAACTTCTTCAATATTTAAAGATGTGTTTATACTGTACCTTATGCTGTACAAAAGTAATAGTAAAACTTCAAGGGGATGGTTTCGCACTGGTTCAGTGTAACTCCAGTGCAGTATCAAATTGGGTCTAAAAAGTGCTCCAGCACCTCCTGAAACTTCTTACAATATACATAAAGCTTTTAAAAAATATACTCAGAGTGTGCACACCACTTGATGCTCTCAAAACATTTAAATTTTGATGGTTAGGTGTGGAACCTGTGTATATAAGTTCTCTCCTGGTAAGGAGAATTCAAATCAGAGCCAGGCAGTTGCAAGGGGAATCTGAATTTTCTGATACTGTGTGTTAAAAGACTGGATCTATCATATCCACAGACTTGTGTAGAGCTACAGTTAAATGCATCCTTTATAATGTTCAAATAATTTTTTAATTGACATTGAATGCATGCCAGTTATGTGTTTCTTTTAATTTTAATTTATTCCCATAGGCTTCATTATTGGCATGTTTTATTTGTATTGCCTATCAAAGAAGCTTAGATTTTCAACACTCATGTTGCAAAAGTACTGGAAAGTGTCTAAACAATTCACTGATAAAATGTAATTTTGGAAAGCAGTAAACTGAAACGCCCACACAAGCAAACCAAGGATTAACAAGCATTGACCATGAATTTTATGTTTTTGACTATTTGGCAATTGCGATAGTCAATTAAAGGAGAGGTGTGTTCCACTCAATTGCTGTATATTCTGAAATAACTAAAAAGGAGATATCCATCCATTTACATGTTAAACTTCTGGTCCAGTAATATCATCACAGGTTGGTGATTGAATGCGTGCAGCACTCTCACTTCATGGTCTAATTGGAATGGAACTCCATTATGTCACAGCAGAATAGAAACTCTACAACAAAATGGCTGTTCCGGCCTTCATTTATCCAGAAATGGGGTGGGCAGGGGGGAAACACACTGAGACAAATACTTAGGGCTGGATTTTCATTGAGGAGTCGGGTAGGAGGCGGGACTACAACTTTCAGGGCTGTAGTCCCGCCTCCACTGAGTTCTAGCCAACCCACGCGATTTTGACTTGATTGGCCTTGTTGAGCCCACCTAGCAGGCTCATCAGGCCAATTAAGGGCCACCCGGCAACAGGTGATGTCACAGATTGATATTTCATCTGTCAAGACCTTTTGACAGATGAAATATCAGCGTTTCACAGCTGTTTGAAGCTGTCAAACACTGACAATCTGTACTCCAGGTTAATTCCTTCCTCTCAGGGTGATTTAGAGATCTCCCCGGAACAGAAAGCTGAATGCTGCAATTTTTGACAGCTCACAGCCATTCTGCTTTCTGTGCCGATGAGATGAGGGACTCCCGAGACCTGAAGGAAGGAAGGCTGTAAACGTATGTAAAACTTCTTTAAACACTTTACACACACCAAACACACTTACCTTTGCACTCATGCACCCATCACTCACCTGAACACTGGACATCTCGACCCCTCCAAGCCCTTCATCCCGACGGTCCGCCTTCTCTAACTTGGCGTGGTTTGGAGCTGTCGGGAATCCCACACTTCAATATTAAAAATAGGGATTAGGCTAAAAACTGCCTGTTAACTACCTGTTAACAGGCAGTTAATTGGCACTAATCCCCTTCCCGCCTCGGGGAGGCGGGTCCCAGTGTGGGGCGGGCACCCGCCTCCTTTGAAACTGAAATAGAGGCAGGTTGGGGCGGGATGGGGTCGGGACCCCCGATTTCGGGATTTTAACCTCCCACACGCCTCCAATCCCGCCTCCACGGCCCAATGAAAATCCTGCCCTGTAAGTTTACAGATATGTTCCCTTTTTAACGTTTATGGAAAGGCACTTACCTCCTGGATCCAGCAGTCCTCGCCTTCTTTAACTGGCGGGTTCCCCGAGGCCTGGGAAACTCGGCCAGCCAGAGTTAAATTTAAAATGGAGCTTCAAAATGCCTTTCCACTTACCTGCTGGATCCAGCATCCCTGCATCGCAAATCCCCCTGCGATCGAGCAACCCCCCTGACCCTTCCGATCTCCCCCAAACCCCATCCACCCGAGGCCTCCGACCACGCCCCCCCCCGCCCCCCCCGCCCCAATCAGGCCTCTGATCTACGATGCCCCCTCTGGCCTTCTGACCACTCCCCCCCACCCACGAGGCCCCCGAGCCCTGATCCCCCCTCTGGCCTTCCGACTCCCGTTAATTTGCAGGGCCTGAGCCTCATTATAATATTTAAAGTGCCAACCCGCCTCCTGGGAGCGTGTTGGTTGCCTGCACTTTGTCCCGCCTCCGTTAAATACAGAAGTCTGGTGGTTGGAGGTGAGTTGGGGTCATGATTTAGATTTTTAATACTTTAACCTCCCACCCAACCCCAACCCACCCCTTTTTGTGGTTAAAATTCCTGTCTCTGTCTCAGGAATAGAAAGATATACATTGATGGAAGTTTGCCTTATGTATCTATCTATCTATCTATATATATAAAGCGGCTCTTCTGTCTGTCTGTCTGTCTGTCTGTCTGTCCGTTCTCTATACGTTTGAAAGTTATAGAGCGTACCGACGCGCGCGTCACGTCAGAAGAAAGCTACGATTACGGACCGGTCATAGGAGTATTTACGTTTCGGCCGGACAAAAAATGCGCCCGCGGTATCCAAAAAACGTTCAACATTCCGCTCATTAGCATCTCATTAGCGACCGTGTGACATCGAGGTCGACCAATCGTATGGCGGGTTCCTGGCGCGTGCCATCCTACAGTTGAGTGTTGAGTGACTTGACGATTGACCAATCCTACGCTTCGGTGACCTGACGGTCGACCAATCGGTGCGTGTGTGGGCGGGCCTTATCCTCCTGAACCGAGGTGAGTGGCCGCCATCTTGATTCTTCACAATTTTTTTCCCACACTTTCTGTGTGTTAGGGAACTAAGGTAAATATTTGAATTATGTGTT